>NW_022145604.1:16366951-17566951 GCF_000002235.5 Strongylocentrotus purpuratus
TCTTTATCAAACAGGGGCCAAGTCTATTTCGGTTCATAAAGGCTAAATTAAGGCACAGCGATAAGACTTAGAAAAAAAAGACATATTATTTAGTAAAGTTGTAGTATGATCATTGAATCCATTCACGTCTTAAGGTACAAATACCGTGTCAAAACAAGAGGTTATCTCTGATTGACATAAACCTTTTGAAGCGAGAGGAGAAGTAGAAGAGAAGGTAGTTTGTAACAGTTTCCATTCAGAAGAAAATTCATTCAGACAGTAATTTGCCTCCTTGCATGAAAACAATTCTGCCCAGTGGGTACGAAATTGGAGAAATATATATACCAGCAGTCGCTAAGCGCAAATTATGCCATTTGTTTTAAGCTGCACCGATGTCGATCAGCTCGGCATGAGCGCTCTTTGGACTTGACAACGTCGGCTGCAGATGCTCTCTCGGACTGTTTCATTACACTTTGATGGGCGTTTGATCGCGACATCTGTTTGACGCGTGCTACTACCTGTCATCTTTATTACTGCATCACATTTTTTTGGGGGGGGGGATGGATTCTTCGCCTTTAATACTGTAGCTTGAGATAAACTCCACGAGCAGGAGACATGTTTTTGTTGCTTTTTTCTTCATTTGTGTACTTTTGGATCTGACAATTTTTCATTTTCTAGACTCGTTTTGGGCAATGTCAGCACCAGGTAGCAAGAAAAGTTCTTTTAAAATGATATATCACTGGCTGCCCACAAGAAGGCCTTAAAGCCCCACTGCACTACTTACAGCTACTTGTGCCCTCTATATGGCACACAATGCCTAAGCGGTGCCTGCTGGTCCCCCATGATCCCCTTTTTCTCATGTTAATTGAGAGCCGATTTGATAAAATAACCAGGTGTCAGTGACCTTGCAGGGAGGTATAATCCCCCTGGCCAAACTAGTGCAGACGGGCTTTAAGAGCTATGTATTGTCGTTGAAAGAAATATAAAGGCCTTCTAGCGGGCATCCAACGATTACATCTTGGACCCCATTTCAATTAATGATACTAGTCCTTGAAAATGTTACATCAGCATTGCAAAAAACATTTTTGGTGATATAACATATTACAAGTTGGCCTTGGCATGGAATCATTACCCTAAAATCTACAACTGTTCGTCTTTTCTCGGAAGCAAACCTTTTATATCTATGCTAAGCATTGGAGAATTAGATTATTAATCGCTTAATACGGAACTTAAACAAAAAAATTATTACAACAAAAGATGTTTTAACCTTGATCAAGTTCTAGGTCACATAGCAAACAAATGAAATATGTCAACATATTTCCTTTTGTAGATGGCAAGCTATAAACCTACATTTAGCAGACATTCTGTCTCTCCATGAGCCTGTTCACACAACACGAATATACATAAATCATGTAAAGAATCGTTGTATATCGAAGGGGGCGTACAACAACATCATGTAAAGAAACGTCTTCACAAGGAACTAGTTTTGAAGAGGGCAGTGGACATGAAAGCTGACCAATCATCAGGGCATGTTCATGATAAGCCCCCCCCCCCCCCCCCCCCGGCCTTAAATTTCAATACTTTTAGGGCAAGGCCACTTTTCTGTAGGGCACATTCCTATATTAACAAATAAGAAGAATTGGAAAGGGCACAAAAAATCTCCAAGGCCAGTGATAGGGGCATTGAGGCCAATCAAAGGGGCATCCACGGCCATGGCCTTGGTGGCCTTGGATTAATTCAAGCCCTGCCCCCCCCCCCCCCCACTTATACGATTTAAACAAATCTGTATGATGCAACATTCAGACTAGGTTGGGACTTTGATTTTAATATCCAGTTTTTTTGTTCAAAGCGATGCTCAATCATGCATTTTGTCATACAATCTTTCGATACAGGACATTTTGTTATACATTTCTTTATATGACAATTTGGATAGAAAAATTGAATTCCTTTATTGAGTTTGCTTGATATCGTAAATGAGAATCATTTAGCCATACAATGAATTTCGAGGGTCTAAAAGCGGGTATGCTGAAACCTTCTTTCGTCTCGATGCCCTTGGCCTTTAAGGAGATACACTCTAATAAACATCTCTGCCACCGCACTCCTGTATTAATAGTCCTCTTGTTTTTTGCAAACAATCAAAAAGAAATTTCATGTTTTCTTCAGGGCCGACACGCGATGCGATGGACAGAGCTCGGGAATCTTGCTCCAAAAGAAAACAAAACTGTGAAAACGGCCGTGCCGTGTATCTCCATCTCAGCCAATTCCTGAAAAGTTCTATAACTTTAATGACACCAAATTTTCCGGGGGAATAGTATTCTGTGGTTAAGAAACTTGTAAAACTTTTGATAAGTGTGGATGCATATATTTCTTGAGATCTATCTTTCAAAAAAAAACCAGGGCACCTGGGCATCAAGGTCATAATTATATAATTACAATGAAGGAATGTCGGAAAAAAGCAAATATAGCAAACTGTACTTTGCTTAATCCCATTAATGGGCTATAAAAGGCAGTCAGGCCGATAAATGAGGCCTCACGATACCTAACTAAACTTCACACTATGGTCTCTTAACCCTATACATCTCATTAATTGTCCCGCCTAAAGAACTCGGCGCTTCATCAGCAGTAATTAGGATGCCTGACTTGACAAACTCAATTCCAATAACTATAAAACATATCCATGCAAGCTGATGGGGACCGAAACCAGGCCACAAAGAATAGAGCATGTGAAAATGGAACCCACGAGCCGAACCCAACAATACATCAACACCCCTCGTAACTCCTGTGTCACATCAGGAGCTTACAAGGAAAATGCAGAACGCCAGAAAGAAGAAAAAAACACCGGGAAGGGTTTAGATGATTTGCCTGCGTGGTCTCATTCTCTGCCTTTTTACTCTCAGAGGTGATAAAACCCAACGGAGCCTGCAAAGCAGGCCACCAGATACGGAGCCCATGCCGAGAGCCTTTGTTACGGACAATTTCAAAAATGTAAATGTTATTCTAGGCCTGATAATAGTTAGATAAACTCTATTGAGGGCCCGAGACTGGAGCCTTCATATTGCTCCAGTTATAATCCCACTGTTGTTTGGTGACATTGTACGCAGGGAATAGAGCGCGACTAAATTCCTGTACATGAGAGGGACAAACAATTGAGAGGCTTTTCTACTGTTTACAAGAGGGGATGGTCGGTGCCAGGTCAGGCATGGTAAGGCGCCGAGGCTCGGCCCGGTGACAAAAGGCCGGCTTTAATGGAATAAGGAGGCATATATCTATTCATCTGTCAATTTGGTGTTAAATGATGATGGAATCGATCTTGCGAAAATTGCGAAAGCTAGGACAAAGTTTTTTTTATTAAAATCCTCAAACTTCCTTTCTTCCTGTTCCAGATTTTCTGAAAGATTCTTTATCTAGACTACTCAATAAAAAGAGTGGCTCCTTGTGAAAACACTTTATATCAATATTGTAATTTATTCCCCAAATCATGTTATCACAATAGTTTCAACTCTGACTATATCCACTTTTCCTGAGGTCTGATTGACATCGCAATAGGAACTAATATACATCTAGATGGAAAACGTAAAGAGTAAAAAAATGAAAGATAAAACCACTAAAACAGAATATCCTAAGAAACGATTCAGTGGAGTAGAGAAAATATGCATGAAGTATTTTGCGCCCACACGTATTCGACAATACGAACCAGAAAATAATATGATTTGCTTCCTGATAACAATACTGTCACTAATCCCTTAGTAAATATTGGTGACCTTGCTGTCGCCTAATTCTTTGAACGATTGATGAATCCATGTCAAGCGCATCCAAAACTTTTGTTTGCGTATTAAAGAGGTGTTAAACTTAATGCTGTATGATGATTTAAATGATACAAACTTTTTGTATGCACCCACTCATAACCCCTTGATATCAATCATTGTATAGTTCAAGGACAATTTTGTTTTCTTTCTAAAAAAGCTTCACTTCAGGCAGTATTTTGAGAATCATGTTACCATGATTTTCAAGCATGTTGTTAGCATGTTAGCTTCATAATATTCTGCAAAAACAATCGCACGACCCCCAAAAATACACCCATAAAAAAAAATCTTTAGTGAGAATGAGAGGCAAGGACTATCTCCGGTTTGGCATTGAGGGCGTGTTATTTTCTCAGCTGATTGGGCACCCGACACGGAAACAGTCCAGGCAGTGGACTAAGAACTTATAAGGGAACAGATCATGGAATATTCCCGAGATACTTTGCTGCTGCAGATCCCATCTATCAAAACAAAAATTACGCTAGGTGATCGAACATTTGCTTGTGCAGCCCCAAAACTCTGGAACAACTTGCCATTTGAAGTCAGGAAATCACCATCTGTGATAATCTTTAAATCAAAACTGAAAACACATCTTTTCAATTATCTGTAAATCTAAGCATATCGATCAGGAGCTCTTGTAGCGCAATAGAATATATACTTAATGTTGGATAGTTTCCGCGCTCTACTAATGTATTATTATTAATATATGATCAGTGGAGACATAAACATGTTCACTCGCTTCAGTTGCTTCTAATGCCATAAGCAATTGTTTATTTTTGAGAACTTCCTCCAAAGGCACCATATTCTCGATGATTTGATAGACATTTGGGGCATTGCAAGAAAGTTGCAATGAATTGCAAATCCACAAAATCAAGCGTAAGTCTTGCGATTAATTGCAAATTTGCAATTGATCGCACTTTCTTGCAACGCCCCATTAGAGTTGGAAAAGTAACTTCCGTCGTTGTGCATCACACCTTCTGTCGGGAATTATTTAAAGAAAATAATCTGGACTGATGTATAGATACTTTCCGGTCAATAAATGTTTGGTCTAACATATCATCTTCAAAGATGATAAATTTTAGTGCTCTATTGAGAAACGACTCACTAGGCGCGTCTTCATCATCTCAAGATTGCCCAATAGCCCGCTATTTCTGATTTGGGAAATAATCCTGAAGTTACAAATCGCGTCTTCATTAGCTCGAGATTCAACCTCAAAACTTGAAACTCGACCTTGAAAAATTAGCTCGAGATATTTTGCTCAGCGTTAGCGCATAGTGCGAGTCTTCGGTCTAGTGAAGACACACAGGACAAATAGCTGGATATTTTGCCAAATAGTGGGATATTTTGCAAACTGTCCCAAGATATCTTGGGATGACAATCCCGACCAAATATCCTTCTAATCGCTACTTCGGTCTGATGAAGACGCAAATTAGCTGGATAGTTTGTGATCGGGATAGTTCAAATAGCTGGATATTTGGCAATCTCGAGATAGTGAAGACAGGCCTATTGAGAAAGCACTCTCCTTGGGGGTTAGGTGGGGTTGACTGACCACAAGGGCACTTTCAGATACCTTCATGCACGTTAATATAAAGTTGTCCTTTTCACATTGAAAAAATAAGAACCACTAATCTGGTTGGTAAAAAAGAAGTCAAAGTGTTCCAATATGACCACGCTGGCTTTAGCTAGGCTATCAGATGCTGTGCTCACAGAATTCAAGGAATTCCTTGACCAGGGCCCCCGTTTCACAAAACTTGTAATAACAATAACAAATTTAAAGGTAAAGACCAGTAATGGTCATGCGATTGCATTATGAAAGAAACGTTGTGGAATCGATCAGAAAAGGTTGATCATCTAGCATCTAGCATCTGCAAGGTTCTGGAATCATCAAAATGATAAGAAATTTGGCCCATTCTTCGTACAGTTACAAGCACTATACACAGAAATATGTATATGGGACTACCCTATATCTCTCACAGACCATGAGAGAAACAAATTTACCAAATATATGAATTAGCAGGCGGTTTCCCGGCAAATTTTGTATCATCATGTATTAGTCAAAACATATTCTTTCACATGATTGGTAATGAGAGCTTCCATTTCATTTTTTTAAATTGGGGCGTTTCCAATACTGGTCTTTACCTTTAAAGGCTCGCAAAGTACTTGCAAGAAGTAAAACTCATTCACATATGGTGTCTAACACCCCCCCCCCCCCCCCCCCACATAAATGTTATCTTTTATGTGACATATGTGAACAAGCCTATAGATGTAAGTAATGTCAAACTTTTAATCTAATGTAACTTTATTCATCTGTACATAACAGGTCCATGTAAGGCTGAACTACGTGATTTTGATCAGCTGCAACTTTCACAGCTGAACAGGGCCATCTTGGGCAGAGTAATTAGAGAGACAACGGTCTTACATCAAAGCGACTTTAATGCGTGGGCGTTCCATACCCAAAGGGGCAGAAAACTGACCAACAACAACACGCCACGGTGCGTGTAAATGCCAGTCACTTTCTCTCTGGAGAGCTCTCCCATTCACAGATCTTCTATACAACCTTCACACCTCAAGGCCAGTCTCTACTACATCCGCGATGGGCCGTCGGCATTTACATGCAAGCTTAATGTAGCGTCAATGACGTACATTGTGGTTTTAATCCTGATTGCCTGAGCGATCGTTAATAAGTAAACGAGTGAAAAGACAAAACATAAAATAAGTGAGATTTAGAGGCAGGTGTTGATTTTTTTTTCTTCTATTATCATAGCTGTAGAGGAATTAGATTATGATATAGTTGCAAATCTTGATTTCTTTTAATTTTCTTAATTTGTGATTGGGGGGGGGGGGATAACGCTTCCAATTTTCATTACACTAACAGTAAATCAAATGTTGCCTTTATGGGTTAATGTAAGTTCTGATTTATTTGCATAGTAGCAGGAAAATTCCTTAATTCTGAATGCCTGACTGTAATTAATCCAGCTATATGATAAGCGATTAGAAATTTGTAGTTCGAATGTTATACATAAACATACAAAGAAATGCCTGTTTGAGCACCGTTATGAACAAGAACTTATAAACAATCAGCATCTCGAACTAGTCTGAACATTGCATCCTACAAAACTAAGGCTGCGTTCATGCTTAAATTTTGAAGGCAGAATGAGCGATCTGAAACGCTCATCGTAAACGCTCATCGTTATCGCAGTTCCACGATGTAGTGTTCATGCTTACTTCTCTGGCTCCCCAGGCAATTCTCCGTGTGTGGCCTTAATTGGTCTTCCAGCTGGATTCGCAAACCTTCACTGTGCATGCTACGTAGACCCACTAGAGGTCAGTGCGTTGACCCCATTTAAACGCGTTTACAAATTGTAAACGCATCTTTTTGTGAGTTTACGATCGGCGATCGTGATCGCCGTTTTTCGGTGATTCTACAAAAGTGAGCTAAGACGCAACCGTGTTTTAAACTAAACGCGTAACAGATGCCTGATTCTGGCCGTCAAAATCAAGCATGAACGCGCCCTAATATAACTGGGCAGGGTTTAGTTGACAATACACCCACGATTGGCTGGCTGCCATGTCAACTGTCCTCATCAAATCTTCATAAGTTTTTTTTTTGTGATTTTCATATAAATTTCCTATAGTCTTAACAGGCCTCCATATTTCGGATTATAAAGTCTTGCACTGAAGACAACAGATCTAAAGCAAACCTATCCTCGCTGCTTGCTTTGCAAATCAAGTCTAATTTCTCAAGGTTATTATTCATGATGTCACGCATACCTGCCCCCGGCTTATAGTCAATATCAAGTTTGTCATGAATGCTGTGAAAAAATGACATCGACCACTTAGATGCAAAGAGATCCGCTTTCATCTCTTCCAACTTCCTCCCCCAGATCAGGCATAGCAGTGCTATCTTTAAAGGGGAAGTCCACCCTGAAATTAAGTTAGTTTTAATAGGAGTAGAAAAATGAGAGAAACAAGTCAGTGAAAGTTTGAGCAAATTCCGATTAAAAATAAGGAAGTTAGGATTTTTGAAGTTGTGATCAATCAAACACAAATTGGCAACTCTATGACGTATCATGCGAGCTCAACTTCCATTTGCTCAGTACTAAAAAAATCTAAAATTTTCATTTTCCCTCAAGAAAAATTTCAACCATACATGCACCCTAAATATAATAATTGCAAATATGTTTCTATACTCCCCCTGCAAGGAACAAATATATATTCCGTCATCAATAACGAAGAAAACATGATTTTATGGAATATTATGCACAAAGCAAATGAAGGAGAGCTTGTATAATAAGTCACAGAGTTGCCAATTTGTATTTGATTGATCACAACTTCAATAATTCATAACTTTCTTATTTTCATTCAGAATTTGCTCAAACTTTCACTCACCTGATTTTCTTATTATTCTGCCTCTATCGAAACAAACTTATTTTGGGGGTGGACTTTCCCTTTAAAGATAAAGTTGAGTTCTGTTCATGCGATTGCATTGTGAAAGAAACGGTGTGGAATCGACCAGAAAGGGTTGCTCATCTAGCATATAAGAATTTGTGTGTATTGCAAGGTTCTGGAATCATCAAAATCATAAGAAATTTGGCCAAGTCTTGGTAAAGTTACAAACACTTTACACAGAAAGATGTATATTGGACTACACGAACACGTGACGAAAAAATCTGTCCAGACTTGTATGATGTTACATGCCATATTTAGAATATTAAGGCATTTGAAGAGCCATGCTTTTCAGGGAACATGTTTTTATCTGATGTTCTTCCACACTATCATAATAACAATGATAATGCTCACAAATTTTGATTCACCTCCTCCCAAAACTCAAATTTCTCTTTAAGTACGATTGTACTTCAATAACGAATCCCCCTGGAGCGCCGCCATGGTCAATTTGTTTGGTCACTGTCGTCATCGTAGCGGGTTCATTAAGAGGTCTGTGCCCCTCTCGCTCCGACCTTGTAAGACGAGAAAGTTCTAGTGGTCTTCGTCCAGATGATTCCGAAACATCCCACCCCCCCCCCCCCCCCCCCCCCCCAACATCTCTCGGAACCAATGATGATGTATTCAGGTTAAAAGGCTTTGTAAAGTATTGGCAAGTTCACAAAGTATTGGATATCATTCTGATCACCTCATTATGGCAAAGGATATATTATATAAAATCTATTGATATTGTGGGCTAGCTATTGTGCCAAACACTAATTTGAAATGAAATAGAATGAAACAAAATTCTAATTAAAATGAATATTGATAGTACCGGTATACAGCTGTATTATTGAACATCTTTATATTTTGAAAAAAAAATCAAATGGTAAGCCTCCAAATATTCTGCCATCTAATTTCCTTTTATTCCATATGTTATCATACAGAGAATAACATCCAATTTGTTTGTTTTTTCTAGCCAACCTACGTTTTTCTAGGAATTGATTGTTTTCATTATCAAAAAGAGACAAAGCAAACCAAATATTTCTGAATCATTTACCGTGCATAACTTTTAGAAAGAAAATAAAAAGGCAGTCAGTCAGTCAATCAATCGTGTCTGACAGTGAAGTCTAGAAAGTAAACTGGTTTCCTTGAATTTGAATAATAGGACACTGCTAACGTTTAAATTTGACAAATAGGACATAAGTGACATATTCATAATTCCTGCAAAGTTCTACAGAATATGATGTTGGCTGCAAATGGGACATAGTACCTTTAAAGGGATCAGGTAAATTGGTCTCAGATCCTTCAACAAAATCCTGGATTTAGCTCATGCTGCAATGATAATTATAAAACCTTTAGGTCATTCTGGAATCCCAACTTTTACAAGCCGATCGCCTGTCTGATTATCAAGATATTTATGATTGAAAATCAAAATTTCATTTTTTTTAACACAACAGTCTATTGGGGGAAACGAGTACCGGTATGGTAAAGCCGGTCACTCAAAGGTTTTTACTTATTTGAGGCACTTCATGATCATTTTGAAGCGCAATTTTTTTAAGGGCTTCGATATTATACCACATCACAGACACTGATAAACACATAGGGCCATGCATCTCAGATTTAAAATTTTTAAACGATGACTTTTCTTTTTGACAGGAATTTTGAGAATGGTGCCCCTTCTTTGACAGTACCCTAAATCCACCCCTAGCTGTCCTGTCCTGCATGGGGGAATGGCAACTGAATGGGAAGAATTTGAGCCATGGTAAGTAGGGAAATGGGTCTGTTTGTAAACAATGGGTTGGGTTTCAATCACACAGAGTCTCTACCGTAGTGAGTGATGGAATTGACAGATCTATAACGAGACCAAAAAAAAAAGCATCTAAAAAATGAGCCAGTTTCCCAGCAATTATTTTAAAAGAAAAAATGACATGCATTTTCTCGAAGTCTTTCAAATTCAATATCAAAATCTATGATGGGGGGGGGGGGGGGGTTGACTGCAGAAGGGAAGAAGTGGGGGAGAGGATATTATCAGCACATAGCAGATTCATAAAGCAATATGAACTTCTTCCAAAAATTTGAATAGCTGAAAATGGCCTACTTGTAGCTACAATAAATGTAGTATTATATCCAATTTTACAATTCATGAATATAATGGATGAGTGGGGCAGAATAACAATTAATACAAATTTATTTGTGAATGATGTGAAAGTCGTACTGTTCCATTCAGACATTTTCAGACATTCAGACATCTTTTAAAAAATAATTAATTTGTTATTTTTGTTCAAAGAAATCCTGTTCAGTGATTGATCAATACCTTATAGCATTATGTGACCAACAGTGAAAAAAATACACAGGGGCTCGGGGCAAATAAGCCCCCGAAATGCTAAAAAGAGCCCCCAAAAATGTGCATAGAGTTCAATGCAAAACAAATTAAAGAGCGTTATTTTCATGCAAGCAAGCTTGAAAAGTAGCCCCCAAAATTTGTAAAGTATTTTTTTCCCTGGTGACCAAACAAAACATTGGTATGAAGTTACTGATAAGAAAAATGTGCTATACAGTGGACGTCGTCCATGGTCTATACCATGACACTATACCATGAATGACATCATAGATACGCGATCAATCAAGATCAATTCGGTGTCGGGCCGGTCGCGGTACGGTTGTTATGGTTGTTATTATTTTTATGAAGGTTGGTTTGAAATATATAAAACAAATATATTATGCACTATTCAAGCCACTAGTGAAATTATGGATTCCTCGGCGTCAGAAATAGCACTATTTCCTTCTCGGACAAAAGTGATATTCCAGCCCCCTCGATCCATAATTTCAACTAGAGTCTCCCAGTGCATGGTATATTTGTTTAATAGCATTTTAAAGAGTGGATGGGGCAAGTCGACCTCAGCCCTCTTCAGTATATCACGGGGTAGGAGTAGGGGTAGGGGTAGGGGTGGGCGGAGGGAGGGGAGAAGGAGAGGGAGGGGAGAGGGAGAGGGTGGGGGAGAGGGAGGGGTAGAGGGATGAGGAGAGGTAGGGGAGGGGGAGAGGGAGGGGGAGAGGGAGGGGAGAAGGAGAGGGAGGGGAGAGGGAGAGGGTGGGGGAGAGGGAGGGGTAGAGGGATGAGGAGAGGTAGGGGAGGGGGAGAGGGAGGGGGAGAGGGAGGAGGAGAGGGAGGGGAGAGGGAGAGGGAGAGGGAGAGGGAGAGGAAGAGGGAGGGGAGAGGGAGGGGGAGAGGCAGGGGAGAGGCAGGGGGAGAGGGAGGGAGAGAGGGAGGGGGAGGTGGAGGGGGAGGTGGAGGGGGAGGGGAGAGGGAGGGGAGAGGGAGGGGAGAGGGAGAGGGAGGGGGAGAGGGAGGGGAGAGGGAGGGGGAGGTGGAGGGGAGAGGGAGGGGAGAGGGAGGGGAGAGGGTGGGGGAGAGGGAGGGAGACAGTATAGAGGGATGAGGAGAGGGAAGGGACGGGGAAAGGGAAAGGGAGAGGGAGGGGGAGGGGGAGGATAGGGGAGGGGGAGGATAGGGGAGGGGGAGGAAGGGAGGGAAAGGGGGAGGGGAGAGGCTTCAGAGCTGGAAGTAGTTCATGTCGATGGTCTATATATATATATATACATATATCTTAAATGTAGTTCCAGGTCATTCTTGATTAACAGCTTCTCTCTGATACGACAAATATCCCGACGAAGAGCGTAAATGAAAGACAAAAACATATCCAAGTTGTTCCGTTACATCTCAAGAGGGCTACAAAAACGACCAAGCATGACAACTAAACAGGATGTCGGTGCTATATTTAACAGCCACTGTCGAACAGTGGTGTACCGGTATTCATTTTGTAATAACTCAACTCCAGCAACATGGGACAAGCAGATATAGAGCATTTTCGGAGCATGAATTCTGAAGATCCGCCCACCAAATAATTTCATTTATAATTGCTATCAGAGGAATATGAACAGGCCTGAATTTGGGTAAGAGTACTTTCCATGAGAATCAATCCTGAATCAAAGATGTTCATCGGCTTCCTAGCTATCCCTGGAATTTTTAATAAGCTTTCCTTCTGAAAAATGACCACCTATATTTAAAAAAAAATGGTGATTCATTTTGTGACTGTTACCATTTCAGGGCCCCCGTCTCATAAACAGTTCAGTAATTGATTAATTAATTGAAATTGATAACAACTTGATATTTTGGTCATTTGGTCAGTGTTACCCATAAAGGGCCCTTGTCTCATTAACAATTAATTCATTCATTAATTGAAATTGATTGCAACTTGATATCAATCATATTCTGTACTAAAGAGAGTGGATTTTATGAGGTTGTGATTGGGTGGGGACTTGTCATCAATATAAGACAGGTCTTTAAATATCTATTTGCTACTGACGGAATCCTTAAAGGGAAAGTCCACCGTAATATCAAGTTGGTTTTAATGGTAGCAGAAAAATAAGAGGAACAGAACAAGTCAGTGAAAGTTTGAGCAAATTCTGTTCAAAAATAAGAAAATTGTTAATTTTTTAAGTTGCGATCACTCAAACACAAATTGGCAACTCTGTGAAGTATCTTGAGAGGTCCCCTCCCATTAGCCCTGTACTAACTACTAGAAAACTTCCCCTTTAATAAGAAAATGTTCAATCTTACATTCACCTTAGAAGAAATATGCTTTTATACAACCCAATGTATGAATCAAATCTATTCATCAATAACCAAGAAAATGAAAGTCACTGAAATTTTGTGTTTAAGCAATTTGAAGAGGAGCTCGCAAGATACGTCACAGTGTTGCCAATTTGTGTTTGATAGATTGCACCTTCAAAAAATCATAACTTTCATTTTTTTTAATAGTCTTTTGCTCTAACTTTCACGGGCCTGTTTCTCTCATTTTTCTGCTATTATTAAAAACCAACTTAAAATTCAGGGTGGACTTCCCCTTTAATTAAGAAGACATCACGTTTCCTACACAATAATATCTCAAGGCTGGAAGCGGGTGGGTACAATACTCAATACAGTGTCACCTCTATTGAGTTATTTTTATTTTCTATGATTGTAAAATAAATTTGAGACAGATGCAAATACAAGATATACGTGTGAACCAAGATTCTAAATCAAATTTGACCCAAGGGATGATTGTACCGTGCTATTATCACTCGAAAAGTTTGGTCCGGCTTCATGCCTTCTTCTTTTAACGACAGGACCGTTTTTGTTATTCCAAGGGCGTAATTAGATAATGGGGGGTTTGATACCGGATTATTATAAAACTAATTTGTAAGTTATTGTTACTGTGGTATATTATGGATTTGGTAGAATTCCTACCTTGACATATTTCATGGATTAAAATTCTAAATAGTTTTTCCAATTTCAAAAGTATATTTGCACAGGAATAAATAATTCAAAAACAGATTTTCTTGATTCAATATACATCTATCATAAGTCTGAAAATGGCAAATCTAGCTACGTTTAAACCATACGTTAGGCTTCTCTCTCTCTATCTAATGTCTCTCTTTAACAGAAATTTAAGCTAATCTTGAGCTCTGATATTGGAATCGTATCTTGAGAGAAAATTGCTTTGATTTATTCTGGGTTGTTTATCCAGCAGTAGATTGGTTGTTTGAACCAGTGAAGAAAAAAAAATTAAAGCACAAAAACTTACTGGTACTAGGCATCTTCTTTGATAAAAACTACAACTCCCATTTGCACATAGTGACCTGCGTTAGGCACATGGCGTCGGGCCTATATTCACCCGGATTTCCTTATCTTTCTATACTCATTACTCAGCCACTGTACATTTTCACCAAAATTGTTTGGCACATGTCATTTATTTGTAATCTTGAACATTCAGTTGTTTTGTTGGATTCTGTGAGAATTTATTTTCTGTTTTGACCAGAACTCAAGTTTATCTTTAATTTATCATTCGGTTCTCATGCCTAAGAGATAAGTAAGGAGCAATGACTATATTCCATTGAAGCACAGGTCAGCATCTCCAATTGTTATAGGTTACAAGGGGATGACCAATTAGAGAGGAATTCTGAGGACAAATCTATAAAGAATGTCTAAAAGGTGCTATGAAATGACGAAAAATTTGTGATCGAGGCAGAGTGAACCAACTCGTGAGTTCATGGCCACCGTCGGTGGTTGGTTGGCAGATGAGTTGCACACTAGGCCTGTCGTCATCAGCTCAAGATTGCCAAATATCCCGCTATTTCAACTGTACCGATCGTAAATTATCCAGTTAGTTTGCGTCTTCATCAGCCCAAAATTGCAATTAGTGGTATATTTGGTCGGGATAATCATCCCAAGATATCTTGGGATATTTTGCAAAATATCCCGCTATTTGTCCGGTGCGTCTTTACCAGCCTGGAGACTCGCACTATGCGCGAACGCTGAGCAAAATATCTTCAGCTAATTTCTCAAGGTCAAGTTTCAAGTTTCGAGATCGAATCTCGAGCTGATGGAGAAGCAATTTGTAACTTCAGGATTATTTTTAAATCAGAAATAGCGGGCTATTTGGCAATCTCGAGCTGATGAAGACATGCCTTGAGAAAAATTATTATTAAATATTTGAGTGGGCCGAAACTCAAACTGCTCTGAACACACACACCCACACCCAAGAAAAATCCTATTAAAAAAAAGAAGACATGTGTGACTTTTGTCACCCATCCTAGAGTTATTAATAGTCAACTGTGATACACATGAATATCAAAAAAAAATTGAATACAATTCTTTCGTCCATGATATGAGACTTTCACAAAAAAGTGATTCATAGCTGGAGTGAGTGGGAGCTGACCAACTGATATCAATGCAAAGATAGAGAACATGGAGAAATACAAAGATTACTTCTGGAAAAACAAATGTTTGAGAATAATATTATTATTATTATTAATACATTGAAGGTTACTACTCCAAGGGCAAGGCAAGGATGGACGGACTGTATCTCGGGGAAAATCACAACACTTCATTACTTGCCCAGTTGTTTTGATCAATGATTACATATGAATGACTTGCGCCGAAGCAACCATGAGAAACGGTCGCACTTCCTCTCGCTGCAAGCTCACTGCGTGATTCTTCTTCGCTCCATTCATTCATTCATTCATTCATTCATTCATTCATCCCGGTGAAGATTCTGTAAGAGGCTAGCGGGTAACCGGCCTTGATGAATACCTGTTCTTCCATCATCCTTACATCCCTAAAGCCAACCTCAGAAAGTAAAGAAAGAAGACCCTGCGAGGAGAGCTAGAGGATATTCACCTTCTCCAGCTCCGCCAGTCCGCTCATGGAAAAAAGGTGTTCTCCACATTTTCACACGTGGTCATCAAACTTGTCTTGCCTGAAAGATTCATTGGTTTGAAAATTCTTCATTCCTGACAACTGAAGTTCATCATCCTACATATTCTTTCTCCATTATCAATGAAAGGTACGCATCAGAAAGTTACTTTTAAATACTTTTTCTCAGTTCAAAGAACAGGCTTTGGTAGAAATGGAAAGCAGTATTTTTATTGTTATCTCAAAACTTCACCATTTGAAAAGCTCATTACACATGATTATAATAATATTGAGATGCACTTGTTTGTAAATATGTGATATCAAAATCAGTAACTCTTCAGCTTCTATGATTTTGATTATTAGTCTAGTAAATTGCATGAAACAAGAGTCTATCAGTTTGTAAAATATGAACGAGAGATATAGAGAGATTGAGGATCGACAGATCTCAATATGAAGTCAACTCACTGTGAAAAAACTTTAGGTCTTACTAATCAGTAGACGTGGTTGAGATAAGATTCTAAAATACATGTATGGCTTTATTGCTATCTAATTTAATAGCAGCTCGTCAAATGTAGATTTTAAAAATCTTTACTAAGTTAAATGATGTGAGAGAAATCTGTTTTTATAACACTCATGGAAAATAAATTGTTAAAGATTTAATGTATGATACATTTCAATTAGATAACAATGTTAATCATACATCCAAATAATTTGAGAGTGTTGAGGTTGATCTGTATATTAAACATCAAGGCACACACATTTGCACCTGTACCGATGCGTCATTCAGGTAACCCTCAGGCAAGCAAGCAAGAAATCGGGCAAGCTTTTTGAGATGTTTAAACTAAAATCGCTCACTGCTGATACTCGCACTTACAGGCCCATGGAAACATTGGCTTTCAATGGCCGGAAGCCACCTAACTCCTACGATAACGTAACTAAGAAGTGATCACCACTTCAAACATACCTTCCGTTTCAATCTCACCGTTTCCACTCCCAATGCCCGTGTTTCGGATGCAAGGGAATCTCGTATCAAAGCGAGCCACACATTACAAATTCATCTGATTTGCCATTATTTACTATTCACCTGCGAGCATCGATTTCCCTCGGCAAACCGCGCGAGCAAGGGGGAAACACCGGGGGGAACGGAAATTTAAATGTATTCGGATCCGATCACTGTGTGGTTCATTACCCAGTCAACGCTGCGGGATAATTAGACCACGTGAGCGCTCGCTCGCGGCGGAACGTCGGTTCTCTGACCTAAAGGCTTTTGAACTCTACCTACATATGGGGGAAAATGAAGCCACAATCCAGGGGCTGCCTGCTTCACGAGTTCCATGAACTCGCATCTTTTCTCTCGTAGCTAGCCCTTCTTGATTTTTCTCAGTTTCATGCAGGCCCCGCTCACAAGTGCTTGCGGAAAACGCACTTGCTACGTTTACAGTTCCTTTTGCTCTGCTATCTAGGAAATACACTCTCTGTTTTTCTAGTGAGCTGAGAAGTTGAGAAGTGTTTGACAAAATGGGTCTAGATTGCTAATAAAATGTGGTTAAAGGTAAAGACCAGTTATGGTCATGCGATTGCATTGTGAAAGAAACGTTGTGGAATCGATCAGAAAAGGTTGATCATCTAGCATCTAGCATCTGCAAGGTTCTGGAATCATCAAAATGATAAGAAATTTGGCCCATTCTTCGTAAAGTTACAAGCACTATACACAGAAAGATGTATATGGGACTACCCTATATCTCTCACAGACCATGAGAGAAACAAATTTACCAAATATATGAATTAGTAGGCGGTTTCCCGGCAAATTTTTTATCATCATGTATTAGTCAAAACATATTCTTTCACATGATTGGTAATGAGAGCTTCCATTTCATTTTTTGAAATTGGGGCGTTTCCAATACTGGTCTTTACCTTTAAAATACATGTCAGTGGCCAGTGGGCCATTTGATTACTCTTTATATTTTGGGCTTTTATACAAGAGTCTACTTCCAAAAATGTGAAGATTAAAATGTGTCTAAAAAGATATTCTTTTTCTATGAATTATGGTAATTCTTTTTATCTAATTCAATCTAAGAGAGAAATATAGCACAACTACACTTTTCTATGAACATCGTACTCCCTTTAATGTCACTTATCATATCAAGCAAAAACTCCACTATAAATCACCTCATATCTGCTTCCTACCTGCTAAACCTTGAAACTATACTTTAAAAACATTGACTTCCAAAAATAATTGCTTCTAGAAATGTTCATGACCCCATTCTACTTATTTACAAATCAAAATAGTGCCTGAATTTATGCAGCAGCATTATTTTGATAATAACCTATTTCTTCTGGATAACTTCCTTCCAAAAGGAAATCACGTAGAACATTGCAAACAGAGCCCATCCTCTTGAGCAGCAACCCTACAAAAAGTTCTGACAAAACAATTTGCCAAAATTTCCTGATCAACTTCTTTGTTGGCAGAAGATCCCCCTAACATAAAAAAAAAATCCTAGCATTTATTTGTCAACTTCTAGCTGATAAGAAGGTTCATGTCTTCCACTTGTAAGAAGTATCATACCATGAATCAAATATATAGGTAGCTTACACACAGCTTTTTCATTCAGATAACTTTATTTCATATTCTAAATACATTGAATAGTTTCCAAAATTAAAAAGTAGATAATTCATCCCCTTAATTTTCCCTAAAATATATGGGAAGCACTGATATTATTTGCCTGAAGGATAATCTTCCATTGAAGACATTCTTCATCATGCAAATTGGTTAGATTATTCCATGAACGATAAAAGGGGAATACAAGTAACCCCCAACAACCTCCAGCAAACCCTGTAGCGATGGAGCTACCCGCTGGGCTGCTGCAGGCAGGGTGTGTGTGAGAGAGAGGGGTTAGGACAAAGGCCGACAATCGAATGGGCAATGAATATTATTCAGCCATTGTGAAGGTTTGTTTATGTGAGTCCAGTGCCTAATCAGCCTTGATTGTCATAAATCCACATATATCAATCAATCTTAAGGCAAGCTGCCAAAAGAAGGGAGAGAAAATTACATCATGGTTAGATTTTAGGTAAATTCCATGCTAAACACTGATTATTGAAGTGTTATACATACAAAAAATTCATCAATTTTCCGTCTGTTTGAAATTCTATTAATATTGGGTTTTTGTAACTTACTTCTGGGAAATTATCATTTATTACAGATCGTTGGGTATACTGATGTATTTTCTAAAGTTTGTTTATCTAACTTACACCTATTTATTTAAACACTAGCTCTACTATATACAGTGTGTCCCAGAAAAGAGGAAACCAGATTTCATGACACAATTTAAGTTCCTTGATAAGTTGTATGGAAATCTCTGCTTCTCTTCTTTTATTTGTTGTACAAATTATTATTCATAATACAAGCATGATTTAATTGAATAAAAACAATGGAAAGTGGTGTCACCAAGATTTCATTGCACACACAAATTGCAACTTTCAGGGCGTTTTGAGGGCAGTGAAGACAATTATTTTGAAAAAAGAAAAACATCACATAAACAGTCATAAATTATTTTTCAGTCGACACCTCATGCTTAAAAAATCAATGTCGTATGCCGGAGAACAAGATAAAATAAAAACGTGCTTGATTTTTGCCCGAATAAGTGGATAGTTAAGTAAGAAACCATCCAGCTTTCCTGACCTAGCAATACACAAAAAACTGTACAGAACTCACTTCATGAACAAGATTCAAAGGCTTTATTCTAACCATTAGTCACAACTTTATACAATTTTTTTATTTCTTGACTACTGCTATATGTATAACAGCCTGCAGCATTTTTCTTTATCAATCCTGAGCGATATTTGAAATTGAGGTCTAGTTTAACTCGACATAAATCAAATCTGTATATGACAAGCGTAATCTCATTCATGATTGTGAGAACAATGGCGAAACGATAATGTTTTGATTGATGTTCATTGTGGTATACCTTTAAATTTGTTCTCTCCCATTTGGCATGGCAAATGGTGGAATATAAAGGCCTGTTCAGACAGGACAAACTTCATGCAAACTTGTACAAAGAAATATTGTAAAAGAGATCATTATAAAGCGACAGGGGCATTCGCACTAGAATATCGACAGCGTATTTACGAAACACTTGTAGTTATTGAGGAACTAGTTTTAAACCATGTTAGAACTAGAAAAAGTAAAGTTGTTAATGTAAAGCGATAGGATTCTCGCATCACAATACGATGAAATCTGATGGTCTAAACTGGGAGTCGATCTCGCGCCCTTTCTTAGAATAAATTAGGTAAGGAAAATGGAATAGATACGGATGACTGGCATTCTTAAGCTCTGATGGATGGAATCTAGAAATTCATTTTCTTTGACGGGATTAATTGTTCCCTTCACCTTGAGAAATTAATAATTCATAGTTGGTTTGATTTCAAGATCAAGGGTTTAAGCACAGGAAATGTAGTCTGCGTTTCCAGTCCGGATTTGCATCAGATTCTGGTAATTTTCAATCATTTCAATTCTGGTTTACTAGGGTCCAAGAGAGTTCACTGCTGATTCCTGAAGTAGGTCATACCATGACCCCTACACAATAAAAACTTGTGCGAACTTTTACAATTGTAAAAATTGAGATTTCAACTCGGTATATGTTATCAATCGATTTTCTCAGTTTTTGGAGCTCTTTTGAAACTGTCTAGATAAATCTGTTCCTGTATGTTTAATTTCTTGCTCCTCCCCTCCCCTCCCCTCCCCCCCTCTCTCTCTCTCTCTCTCTCTCTCTCTCTGTCTTCCACTCTGTCTGTCTCTCTACCCCCCCCCCCACTCTTCATCTCCCCCCTCTCTCTCTCTCTCTTTCTCTGCTCCCCTCTCTTACTCTCTCTGTCTTCCTTCTTTCTTTCCTTTCTTTCTTTCTCTCTCTCCTTCCTCTCCGCTCTCTCTCTCTCTGTCTCTCCCTCCCCCTCTCTCTCTCTCTCTCTCTCTCTCTCTGTGTCTTCCACTCTGTTTGTCTCTCTACCCCCTCCCCCTCTCTCTCTCTCTCTCTCTCTCTCTCTCTCTCTCGCTCTCTCTCTCCTATTTCAAAGCCATTACTACATCATCCTGACCTTCACACTGCTGTGTGGATAATCCCATGGAGTCACCACATTTCATCATAACAGGGCATGCAGTAACTAGGCAGAAATCAGTTTACATTGCATGACTTTGGCGATTTGTACACTCCATGCAGCGAAAAAACGTGTGGCAGTCACAGCATTATTTAAAAGGTGTGGCTAAATTGGCAAAACCAAGAGTTTAAGCAAATAAATATAGCAAGAAATAAAATGAGAGGATCAGAACAAAATTATGACTGTATAGAAGAAAGAAAAAAAACTTTAGAATTATTTAGAGTAACCCTCCCTACCCTTTATAAAATGTGTGGCAAACTTATAAATTTACAAGTCAGTTCCATAACCTTAAAAATATTGAGCAAAGTTCAAAATATTTAACTTCCTCTAATTAATGTGAGCGATTATATAAGGTATAGCCTAGAAATAGAGAGAGAGAAAGAGAGAGAGAGAGAGAGAGAGAGAGAGAGAGAGAGAGAGAGGGGGGAGAAATGAAGAGATACTAGAAGGAAGACGAGGGAATAATGGAATGAGAAAGAGGGGGAAGACAGTGGGAAAGACATAGGGGGAGAGACAGAAAGAGGAATAGGGGAGAGACAGAAAAAGAAATAGGGAGAGAGAAAGAGAAATAGGGAGAGACAGAAAGAGAAATAGGTGAGAGACAGAGTGAGAGACAGAGTGAGAGACAGAAGGAGAAACAGGGAAGAAACAGACAGAGAGAGAGAGATACGAGGATTGATCGAGAGCACACTTGTGGACCTTGCTTCATTCATAAAGTCTAATAAACCAGATGACATCATTGTTTGAACTTGAACTGTACAGCACACCAACTACATGCATAACACGGTTTCCATTGTCCCATAAACTAGATCAGCTCCTCGCAAAAAAACTTTCTCAAATCTCCTTCACACCTACTCAACAAGGAAACTCCCAGGTCATATTCACAATCAATTGGTTTTGCAAAAAATAACTAGATGATCTAGATAAGAATCTGAAAAAACAATTATACCTCATTCAAAATAATGATCTGCTAAGAAATAGAAGGGTGTTAACTGCATGCTAAAGGGTGCATCTCACTGAGCGGCGAATGCTTACGAACGTTGCCATTTTCTGACGAATGTTTTGCAAAAATCAGGGTTCGCCTCTGCGACAATTAACGACTTTTAGCGATGTTTAGCGACAATTAGCAACATTTGAGCAAATGTTTGCGAAAGGCAGTTGGTAACAATTAGGGACTGTATTGGCAAATGTTAGCAACAGTTTTTGCAAAGATTAGCAACTATTTGCCAATCCTTTGCCACTATTTGTGAATGTTGGGGACCTTTTGCTAACTCCTGGTACTCAATGGGTCGATTCATATAGGAACCATATGGTAACGTTGTCGCTAGCATTGGCAAATCAAAAAGAACTTTAGCGCCACCGCCTTACAACCGTTTGCAAAGGCTTACAACTGTTTTACAAACACTTACGACTGTTTTGCAAACGCTTGCAAATTTTTGCAGAAAAATAAATTCGCAAAGAAAAACTGTTTACGACAATGAAAAGTGTTTGCGAACTTTCTTGCAACCTTTTACGAATCTTTTGCAACCTTTTATGAACCTTGGCGAAACCCCAAATTCGTTACGTACCCATGCATTTGCCGCAAAGTGAGATACCCTTTACTGCGAAAGGATACAAGTCAATGCCCTTTTCGCTCTCTGTAGATATGTTAAAATTTGGGTTAAGGACCTATTATTGTTACGGCAGATGGTGTACACCAGTATAAACCTACCCTGTTATAGTTTAAAGCTTTTGACATAGCAAGAATCAACAATCTGAACCTGGAATTTCTTTGAACCAATACAAGTACAATCAAGTTGTATTACAACTTTAATTCACAAGACCAATCAAACTAAAAATGACAAAACCTTTGGATCCGTTCTGGAAAATCGTTCTGAAGCACGGTTACACGGTTTAGGGTGAAACAAATCAAGAAACCCAAATGGTGCTTCCATTATTGAAATTAGAACACAACACAAGCATCTAGGACTGAAAGATTTAATCAGAGAAAACTTGGTCAAGAGGTACACTCATTTACAGACGTGCACCAACATTCATTCAAAATTAGGTCATATTATTCTTCAAAAAGTCAACAGTTTTTTTTTCACCCTGTCATCGATTGCTTAATAGACCTGATCAAGCCAGCAGACATTTGAACTAGATACTATCAAAGAGAGGTAAAGAGGGGGAAAAAAAGTTTGAATCGTGTTTGATCATAAAAGCTAGGAACGTTTTTTGACCGATAAGGCTAGTACACTCAAATCAAGGGCATGCAAATGTAGGGGAAAGGGGCTAATTCAATGAAAAAAGTAGAACGCATAAATCAAGCCATTGCTCCAGATTTTATGTATCTCCTAGATACGGAATTAGGCTTGTAATCGCAAAGTCAATGAGATAATCATTCCCTGGCCAAATATTTACCCAAAGTGTGCAGCCAAAGAATGACTGATAACCCCCAAGTAAAGGGAGTGACAGAGAAGTAAAGTGCGTAGTCAAATACAGCATAAAAAGGGTCTTGTTTGTTTGAGAGGTATGCACTAATTCATACTTTTTAATGTTGCTCTTGTTGATCAGCACTGTTTTGGATGGAAGGGTCTTATTTCTGGTATGCAAGGGAGCCTGATTGGTCCATATAGGAAGGCAAGCTTGCTCACTCAAACATATCCAATAAACCAACATAGAACTCATTCAATTACGCTTAAACAAATCTCTTCAATTAAACAAACATAATTGCTCAAATTACATCTTTCCATTTGTTCTCCAATGGACAATCATACCGGTGCCATAGTCTACTTAAAGATACACAGTACTGCAACTTGGGAGTAAAGATAAGTCTATCTATCAATTATAAAAAATTACAATTAAAATAGGCTTGTGTGCATGCCTGTAAATCCAATAATAAAGCATACCTGCCGATACAAGTACTTCATATCATTTTTATCCAGGTCCCACTCGACAAACAACTCTCAAAGTACTCCAACTCCAACAGGGTCTGCTTGCAGTAGACTAGGGCCAAAACAACGTAAACCCCAAGTGTAATTACTGCACGATGACTATGAACACGGTAGCCAAGTGCGACCTAAGCAGAGAAAAAAAACTACAAATACCTAACAATACACACAAAAACGTATGCAAACGAGCGAGCACCACTCTGTGTGGGTGTGTGATGTCATGGCTCCACTGACCAATAGGAAGACGGCTGTCTGTGATTGGCTGCAGCCTCCTGATTGGCAGGCTTGACACATAACATGATTTCTTTCAGTATTTAGTTGACCTCTTTTCCAATGTTGAGTACGGCTATAAATATGCTGCCATCATCAGCTTTGATTATAATTTGCGAGGATATCTTTTTGTCACGCTGATTTTAATTACCCGAAAGGGAAGAACATCTTCGATTGCATGTTAGTTTTCGACTCGTATAACTATCAGTCACATTTGCGGTTAATCTTTAGGAATCTTCTGCAATCTTCGCTCGGAAGGCCGGATTTTCGACGCGGCAACAAGTAAGTATGCTCAGATTTCGCGTTCTCTAATACACACGTATATGTACGTCGAATATTTTCACACATAAGCGTTCCGAAAATCGCAAATTTTGTTTACGTCTGGGCTATCACAATTTACATCTATACTCGAAAGACAGAATAATCAGCCTCCTCATCAAATGCGTTCAACTTTTTTGCTTTTGATGTATTACGTTTGTCATAAATACTCTTGTATAAAGACTCATAAAATTTAACGACGTACATTTATCGCATTGCTGGGAATTTATTGCAACATGCTATTCATATTTATATTATATATTCTTATTCACCGTCAAATGAATTTCTGTATTTTCATTATGTTTATTATAAACACATTGAAATGTTTTCCTGTATACTAAAATATATCAATCACATTTTAGTAAATAAATGTCATATCACAAGTGTACACTTCATATTTTTCAATGTTTATTTTTCAATGATTATTTCCCAATTCACTATAAGATGTCAAAAGGAATAAATCAGTCTCATTTAAGATATTTCTACAGATTTACTTCTAATGTTTTGAATAAAGTAATATATAATTTGGAAAACATTTAGTTGGCAAATATATGTATGAAATAATGCACTTGCACCTTTGTTAAATGTATAATTTACGTTAGATACTTAAGATATTTCAGAAATGCTATGTAATTCTGATTTTAAAGTAAGTTTCTGTGTTAAATATATAGCTGTTTTCATAGGACAGTATGGAAATGATCAATTACTGCAATAATCATGAACATGTAATATGACAACACAGCTTTATTTCCTTCACAGGATTATGTATTATATCAAGCAGGCTTTAAATCTAATCTAGTATTGGCATGGAATCTAAAATTAAATCCTATCTACAAAAATCACTTTAAGTTAGAATAATTATAAAGTACTTTCCATATCCTCTGTTTTGTTCTTCTATTGTAAGTACATTAAAGAAATTTCTTATGTCATAAACTTATACCTAAGCTGCAGTGTTTAATTTCTTTAAATTTTAATTTACTTCTAAGAGAATTATATTTCATTATTAATTTTTAAAAATGTATTCCAATAGATCATCATAGTCATGATGTATTACTCATTAATAAATTTCACTTTCCCCATAATTTATCTTTAATCAGATTGTGTTTCAAAGATTAACATTTTTTGCCAGTATACATATTCACAATGTATATCATGAATTTGATTAAGCATTGGCTAAACTTTATACTCTGCACTAATAAATAGTTTCATGAAACATAACTATACAATAATTTGGGTCTTTTGCTGAAAGAATACTTTGATATTTATAAGCCTTTACTTTACCAACATGAAAGCAGCTGTATCAAGTAATAAGAAGCTACATATGCAATTTAAATAATCAATGATGAAGTATATTTACTAAAATGAGGATTAATATAATCATAAAAGCTTCATTTTTAAGAAGCAAAAATAAAATCAACAGTACAGACTGAGAGACGAGCATCGAGATTCGAGATACATTTCTTCTGTTTTCATCAAAAATTTCACTCTCCTTCTACGGCTATATGCTGTCAAATAAGTCATAAGTTCTAATAATCACAATGAAATTTGACTAACCAAAATAGGGAATATGTCTTGATTGTAGAGTTGAACAATTAATTTTTCCAATTTTTGTTTTAACATTTAGTATCTTTCTCAACTCTTGACTGCAATTTGTGCAAGAAAAAGTAATAATTTGTTCTCTCCCTGTTGGACATACTTCTATGGGTATGAGGGGATGAAGGAATGGATAGGAGGAGGAGGGGGGGGGGGGGGCAGAGTGATAAGCATAAGGTGAGAAGAAAATGGTGGATTGTTGTACTATGATGGTAAGGCTCAAGAGAGTATTATGGGTGACGATAGAGACGGATTCCGCTGGGACTTAAACGAGGAAGGTCATTTCTTTTTTGTCAGCGTGCATACATACATGCATGCCTTCCCATCTCAACACTCCCGGCATGCTCACTTTTTTTTTTCTCCCCCCACAAACCAACCTCAAGCCTTTACCCTTTACTGATCCTTCCTCCCCCTTTGCCAAAAAAGAAAGAGAGAAGAAGAAGGGGGAAAAAATGCGGCAGAGAGGATGAAGACATAAATTCTCCCCTCTGTACCTGGCTGTGGCTTAGGGCTAGGTAACGTGACAAGCTAACGCCCCAAGGGCTCCGGGTAGGATCAGCAAGGTATTACACACCCCCTGACAACACTTGTTCCCCGCTCTTCGCTCTCCATCGCTTCTCAAAGTCTCTTTCACGGGGCCGCTCTCTCAGCTTGCTCGGCTAGTGAGCCGCGATTCCCAGCCCACAATCACCTCCCCGGTCATAAAACAGAGACACAAGCAAGCCCTATCATTGACGCACGTTCCCTCACTCCCTTGCTCACCCATACCCATACTAGCGGCTCTCTCTTTCCCTCTTTCTCTCTCCCTCACTCCCGGTCTACAAACATAGGAGTACACATATACACTGTATATACATACTACTATCGTGGACCGTGATACTACACATGTGATCGTCCGTGCTCATAATATAGTGCACCAGGAGTGACCTATTTTGCCTCAGTCCTGCTTTGGCTGTCGTTGGAGTAACTCACAACTTTGTTTTCTCCCGCTCTCGCTCTTGTTTCAAATCCAAGTGTTTCAGAGATGTGATGTTTCGAGCCATGTCCATGCCAACTTACAGGATGTTCCTCTTTTTCTATTAGCGTGTGTACTTGAGCAAACATTTTGGATATCAAGCAGAACTTTTCAGTGTTTGTTTTTTCATTCTATTGTGGATCTGTGTGCAGATATCATTAATTTTTTAGTCAGGTACAGTATATTTAAATAGTCTTTCCTCAGTTTCATTATTGGTATTGCTTTAAAAAATTGTTAACTTCATGAACTTGATCATGATCTTGTAACATCAAAAAAATGCTTTCTAAATCCAAACAATTTTTTCTATCATGTTTTTTACTTCTATTCATTTTTTTACTAACACATTCTTGTATTTCGCTTTCTTTTTTGTACAGATCTAACTATTGCATTGAAGTAGCAAACAGAAGTGGAAGGCTTCCAATTTCTAACTTTTCTCCAAATTTGAGAGTCCAGCGAAAGCTTCATCATGATTGTGATTGCCTCTGCCGTGGGCACTGCCCTGTGTGCAGTCTATTACCTCAAGGAACATTACGACTATAAAGTTCGCAAACTACCGCCCGGACCAACCTCGATACCTTTCATCGGTGATGTTCTGAGCATTAATCCTAAGTCACCACATCTTTCCCTTATCGAGCTGGCAAAGACCTACGGGGATATCTTCAGCATCAAGCTCGGTTCCGAGCGTGTCGTGGTCCTCAATAACGCAGAACTGATCAAGTCAGCATACAGAGGCGTTGATATCTCGCACAGACCGGATCTCTTTTGCATGGACGTGTTGGCCGGCGGGAAGGGATTCCTCACGTGTAAGGACGAAATCCAAAGGCAGATGCACATGAAGATATGCCGCCAGGCCATGCGCGTCGTGAACAACGCGGACATGGGAGAAAAGATTCTCCAGGAAGCGAACAATCTCGTCAACCATTTCGAGGCCCAGAACGAGAAGCCCTTCGATCCTCAGTGCGATCTTCACATAGCCTCTCTCAATATTCTCTGTAACTTTGTCTTTGGTGAGCGCTACGAGCACGACCATCCCGAAATGAGGGAGATTCTGGACTTTTCAGCGGAGATCTCCAAGCTGCTTTCGCCGATGCATCCTGTGAACGCTATGCCGTGGTTGAGGCACTTTCCAAACAAATGGTTCGCGAGCCTCTTCAAGGCCAAGAACCAGAGGGACAGAATTCTCATGAAGAAGTACGTGGAGCATGTGGTGACATACAAAGCAGGAAGGGTTAGGGACATGCTGGATGGGCTTCTCGCCGAGACGACGGAAGCCGTCGCAGAAAATAACAAGCAAGCTGTTGCTCTTCTCACACCTGAGCACATTATCATCAACATGTGGCTTATCTTTTTTGCTGGTAAGTACTCAAAATCATCTCTTCTTTTGATTTTTTGTTATAAAATTCATAGAAAACTCATTTTTATCAGGAATACCACCGAGTCTGACAAATAAAATTGAAAGAACATTCGTAACTTTTGCAGGTGTAAAAATATTCTATAAAGTTCATACGAGCGCAGTACAGACAGTGTATTCAAATTCGATTTGAATACAATACAACAATGTTTAGATGAGAAATACTATATGACAACAAATAAATACATATGTTGTGGAATGTTTATGTTGGAATGAATCCAAAAGAAACCACAAATAAACGATATACTACGAAAACAGACAGAGACATATGGACAATGACCAAACTTACACCATATAAACGCCTGCTGTTCCAAACCACAAAGCAGTGACTGTGCTAGCTGGCTAAGTAACTTCACCAAAAGTGATCCAATAACACAGATATTATGGAGCATACACAAAGAGTTTACGGTCTTCGTCATCACAACAAATGTCATGATAACTGGGAGCTGCATGGGCCCCCGTCCACATGGCAAGCCTAGTAACTCAATGTTTACATGACACAATTAAGCGTTAACATTTCGGTCACCGAATAATGCAGTTTTTTTTTTATCAGGGACACCGGTACCTTGACTCATAGTGAACTGAACTGAGGGAGGGCAAACAAGAGCAATTGCTCTGTCAAAGAGCGTCCTACTTTATTACAATACAGTCAGAGAATGAGAGAGAGAGAACGAGAGAGAGAGAGAGAGAGAGAGAGAGAGAGAGAGAATTGGAATGAATAACATTCATTTCTGTATTGAATCATTCTATTACTAAAACATACTTTTGTTCACTTCTGGTTTCTGAGTACCCGGTAGCCTCATTTTGAGTTATGGGAGTGAAAATAAAGATTTGGTTGTTGTTGAAGGCCCAAGATGAGTATCGAAACATGAAAAATGGAGAACTAAATCTTAATCAAAAGGAACAAATGATTAAGAGATAAGTCATTTCTGTAAAGGAATCATTTTGACACTTTAAAGGAAGATGTTTATGTAGCCAATGCAACTGCACTGTGTCTGTGATGCATGGCACAATTCAGTGGTGTATGCCATTACCACTACTTTTTTAGAAAGCAAGAAGATTCAAGATAGCGCAATGAATGATACATTACAATCGTCATCATCCTTTAATCCTATACAGTCCTCGCTTGGGATATGAACTACATTTATTTAATAGAGCAAACACACCGTTTCTAGAATTTCACGAATCAAATGCTTTCCAGGTTAAGTCAACATCAGCGGGACTCGTTCCCCGGCGGAAACGTTACACACACGCTTCACACAATACATGTATTTGTCGGCAAATTGTGAATAGCGGAAAGCGTTTACTAACAATATCAAAACACAAAGTTAGTCTGCGTCAGCCTTTACTGTTTTTTTCTCCGCAACTTGTTTCCCCCGCGGTCGGGGAAGCATACAGTAAAGGTAGCCCGAATCAACAACATTTTCTCCTCTTTCAATTTGTGTGTGTGTGATCCTGCAAGGTCAGTCGTCCTAGCAAGTTGGCAAACTTTGCGAAGGTAGCGATAAAGCCGGAATATAATGGCGAGTTTTGAGGTCTAAGTTTATCGGCAAATATTCACGGGAGAGTTTGGTGAAAGCCAGCACACCTGTAAGCTCATGAATTCCTTTTTAAATACTTCCGTCTGGTCTAATCCAGGTACACACACTCACACACGTGTTCGCTTTCAATCTGACCTCGTGCCCAAAAATCTCACCAAATTCCCTCACTTGCCAATCTTTTATCATCTACGTGGCAAAACGAAGAAGAAAAAAAATGGAATCCTTGCTGATCGACATAGGGTCTAGTTCTATCCATGAAGAGTTTGGTGCAGGGCGATGTCTGCATTATATGAAATAATAATAATTTTTGTAGATCAGCAAAATATTTCCTAATGGAATATCTGTGAAAATAGTGAACAGTGGAATGGGAAACACTATGCATTTTAGTATAAAAAAAGCAAGGACAACTTTTACCTTGATTTATAATTGAAAACGGGCATTTCTTATCTCAATTTCTTTTAAATTCATAACTCATTTGTCATTTGTGATTGATCAATTTTATTTTATTTTTAATGCTCCCCAGGGAGTGGAGATTGTGCACACAGTGTGTGCGGGCAAGCACTGAATCCAATGACCGGGGTAATAGTATATTTTTAAAGCGCTTAGAGACATTTGTATGAAGCGCTATATAAAAATCAAATATTATTATTATTATTATTATTAATCAAAACACGCCAGAGACATACACAAGAGATACAAATATTATTCTGTCTCTATATGAAGGTTGCCTTTTTTGGGGTTTATATTCAAGTTTGTTAAATGTCAAAATTGAAATGAATTGATTGGTTGCTTACTTACAAGCCCACATATGCTTTCTTTAATAGCAGTCGGGTAAAAAAAAAAAATTTTTTTTTTCTCCATTCACAGGATCCGACACAGTGACGAATACACTTCAATGGAGCCTTCTCTACATGGCGGTGTTTCCCAAGAAACAAGCCAAGGCCCAAGAGGAACTGGAGAGAATCATCGGACAATCGAAACGTCTCTCACTCGAACACAAATCTCAGCTTCCATACCTCCGTAAGTTACACTCAACAATCATCCTCCGTTGATAGCCAGAGGGGCAATGCATGTGTGATTATATTTACAATTACATGTGATACAACCGTTCTGGCTGTCAACAATTTAAGAAACATTTGCTGAAAATGCCTCCCATTATTTTGCCTGACACTTTGACAAAACTGTTGGAAATTTAAATACTTCCCCGCTTGCATCTCTTTTGAAACAAGTAGACTTATTAAACCGGTCTACATTCCTGTTATTATGTTTGTTAACAAGACAATTGCATTTCATCTATCAAAAAATATGAATACCAGCAATTCAGAATTCAGAAGAAATTTCTTTTTCAGTTGAACTTGCAAAGGCCAAATTTATTCAGATGTTCACTTTTTCAGTCAGGTAAAGAACATATGACAAAGTGGATGGTGGAAGGTCGCTCTTGTTTCCACTATATTCAGCAATAAATTCTTTTGTTGATTACTTCAATTTTTAGTAGCAATTTTTATTAAAAATACTTCTGTATGTATTAAAGGCATTTAATGGGATATAAAATTGTAAAGTATGATTACTACGTAATAACGATGGGCTGACTGAAGTGTTACAAAAGAATCACCATTATCATAATACAGATGATATCACTCTCCATAGATAACAACGAGTATAGACAAAAGCGCTAGAAAAGTATTGATGTACATTGATTTCGACACTCGGTGGGAATCTGTAGGAGAACGTTTTTTGGCCCCCTTTTTTTTTTGGTGGTAAATCTGCGGGATTTGGAGACCTAATTCTTGCAGTTCTTCCTGTCTCCTCTCCCTAATGCTGGCTTGAATCAGGGATGACCTCTCTACAAGCAATCAGTTCCCCGAAGAACTACTCCGCCTAGACTAGCCCAGATCTCAATGTTTAGAGAACTTTCAGGATGTCAACAAGCATTTTGGGGACGAGGCTTGAAATTGCTTTGATTTCCAGTACTGTTTCAGGATGGAAGACAATCAGTAAGGTCCCATCCTTCCCTCTCCTCTTCCTGAATAGAAAGGCAATGGACAGCCCCTGCAATCCCACCGTTTCACGACAAAGAGACACATAATAAACTACAAGTAAAACCTATCAACCCCCCCCCCCTCCCCCTCTCCCAACAGCCCTTTTCAAAGAAATGAACCATACAATGTATATTGCTTCTCACTAATATTTAGGAAATTATAGGGGGGATATTCTCACAGCTTTCTTAGGGATCATCATCAGAATTATTTTTATTTTTTAAATCAGACCTTTCCTCTTCCAAATGATAAATGGAATTTAATATACTGAATACAGGATATATACAGAAATATTCATAAGGTTGTGAAGGTCACATATATATGTTGCTGCTATAAATACCCTCAAATGATGCATTTCAAACTTTCATAAGCTTAGTCAAAGATCTGCACGCAGTACTCTGGTGCCACTTTCTCTTCCCAGCTAAAAACAAATGCAGAAGGAGTAGAATAGGGAACAGAATAGAGACTCAAGCTCAATCTCCTTGACTTTAATAACAGGAAGTGCGGTAGTTCAAGGGGAAATCGTCCAAAAGCTCAAAATGAATAGTTTAATGAGAGTATGAGAAATAAGCATTTTATTTTGGTTCCTTCATCAATCTCCAGTATTTTGTAAGAACCAATTATAGTATGAGTGGGTAGTGTAGTAAGTGTACACAACCTACAGTAAGCTCTTTCTTGATTGATCTGCATAATGATAGATACAGAATCGAGGGTATGGTATATTTGTCTCGCTTTTGCAGACAGAGAGAAGAGACACACAAAAAATCCTCCTTGCTCTAGCGTCAGCTAAGCAAGTGATATGGATTGTATCAATTGATGATCACAAGCTGAAGCACAGTGATCGATCTCATCTTGTTTTCTGTGATCAGTTCCCTCAGCTGTGCTCAATACAATAGCAGAAGTCACTGAACTCTGATGGGTGACTGAGCAGCTCGGCCACAAGGTGGCGCTCTTCAACTTTATGCATAGTGCATTATGACTACATTTCCTTTTACTTACACTTGTTGCCAAACATCCTTTCACTTACTGCCAAACGTTTCCAACGTCGGCTTTCTAAGGGAGCAACTGCAATCTTCAATTATCTGAATTCTTGCATCATATGCTAATATTTTTGATCAGGTAACTTATTGCATCATATGCTAGGATATCTTATCAGTTAACTTCTTGCATCATACGCTAATATTTCTTATCAGGTAACTACTACAATTTAGCTTCGACTGTTTCTTTAAATTATTTTCTTGTTTTTATTTCCCGTGTACAGAGGCAGTCATTAATGAAGTGTTGAGGTACAGTTCTCTCACCATTCTGGGTGTGCCACATGCAGCAGCAAGAGACACAGAGATCAATGGATATTTCATCCCAAAAGGTACGAGTCTTTAATTTCTTCATCAATTCAATCTTGGTGATTTACAATGAAGTACAGTGAAATGTGAATTCCCACTCAGGAAGGACCAATAGTTGAAGCTAATTAATGTACTCTCTTTCTCCTTGTAATACAAAATAGATTTATATGGATTAAAGTAAATATTAATATTTATCAAATAAAAGAATATGTACAAAATTCTTTCAAGAGAATTTGAATAATAAAAAAGGAGGATAGTATAAAGACTGATAACGTGGAGCAAGAGATATTGTACTTCCTTGAGACTAAAACCTTCCACATTTTTTATTCCCTCTTCACAGGAACATCCGTAATGGCAAACTTCTGGTCAGTACATCACAACGAGGACGCTTGGGACCAGCCTGAAGAGTTCCTCCCAGAGCGCTTCCTCAACGACCAGGGCAACCTGAAGGAACCTTCCCAGCTGCCGCACTTCATGCCCTTCTCAGTGGGTAAGAGGCGGTGCTTAGGGGCAAATGTGGCCAAGGCTGAACTCTTCCTCATGCTGGGTCGTCTCCTTCAGGAATTCTCCTTCGAGATGCCCCAGGATGTCGAGGCCGATCTCCAGGGAGAGGCTGCCGTCTCCCTGATCCCTAAACCCTACAAGATCGTGGCCAAGAAGCGCCACATCCTCCAACCTGAGACCATATGAAAGAACAACTCTGCAGCTGCCTGAAAGGCCACATCCTCCAACCTGAGACCATATGAAAGAACAACTCTGCAGCTGCCTGAAAGGGCTTAACTTGCAGTCTGAGACCACCTTAAAACAGCCTGGTGGATTGCAAAGTTAGGACTGGGTCTGCTAAAAAAAACTCTGGGGACAAATAACCATACAACCAGGATCGTGACTCAAGACACAATGGAAAGATATCCAAGAACTGTTCAAGAACTTTTTCAGTTCTGAAGGAAGATGACTTGGAACTGATTAAACAGTGACTTTGATTTTTTAAACCCTCAGACCGCTTAAATATTGAAAAAGCAGGGAAAGAATATTCTGAAGATGATGTGTCACAAGTTGCAAAAATGAATTGCATCTTGGTAATGGCCTCTCAATAATACCACAATTAACAAGAGAGAAAATTACAAATTAAAGCACAAATATTCTATGCATTCACAGATCTACACCTTGTTATTACAGCAGACATACTGAAATATAAGCAATGAACAGATGTATGAAATTAGGGCAAAAGCATATCTTGAACTTTTAAAATATGAATTTAATAAAAATAACAGGAAAGCTTAAAATCAAACAAAAATTAGTGGAAGCATTAATTGTGTATTTTGAATCTACTCTTATATGATTATCATCATTATGGAATATGAATGTCTTCTTTTTCTGCATTATAAATGAAATGTGAATGTATTCTATCAATTTGCAGCAAGGATTACTGTATTACTCTATTTTGTAAATACATCTGAAATGAGCAACTTATTTTTGTACAAAACATACCTTTAAAGGAAGATCCACATGCAAGATTTCAAGCAGGGCTCGGAACACAATTTTATGCAATTTGTATTCAGTTTTAACGGGGAAGAACATATATAAAAGGCTTAAGTTTGTACCTAAAGCGCTTGTGGGTGTATTCAGAACACTCTAAAAAAAAATATTTGTAAAGTGATAACAGGGGTGATGGATGTTTTCTTCTGCTCCTGTTTATTTTTGAAGTATATATTAATATGTTTGAAATATTTTATCAGTACTCTTGGGATATTACAGTAAGAAAAGTATGTACATGTATGTTTGAAATTGGTTAAACTTACGTATTCTTACAAAAATGTATTCATTCTCGTGTTCATTTTAGCAGCAAAGTGTGGTGAGAATTTCTCGAAAATTGCAGGCATACGAACACTTCCATTATATTGTATTCAATCTGCATTGTTCACAAGACGTGAATTCCTTGATTATTTGAATCGAAAGCATTTACTTCTGTTTGATTTTAATTATTCATGCATTCTTTGTCTCTATAAATGTTTTCTACTGCCAGCTAGGGGCGAAGGTAAACAAAAATATGCATATCTATATATAGTGACCATGTAAATTAAAACATACAAATTATGTAATTTTATCTTATGACTTGTATATATTGAGGTGTATTTAATCCATTGTACAAAAAAAAGTCTGCCTTGAATATTAATGTACAAAGTTTACATTTTTCTCCTCAAGAGCTGAATACATCAATGTATTCTGCCATCTTTACTGCCTTGACACAAGACTGTATAATTTCACCTAAGTTTCAAACTCTCTCTCTCACCTCTTTCTCTCTACCTTTCTCTTTTATTCGATTGTATTTAGTCTCTTAATGAGATATTTCTGCTATAAATTCATCTTCCATTTTCTCAGTCCACTATTCTCAAGAGTATTTATAACTACACTTGTATTCAGTCATGAACAGTAAAATATAATGTTGTAACTCAAGGGTGAAGGCTGTCGTTTCTAAGATGATGGAGTAAGCTTAAGCTTCGGGTGTTATTGTCAATTAGCTTGATGCAAGTGGTGGTGAAATTAAAATCAATGGGAGAAAAACAAACAAACAAAATGTTGTATACTTTGTTTACACTTTCACTGTACAGGTGAGCGTACAAATTGTTGTGTGATGTGTGTAGGAAAAATGGGCAGGAAACAATGAAATTATTAGATTTGATAGGATGATGTGATCGTGAAGATGATAATATTGATGATCATGATGAAGACGAGGTAATAATTATAATAATAATTTTTTATTCTGCTGGTGATGGTGATGATGATGATGATGATGACGATGATGATGATGATGATGATGGTGATGATGATGATGATGATGATGATGATAATGATGATGATGATGATGATGATGATGATGATGATGATGATGATGATGATTGGTGGTGGCGGAGGTGGAAGAGGTGATGATGATGATGATGATTGGTTGTGGTGGTGATGATGGTGATGGTGGCGATGATGATGATGGTGATGATGATGATGATGATGATGATGGTGATGGTGATGGTGGTGATGATGATGATGATGATGATGATGATGATGATATTGGTGGTGATGATGATAGTGGTGGTAGGGATGATGATGATCATGATGATATTGGTGGTGGTAATGATCATAATGATGATGATGGTAGTGATGGTGGAGATGGCGATGTAGATGATGATGATGATAATCTAATTGTGGTGGTGATCATGATTATGATGCTGATGACGGTGGTGATGGTGTTTTACATTGAAAAGTGAATATTCAAACCATGGACAAAAGAACGATCTTGGGTACAAAACAGAATGCCATGAAACATGAATCTGAATCAACATGAAAATGGGGAAACAGGATGAACATTCAGATGAGAAGTGGCACTGCCATGATGCTGATTAACAGTAAATGGGTAAGAAAGTCAGTAATAAAATAATTTTGGTAGGCAGTTTAACAAAATTCACTAGTATCGTAATACTAAGAGACATTTGAGATATGCATAGATTGCATACATATATACATAAATGAATGCAAATAACATTAATCACAAAAGAAATATGTTCCAGTACTAAGGAGAGAAATAGAAGAAGAAAAAAGAATAAGACATTCTTCTAATTCCTTGTTTAAAAACAGATGAAAAGACCATACCTTCCTGTCTTGCCTGAATTGCACATTTACAGTCACAAGGTGGCGCTATTACAAAACACTCCACATACATGTACAGATTCATATGTGGATATATAGCCATGCCTGTAAGATTCACTAAAGGAATGCATGCACTCAGAGTTTCAAATCCCTACCATCATCAATCAGTAATACATCATCACAACCATCAAGAAAATATATTCCAGTTTTTTTATGCCAACATTGACTTTGATTTAAAAAAAATAATGGACTTTTGATAGCAGCATCCAACCTATTATCTGTTCAGCATCAAACAAATATCATGAACAAAAGGTATCTGAGAAATCAATTCTTTTCAAACGTACAAAATATGTCAAACTAGCAGCTACTGCATGCACAAGCATTAATACCATTTCCCCCCCCCCCCCTAAAATTTGTCTTACGATAGAGAAGGCCTAGATCTATGCAAGTCAAATTGGCCACACTGTGATGTATCTTGCGAGCTCCTCTCCAAATTGCTCTGTATGGAAAATTTCATAAACTTTCATTTTCTTACTTATTGATGGCGGGGCAGATTGTTTCATACAGGGCTTGTAAAGAAACATATTTGCAATCATTTTGTTTAGGAAACATGTTCAATTTAATTTCTTTTAGCAAAAATATAAATTCATGATTTTTTGATTTTTAGTTCACAGCAAATTGGAAAGTACCTCGCAAGACGCATCACAGAGATGCAATATGTGTTTGATTGATCGCAAATTCAAAAATTCACAACTTCCTTATTTTTAATCAAATTTTACTCAAACTTTCACTGACCTGTTCCTCTCATTTTTCTGCTTCTATCAAAACCACCTTTATATCAGAGTGGACTTGCCTTGTAAGTGGCTAAAGGAATATCGCAATAGCTATAGAGGCAAAATCAAACCATGCCCTCAAAGTATGTTGATACTAGTTAATCAAATTACGATTTTTTAGTTACCTGTCTTACAAAGAGTTGATATTAATCACAACTTATTTGCAATTGATACCAATCATAATTATGTACATAAGAGATAGGAGACTGCAAACTTGCGTTTGATTAGAGGACTTGCGATTGATTTAAATTGATTTGCAACTCTTTGTAAGACAGGGCTTAGGCATAACATCAAATATTGAAAATCTAGGATAGGGTCTAAAATTGATTGAAAACAAGTCCTGAAATTCAATTGCGAAAAATGGGTTACATGTACTACATAAATAAGTTTAAATGTTACATTCCAATAAAAATCATTTTTGAAGGGGGACAATTTTTTTTTTTAAATAAAAAAATTGCTCACTGTCAAGACACAGCAGTCCAATGTAGTGAGGAATATATTTTGCAACAGCGCCCTCTACAGGCCTCTTTTGTCTATTCCCTACTCAAACTCAAACTCGGTGCTGACTGCTCCAGTGAGAGCTGAGGAATTTATTTCCAGTTCATCGTGAATGTGCCATGGACCGGTGTTGGCCTAGTGGTAGAGTCACTGCCCAGCAAGCAGTAGATGGCAGGTACAAATTCCACTGGTTCCAAGACTTTTTCTGACCCGTTTTTAATTACAAAATCAAAATTTCATTTACTGGGTGCAAGCCAAAATTTCTTTACTAAGTCTGCTACAGACTATACCACAAATGCTGCTGTACTATTGATATTTACATGTAAGATATGCAAGGAAAGTGATTATTACAAGAAAAAAACCATAAGATGCAATGCTATTTAAATGTTCACTTGAGCTTGTACATTAAAGAGAAGGTTGAGTTCTGGGAAGAGGTGAAAAATAATTTGTGAGCGTTATCATTGTATTATGAATGCAAGTGTGGAAGAACATCAGATAAGACATGTTCCCTGAAAAGCATGGCTCTTCAAATGCCTTCATATTCTAAATATGTCATGTACATGTACATCGTAAAACTCAGGGGAAAGGTTTTTTTACGCCACGTGTTCGTGTAGTTCCATATACATCTTTCTGTGTACAGTGTTTGTAACTTTACCAAGACTTGGCCAATTTCTTATCATTTTGGATGATTCCAAAACCTTGCAATACACACAAATTCTTATATGCTAGATGATCAACCTTTTCTGGTCGATTCCACACCGTTTTTTTCACAATGCAATCGCATGACCAGAACTCAACTTCATCTTTAAAGAGCTCAAATTGTGATGATAAGGGGAACATTTGCTTACATGTACAGTGTATATGATTCAAGAGGCTGGAAATGAAGAATATGTAGGAAATAGGACTAAAGGAGTATTAAAGTCAGGGATTAAATTTCAGGGATGTATTTATAAGCACTAGAAAATTTAGCCCCTAAAACACTTCTGCTTTAGAGTAAAATTGAACATAAAATTTTACCAGTGCTCCCGGTAAATTTTGATAAATTTCAAATAGCGCTTACGGCCACACTATTGTAGCTGCGACCATGAAAATCTCAGAATACATGTATGTAGTCGTGATACATAATTTTCAAACGAAAACATCCAATTGGTCGATTTTAGTCAAGAAACATTGTTTTATGGCTTAATAAATATTTTGACCTTGAGAGGGAGCTACACATTACTTTATACTCAATTTCAACCGCACAACGATCACTGAATATTGTAGGATCGCATATGCTTCCAATATATTCATTTGAACCAAATTCATGACTCCGTACCAAAACTTTGTATTACCTTCCCATGTGTGGATGGCCTTCATCTCATCGATCATATCTAGAGAGTTACCTTAGGCCTATTTACGCATCCCAAACACCATTTTGAGAAATCATCGATTTGGGGGGGAATCAGTTGAGGTATCACTTTTTTATGACGCTGGTAATATCTACATAGAAAGTGATTGGATATCCCTTGCACATTGAACCCATGGTCCCTGCCAATCATTGTTTCTATGCAATTCCTGGGAAACGACGGAATGTGAGAAAATCAATGATTTTGTTTTTGTTGGAGTGTGAAAGCAGCTATTGTATCTCAAGGCTGGTGGGGTGAGATGATATGAATCTGTTCATACATGAATGACACGTCAACCACCAGCTTATGTCTGGATAGACACAGGAATTAAGTCCCTCCCCCCTTCCTCTTTCAGGGGAATGTTTCACAAAGACTAAGGTGGACTTGAGTTGGACTTGAATTATGGCGGGCCATTCATGCCACTGGCTGCTCTCTCCATTGGTGTCTCAAGGTACGTCACAAATCTACAGAATTCACATTTTATGATACTTTATTCTTGAAGAAAAAAAACATTATCTAAAGATCATAATTTCTAAGGGTTTTTTCCTCTAATTTTACATCTGGTTCAAGACTTTTTAAGGGCATAAATTGCCTGCCATAGTTCAACAGCAACTTAAGTGAATAGTGGTGGTTATTTTACCTGACTGATCAGAAAGCATAAATGCTTATAAGTAAGCAACCAGACGACCGACAGCTTTAGGTCCTCTCTGAGGGACCTGGTAATGAGGATTAATGCCTTACCAAAGGGCTGGAGCGCATTGCCTTGGTTTCAAACCCAGGTCACCGGATTACGAGACCACTGCTCTACCGACTGAGCTATTGCGCCTCCTCGATCTTAGTCTTTGTGAAACACCCCTCTGATGTCAAAAACTTACTTACAATAGACAAGTTTCTCATATTCCAATGTTTCGTCAAATACGACGAAAAACCAAAATTGAAAAATCCACCTTTGGGAGTGTGGTTTTTTTAAATGCCAGCTGAAATTTCACAGATTTTTGCAGTGTAAATCAAAATTCTGTACGATGCCTGTTTTTCATCACACGACTCTCCTCGCTTCCATACAATCGCACGCAGAGTGGTAACAAATTGCGAATGCGCAATACTTTTTTAAGGGTTTTTCCAGTCATGTAATAATTGCAAATTCTAGAGTGAATAACATCATTTACATGTCACTATAAATTGTAGCATGATTCATGGCATGGTTTGGGCATCATTTCACAAGAGAAGTCTATACTCTATAATGAAGCAAGTTGACTGGCTGTGTGAGCGGATGTTGTAAGATGGAATCATATACACAGCCATGCACTAGACAAGATGCTTTTTAAAATGTTTATCTTCCTATGTCTACATTGTCCCTTTCCCTATACTACAGTGTAAGTAGAATAAAGGCATTGTTTTTGTTCCCCTCTGTTCATTTACCAAAATTTCCCTCATGTGAAAAAATTCTATAAGGAGTTACATGTAATGTTTCAATTATGTGCCAATAAACAAACTACCAGTACACAGATTATATACAAGTATCCTTTACACAACAAACAGAATCCAGGGAAAAAATTAATATTTGTTTTTCGGGGGCTACTTTTCAAGCTTGCCTGCATGAATATAACATTCTAAAATTTGTTTTGCATTGAACTCTATGCAAATTTATGGGGCTCTTTTCTGGTTTTCGGGGGCTCTTTTGGGCATTTCGGGGGCTAATTCGCCCCAAGCCCCCGTGTATTTTTTTCACTGAGTCAGAATCACAAATATTCTCCCCCCCCCCCCAAATCAACTCAAGGATAATTTCAACGTCCCATTGTATGAGCCATATAAATCATGTTCCAATTACCACTCCAGAGATGGTTTTTTTTTTTATTGGAGTTTGTGTCGTGTTTGCCTGTAGTTGCCTAGCAACTTCTGACATAACACCAGAACGTGAGAAAGCAACAAAATTTGCTTGTAGTGTTTGAAATGCAGCCGATATTGAAGAATACCATACTACAGTGGATCCCCTTACGTCATATCTTCTTCATCATACAGCACCTACTACATGTACGATACATGTTTTCAGTAGAGAGAGAAAAAGAGAGAAAAGGCCAGCCTTCATCAGCTTGAGATTGCCAAATAACTCACTATTTTAACTATTCGCTGGATAATTTGCGTCTTTATCAGCCCGCAGTTGCAATTAGCTGGCGCTGCTCAGTGGCTGCCGGGCTCACAATCAATTGGGCAAAAAGAATTTCCATTTTCGGTTTAACTTAATAAAATTTGGAGTGGACTTTAAAAGATTATTATTATTATTATTTGGTCGAGATAATCATCCCAAGATATCTTGGGCTAGTTTGCATAATATCCCACTATTTGTCCGGTGCGTCCTCACCAGCCTGAAGATCGACTCGCACTTTGCGCAAACGCTGAGCAAAATATCTCAAGCTCAGGTTTCGAGTTTCAAGGTCGAGTCTCGGGCTGATGACGCAATTTGTAACTTCAAGCTAATTTCCAATATCAGAAATAGCGGGCTATTTGGCGATCCCAAGCTGATGAAAACATACCTGAAGAGAGAGAGAGAGAGAGAGAGATAGAGAGAGAGAGAGAGAGAGAGATACATGTAGTGAGAATAGGCGCGTCTTCATCATCTCGAGATTGCCAAATAGCCCGCTATTTGGGAAATAATCCCGAAGTAACAAATCATGTCTTCACTATCTCGAGATTCGACCTCGAAACTTGAAACTCGGCCTTGAGAATTAGCTCGAGATATTTTGCTCAGCGTTAGCGTGTATTGCGAATCTTCGGTCTAGTGGAGACGCACGGGACAAATAGCTGGATATTTTGCAAACTATCCCAAGATATCATGGGGTGACAATCCTGACCAAATATCCTTCTAATTGCTACTTCGGTCTGATGAAGACGCAAATTAGCTGGATAGTTTGCGATGATCGGGATAGTTCAAATAGCTGGATATTTTGCAATCTCGAGATAGTGAAGGCAGGCCTATAGTGAGAGTGGAAGGAAATGAAGTTGTAATCTGATACCATGAATGAAAAGACCTTGCCCCCATGCATGCAAACAGTATGGTCCAGTCCCAGCTGTCAGAACCATGTACTCTTTCCAAGGTCAGACAGATCCCTTGATTGCAAACGGAAGTAGTAGTTGCTTCTCAGACCCAGAAAAAAACTTCTGCTCAAAAACTATTCCCAACATTTTCATTCATCATCTTAAATGTTTGTCTCAATCTTTGTTGATCATTGCCATCTAAATGTAAAAGAAAACAAAATAGAGGGCCCATCACTTTCAATACCAGTATGCCTAAAAAATGAATAAATAAACCTACAGGCTACAAAACAAAATTCTTCCTCTCTATACTACCCTTCTTTAATCTAGCCAATTCTGTTATTCATCAATCCTTTCCAATATCAAAGCAATAAAATATCATAAGTTGATTAAGTTCTGTTTCGTATATATCCCTTGGTCGAAAATATCTTATCTTTTTCCTGATCAGATTAAAGGGTCACTTAGCAAGGGCCTTTGATGACAACAGGTAGCTGTTTCAATGGACTGATGCAGACAGGTGAAAATGTGTTAAAGGCACTAATCATTTAAAGGGCTTCCCATAGTATTATCTCTATATACATGTAAGTACTTGGCATTACCAAGGTGCCTGAGAGGCAGAAGAGCAAACTGAATCACGGTAACCCTTGTGTGCCTCTTCCCGATATAACTGATTAGGTATGCAGGTGGAACACTTAAACCGGGGTTTTCCCCTACTCTAAAATGATCAAATGCTTATTTATTCATTTAAAAAAGGAGAATAATTTTGTCCTGTGAATCGACTGAAGCAAGAGAATGTAAAGCGGATATAGAGATGGAGATGATACTATGACAGGTATCTTATCTTTTTCCTGATCAGATTGAAGGGTCACTTAGCAAGGGCCTTTGATGAGAACAGGTAGCTGTTTTAATAGACTGATGCAGACAGGTGAAAATGTGTTAAAGGTACTATAAAGGGCTACCCATAGTATTATTTCTATGAAGTATTTGCAGGGATGGGCGGTAAATACCAGTGGCGGTAATTACCGGCGGTAAATAACGGTAAATACCGTCCGGTAAATAAGATGCGCGTCCAGTAAATATGTAAAAAACGGGAAATATGATTTTGATTATCTATTTATTAATAATTTTACTTGTTTTTAGCCTCATAACTGAAAATATTGTTCTGAAATAATTAGCAGCACAATACTCATAGTAGGAACACACAAACAGATTTATAAAATCCTCACTGCATACAAAATTGTACACACCCAAACAAATAGCATTTTGTGCATATGCTAATTAATAGGTATTCATGAATATGGTGATTAGTTACTGGGAACCAAAACCTTCATACAAGTTACTTGTATTGTAAAGTTTAAGATATTTAAATAAAATCAGTGAAAATTTAAACAAAAACGGGCAAGGAATAAGGAAGTTAAAGCTTTTTTAATGACTAGTCACTAGAGGGCGATATTCAATTTGATGACATCATTTGTGGGCAACTCTCCATGCCTTTTGTACATCAAATTTCATGTTTTTCCTTCTTTCTTGTGATTGAGATAATAGAATGCAAAATGATATTCTACTTCACATGTTATGAAATCCGATCAAGAACACAAATAAATAGGAAAAAAACAAAAGACTTGTGAAATTTGATGTACAAAAGGCATGGAGAGTTGTCCACAAATGATGTCATTAAATTGAATATTGCCCTCTAGTGACTAGTCATTTTAAAAAGCTTTAACTTCCTTATTCCTTGCCCGATTTTGTTCAATTTTTCACTGATTTTTTTCAAATATCTTAAACTTTACAATAAAAGTAACTTAGTATGAAGGTTTTGGTTCCCTTTAATGAAGAACATCATATCTAGATTAGGTGTATATTTGGTATCTTTTTCCTGTATTTTTTTCCAGCATTACATAATTACAGACATAGACAAACACACGAACAAACACACACACACACACACACAAATAGTACACACAAGAGCAACCATACTCACCACCCTTGTTATTATGTTCAAAATTGGACAATCCCTAATAGATGAACAAGTGAGTGGTAAAATATATTTCCCGGTATTTCCCGGTAAAAAGTGGTAAATACCGGTAAAAAGCGGTAAATACCGGTAAATACCGCTTATTTCCCGGCGTCCGGGAAATAAGCCTCCGAAGCGGGAAATATGCCAACCCTGAATATTTGGCATTACCTGTGCCTGGGAGAGGACATTTGGAATAGCAAACTGAATCCCTGTAACCCTTGTGTGCCTCTTCCCGATATAACTGATTGGGTTTGCAGGTGGAACACTTACACGTAAACCGGGGTTTTCCCCTACTCTAAAATGAATAATGCGGTGGGCGCTGACTCGGCTTTGCACAAGGCCTCCATTCTAAATAACTTCCTGTGCGAGGAGCAGAGTGTTTGCCACAGTAACATAGCATGTGTCTTCGAAACCAGGGAGGGGCACGCTAACAAACGAGGCAGGCTTCAGTCATCCGCCTGGATTGGATTCAAACCCACAATCTCTGGTTCGACAGATGCTTTACCGATTGAGCCATCTCGCCTTCTCAAACAAAAGAATGTTTCAGACATCGACTAAAAATACCCCAAAAAGCATATATGACGTGAAAAGTTATTCTTTAAAAGAAAGAAATTCAAGAGCACTATCAAAGCTTATTATAGCACTTATATTTGCACATACTAAACAATGATTGCCTGAACTTTTCAATACATTTCAAAGTATTCTGTAGATAAAAGCACATTTCAAACTATTTAATTTCAATTTTCAATTGAAAATGATAAATAGTATAGATTTTAATTAATTGTCTCTAAGAATTAGTCTCAATTTAATTAATCCAGTGATTTTCTGTTTACCGTAAATCTCCGTGTATAAGGCGCACCTGTGTATAAGGCGCACCCCTATTTTTGGGGGGGGGAAAGAGAAAAAAAAAAAAAAAAAAAAAAAAAAAAAAAAAAAAAAAAAAAAAAAAAAAAAAAAAAAAAAAAAAAAAATCGTTTTTTGTTTTGTTGTTGTTGTTGTTTTGTTGCCGAAAACCCACGCGGGGAAGGACCTTCATTTTACATCGAGGTGCAGTAGAAGTTGTGAACTTGTCACAAATAATAGTAACAACAGTCTAAGGCTTCATGATACCAAGTGTCCCACACCAGCCTCTTCACATCACCTAGTAGAAGCACTGTGTTCTATGCCAAACATCAATAGTCATGCATGATATGAATAGCATCTTCTATCTTTCTAATAATGGAGTACCTAGGATAGAACCTTTTGGTACACCATTTGTTATAGAAAACATATGCGACATTGCCAGGCATAGCGCCATAAATCGAAACTAAAAAATAAAAAAAAAATAAAAAAAATAAAAAAACTTTTTTTTTTTCTGTACCTGTGTATAAGACGCACCCCCGACTTTCAAATTTTTTCGGCGGCAAAAAAGTGCGCCTTATACACGGAGATTTACGGTACATTCCATGGTATCAGTGAGATAAAAACAAAAACATGGGATTGTTATGAATTTCATAACACACATACATGCATATCTGTATCTACAAGGTAGACCCAATTAGGGCAAATTTGTGAATGTGTCCAAAATGTATCAAGAAATAAAAATTATCTTGATAGTTGATACAACGACTTAATAACGTTAGTGATAATGGTACAAATGAATCCTTGGTCAATGGTCATATCATTTTTTTTTCATTTTTTTTGGGGGGGGAGGGGGGGGATGAAATAAATGGATAGACCTCAATGTCATAAGGGACACATTGCATGGTATTGCCCATAATAATAATAATAATAATATATAATATAATAATAAAACAGTGCTTATAAAGTGCTTTCCACCAAAGTCTCTAAGTACTTTGTTTACCCCAAGTCACTTACGTTTAGTAAGTGCTAATGGACTAATTGCCTATAGATGCTTAACCTATATGGATGGGCCATTACAATTACACATGCCATTAATCAAAACAAAAAAATCATAAAAATAACAACTTTCATCAAACGAATGCTACGGTCACAAAGGTTTGTACGAACAATAATTTCGTACGAATCTCCGTTTTTCCATTGTCTGAAAATCGTTAATACAGAGTTCGCAGCAGTTTGTAATGGCATTTGTGACCGAGGCTTAAACATTCACAACTTGTATGAAAATTTTGCAAATGCACAAAAAAATCCAATATACATATCCATGATATCAAGATGACAGGGAAGGGGGCAGAAGTTTTCAGATAGCTGAGTTGACCACTTGCAACTTTTAATTTCCACTTTCGAGAAAGGAATGCTGGGATTTGTGCTTGAACGCACCAGTTGCAGTGGTCTAATGCTAGTCTGCAAGCACAAACTCCATTTTGACACTTGAACACGATTCCATAAAGTCTTGGGCCGACCCTAGCTCTGTCATGTCTCTGGCTGTGTCGAACATGAACAGGTAAAGTACAAAGCCTGTGGTGTGCAAAGCCTATGGTGTACATACATTGAAACCTAGTCTCTCAGTTCAGACACTTTGTTACGCAATAGGACTGATAAGGGTTTGTGCCTGCATCCAAGTCTAGTGCTCGATTCCCCTGATGCCCCCACCTTGTCTCTAAAAATAACTGCCCTTGGTGACGGATGGGTGGGAGTACAAGTTCAGGGTCAGAGGTCAGATGTGATTGGGGGCTAGGGGGCAGACATGGGCCAACAGACATGGGCTATAAATGGTCGCAGGCCATCCGAACAGATGGCCCCCGCTCCAGGGTCCACTGTATGGGGGAATGGTCATCTGTTCAGAGGAATTAAACAGACTTAAAAAGGGCAAAGGCAATTAATTAATCAAACCTCACGCGAGAAATCTGGTCAGTCCAGCAAAGATATGACAAATGCATTTGTCACAGGCCAAGTAGGAAAATAGCCAGCAGTTTCGTGATTCATGATGACCATACTCCGGTTCCTTTTATTTATTCACTGTATATGCTGTGGTGTCCATAACAAGAGGGCAGCAAACAACATTGACCCTCATTTATGTATTACTCCTAGAAACAGTCTATAGGAAAACCATGATAACCCACTGTTTATGACCATTATTATACAGGAAAGAGCTGCTAAAACAAAATACAATCTACAAATAAAATGAGCCTCTAAAAAAGTGGGGTCAAGAGTTGTAAAACAACTACAATGAATGGGTGTCAATGTATGACAGTGACAGCATAATTAAATAAAAAAGGCTTAAAAGGTCATTTATATAACATAATATTTCTTTTACCACAAAGTAATAATTGCTTTTATTTAATAGTAACACTGTAACCCTGTAATACAGAGTTTTTAAACAAGTCCCAAACTACATAAAATTCAAGCCATAATTTCAATCAATTCAATTTGAATTGTATATTTAGGAAAACATATTATGAGTATTGCAATGAACTATAACATGAAAGAACAGAAATTGACATGAGAAAGGTATCACATATTTTTTGTATATTAATATGGTGATGAGGACCATTCACATCATTTAAATGGTGCCATATTTCTGTTTAGCAAAGCCAAGGTATATACCTACTGCCATAGACATCTATCCAAACACCATCAAGCCCATCCCCCTACCCCGCCTTGGAATATGTCTGCCCCGTGTTACCGGTCAAGCTTTTTTTGGAGGATTAATCTTGCCCTGCCTCTATAGTATCAATATTTTGGTACAAGTTTACTCAAGGGTGACTGACCGCAATAATAAAAAAAATACAAGCAACATCACAATTTTTTTCAATTTAGCTGATAATAATAAGCATCACATAATTCATCCTAAGATATTTCTAATTTACTTTAACGATATCTATCCCATAGGCAATTCATCATTCGTTCCGATGCAACCACAATGATGACAAGGGACAGAAAATCGCCAAGGAGTTGTCTGCATCGTTGCTATCGTCTGGGGAATGGACTCTGGTTATAGATTCGGAGTCAAATATTTCATTCAGAAACCTATTTTTGTTTCTGAAGGGAAACTGTCCGTCCCCTGTACTTTTTCTCACCACACTAGAGAATGCAGACGTAAACAGACGGGAATAGGGGAGCATGGGAAAACTGCGATTACAAAACAAAGTGCCAGTGATATAACCATGGTCCATGGACCTCCATGATATAACCCAACCCTTCCCCGCCAAACTTGACCCAGTAAAATAAGAAAAGAAAGGAGATAGAAGATCCCAATGCTTTCCATGGCTGGACTACTCCCCAGGGAGTGGAGATTGTGCACACAATGTGTGTGGGCAAGCATTGAATCCAAAGACCGGGTAATAGTATATCTGTAAAGCGCTTAGAGACATCGTAGATGTATTAAGTGCTATATAAAAGCGGTATATTATTATTATTATTCCATTCCTGCTTGAAAGCAAAGCTCCAGAATAAAAGTGGGGTATCACCAAAATAGAACTTGCACTGAATGCTTGGAGTCCTTTCCAGGTATACGACATTAAAAATATCAGCTTCAGATTTAACTTCAGGAAAGAAATCTTGCAGTGCCACTTTATAATATTCATAAGAAAAAGGAGAAGAGAACCATTGATAAGTAAGAAGTCGAAATATTTAAATGAGAAGAGAACATACCACCTGTTCAAGCTTTAAGAGTTGGTATGTGGTGGAGATGAATGGATGAAATGAATATGCAAATGATGCGAAATGAATATGTATGGGAGAAGAGACTAGAGAAACAAATACAAGTCGGGAATGAGTCTAATTTTAACTCTTACACTTTTATCACTGGGCAGACTTCAACAGCCAGACTGATTTACAATTGTGTGAGATCCACCTCTTCCCCCCAAAGAATATAAGCCAGTTCATATATACAATCTGCGCATGGACAGATAACCAAAATAGTAAAACCCATCAAGACGAGTTCTGGATTTCGTGCTAATTAAAGTTATGAAATAATTTTTCATTTATTCATAGTCACTGATACACAGGTGGAGGTATTCTCCCCAGGAGCGCCAACAAAATGGATTCATGAACTTCATCACTTTACTCGAAAATACACAAAGTGGGACGTCTCCATGTGTTAAAGATCTGTGGATATTTGGGGGATCATTTGAACCAAAGTAAGTGGTCACTAGAAGAGCATTAATAAAGTTGACATTTAAGCAATAAGTAGATGAAAATATAACTTCAGAAAATGTACTTACCATGCATCTTACATTGTATCTTATCTTACCAAGATACATATGGTCTTAATGGACTTTTAAAAGATAGAAACAAGGCAAGATCACTGCAAATAAGTACACCATACCACAGATGAAAAGTATTTTTACAGTGAAATAATGTAAGCCCTACAACTCATTTATATACATGCACAATCGGATAAAAAATGATAGAACAGAACAGATGAAAAAATTCTCTTGACATTGGACACTTCAAAAGTTGTCATCACATTACAGAGCATGTCCTAAGAGGCACAGCACGTGTGGAAAGTCTCACGTGACGTCACTAATTGCCGTCACGGTCACTGTCCCTACAAAAAATATATCGACATCCTGTATCAACCATGAATGGGAAGAGAGGGAAAGAGGGAAAGACAAAGAGAGAGAGAGAGAGAGAGAGAGAGAGAGAGGAGAGAATATGTGTTTGTACTTTCAATCAATGTCAAAACGAGACAGCATATTAAAGGTACATGTATGATGTGAAAAAGATGACTCTTTTGAAACCAAAATATCTATTGCTATGGGATATACATGTACATGTATGCCTGCATACTAGTCGGAAAGTCCAAATGTCAGCTTCAAATGTTACTTTAGTAAAAAAAAATCAATGCAAATTTGAATACAAAAATTGGAGCAGATGAAATAAGTAGTTCTTACTCCAGACTCATTCCAATCTCTAAGAATATGAAAAAGAAAAAGCAGGTGTTTATGACTGAGGAGTTATTGAAAAGTCCTTGCCCCCAACTATTTTTAATAGTCAAGAGCACATTCTATAAACCCTTTTATGATGTCTCAATGTCATCATGTATTTATTAGGCAACATATTCTGTTATTCAACTCAAAGGGGCAATTAACACCCTTTAAGAATAGAACTACTATATAATACAATACACCTGTATCTAAAGTTTAAAGGAATAGCCCCACCCCTCTATTGAAACTCTTTCCATCTCACACCCCCTTCCCACCATTTAGAACCCCCCCCCCCCCTACACACACATATATTTCACATTCATGTAGTCTACATATGTTCTTCTTCTACTCATTTTGGTCTGCTAAATTTAGAATATGCCTAATTAATGGAAGCTGGTTACGATTCCAATATTAAATTGTATTTACCAAATTAATAACTATCATATTCAAAGTTGGAAATCTACCATTATAGATAGGCAGCACAGCTAAAGCTGGGGCAATAATCTCCAAGTTTGGAAGCGCTTAGTGATTATAATAAGCGCTATATAAAAACTTAGTATTATTATTATTATAACAATTTTTTGAAGCTATTAATTAAGCACAATTCATTTACATATCAAGATATTTAAGATTGTGAAATGAAATCACAAAATCCTTACTTGGTGTTTTTTCTTTAATAAAGTTGTGATATTGAGAAATACTGTAGCTTGTATCTTCTGCCAATGACCGATAGCCTGTAAAGAGCTTGGAAAATGTCCATAGCCCTTTAAAGCACCCTATCAATATAACCTCTACTAGATCCTGTACTAAAATGGCCTTGTCACTATGAAAGGACGTCCGGGGATTATACCACAAACAAAACTGGAAGAGAAATGGGAAGACAGAGAGAGAGTGGATGGAGTGCAGGAGAGAGAAAGTTGTTTTTTTTTAAGAGAGAGGGGATGTGAGAAGAGAGAGAGAAAGAGAGAGAGAGAGGAAGAGAGAGAGAGGAAGAGAGACGTTTTCATTCATAAATTCATGTTGACTTTCCCAACACAGTAGGGAGGGGTAAAGAAAATATATTTTCATTTCCATGCTATATCGCAGGCACAGCGACAAGTCACGCATGCCCAATACTCACCAAACAAAACCTGAATGCTTTTAATAATGGCAAGCAAACTTTGACATTTTAATGAACGTTTTTCCACTACCGTCTAAAAATTTGGTTTTTTCCGGTGTAAATGAGCCTTATTGTAACCCTCAAGATGTATTAGCTCATTTAACTACCGGTCACATCATCATGTGACGTCAAGCGTTCCGCCAAGCAAACTTAAAACGTTTTACGATTGTTTTTCCACTACCTTCTAAAATGGTAGTTACAAAAAAACAATGTTTTTCAACTTGGGTTTTTTCCAGGTGTAAATGAGCCTTACTATAACCCTCAAGATGTATTAGCTCATTTAACCACCGGTCACATCATCAAGTGACGTCACTAATTGTCCTGATGGTCAAACGTTCTGGTCTGGAGTAAGTGAGAGAAAGCCTACAGAGTGCCGGCCGGCCTGCCTGCCTCCCTGCCTGCCACGTTGACAGGCCACTGTAATACCCTCTGCTGGGCCAGACAGAATCCCAGACCCCAAGTTCATCGTACCCACAGGTGGGTCTAATCTAGCATCTATGCTAGGCTAACTTTAGGCTAGTCTGCAAGAAGTCTGTATTTGACATTTAATGTGATAATTATTGTCTTGAGCGACTGGAACCATTGACAGGAGAAGCTGTATTACAGAGCCTATTGACTGTGATCCATGTATTGTATGCAAAATTAGAATTTCATTCACTTTTTTTTTTTAATCTGCCCTAAAATTTATGCAGTTTTTGATTTATTTTTTTCAAATGGAAAATACCTGTTATATATCAAATTCCATCATGAAAATTAATAATTTTCACTCCGCAAATATTCACTTTTTTCTTTTAAAAATTATTAAAATTCTGCCCTAATATTTATGCAGTTTTTGATTTATTTGTTTTCACATGGAAAATACTTGTTATATCATATTCCATCATGAAAATCAATAATTTTTCACTCTGCAAATATTCACTCAAATTACTGGTAATTTTGATGCACAGATGTGAGAAAATCAATTGACCCATTAAAAAAATAATTGCGTCATATTCCCCTCCATTGCCCCTTCATTCCTGGTTAAGTTTTATTTCATAATATCAAATCAATATAAAGCTTTATATTAGACTTTCATTTAACTGCTGCTTGAATACCCATGAACAGGTGTATCGGCTGTCTCATTTTGAAATCAATGTAATTGTCTCATTTGTCTATTTACATGCAAATCTTGTCACATCTACACGATGGATTTCTAATATTTTCCTATAGCTTTATAAACCTGAGGGGAAGCAAATTTTTCTTTTAAAAATGATAAAAAATCAGTGACTCATATCAGCATTGGTTTAATTGCCATCCTGGTGTATGTTGCTGCTAGTCTAACCTCACACAAGGGCCCACCCTGGCTTCAAATACTATGTCACTTTGGAATAAAAAACAACCATAGAAATATTTCTATTTCCCTAGGAATGTTATAGTCATGTTCTAGAGCTTGGCAAATGAACCCAGCAAGTACACTGAATATTGTACAAGATTGTCTGCTTTTAAAAGGGTATAGATCTATTAAAATTACAATCAATACAAATCATAAATTTATCTTTGATCATGCAATATTCTAACTCTACTATAAGAGTGTCGACTCAACGTTTTTACACCACTCACACCTATCTGTTTTTTAAATCCCTAATATCAATGCTCTCAGTCTTTGTTCATCAACAGTTATTGGCATTCAACAATAAGGGATAGAGCAACGCTGCTCAGTGGCTGCCGGGCTCACGATCAATTGGGTAAAAAGAATTTTCCATTTTCGGTTTAACTTAATAAAATTTGGAGTGGACTTTAAAAGATTATTATTATTATAAATGCGCATCTGTTATTGTTTGGGTGCTACATCATCCCTCTTAAAAAATCTCCATCTCGATAATCGTAATAATTTCACTTTTTTTTTCCCTTTCTTCCACTAGTCGCACACCATGGACCCCACTGCTTTCCTCAGTCTCTCCCCTGCCAGCCAGTGACACTGACAGGAGTGACTCCCAACACCTGTAACACCAGCCAGCCGTTGAGCAACGTTCTAGGTTAACGTTCCTCCAAGGGGATCACAAAAAAATCCAACGCAACACATGCTCAGCCTACTTCCACACGACTTCCTCCCTTTATAGATAACAAACTAGATTATCAAAACTGGAAGTAAGGATTAAGAGAGATAGAGAGGGAGGGAGTTGGACAGAGAGGAAGAGAGATGGAGAGAGGCAGTGAGAGAGACGCAGAGAGGCAACAGTTGCAAATGAGAACAACTTTTTGTTATCACCTAATTTTAAGCCCCTCCCACCGAGGTGTTGCTCGTATGTTTTGGAGGACATCTCTGGTGGCACGTGTGCTAAATAGTTAGCATGACAGGAAAAAGAAAAAAGGTTTGGGAGTAAAAAAAGATATAAAAGAGTTTGAGAAAGTGGTGGAGACTTCATTCAGTTTTGGGATACTATACCAATCAACTTTAACTTTAAAGAACAATTTCACTATCAATCAAGGATGGATTCTGCATCTCAACTTCTGCTGCTTCATCCGACATCCGTTATTCTTCCTTACGGACACAGCTTCGAGAACTTCACACTCAATCTCTATGACATGTAAGTGGTTTAAACTTTTAATTAATTTTTTTTGAATTATTCTAAACTAAATCATATATTCCTGCATTTTGAAATGTCTTGACATTTTAATTCTTCCCACAAAATATTTTTTTTAAGTGCATACTATTATTAATTGCATTATATTTGATGTAAACGTTTTATTTTTGTTACAGGTTATTGTTAAATTTAGTGAACAGATTTGATTAAGAATTGCATAAGAGTTGTTTGTCTTATTTTTACTAATATTTTATTACTTAAAATATTAAACAACTTTTTCTTAAATCATTATTCATTAATTATACTTATTTATCAAAGTTGTATATATATTTTCTAAGAAAAATATTCATAACTTTACATACATCCTGTACACTTTAAAAAAATATTCAATGATCATATTTTTAAAAGTTGTTTTTTATGACTTTGCATGAAAGTATTACTACTTTTGTATTATCATTAATTTAATTGTTTTGTTTTTCAAATTAAATTTCAAAAAGAAAAAAAACTGTTGCAAGCAAACATAATAGAAACTTTATAATTCAAACACTTCTAAAATGAAGTGTCAAAGATTTCTACACACACTTCATCAAAATTCATTCAGTTTTTATGTCAATCAAAGGAACTTCCTTGACTCACAGAGGTCACTATTATATAGTCCAAGTAATCAACACAAAAGGAAGTCTGATTTGATCATTGAACTTGGCCGGATCCGTCCGTTTGGCAATTGGCCACACCGAGGGGTCATAAATCGCCAGGCCAAATGGTTATGTAAATTGTTTTGACTGGCCCTAGCCAGGGCTGGACACTGGTATAGACTCGCGCCTCCGGAGTTCAATGTCGCCAATTATGACGTCACGGTCACTTTCTCTCCTTCTCTGACTGACCAGTGGTCAAGTTTAGCCCCTGGGGGGGTTTGGGTGGAAGTTGTAGATTGCGTGTGACCCAGGGAGAGAGAAAGAGAGACATGGACAGGTGGAAAGGATAATCGTTTGGGACAAGAAAAAAACTTACCAATAGACCTCATTCCTACGACATCTTTAATTACATGCAAAACTTTTATAGAACTTTTAGTTTTTTTTTCACTTTAAGAAATTGTAGTAAAATCTTTCAAAGAAGATGGGGCATGCAAATACATGAAATATTCTCAGATATATGTCTGAGTGGGACTAGTGCAAAAGTATTGCATACAGTAAAACAAATATCAGAATGTTAATGTAGCTCTAAATAAAAAAAATAAGTATCTGTGTTTCTTTTATTCATTTGGATTCCAGTATTCTACTTGACATAAAATTTAATATCATTTTAACATATTCAATTGGAACAATGTTTTGATTCTAATATCAAATGAGAAGTCTTAAGAAGGGGAAATCCCTCAAAAAAATCTGGAAACAATTTGCAAGCCACGGTCAGCAAAGCCAAGGTCAGCCATAATAACCAGGGGATATGAACTTGGCCTCCGGAATTCAGTCAAAACAATGACAAACCACCAAAATCTATTATCGGCACTGACCAACCGAAACAAATGCAATAGTTAGAATAAAATCAAACTATTTTAGGGCACAGATAATTTTTGGCCCCACGGACCTTCCTCTCGGGGAATATTCAATTTCATAACAAGATCTTTTTATAGTCTGGTGGCTCCCTTCCCCTGAAAATTAAACGGTTTGGAAGTGATCAGTTTCCGTGTCCCCAAAAGATATTTTCATAGTTTCCAAAAGCTTACCGATCGGAAACTATACTTTTTTTTAAAGAAAGGTGAGGGAAAGGGCAGATTGTGTTGTTTTCTTTTAAATTCCTTGATGTCTGTCAACACAGGATATTATAATGCACTTTAGATGAATGAATAAAAAATACAAATGTACTGCAAATATGAAATGCAAGATGAAAAATTCAAAGTTTGCTGTGGCAAGAAGGCCATCTCATATCATGCTTTAGTTTTAGATTACTTGTATAAAGCTTCATCAAATTTTAAACATATAACAAACATTTAATGTAATTCAATTGGTATTTGATCTAGACAGTTAGACTCTGAAAATAATATGCTACATCTCCTGAAATGGGCAAAATAATCCCATCTTCATTGAAAGCGAGACAGCAAGAATTAATAATTCATATGACTAGGCTGACAGCCAATGTTAGCAGCTTAGCATACCTGTCATGTTTTACTACTGATAGAAACAGAGCTGCTGGCTTCAATCCAAAAGCACCTTCCATGGACACTTTCAATGCCAAATTCAGGAAACACAGGCGGAGCTAATACCTCCACTTTCACTCATACACATGCATACACTCAATAGGTTATCCACTGTGTGTTCAACACACAGATAAAGTGGGCGGGGATACAACCCCAGCCAATCAGCTTGCTCCTAATGTTCTTTGACCTTGCTGGAAATAATGAATGAAAGTGGGCGTCCTTGTAGGGTAGGCTTTGGACCAATCAGGCGATGAGGAAGGCTGATTGACAGTCGGGGCTGTTAAAGACACTAAATTACCCCACTGTAGGAATGGGGGAGGGATAGCTGTCGGGGTTGGAATGTCAAGTTCGCATTACAGGTAAAACTATACATCTAGATTTATATACAACCTGGAGAAGATTTTGTTGAATGGATGAATAAAAGGCACAACAAAAAACAAATGATCAGCTTTAGCTTTCCCATAAAGCATAGACAGCAGGCGAGTGAAGGCCAGGGTATTCTCACAAAGCAGATGCACGACTACCAAAGCCTCTCTCTTTATTATTTCCCTGTTTCTCTGTTGGAATTGAGGATACCAGATCATAGGGATTTTCATTCAGCCTGACTGAATATCCTGCTTCTCAAATTAAAGTGCACATGATTACCTTTCACTTGGAAAGAGATGCATTTTTAATCAGCTTCAGATTGTTTGGCACTGAGCTGCAAGGGATTATGTTCGGGAGAAAATGGCATCAGCAAGACTTTGTCCACGCGGGTCAAAGTTGAAAATGTCTGGAGTTTGATGAGGGGGAAAACGTTCGACAAAAAAAATCATCAGTTTCACGTGTCTGGTGTAAATGCACTTCTCTCTCTCTCTTGCAAGGAATATATATAATGCAGGAGCATATTGTCAAAGGATCATTTGTAAATTTTTTCTGGAATCTGGGTGGTGTATTTCTGTGACTTGAAACTTAGGGAGACACTATGAACTATTGTGATACTCATGTCTCCAAATTATTTGTTCGCATCAAAACCCCTTTGGTGAGTATTAAAATAGTTAATCTTTTTATTTTAAGCACATTCTTATTCAAATTATTTAAAATCTTAACCAATTATATGATTAAGTATTAATTTTTATTTCTCTCTTTCCACTTTTTGGTACAGGCTCAGTATTAAGACAACAGCTCTACAGCCAGTTTCCGCACCTCATGGCAGCATGGCCCCTATTCTCATTCCCCTGATGATAGTTGTCAGCATCATCGTCTACTACTGCCAAGAGTGGATGGAGTTCAACGTCGACAAGGTTCCTTTAGGTCCCACGTCTCTTCCATTCATCGGCAATGTCTTGCAACTCAAATCAAAAGCACTGCATCTCTCCCTCACAGACATGGCTGCAAAATTCGGCAATGTCTTCAGCATGAAGCTGGGCCGTCAGCGCGTGGTAGTCCTCAACGACGCTCAGACCGTCAAGACCGCCTACAACGGTCCCAACTTCACCAATCGCCCGAGTGTCTTTTCAATTGAGTTCTTCGTCAGCAAGGGATTCATGGCCTGCCAGAAGAAGCACGACTTCCGCATTCACACCAAGCTGATGAAGCATGCCTTCCAGGCGGTCACCTACACCAGCCTGGGCGACAAGCTGGTCGAGGAAGCAATGGATCTCATCAACCAGTTTGACTCCTACAATGGCGATGCCTTCAACCCTCGGGAAGACCTCAACCTGGTGTCCCTCAACATCCTGCACAACATCGCCTTTGGGAAACGCTACCAGAAGGGAGATACGGAACTCCACGAGATCTTCGATTACTCTTCCCGCATCATGAAGGGCGTGTCTCCCGTCCACCCTGTCAACCTGATCCCTTGGCTTCAGAGGTACCCTAACCCCTGGATGAAGGACTTGTCAGATGCCAGGGACAAGAGGGACAACATGCTGCTCAGGTTCTACGAGGAGCACAAGGAGACTTACGTTGAAGGAGAGATCCGTGACATGGTGGATGCTCTTATCAAGGTCGAACAAGATGCAGAAGAGGCAGGGGACATGGAAACTTTGAGACTTCTATCACCATTGCATATCATTACAAACATCTGGACCATCTTCTTTGCAGGTAAGTGTTTATTAATTTTGTTCATCACTTTATTACAAAAAACCTCTTAATTTCTTTTGTTTCCATTACTCCATTTTTTATTTCTTACTATTCTACAAACATTTTTCTTAAACAAGATAGGTTACATAATTACTTCATGTATTCTTTAATAACCTGATCAATATTTTTTTTTATTTTAAAGCTTTTCAGACCCTAGTGATCAAATTCAAAAGCCTTAATGGTAATTCTATTTTTTCAATAATAAATATACATAAATTCAATTCATATGATGCATTCAAACATCCCTAGAATCACTTAAAAGCTTTAGGGCGGAAGAAAAAAAAGCTAAATCTGGAATTTGCCAAAGTTGCATAGCTATTCCAAAATACCAGGGATCATTGACCTTGGTACGAACTTTTCTCAGTGCACGAAACACAAACTGATACAATCTGAAAAAAGAAAGAAATAACTCGCCCAAGAGGGGCAACAATGTTTTTGGAGTCGTCGTTCCCGCCATGACAAGTGCACTGACTGCGTAATGTGAACTTGATCCTCCCACTCTGCGTGGCATGATTATTTTTGTAACCATTTTCTGTAATTGCTAGGATTAGCCACTGTGCCTCGGGTTATTTCAAAAGTGCCCTTAAAATACTGAGGAAGTGATCATCATCAGAACTTCTGAATCAACAACTTTTTTTCTCCATGTCAGAAATAAGAGTGAAACTTTAAAAAAGTAGAAATAAAACCAACTACGGGTACATGTATGACATTCAATAAAAATAGAAAAAATGACTTTTGTCATAAGGGGAAAACAAATTTAAACATTTTATATGATAGAAGGCCCTTGGAAAACATGTCTTTGCAAACAAATATTTCTGCTACTTTAACTTTACTTGCTCAACACTGTGTTTCTTATATACATGTATGCACAAAATTAATGTTTAATTTCTTCATATCAAACTTTCATTGTAGTTTTAATAAGTATCTAAATAATTTTTTTACAAAACAATTCAATAAATGTTTCATTTACACTACTCCTACTTTTGTGGTTGTAGCAATGCACTTTAATATCATTTAACCTTTTTTGCTACATTTCTGGTATAGAATAGTTATTGCAATGGATCCGAGTCTGAAAGTACGAAAACCTAACATTGACCCAAAAAGATCACTCTCTGAATGCACTTGAAATTTCTAACTCCTGAACCATTAAATCAATCTTTCAAAGTCGCAAAACAAACACTTTCTTTTCCCCCAACTGGTCCCTGGGTAGGGGAGACCTTACGAAAACAGCACCCAGACTTGAGGGAGGGATTAGCCTCACAAATTGCTTGGGCACAGAACGTCTGGCGCAAATGGCTAGAGGGAGAGAGTAGGGAACCTTCTCTATAAATATCCACTCCATTTACCCCAATTCTTTGCCTTCTCATTCCACCCCCTCCAGAGCTTGACACAGTTATCATTGCCCTCTTGTCTCGATTGCTTCACCTTTTGGGGGGAAAATACACAAAATATTTCCCCGAAAAATAGACGAAACACGTGATCCGCAAAAAACCAAGCTCGAAAAAAAGAGTTGAATGTTTCCCAAATGGGTAGGCCCACTCTTTGATGTGGGAGGAATAATGAGCATGATCAATCTTTTTGGAAGAGCCGGAAGAAAATTGATGCATTTCAACAAGCAATTTTTTTTCCTGACTGCGTGAGGAGAGTAGGATGGGGAATATCCTAAATACCAGCTCTTCAATCTTCCCTGCTATGTTTCAATGAAAACCTATTTATCAAAATTATTAAAAGTATTCTAGCAATCAAATCCATTGTAATCACACATGTGCCTATTCATAATTGAGATAATCTTGATCTTTATGTACATACATGTTGGCATCTTTTTCATACAACATATCACATAAGTCTTGCTTAAAGATAAAATTTCAAGAATTCTTAATAATTTGTATTTATTATTCTATTATTCATTATTGATTAATAACCTATTTTCTTATTTATAATCTTTCAGGCACAGACACTATCCACAATGCCTTACTCTGGGTGCTTCTCTACATGGCTGTCTTCCCAGAAGTACAGAGGAAGGTTCAAGAGGAGATTGATCGAGTGATCGGTGACCGAACCCCGTGCCTGGAAGACGAGCAGACACTACCCTATCTATGTAAGTTGTTACTCTAGCTATCCTTATCTACAACTAGTTGAATGAAAAACAGTCTTCAAGTAATTACATAGAGTATTATCATTAAACTATTTCTCATTTCATCAAACCAATTACTAAACACAACCAAAGCATCAAATGCTTGTTTGAAAAAATTAAAGAGTATTGGTAAAGACAACAGGGATATTGAATTTTGGCAAAAACCTGAAGTAGGTTTGCTCAAGTAATTTTGCCTAGGATATGGAAGCATAAAAATTTCTAAATTATTAATCTCAAACTTCTTTTATTTTGCTCACAGGTGCTACTTTCTACGAGACACTTCGCTTCAGTTGTCTGTCCCTTCTTGGTGTTCCCCATGCTGCTGTATGTGATACAACCCTTAATGGCTACCACATCCCTGCAGGTAAGCTTCGTTTTTATATCTTTCTACCATGACTATATCATTTTCACTTTATTCTTCATACTTGCCAGTGCATGCAAGGTGATTACCCTCATAAAAAAGTTGGATGTAAATATGAAAAAATATCTAGATAGATAAGCTTTTATCTCTTGACATCTCTTCTCTTTTTTTCTTTATTCAGAAATCCACTTACTAAATATTGACACCCTTCTGGTTTTTAATAGACAATGACATATTAAGAACTTATTTCTTGCACTCTCAATGATTTTCTTGAAATGATGCAGCTCAATAATTCAAGGATTTTATTTTATCTCCTTCTCCAGGCACACAAGTATTGGCTAACTTCTGGGCAATCAACCACGATGAAACTACCTGGGACAACCCCTCCGAGTTCCGGCCCGAGCGTTTCCTCAACGACAACGGCCAGCTTCGCAACATGAAGGACTTCCCCCACTTCATGCCCTTCTCCACCGGCAGAAGGGCGTGTCTGGGCAAGAACATCGGCAAGTCAGGGATCATTGTCCTCTCAGCCTGTCTGCTCCAGAAACTGAACATTGCCGTACCTACCGGTGAGGGGGCGAAGCAGCCTACCCTGGAACCGGAGGTCCACTTTGATTTGGTGCCTAAGCAGTACGATATAGTGGTTACACGACGTGACAGCATGCGCTCGTAATGAAGATGCAGAGAGAAAAATCAAACTTACATTGCTGAGTGATTAACTGATTATGCTTTCAATATTTCATGACGTAGAGCGTATTCTTGTAAGATTGTAATATGATCATGGAAATATCGTAGCGATAGCTCGTTCAAATTTCATAAATATGTATTCAAGTACTGTATGAGATAAGCAAACAAATCATTTCATGGCAGTCAGAGGTATATCATTACAAGTACCCCTCCATTTGCACTCTTCTTGCTTGATTTGATTAACACAAAAAATGCAAGAGCTAACTATTCGCACAAAAGTTTCTGAAATGTTGTGCTTCATGATGATAATCATCATATTAATCTATTTATTGCTTTATATAATGTAAATGAAATATATGTATATCTTGCCTTGCAATATATATTGTACTACATGTATATACTGTACAAATGTATAGCATGGTTGTAAATATCTAAATATTCTATTGGTATGTTGCAACATACATTATATTGAACATGTTGAACAAAAGAATTCATTGCTGTAAAGGAAATGGCTCTGTGATAGCGTAATAATTCATAATTTGTTTTTAAAATTCTGATATCTATACTACGATGGCTGCAGATACGTACAATCAAATGCACTAAAGAATATTTGTTATTTAAACGCAGCTGAAATAAAGAAAGCTTAAGAGAAGATACACACAGAGAGAAGATACTCCACAAGCTGGGGTCACATCATCTTTGGAAGTATGCTTCTTTGAAATCTTGCTGCACTGTACATAGCATTTGAATTATATTTAAAATAATCTTATCATCCCTGAGAGAACAATTCATTTTTTTTAAAACATGTAAATAAACATTTATAGCGAATAAACATCAAGGCAAATGCAAATTTTACATGGGAACTCAGCTACGTACTGAATCGTTTCAAATAACTTCATCCTTTACAAATAGAGATTTCAATTTGTAATCTTTCTATATTGTAAGTTATTTATATTGCCAGATAATAATTTGTAATAATGATCCTAAATGTTGACAACTGCTGCAGTGAACAAATTTCGTAGCTATGCATCTATGTGTTTAAAATGTGTATTGTAATTGATGTGACTTACATGTAAACAACAATGTGAACACAAAGTAACACATTTAAATCTAAAATTGTAAAGTGATTATTTCAAATATAATACTTTAATGGTAGAGATAATTTCAAGGTGACTAAAATACTGATGTGCATACATGTACTAGTACCAGAAGACAAAATCTGTGTTGTCAAAATATGTAGCACAGACTCATGTCAATGTACAAATACACAAATTCTAGGGGTCCCTAGGATGTGCTTTGTAAACAATGATATTCATCCTAACAAAACAAAAGATAAGATAAAGTAAACTAACCAGCTGAAAAGGGCATGTGAACTCGTGTGATGTTGAAGTTTAAAATGTCTATGACAAGGTGCATGTCATGGTGCACTCTCAAGACAAGGGTATGTTTACACTCCACAGTAAAAGGCTTAAAGTAAAGTACATTCAGAAAAAGGTTAGAACACAACTGTTATGTTCACATTCATACTAGAGGAATCTACATTTGTATACAATTCATATGGATAAGACATAAACACGGGTGCATCATTGTAATTTCAGAAACTTTTTTTTTTGGCAACAGAAATTTTTGCTAGAGGAGAAAGTGGGTTGGGATAACAAACTGAAAAAAAAGCAGGTTTGTGGGATTTTGAAGTTTTGCTAACGAAACTACTTCTACTGCGTCACAGCTCAAATACAAAGATAGTCTTGTGTCAATGGCCATTCGTCATTCGGTGAATCATGCCACTGCATTGATTGAGGAGAGGAGAAAAACAGAACACAAATTTTTTATCGTAGAAATGAGCAACAGCGCATGCACAAATGCACTTTGGGATGCGGACATACAGCTGCGGACATACAGGGATAAGATTTGTGGGCTTCTTTCGAAGAGGCTAGGCACGCTGGGATTTTTTTCGGTACCTGTTTGCTCGAAGACGATCCGGCAGTCGAATGGGACGAGCTCGATGAGGTTGTCGTTGCAGTTTTAGTGCTCTCCTTTGTGATTCAAGAGGGCAGAGAGTGAGGGGGGAAGAAATCACATACTTTTAAATATCTCTCACTGCATATTGATTCATCTTCCTAAATGTAACATGTAACTTTAATAAAGGAGAAGTGGGAAAGGGCAAATATAAACTTCCTGCGTTTGAAAGGTTTTTGAAGAAAAACATAATATTTTGTTTGTATGTAAATTGACATTCCTGCTGAAATATTGAGAATGCATGATTGTATCAATCATGCATACTTACATGTACGTGCTCATAACAATAATAATAAATTATGTGAAAATTGACAAATGAAGAATTTAGGTATATTGTCTTTTTATGTAGTGTGAGTCTCTCTTTTCCTCTCTAGAGCTCTCTCTCTCTCATCATTGTCTTTTATGCTAAATCCTTCTCTTACTCTTCCCAATGTTTTAATATGTGATAGATACAAGATTAATAGTAAAGTGTCAAGTGAGAAAATGATTAGAAAAAAAAGAGAAAGAGAAAGAGAGGGAGAGAGATAGAGACAAACAGACAGACAGACAGAGGGAGAGAGATAGAGACAAACAGACAGACAGACAGAGTTATAATGCTTCTGCAAATTCATAACTTGTATTCCATTTCCATTGTCCCATGTCCCTTGTACATCAGTAGTCCTAAACTTGTTAAGTACATGTACTATCATAAAAGTTAAATAATTGATTGATTGGTCAAAATTCATGACATATATTTTGAACAGTACACTGGTATATACTATATATTCACAATATCAGTTTCATCATTTTATTTCTGTAAATAAATAGTGAAAAATTCAAATACCAAGATTATGCTCTAAATAAAGATTTTCAGGTTACATTCAATAATAATGATGTTTATGTCTCCTTTCACCTTGGTAAACACCAGCACAAAATCAAAATATACTACATATCAGTTTAATAAACTCCATATCTTTGTGTAGGAGCACTGTTTATGGTATCATGAAACCAGTAGTTTCAAAAGATAATTATCTGCAGTGTTCAATCAAAAGTAAATTTTTCGAATTCCTGCTCTGCACATATCATTTGCAAAGCAAGCTAACAGCAGTGTAAAACACAAACACTGCTCCCTTCTTTTTCCTTATCAATCTCTCTCTCTCTCTCTCTCTCTCTCTCTCTCTCTCTCTCTCTCTCTCTCTTTCTATCTCTGTTCCTCTTCCTCTATCTCTGTTCCTTCTCTCTCCTCTCTCTCTCTCTCTCTCTCTCTCTCTCTCTCTCTCTCTCTCTCTCTCTCTCTCTCTCTCTCTCTCTTCACAACATGTCCATGTCTATAAAAAATGATTTTGAAAAGATAAGTTGATCCTGAAACAAGAACAATCAAATTACAACTTTCTTTCATAGGGTGAAAAAGCAGTCTCATGAAAACTTGATTAAAATGATGATGTTGAGGTGAAGGTTTCCTGCATAATTAGTAATTGCAAATATATTATATACCAATCCAAAAATATTATTTTGCTCAGAAAATGAGGCAGTATTTAATCCCAGGTCACTACCCACAAGTTATTGTCAACAAAAGCTCTTGAGAGATGAATGTTTCTAAGTCTGCAAGAAGAAATTGCTTACAAACACCTCAGCTCAAAGTCAATGACTAAGATTTAGAAAAGGCTAGGATGGCAGTTAATATGTGTACCGGTATCCTACAATTCCCATGGGACTTGAAAAACAAATGAAACGGAGTATACCTTTTCACAAAAACTTATCATTGAATAATTAATGATGGGAAGCACTCTGCTCGGTACCATGAAAAAAAAAGAAAGACAATTTGGGATGTCACCTGACATGCATGTATATACATGTCATCATGTGATTTGTGTAACCACACTTTTCATTGCCTGCATCGGTATCATTGTAGCGATAAACAAAAACAAGAGCAATATAAAAAAATAAGAATAAAGCAAACAAAAACAATAGAGCAAAAAAGCCTCATATTTTTAAGACTTCAAGCTTATATTTGCCCACCCTGTTTCTTGTTTAAGAGCATATATATATATATATATATATATATATATGTGTGTGTGAAATGCATCAAGGAGCATCCGTTTTCGCATTGCCAACGTGCGGATCAGAAATAAGAATCATCAGTGAAAATGCGGACGATCACTTTTTTTTAGGTCGCATCCGTCCGCGTTTACAAAGACGATCCTTATTATCGGACCAGTGCCCCTATTGCCTATTACTAGTACGACCATACGCTAGTCTAGTCTCTAATCTTCCTGATATAATTCATAGACTGCGGATGCCGATGTCGATGATCACCAATTCACCATGTCCATGCACCATCAGCAAATCAAGAACCTGAGAAATCGAAAGATTGGGGCCGCAGCACAAAACAAACAAAAACAAAAACAAAACAACATCATCAACAACCATGACTACATAAACAACACTGGAGACACCCTGCATCTGATTTATGCATGTTTAGCTTAGCAATTAAGCATCAACAGGTAACATGCTTCCCGAATCGGGCATCACCTCGAGCTCGAGTTTGAAAGTGCGCGCATTTGTGTTTTCCTGTAATCCTATTCCCAGTAGTACTAACACAGTTTTTAACAAATGGGACTGTATTCATTGTTCTGCAACAAAAGGAAACGCAATCAACTGATCAATACTGGTAGGTTATTTTGCAATTTTGGAGAACATAAAATATATGTGAACTTACAGGGAAGTTAGAAGGTGGATATTGTCTCATTCCTGGTCCTGGTTGTGGTCCAAATCTTTGTTGAGGCATGTTTGAAGGCATTGGTGATGACCCGTGGCCGTAAGGATTCGACGCCATTTTCTTCATCGTTTGTGATTTGGACGATTCCAATAAGAAAAGAGAGGGGCTTTTTGTAATAGTGCTGTGGAGATTTTATATTCTTAATACGTTTTTCACTATGATACTTTAAAAGAAAGATCATGTTTACAACCTAAGCCATATTAGATAAATTATCATGCCAAATATGAGCTAATATTGAATAAAACTAAGAATCAAGATTTTATAAATACTTTGTACCTGATACGTTAACCTAAATCAAAGTCATGTCGTCCATTTGTCTTTGTTATGTCTAGCTCGTCTGCTGCTGACCCAACATTGAAACTTAGTAGGCTTAGCTGGACTTATTTTCATATAGAATCTATATAGTCTAATGCCTGGTGTACCTGCTGCCTTTGCATTGCAGACATACACTGGACTCATGTAAGTCATGTATTGTTATAATAACTGTGGCACTATCTTATTCTTAGTGATGTTTCTTTGTTAATTGTTGTGTTTGTCTGTGTGTCTCACTCACTCTCAGACTCAGTCATTGCCTGGCCCTTGGCCTTGCCTTGGCTTTGGCCTGCCATGTCAACTCAATCAATGTCCACAATGCCCGCCCCCCCCCCCCCTCCCTCACTGCCTCAGTGTTATTTAGGGTACGCATATATGCATGTTCCCTCCCTTTGAAAGCACCACCTAAGTCCGGTGTGTAAAGTCAATAAGGGCTGATTTTGTGTATGTTACGAGCCTGACTTTGTTGCGTGAAAAGTACCCCTTTACTTTTAGTCTAGATCTAGTCTTTACCGGACATTTTTTGGAACATAAAATGATGAATGCGGTCCTTCCGTTCCCGGAGTGGAGGAGGGGGGGGGGGCACAATGACAACAAACGTTATTTAATCCTGAGAGTGAGACAAGAGTGGTGACATGAGCATGTTGAGTGTTATGTGGTTATTTGCTGATCATATTCATAATCATAGTCGATGAGTCTATTCATCAGTGTTGAAAATATGTTGGACACGTTAATTAATACTCTGTGATTTTATAAACTTATTTTGAATTGACCATTTTTGAGGTACAAACTTTGATTTAAAACGCCACCATGCAGCATAGCCTTGTTTGACATTACCTATTACCGGATAAACTGGAAAAATGCAGAGATCTGCAGTTGAGTTTCCAGCTCTATCTGCCTAATCCGAGTTCAGCTTCCTTCTTGTAGTTCTCGAATAATTCAATCTCATGATGTGTGTCAGTGTTCAAGTGGGTAATGTGCACATTGTCAATGTCATTGCTTCAATGTTACTTGAATCTTATGTTCCCAAAGCCAAGGGTGAAAATTTGTCAAGCCTGGCTTTGAAATATAAATATGTGGAAATAAAAAATGAAATATAAACTTTATATGCATTTGTTTTCTAATGCATTATTATTATCATGTTTAAATTACTGGTTTTGTATTTATTTTGGCATGTAAATATATGTACATGATTCCATAGCTGCTTATTAAAATTAAGGCTGTGCACAACAGTGTAATGAGGTACCAGAGTATACTCCCAGGCTTACAAGCGAATACTCGAATATTTGGACGCCATGTTTTTTTATAATTTTTCATTATTTTTTTGTATTTTTTTAATAATTTTTTTATTTATTTATTTTTTTGCCACCACGACACCACTGGAGCAGTATCCCTAGTCCGTCGCCGAAAACGCATGCAATTTTACTTCGAGTTGCAGTTGAAGGCGTCGATTTAATAATAATAATAACAGTAAACAATGCTGTATTAAAAACCAAAGCTGGCAGAATAATCCACTTTTCCTCCGAGTCCAAACAGAAATCCGGACATTTGGTCCCAGTTTCTAAGTGGTGAGTTTGACAGTGCTTGAGTTGGGAAACATTTTTACCGACGGTACCATGCCAGCGGCCTCCGCTCTCTCTTGCACGGCTAAGCGTCGGCCGGGACAGTGCCAAGTGACCGGGATTTTTTTATATTGTTTTTGCGGCTGAATATTCGAGTACGAGAAATCGTACTCGAGCATTTGACTATACTCGTCGCAGCCCTAATTAAAATACCAGAGGAGTTAAATCTTTCTCCAGCCTGTCTCTCTTTTCTTGGCCTTTTCTTCTGAAAAGTTATCTGAGCCTGAAGGTATAGCGATGAACATACATGTACACTGTACAATACATGCTACCAAAGGCCCAAGAGATAAAGCCTGAGACCGAGATGTTGGTCTCAGTCACCATTTTGACAACTTCTGAGGGTATGCGGTCTGCTAGAATGTTCCTGTTTTAAAATGTTTAACATGAGCCTTGATTGTTGCACGGCTAAGCGTCGGCCTGGACAGTGCATACATGTACACGTATACAGACATGTACACGTATACACATGTTTGTCTGCCAGCTGCCCTATTTGTTGGTACAATGACAGTGTTAGTTTTCACACATAATTTTTGTTTAAACTTTTCCTTAACGATTTCTGCAATGTGAAATTTCAACAACATTAGTACAACATCTGATCCAAACAGATGTCTATGACATTAAAGGCCCATGTACACTGTAGAACACTCAACATTAAAGACACGTTATATTAAAGGTATTACAAAGTTTTGGGAATATTTCATCAGGATTGGATCATGAAATTTAAAATTTGCATTACTATTGTGAAACATAGTGTTAGAACACCCAACTCTAAAAAAAATTGGGCTCTAAAAAGCTTTTGATTTGGAGTAATTAAAATTTTAAAAAATAAAAAAATTTACCGGTACTCCCGGTAAATTTGGTATAGCTCCCTCTCAGTTCGAAAATTTACATGTCATCTGAACAGCATAACACATATATAGCACTATTGTCAAAGTGTAGTAATTAACATGTTTTGACACCAAATCATATTACCAGACTTAAACAATATATATAATCATGAAGATAATTATTTTAAAGTCGAGTTGCCTTAGTGTAAGATTTTCATACTGTCTCCCAAATTTGAAGAAAAAAAACACTTGTCTGTACACTGTAATCGCAATATAAATTTTTGTAATCGATCGGACCGCCGCCATCTTTACTGTACTTACGTACGTTAGTCTATGTATTTCCTGTGCGGGCCGGAATATTCTGTGTTGTTCTCTTCAACTCATTTTTCCATTTCCCTCTCTTAATCGTTTCTGTGTTTTCAACTTTGAAATGCATTTGTTATGGCTCGACTTTGATAATATTGTTGTTCGTCAGCTCTGTGAACGAACGCACACATTGCCTGTATTTTGGTCAAGTCAGTCAAGTGGTCGTGATGAACTGCAATGATCTGGCATTGATCCCTGTGCATGTGTATTAGGCCTACGTATAGTACATGTTACGTGTGTACGTGTATTAGTCTATGTGCCGGATTGGCCCGAAGAATTTCGTAGCACATTTTTTTAGGGATGATCTCAAAATACTCCCCAAAGTCGTTGTACAGGGACAGTTTGGGTAATCATTTATAGACAGAACGTAACATTATTTATTTTGCATTTCTTTATTAAAAATAAGGAAGATACGTTTAATCTTACAAACGAAGATTAATCAATAATAGTCGATCATGTGTATACTGCACATTCTTATTTTTAGATCATCCCTTAAAGCTTGGTAAGTTTACGAGTACGCTTTTTTTATCCTGCCAAATGACCTCTGGTAGAGGTCAGTAATTGCTACACGTGTTTGGACTATGGTTTGGGCTAATCTCTCTCTTTCCGTATAATTGAATTATATCCTTCGCCTCCCGTCTCATAACCAGGTCCATGTTATAACACTCTCACTTGAAATTCTCTCTCTCACTCTCTCTGTCGCTTCTATATCCCTCTCATCTCCTCCTCTCTCTCTTTTGTATCTCTCTTTTGTATCCCTCTCTATCCCTTCTCTCCTTTCTCTCTCTCTCTCTCTCTCTCTCTCTTCTCTCTCGCTATCTTTATTTCTCCCATTTTCTTTCCCTCTCGCTTTATTTCTCTACCCCATACCATTCTACTCTTTCTCTATATATTTCTCTTTTGATGTATATTGTATATATATGATCTGTCTCTCTCTCTCTCCCTCTCATCGCATCACCTCGTTCATCCCCTTCTGTATCATATTTCTATATCCATATCACTTGTTAGTCTCTCTCTCTCTCTGTCGGTCTGTGACCGTCTGTCTGATGACTGTCTCTCTCTCACTTACTATCACCATAGTAGGTCAATGATATCAACCCTTCATCTTTCTTTCGCTCCAACTTTCTCTCTCTAGAAGTTCTCATTCGCGTGATATAGGACCATATTATTTTTGTTTAGGGTGATATAGATGAGGATGATATAAATATATGACAAAGATAATAATAATCACAATAACGAGAGAAATTCTCATTCACGTGATAGGACAGTAGTTTTTGGTTGGAGTTTATGACAAGAATAATAATAATCACAAAGACGATAAGAGTTCTCATTTGCGTGATAGGACCATATTTCTTTTGTCGGGTTATGTAAATGAGGGTGATATAAATATATGACAAGAATAATAATAATCACAAAGACGATAGAAGTCCTCATTCGCGTGATAGGACCATATTTCTTTTGTCGGGGTTATGTAAATGAGGGTGATATAAATATAAGACAAAGATAAATAATCAGAAATAAAGATAAAGATCAGAAATAAATAAATAAATAAATAAATAATAATTATCACAAATGCGAGAGAACTTCTTATTCACTTGATAGGACAGTAGTTTTTGGTTGGATTTTATGACAGGGATAATACTAATCATAAAGACGATAGAAGTTCTCATTCGCGTGATAGGACAGTATAGTTTTTGGTTGGAGTTTATGACAAGGATAATAATAATCACAAAGACGATAAGAGTTCTCATTTGCGTGATAGGACCATATTTCTTTTGTCGGGGTTATGTAAATGAGGGTGATATAAATATATTACAAAGATAATAATTATCACAAATGCGAGAGAACTTATTATTCACGTGATAGGACAGTAGTTTTTGGTTGGATTTTATGACAAGGATAATACTAATCATAAAGACGATAAGAGTCCTCATTCGCGTGATAGGACCATATTTCTTTTGTCGGGGTTATGTAAATGAGGGTGATATAAATATAAGACAAAGATAATAATTATCACAAATGCGAGAGAACTTACATGTATTATTCACGTTATAGGACAGTAGTTTTTGGTTGGATTTTATGACAAGGATAATAATAATCACAAAGACGATAGAAGTTCTCATTCGCGTGATAGGACCATATTTCTTTTGTCGGGGTTATGTAAATGAGGGTGATATAAATATATGACAAGAATAATAATAATCACAAAGACGATAAAAGTTCTCATTCACGTGATAGGACAGTAGTTTTTGGTTGGATTTTATGACAAGGATAATAATAATCATAAAGACGATAGAAGTTCTCATTCGCGTGATATGACCATATTTTTTTGTCGGGGTTATGTAAATGAGGGTAATATAAATATATATGACAAAAATAATAATTATCACAAAAACGATAGAAGTTCTCATTCATGTGATAGGACCATATTTCTTTTGTCGGGGTTATGTAAATGAGGGTGATATAAATATATGACAAGAATAATAATAATCACAAAGAAGATATAAGTTCTCTTTCACGTGATAGGACAGTAGTTTTTGGTTGGATTTTATGACAAGGATAATAATAATCATAAAGACGATAGAAGTTCTCATTCGCGTGATAGGACCATATTTTTTTGTCGGGGTTATGTAAATGAGGGTGATATAATTGTATGACAAAGATAATAATTATCAAAAAAACGATAGAAGTTCTCATTCGCGTAATAGGACCATATTATTTGGTTGTGGTTCATGTAAATAAATATGATGATGTTTGGCAAGGATAATAATAATCGTAAAAACGATAGAAGTTCTCATTCACGCGATAGGACCATTGTTGGGGTTTATGTAAATGAGGATCATATAAATATATGACAAAGATAATAATAATCACAAAGACGATAGAAGTTTTCATTCACGTGATAGGACCATAGTTTTTTGATGGGGCAGGCGCGTAGCCAGGGGGGGCGGTGGGGCGGTCGCCCCCCCCCCCCCCCCAAAAAAAAACGCCGGCTAAAAAAAAAAGAGAGAGAAAGAGGAGAAGAAAAAAAAAAGAGGACGTAGGAAGAAAAAGGGAAAAGGAGTCGAGAACGGTACAACAAATTATCAAAGGGAAGGGGGAACTGAGTTCAAATTTAGGATTAAGGGTCGGGAAAGTTACAACGAATCGTCTTCTTTCTCTAATAATTTAATAAAACGTCAAAGCTTCACGTGAGAGGGGGGAGGGACTAAATTCAGACAAGGATTATGAGTCGAGAAAAGAACAACGAATCGTCTTCTTTCAAAGCTTCCGCGCTTCGCGCGGGAGGGGGACTGAATACAGATAAGGATTATGAGTCGGGAAATTAGGTACAACGAATCGTCTCTTTTCTCTAATAGTTTAATGAAACGTCAAAGCTTCGCGTGAGAGGGGGGAGGGACTGAATTCAGACAAGGATTATGAGTCGAGAAAGGTACAACGAATCGTCTTCTTTCAAAGCTTCCGCGCTTCGCGCGGGAGGGGGGAAACTCCCCCCTCCCTGCACCCACCCCCCTAGGGAGCGCGCTTCGCGCGCTCTGTAAGTGATTCGCACGCTTTGCGTGCTCATTACCGCCCCCCCTAAAATGAAATCCTGGCTACGCGCTTGTGATGGGGTTATAATGTAGATGAGGATGAAAGAAAACAAGTCAAACATGCAGTGCAGAGGTTGTATATTTTGGAGAGAGAGAGGGTCCATGTGGTGAAAATGATTATTTTCGAAACATCCAAGGGTATATGATGAACATTATACATTACATCTAAGTTCTGTAGGAAAGAGAGAGAGGGGGGGGGGGGACAGAGAGAGATAGAGAGAGAGAGCGGTATCTGGATAGAATTGTATTTCTTTCATGTTTATCTGAACGATTATGTGGTCATTCATTTTCAAATTGCTTTCTTTCTGATATTCTTTTCTGAATGCATTTCACGGACATAACAATTGGAAAAAATGATAAGACTTCATGTATCCCGTAGGCCTACTTGAAATTGTCTGTTATAAATGTATATCAAAAAGACTGATCAGTCGAAGCTGAGACTAGATTGAGACGGTTGCGGAGGAGGGTTTACGGGTACGTCAAACCATAGGTTTATGGTCAAACTCACTCTGCAAGGAGATTATAACTCTCTTGATTTGTGCGATACAATCCTGAACGGTACTTGCTCTCACACAAACGCACACAGATGCTGGTACCATGGAGCTATAAAAAAGAACATGGACCGAAGCCATTCGAATACAGTCGCTTCCCCGCCGTGGAGCGGGGTCAGCGCGGTGTCAAAATTGCTGTTGTCTTCTGTCCATGCGGCTTGCGCCGAGCGGGGCGAACGTAGTGTTTCAATATCGATTATACCATGAACCATTTACAACAGTAGATGGCGCTAGTATACAACATCATGAGCCGGTTTAAATACAGGCAGCTTGGAACTAATAATTGATTTATTAATTACTGTTTAATTCACTAAAAAAAAAAAAAGTATTTCAGCGGTGGAGATTGGTTAAAGATATTCCTATTGCATCTTGTTATAACATCAAAGAGTTTCAGATGAATTAAATATTTTTACCAAAACTTTGTAATACCTTTAATTACAAACAAATTGTTGATTATGTAATATTTTATTGTACTTTAGTCTTCAATTTATTCATTTAATTGTATTTTGTTTTGGAATATATTGTTTGTTCATATAATTACTTGTTCAAATTTATTTGTGAAATACGGAAATAAATTCAAATCAAATCAAATTATGAGCTTCTTACTCAGTGCTGTATGCATGGGGGCGGCTCCAGCAGCACTTAAAGGGTCGCAAAAAAAAAAGATTTTAAAAAAGAGAGAGAAATAGAAGGAAAGGCAGAAAAATATGATGATCCAAAATGAATGAATTAATGGTTTTGACGAAGAAGTCAGTAGAAACTAAAAAGATTTAACCCGCATATCGATCTTTAAATTTCAAAACTAATGTGTTTAATATTGACGAGGATTTCAATATTGGGGCAGCAAAGTGCCCAAATTGATTATTTTTATGTTGAAGTGACATTTTTACAATTTTGTTTTTCTCGCTCACTTATGAAATTTATACCGGTAAACAGAATACTCGATATTCAGCTACTAAGCCTCAGCTCCTCCTCCCCCCCCCCCCCCCCCCCCCCGCCCATAAAAATATGCCTATTCACCTATGATTTCAGAGCTCCTACAGGTACATGTATATGATTTTCATATACACTGTATTAAGGCTGTGCACAACAGTGTAATGAGGTACCCGAGTACACTCCCAGATACTTGAATACTCGAATATTCGGATGCCATGTTTTTTTTATAATTTTTTTTTGAATTTTTTTGAATTTTTTTGAATTTTTTTGATTTTTTTTGAATTTTTTTATTTTTTGACTTTTTTTTATTTTTTTGCCACTACCATACCACTTGGCAGTTTCCCAGGTCCCTCGCCCAAAACGCATGCAATTTTACTTTGAGTTGCAGTTGAAGGCGCCGATTTAATAAGAATAATAACAGTAAACTATGCTGTTTTAAAAACCAAAGATGGCAGAATAATCCATTTTCCTCCAAGTCCAAACAGAAATCTGGATATTTGGTCCCAGTTTCTGAAAGGTGAGTTTGACAGTGCTTGAGTTGGGAAACATTTTTACCGACGGTACCATGCCAGCGGCTGCCGCTCTCCCTGGCACGGGTAAGCGTGGGCCTGGACATTTTTTTTTTATTTTTGCGGCCGAATATTCGGGTACGAAAAATCGTACCCGAGTAGTTGTCAACCGTGCGGGTACTGGAGCATTTGACTACCCGTCGCAGCCTTACACTGTATGTTTAAAATGCATAGACATGGCGAAATATATACCACACTTTCATTGTTCTGTTTAATGATTTTAGCCCACAAAGAAGAGTTTGTATTTAATAGGATGGAGGATAAGGTCAAAAGTCATAGATCTAAAAATATAAAAAAATTGTAAAAATGTCACTTCAACATAAAAATAATCAATTTGGGCACTTTGTATTTTTGTTGTCAATACTACAAATAGAAGCTACTTGTGTGGCTATTTTCATTGCAACCTTGGTTGAAATTTGAAGTTCCTAGCTATATAACTATTCCGGGGGGGGGGGGGGGGGGGGGGGTACTCGCCTAATATGGTATTCAAGGCTGTGCCGTTCTGACGTGTTACTTTTTTGCAAAAAAATCCCTAAACATGGAGAATGATTTTGTGCTGCACAATCCATGAAAGTGCCCCCACTTTTCAGATCAAGGGTTACTATTTTGTAATATCTTACCCATAATCTTGCTAAAGTTCGTTCGTTCGTGTTTCCTTAGATCAAGATAGTTAAGTTCCTTAATTAAAAGTAAATTAAATTAAATTAAGTTCTTCCATCGCCCGATTGCTAAAGTGAAAATTCTAGATGCAAAATTCTGCAAAAATAATTGAAAAAATTTCGCTTTTTCATCCAAACTCCTCACTGATGGGATGAAAAAGTGAAAATTATTCATGCAAAATGACCCTTAAAAATGGGTATGGGTTTAGACACTTCAGCCGCACACCCCCGTCCAAACCAAATCTGAGCCTCCCCCCCCCCCCCCCATTCCATAATCAGCAAAAGAACTTGCCTGTTACTATGGCTTTGGGTCCAATCATGTCGAATCAGTATCCCCTCAATGTTGTTTTTTTAAGTTTTAATTAAATTATTTTAATTTTAACTTTAACCTACATGTAACCCTCCCCCAGATGGACCCAAATTTGGTTGTATGGGGTAATTGAGGCTTTTTATAGGTAATATTCTGAGTTTTTGCCCAATCGGCCCAATAGTTATTATGGATAATCTTCTTTCTTCTGTAGAAAGCTGTACATGTACCTTTACAGTATAGAGCTTACACAGCAACTGGTTTATCAAGTAATTTATCTTTTAATAAAGGCACATAACTCCAGATGTTTGTGTAAATCTTTAAAAAACAACATTGAATGCTCTAGACATTAGAGTTTGTTTAAATGCCTACCAGTACTTAGGTATTTGCTATCATGGATTGTGGACATATGGTATTAAAGTGTTGATGTTTTTTTCTTTTCTTCTTCTTGTTTTTTTTTTGAGGGGCGGGGTTTAATGTACGTGTTTGTCAGTAGTTTGGCTTTCAAGTTCATTCACCTATCCCTTGTTTTTCTTTGTGAATGCTAATTAATACATGTATGTTGATGTACATGAAACCATCTGGATATTTATAGAATCATGGATTTTGTCAAGGTCAGAGTAATTGAAAGCATATCATATTTTTTTAAAGATCGACTCATAGTGATAACAGGCTTTTTTATTGAGAAATGAATGACATTGTACATTGTAGCTAATGAGGTACCATACATGTAGGTGGATATATACTTCGAGACAAAATGTCTTGTGCTTCAATTATGACCTTCCTTGAGGCTTGTTCAAAAACGACGCTAAAAGCAAGAAAAATGGGATGTTGTCTAAAATTACGGATTACAAAAACAAAAACAAAAATATGATTTATCGTAGCGAGTGCTGTGCAGTATGGCGGCCATCCAACACTTGTTGAGAAAGACCGGAAAGTATCAAGTATTGAAAACGGATGTGTTGTGATGACTTGAAAATCAATATTTAACAACTATGTGTGAGTAAAAACCCAAAATTTCAGATAATCATGCGCGCATGCATCCGTGCAGTGTTGGCAGTTTTTTTTAGATTCATAGCGTCGCATAGGAAATTACTGATTTATTTCCCAAATTACTAATTTTGAGCCTTGTGATTATTGATTTTCTTTTCTGGAGGTTGGCGGCTCTGGCCTTGAGAGAGAATAGGATAATAATAATAATAGCTAGTTCCTAAAGCGCTTTTCAGGACCAAAGGCCCTCTCAAAGCGCTTTACAGATAGATATATCATTACCCTGGTCATTGGCTTCAGGCTTACCTGCACACAATGTATGCACATTCTCCACTCCCTGGGGAGCATTCCAGCCAGGCGTCATTTTTACATGCGCTCACTTGCTAATATAAGCACATTAGCTTTCGCATCCTACCGGGTACCCATTTCACACGTGGGTGGAGAGTGGCAAATGTAGATCAATGTCTTGCCCAAGGACATTAGTGCCGTGGTGGGACTTGAACCGCGGACCTTGTGATCCACAGTCTAGTGACATATCCACTCGTCCACGACACCTGAACTGATATGAACCTGAAGCATCACAAATGAGTGAAATGACTGTATTAGCACCCATACATGTATTAACAATGTACATTCTACTTGTGTGCAAATGTATTTGCACTTTCTGTAGGCATACACAATATACATATTAAAATGGCAATATCATTTTTAGCTCATCTGGCCCGAAGGGCTCGATGAGCTTCGGGCCCGATGAGCTTATGTCATGGCATAAGCTTCCGTCCGTCCATCCACAGTTTTCAAAATGCTGCTTCTTCTTCGTTATTTTTCAACCGATTTTGTTTCTGATTGTTTCATATGATAGGGCTAGGAAGGGGATTTAAAAGTTCTACACAGAATCGTGAAATTCATTATCTATGCTAATTTATGCAAATTTATTCGAAATCACAAAAATGCTTCTTCTTCATTTCTCGACCGATTTTGATTGGTTTGCTTTATCTGGTAGAGCTAACTTTGGTACACTAAAGTTGTATACAGAATTTTGAAATTGTTCTCCATTAATTAATTATGGTAATTTATGCAAATTTATTCCAAAAATAACAAAAATAACAAAAATTGCTTCTTCTCCCTCATTTCTTGACCGATTTTGATTTGGTTTGCCTTATCTGGTAGAGCTAAATTTGGAACACTAAACTTCTACACAGAATTTTGAGATTTTGCTCCATTGATTATTTATAGTACTTCATGCAAATTTATTCCAAAAATAATACAAAAATCACAAAAAATGCTTCTTCTCCTTCATATTTCGACCGATTTTGATTTGATTTGATTTGCTTTATATCATAGAGCTAAATTTGGTACACTATACCTCTACGCAGAATTTTCAAATTTTTATTTTTTGACCAGTTCAAAAGTGTACCACATAAAATTTACGATATTTGCTGTTGCGAGATGCGGATGAGCGCCACGTCATTGGCGTTCTGGTTGTTTAATGCAATGGTACTCAAACTAAGGTAATATACAGGTATTTGTTTAATTTTGAGCATAAAAAACAAATATCAAAACCATTTGGTGAAGTCTTAAGACAGAGTCAGGCAGGAAGAGATAGAGACATTTTTCATGTGTCAAAAAGTCATCAGACATGCTCTTTTTATAAAATTGTCAAAATTGGTGAAAAGGTAAACACATTTTATCCCCATTCTATGATAACCAAGGGATAAATCAGTAGAAATATAACATTGGAGCTTGATCCCCACCACACCTTGAATGAATCAATCTCTACTCAAAGAGAAACCTAGATAGACTGTTATCATTTTATTTGAATCCATCATTGACCAAATGGAAAACCAAATAAATTCTGACAGTCATGTAGAGTTGGCATGGTCTAGTAGATATGTTAAGACTGTAAACCACACAGTTTGTGGTTTGAGTCCTGCAGCGGCACCAATGAACTTTGGCAAGACATTAATTTACATTTGTCATTCTTCACTCGGGTTAAGGAAATGGGTACCTGGTAGGAAAGAATCCCTTGAAGGCTTTAGCGCCTCATTCTGGCGCCTTAGCTACAGCCGTGGTAATAATATGATACTTTGTATTAAGCGCAGTAGAGTATATTCATATAGTAGCTGCGTTATATAAATGTACCTATGATTTTTATTATTACCATAATCATCCACCTCCTTATGTTAAGGTAACAGTTTTTCTTATGAGTCTCTTCTTCCAACTCCATCTTTTGCATCTTTTCAGGAAGTGGACTTAAAGTACCTTGATACCCTTCTGGTGATGCAAGTATACTAGACCAGACTTTGCAGGAAGAAATTTTCGAAAGGTTTTTATTCAAGAAGAAGAAGAAAAATGGAAGGATCGTCTGAAGTGCTAGTAACCATTCGTCTGATCCGTTCCTTTCTACATCGGAACATCAAACACATCGTCTTGCACAATGTCAACTTGGATGACACTGTGGAGGAGTTGATGAACAAAATAAAAGAAGGTTGGTGTGTACCTAGACAGAAATAACAATTTGGTTTGGGATTAAAAATATAAAACTGACATTTGTCAACCTTCCCCGTATAGGCAGTCTGTGGAGCAATTGGTCAAGTGTGTGTCTATATTATGTGTAAACTAGTCTTTGTAAAAAGAAGAAACTGATTTTGACCCCCCCCCCCCCCCCCCACAAAAAAAAAAAATAAATAAATAAATAAAGCTGAAACATACAGTACATAAGTTTAAATAATAGTATAATGGTATAGAGATGCACCCAGACGCACCTCAGGGTCATTGTAGGATGTGCCTGTGTTCCCTTGAGCATATAAAACAGCCAGGCCTCAAATATTAAAGCAGTCAATATCTCTTTTTAAAGGTAAAGACCAGTATTGGCAACGCCCCAATTTCAAAAAATGAAATGGAAGCTCTCATTACCAATCATGTGAAAGAATATGTTTTGACTAATACACGATGATAAAAAATTTGCCGGGAAACCGCCTACTAATTCATATATTTGGTAAATTTATTTCTCTCATGGTCTGGTGAGAGAGATAGGGTAGTCCCATATACATCTTTCTGTGTATAGTGCTTGTAACTTTACGAAGAATGAGCCAAATTTCTTATCATTTTGATGATTCCAGAACCTTGCAGATGCTAGATGCTAGATGATCGACCTTTTCTGATCGATTCCACAACGTTTCTTTCACAATGCAATCGCATGACCATTACTGGTCTTTACCTTTAATGCTGATTTGAAACAAAAATCTACCAAGAATTCTAACCTTATCCTTTTATTGAGTAAAGATTGGTTCAAACATCACAGAAAGTCTGAGAAGCTGTATGTTTACCTTCGCTTGAAATATGACTGAAAGTTTCAATCATTTGGGAATCGCAGACATAAAGCACTGTATGGTGTTCGCACTCGCACAAAGAAAATGTTAACACGTAAACCAATGGGGGATCTGAACACAATTGATTCATGCGGCCCGTTACCCAGGGCAACAGATATCACTCATGATCTTTGCGGGAATATAAAAAATCACGACTGCAATTTTGACCAATCAGATGGCTAGATTTCTAAAGAGAGGTATATAATTGGTATAAATGTTCTCTTTCATTTATGTGATCATTGATCACCACTACGCACTACACAAGTGGAAATTAGTATTTAACAACTTGTTGACATTCCTCCACATCTAACTATTAGACAGAAAAAGAGAAAGAATGAGATTTCTTCAATCTTACAAGATCTTATTAAGACCACTTCATGATGTCTCTTATGATTATTGTTTGTTATTTTTTCAAATATTTCAGATATCAAGACGAGAAGTGGGCTGCCTCCCCCATTTAGGAAACACGGGTATGATACACTCAAGGTAGAATACAAGAAACATGGATCAAAGGTAATTAATGTAATGTTTATACAATATCCTTCTTATTATTGTGTACCAATAGTTGTTTTTTTGTTGTTGAGTGGTTAAAGCATTTGACTGGTGATGTGAAAGTAGTGGGTGAGACTCCCAGCATAGTGCCTAAAATATCAGTCCTTAGGCAAGGCATTTTATCTGTTGCTTCTCTGTACCCAGGGGTATCTGTTAGTGCAACCATTTTTTTGTGATTTTTCGTTCTTTTTTATTAAATGGTATGTAAGCCAGTGCGATTGAACTAGCTGGAATGCTACCCCACCCCCCCCCCCCCCTGAACAAAATAGTTATTATAATGATAATGGTAATAATAATAATAATAATAATAATAATAGTAATAATAGTTATAATAATGATAACGATACTACTACTACTAATAATAATAGAGACTTCGGTGGTAAGCACTTTATAAGCACCATTTTTGTTATCATGATTATTATTTTTATATTTATAATAATGATAGATGCATAAAAAGTTTTTAAATGTCACAAAAAATATGCAAATTTGACTATCCTGAAAAAAATTACTTTCTGGTAAGGAACTTGTGTTTAGATCCTTCGATCATCACGCATCATGCACCTGTCTGACTTGTGTATAACGATGTGTGTATCACGTATGAGTCACAACATGTTTCTGTACTTTGGGGCAGAAAATAGACTGACCCAATTACCGTAACCTCGCTCTGTCACAGAAATGAAGTGATGAGCCCTCTTCTTACCCTGCCTTTACAGTGTGTTCAGACCAGCAGAATTGATTGTATAGCTATACAAGAATCCTAGAGCTAAAACTATTGCATTTTACCTGGTGTGAATGTCATCTAAAGAAACGTCTTATAGCACGTTTTTTTAGAAGTGAAATGCATGTTTGAGCATCGTTTCAAACGAGAACTAGATAAAGAATCATGCTCCTATTCCTGTTCAAAAGTTTTATCGTACACAAATCATATACCGGTAACTGGGCGGGGCTTATCGTGAGTGCGCACCGATGATTGGCCAGCTGTCGTGTCAATTGACATTTGTTTATACGTTTTTTTTTTCTCTTGTGTTTCAATCATTTCTATATACATGTACATGTACGATGATTCTTTATATGACGTTTCTTTAAACAACTTGTGTACCGTATACATTAAAATTTCCTGTAGTCCGAACAGTCTATACAGTGTAAGTTTGATATTTTGTGGTTCCTATGAAAGCGCCCCGGGTGTAGGAATCATGCATTTGTACCATGCTGTCAGACATAAACGTGACGAAATGAAGGAAAATCCAACCTTGATAACAAACTACTCTTAGAGGAAAGCAGAACTATTTTTTAAAAGTAGACTGGTGAAAGTTTGAATGAAATCGGACAAACATGAAAAAGTTATGAATTTTTCCAAAAGTTGAAATAGCATGGGCTCATCAAATTGGCTGAATCAGCATTGTCTCTGTGATGTTGTTGCGAACAACTTTCCAATTGTTCCAACATACAGAATGACTTAAATTTCAATTTTTTTCTAAAATGTATGACTCAGGAGGGTCCTTTCTCTGTCGGAGACTCATAATTATTTGCTAGCCATAATACATTTTTAAGTAGTGTCCCAAGTGAGAAAGCACTAAGAAGAAGAAAAAAGAAATTATGATATTTTTGTACACGACAAACAGGAAAGTCATCCGGGACTACATGTACCGGGGATGTTTCACAAAGATCCTGAGTTGAATTTATCTCTAAGTTTGGCTTAATAACTATGGAAAGCCGTTAACATCTCTGAAAATATTTTGTAAAAGTTATTTTAAAAGGCATAACATGTTGATTCAAATCATTCACATCTATTATCAAGGATATTTCATGTTCTTGATGTGGAATTTATGAAAAGTCTAAAATTATTTTATTTTAAGGCTACAAATGACTCTCCATAATGTACATGTATTAAGTCCAACTTAGAGTTAAGTTTGACTTATGATCTTTGTGAAACACCCCCCAGGTGTACGTCACAAACCACTGACCGAACTGCCAATTTGAGATTCACATAGACTTGGCCGAAATGCAACAAATTAACAATATATGACTCTTGAAAGTTTATTCATCAAAATTATTTGTTGAACTAAAGGACTCAAGCTCTGAATTCAGTGTATGTAAGCAGGGCTTGCCAGAAATACATGTAAGGTCCTCCAAATTTTAACCGAGGACCCCAAAAATTAAGAATGTACAAAAAGGGGGCGTATGCTTAGAAACTTAAATTTGTTAATCCGGACCCACCTGTGATCAAAATGTAGTGTATAGAGTCCTGATTACATTACCGATATTGATTTATCATGTTTTCCCAGGCCCTTAATTCGTCTTTATAGTAGAATTTGACTTTGACTTTGATTTTCTTATGGGAACATGGCAATGTGTGTTTATAAATGCAGCATGGGAAAATGTTTCTTGGCCGAAGAATGTAATATGATTCAGAGCAATATGATTACAATGGGAAGTTAGTGACCTTGTGTTTCATAACTTGATCACGCCCATTTACATGTACACCTCCCAAAACCAATTTGAAAAACCATCTGTTAAAGATTCTGTGTCCCTTTTGCAGCCATCATTACATTCTGTAGAATTTCGCAGGAATTATGAATATGTCGTGTATGTCCTATAGAGTGAAATTTGAACGTTAGCAGTGTCCTAATATTCAAATTATGCAAGGAAACCATTTACTTGCTAGACTTCACTGTCAGACACTATTGAGTGACTGACTGGCCTTTTTCCTTCTTTGGCAAAAACATGTAGCTGTAAAGGGTACATGAGCATCAATAACCCACTTCTTGTAATGGCCAACATTAAACTGATTGAATCTTTGCGCAGCACAAAATGTACGAACATTCAGTAAAACTACTTTTATTAATTTTTATTAGAGTAATAAAAGGCTGTTTTTGAGGATAGTTGCCTAGCAACTTTAGAGAAAACTCTGGAATGTGAGAAAAACTCTTGTTTAATGCCTTCAGTATGAATGCCCCTATCCATAACAAATGCTATACCATCTATTGTAGAAACGGTGGATTTATCTAGTTCTGTTTATTTGACAGCAAACTACTTTTAATAATTTTTGTTAGAGTAATAAAAGGCTGCACGTCATTTGAGCTACATGTATGTAGCCCAATAAATTACCAAAAACATCTAAGATTTTAGTGTATCTGATCACTGTGTTATCAGTTAATAGCCTTAATATGCTATGGTCATAAAGGTTCGTATGAATCTCCGTTTTTCCATTGTCTTCCCGAATTTCCATTGTCTGAAAATCGTTCGTACGGCGTTTGTAGTAGTTCGTAATAGCATTTGTGACCGAGCTTTTACCAGAGCTTCCAGGTCTTCTTCTTCTTTTGACAAGAGGGGCATACATTTCATGTTATGTTTCAAGTGTTTCTAAACAAAGGGCTTGGAGTCAGATTGTCTTGCAACTTGTTGTTTCCTCAATAGTTGTTTATAATCAGATCATGTGCACGAGGTAAGATCACGTGATCTTAGTAGCGATGATTGAACCCTCGAGAGAAAGAAAGTGAGAAGCTGTATTAAAGAGAGTGAGGGAGAAAAAAGTAATTTCTAATTTTCTATATCTTTATTTCATCTACTTTTCTATTATGGATTTTTTGCTTTTATTTATTTGTCGCTTGATCTATTTATTTTGTTCCCATCTTGGTAATGGTAATGGTAATGGTTTTATTTGCAGAACTTCTTGCAGAAGCATATATTACACAAATTTTCACTTACAGCCTTTTCACACACCGCTAAAATTCATAGTTTCTAGAGATGATTAGTATAAACGTGTTTAACTCAACAGTTTTAAACATGTTTATAGAAAATTTTCTCAGTGTGAACATCGTTTATACGATGTTGGGATAGATACGAAGTCACGATCCATACGCCCCTAAAAGCAGGCTGCAGATACGAAGTTCGTATCTAGAGAGCTTGACATTTTGTGTGTGAAAGGTTATTCGTGTTTAAACGTGTTTCAGACGTGTTTAAACTGGATGGAGCGTTTGCTTTGATTGATATGACATGACCTTCAATGCGCAATGGCACTACTGCGCATTTTACGAGCAGTAGTTAATCACGAAACGATTAACGATCGCACCGAAATTTCTGTGTGTGAAAGGCTCGTGATTAGTTTAAACACGTTTCAAACACGTTTATACTAATCATGTTTATAGAATTTTAGCTGTGTGTGAAAAGGCTGTTAGACACACTGTCACACACACCTACAACGCCTGTTTCATATTCATTTGCACTCAAACACACAGACACATACGCACACACGTACAAAACCTGTTGCTGCTTACTGATCCGTATCAGCAGGGAGACACTAATAAATAATACCGGTTTTATGAGTTCTTTGGTTTTAAAATTACTCGCGTCCTTCATAATAGAGAGGATGAAAACAGGCATTATGATGTCACAATTGGTTATGTGTGCGTGCGCGTCTTAAGAATGCTCGACTTCAGCACGCGCATTGAGCGAGGACCAAACTGCCCACGGGCAGGTAACGGGCAGCTACTGTGCAGCTAACAGGCAGATATCGGGCGCGACCCTAACAGCGTTTATCGGGAAGCGGACGCAGCCCAAAACGCTTACTGGTATGCCAAAACCTTTAGGCAGTAGTGTACTTTATGCAATATTTGTTTTCAAAAGTTGACTACGACATTTTGATTTTATGTTTAATCCACAGACAAGTGATCCTGTTATAAATAAAGAGGATGATGACAAACTCATGCTGAAGCCAGATCAAACCCTCAAGGCATGTAACATAGGTAAGAATCTTGAACAACCTTGAACCTGGTGGTGGTGGTGGTGGTAGTAGCGGTGGAGGTTGTGGTGGCGGTGGTGGTTGTGGTGGTTGTGGTTGTGGTGGTGGTGGTGGTGGTGGTGGTGGTGGTGGTGAGGATGAAAAGAACAATAAGGAAGGAATAGGAGGAAGCTAAAAGAAGAAAAAGAAGAAAAAGAAAAAAATAAGGAGGAGAATGATTTAGGGGAGAAATATAATAAAAAATAGAATGAGGAGGAGAAGGAGGATTAGGATGTGGCGATGATGAATAAACATTTTTTGTTTATATTCATCATACATTTTATTGTTCAGTTCACTTTAATATAAAAAATTCACTTTAATATCAAAATATACTATAAAGACAGTACCTGTATATATTGACTCATGTGATACATGGGTAAGAATATTATATACCTAAATGTACTGTGTCTGCATATTCTTCCAATTTGAGAAAATGTTGGGTGTGTTTTTACATTTTCTTTGTTTGTATGTTTGTGGTTGCAGAGAACGAGACGGAAATTTCTTTCTTCAATAGAAAAGAGTATGAGCAGTACAAAACTGACTCCACAGTGGTATGGTGAAAATGTATTAAAGCTCCATACAGAAATATCAGCTGGGAACAGATTGAGCGCATGTACATGTAAGTATCTTGGTTTCTGCATCTTCCATGTAATTCTCTCCTTCCTTATAATTCTCTCCTTCCCTATAATTTTTCCTTCCTATAATTCTCTCTTTCCCTATAATTCTCTCCGTCCCTACAATCCTCCCCTTCTCTGTTATTCTCTCTTTCCCTATAATTATCTCCGTCCCTATAATTCTCCCCTTCCCTATAATTCTCCCCTTTCCTATAATTCTCTCTTTCCCTATAATTATCTCCGTCCCTATAATTCTCCCCTTCCCTATAATTCTCTCCGCCGTCCCTACAATTCTCCCCTTCTCTGTTATTCTCTCTTTCCCTATATTTCTCTGTTGCTCTGCCTAAATTTCTTTCTTCAGTCAGAGTACTGTACATGTATCTCAGCATCAGTGTGTCAGTCTAACGATATGTTTCTAAAGATCTAAATTATGTGCTGTATATGTGGGTTTTTTTGTCATCTTGCTCTCTCCAACTCTTTCTCTCTCTCTCTCTCTCTCTCTCTCTCTCTCTTGCTTTCTTTCTCATTTTTGAATTTCCTTGTTTTCCTCCTTTGATGAAAAGTGAATGTAACACCCTCAACATACTGTGTACAAAATACCAGCGATAAGTAATGTTTTAATAGATGACTGGTTTACCAGTAATGTTGTTGTTCTCTTATGCTACGTACACTACTGCAGTTTAATACGGTATGAGTGTTTAAAGCATACTTTATGCATAAAGCACTTAACATTATTGTATCTTAAAACACAAAGACAGCTATACATGTACGTGTAGCACCTTTGTAGCAGCTAAATTTATCATCCTTACCTGCCACTCACATGCACATAAGAAATGTATAGTGTAGCATATGTGATCGAGCCTTTATATGATATTTATTAGCACTCCCCATTATCTCTGCTCGTATATGAAGGTGATAAATATCATCCATCTTTCAAATTTGTTGAAGAAAATAACGTTCGGTGCTGATTCCCATCAGTATATTAAAAGTGTTTTCTCTTCCACCTCCATATATGTTCTAAAAATATCTTTCAAGATTGAGGATTGACACTCTGCGTGCCCCACCCCATCATTGTCTGGTTGTATACCATCCTCCTCCCCCCCCCCCCCTTTCAGACTTCCAGAATTCAATGTATCACTATCCAAGAATTGAGATTACCCTTTTTCCATGTTTGGCCAGGTGTCATCATCATGTCAACTGACCTTATCCAAACTGGTTTCTTATACAACATTCTTTATATGATATTGTTATCCAGTTTCGCTATATATATCGGTTCATTGTCACAGTTATTTATATACGCTGATTCTTTGTACGATGTTTCTTTATACAATGTTTCTTTATACGAGTCTTGTATAAATCTCCCTGAGTCTGAACAGGGCTTACACCTGTATGTCTTGCATCTCATATTTCCACTCCATTGCTCTCGTCCCAGATGTTTTGAAATGCTCATGAATGCAAACACGATATCGACACTTGAGGGAAATTCCCCTTTTCTGATATCTATTGAATGCTTCAGACATGCCAGCCCACAACATTGTCACGTTTATTGGTAAATCTAAGAGCCGTTGCCAGGTTGCTAGGGGCCCTAAAGTTCATTATCTGCATATCTATTGAATGTGCCGTTACATCACTTTGTGGGGGTGATAGCCAAACAAAGTGCATTTACTGTGCAGTCTATCTATAGCACTTAACAATCACTAAAAGGGAGATCGGTTTCTCAGGTCTTTAAGGTAATGGTCATAAGCAGTTATTTATAAGATATTATTATGTCACTGCAGTTGAATTAAATTGACTTCTGTAGTCAGTCTTCAAATATACTATTTTTGGTTAAAGGAAATCAGGGGAAATTAAAGATAGATGCAAGATTATCTAAATTAGTTTCTTGTTTGTTCTTAAATAATAATAGCAATAATGATGATGATAAGGAAAAAAAAAGGAGGAAAGGGAGTAGAAGAAGAAGAAGAAGAAGGAGGAGGAGGAGGAGGAGGAGGAGGAAGAAGGAGTAGAAAAAAATGTGTAATGATAATGACTTTGATATTGTATAAGAAATAAAGATAATTTTTTCGTGGACAACTGTTCCCCCACCATCCCCCCTCCCTCCTTCCTTTTCTTACTCGATTACCCGTAAAGTACTTTTGTACTGGTAATCGGGGCCTTTTTTGTGAGGGGGAGGTCTTAGCATTAAAATGCCCATAACTCAAAAAAAGATACTGTGCTTATTTGATGCCAAGCTACTTGCATTAATCTATTGCCTCCTTTTTATAAGTCAGTACAGAGAGAAATCCCTGTCATGTTTTAAAATTTTATAATATCTATAGAGCAGTCAAGACCTCAGAAATTAGTTAAATTTGCGTATCACAAACTACTTTGTGGCACGCATTCATGCTAATGACTTTCTGCCAATAACATGACCAGTTGTCCTGATACACAAGAGAAGATATGAGAAGAATGAGATCATAATAAGACCATGAAACTAATAAGGCTTAGGGTTATTTCTGAACTCTTCCCATAGCTCCCTTCAGCACCTTTAAGTTATGGTGTAGTCATTATCATATCAGCTATTACAGCCCTCCAGATGAAAGTGCAATTGTGAAATAGGATTGCCTTGTGAAATCTATCGGTGCAAACTGAGCCTTTAAATAGCTTGCCTTTATAAAGGAGATGTATTCTTTGATGAAAGATTTAAAGGCAGAAACCGCCTTTGTGTAAATCAAGTTCAAATCATGTATTTCTTTTAAGTGACCAAGTATTTTGCTCTTGCTTTTTCTTGTCTTCTTTTAAACTCTATTCCATTTCGTTCTTTATGATGAGGGCAACTACCTTTAATCCGATAATTGAAATATAGTGATTATGTTGCAGACGGAGGCATATTTTTGGCTGCACAGAGTCAAATCTTTTTCTAGTGATATATATACATTTTGAATGTGCTATGTAATATGCCTTTAGATGTATAGTATATGTACAGGTAGTCTTTTTCCATCAGCTAAAATTAAGAAATCGGAACATTACATTGAGTTGTGCAAAATTTTAATCTTCTACTGATCCTAAACAAATGGAAATGTTAATTTCAACCCACCTAACCCTCACGATGTTCCAATTTTGGTCAAAAATACTTTTTTTAAATTTATAAATATTAAATATGTTATGTACATGTAATACATCTTCAATTGTATAGTTTTTGTAGTCCTTCCATTGTGGAGGATTGGAGAAAGTGATTGATTTGTACATTACATAAAGTCCATGTTAGTGCATGAATAGTACATTAGTGACACAACAAAAGAGAAAAAAATATGAAATCATGAAAACAAATAGTGTGTGGGAGAGACAGAACTGTTACTTGTGGGGCAACAAAAAAGAAGGCGGGGGGGGGGGATTGTCAAAATGAAAGGTTTGATATGTTTTATAGGAAAAGTGAAGTTGAAAATGGATTATATATACAAGTACATGTGCAATATACATGTGCAGCTTCCTATATATATATATATATATTTTAATATCATTTTTAACCTGATTTAGCCTTTTTATGAAGCAATACCAGTAAATAATTCTGTCATTCCCATAATACATATACCGTAGTTCATTTTGGAACTATGCTGTTCCCATAGACAGAGAGTTAAGTTATTGTAACTTCATCTTACATGTTTGTGCGGACAGGTTAATACGTACAAATGCAATTAGGGCATTGAACTATATAAAGTATGATGGGGGTAAGTGTATTCCATTGGTTTGCTCCACCCAGGGATGGTCTTTTGCCCGCCTCATCCGTGACCTCATGCCGGGATCTGGGTCAAACGATTTTCAGAATTGAGGACGGTAATGAGATCTTTGACACTTTATCCCAATTCTGTTACCTCATTTTGTACGATGCTTGACGTCATTGGGCAGCAATGCTGAAACGTAACATTTCCAAGCGAGGGGGCAAATAGTCTGTAGGTTGAGACGTTTTCTGTTGAAAATATTAAATCAGTTTAATTCTTTCTGCTTTTCTTTTACTTTTTAATAAAGATGTTATATATTTGTTAATTGGGTTATACATTAACATGGAGGTCATCAGTAAGAACAACTCCTCATAGAAAATTGAGATATTTAAGAAGTATCTGAATGTAAAAAAAGATAAGTGACTTTAATGGATAATAATGTTTTCTGTGTTGATTTCAATGAGTAGAATATAGCTTCCTTGGCACCTTTTCGCTATCCCCTGTTTCACTCAATTGAAAATACATTGTACATATATATGCTTCCTGTTAAAGTTCTTTGGTAAATTGAATTAAAAAACGATCATCTTCCCTTGTAATCCTTTGTGATGCTGTACAAGTTCTATTCTAAGAATAAACCCCTGTGGTCTTTAAGAGAGGACTGGATATCAAATTAGTTATCAAACTTAAAGGGTAATCTAACCCTCATAATCACTTCATTGGTATGGAAGCAGAAGAATAAGAGAAACAGAATAGCAAAAGTTTTAAATAAATCAGGCTGTGGTGTTCCACAAGGATCAGTATTAGGATCAATGCTGTTTTTGATCTATATGAATGATCTTCTATCAGTTACTGATCATGAACATTTTTGGCTGTTAATTAATAAGGGAGTTGAGAATGTTTGAAATGTGAGATCACTAAATCCATGCGAATTTAGCATTGGCATTTTAGTCAGTGGAGTGTGACGTTGTCAAGAGACAACTCTCCCATTTGTCAGGTACAAAAATCATTAATTTTTCTTTTTCTCCTAAGTGCCTTCTCCCTTGGGGCACTAATCAAAGTATCAAAGTACTAATCACAGATAGGATTATTAGCATATCATTATAGGTCCTCTAAAAAGAAAAGCCCTTCCTGCATCATACATTTTTGAAAAATTGTCATTTTAATAATTTTCTGTGTTGAAACAAATTGGAGAGTAGTCTGGCACTTTGTCACAGTGACATTACCGATTCAGCAAACTTGAAGTGCCCATTCGTGTAGTGATTACAACTTTCAAAATTCTTAACTTTCTTATTTTTTGGTCAGATTTAAAGAGGCATGTTCCCCGTATTCCAGAGGGCGTTCAAAATACGTACCCGCTGGCGGACGGTGCTAGCTGCCTATTGACACCAACAGAATACGGCTCTTACGCAGATGGCATGTTCCGAATGCCCGGACAATACCGATTATCGCATACATGTGCCGAAGTAATGCCAATCGCAGTTCGGCTCTAAGATTCGGCTGCTGTTTCCGCCCACTTTCGTGACGTCGCGATCGTCAGCGATCAGCTGGCTTGGCGAAGGCAGGCCAGGCCGCGCGTACTTTGATTGACAGCTGTATGCAAATTAGAAGTCGATCTTCGGAACCAAGATGGCGATGACTAGAGCAGCGATAACTGAACATGCCACTTTAATTCAAACATTCACCAGTCTTCTTCTCTGTTTTTACTGCTTTCTTATGCCTGTTAAGTTTGGATTTCTCTAGATCCTGTTTGACCGAGATCATTGGCACTAAATCAGTCTCCTTGGCATCATTTCACGAAACCTTCATAAGTGCAACAGGTTCACTATAAAATTAAACATCCCATTGAAACATGTGTTAAATTTAATACACATGTTTTAATTGGTTGTCTGCGAACTTGTAGTTAGGACGGTTTTGTGAAACGCTGCTTTGAGTGATAAAGTGGAAAAAGATATGGAATATGTTAAAGGTAATACAAAGTTTTGGGAAATTTTGAAAATTGGGTGGATAGTGAATTTTATAATTTTGTTATATTTGGATGCCCCTGTGGATGTATTAAATGCACTAAACAAATTAGCCCCTAAAACACTTCTGTTTTCGAGAAAAATTGAATATACCAATTTACCGGTGCTCCCGGTAAATCTTGATAATTTTCAAATAGCGCCTATGGCCGTACAATGGTAGCTGCGACCATGAAAATATCAGAATATGTAGTTGTGATATATAATTTCCAAACGGGAATAGCTAATTGGTCGATTTTAGTCAAGAAACATTGTTTCATAGCTAAATTAATATCTTGACCTTGAGAGGGAGCTATACAATATAAACTGTTTATTATTTATAATTTCATAACTTTAGACTCGATTTCAATCGCGACAACGATCACTGAATATTGTAGGATCGCATATGCCTCCATTATGTTAATTTGAACCAAAATCATGACCCCATACCAAAACTTTGTAATACCTTAGTTTAATGCCATTGATCTGAAGGAAAAAAGATAATCAGAACTAAACATCCCATCCCACCAATTTATCCCAATGTATTTTCAGCACAGATTTTCTTGGGTTGAAGCCATCTCCAATACCTATTCCCACATAAAGTTCAGGAGACCAATTCTAGAATGATTAGTAGCTATTGTTGTCATTGATGAAATGCCCCCCCCCCCCCACCACCTGCATTTTAAGAGGAAAACCACCATAATATAAAATTGTCTTTACATGTGGTTAAAATTAGAGAAAATTGGTGCAAGAATTTCAAGAAAATTGTATGAATCAAGAGAAATGATCAATTTGTAGAACTGTGATTTATCAAAATATAGTAATTGACAACTCTAATTTCCATTGCAAGCAGCAATGATCTGTTCCTCTCACTTACCTTACCGGTAATCATTCATTTTTGTTTTGTTCTATTAAAGGTAAAGACCAGTATTGGAAACGCCCCAATTTCAAAAAATGAAATGGAAGCTCTCATTACCAATCATGTGAAAGGATATGTTTTGACTAATACATGATGATAAAAAATTTGCCGGGAAACCGCCTACTAATTCATATATTTGGTAAATTTATTTCTCTCATGGTCTGTGAGAGATATAGGGTAGTCCCATATACATCTTTCTGTGTATAGTGCTTGTAACTTTACGAAGAATGGGCCAAATTTCTTATCATTTTGATGATTCCAGAACCTTGCAGATGCTAGATGCTAGATGATCAACCTTTTCTGATCGATTCCACAACGTTTCTTTCACAATGCAATCGCATGACCATAACTGGTCTTTACCTTTAAAGCAAGTTGATACCAGGGTAAATTAACGCCCTCTTTGACATGAAAGAGATAGTGAATAACCAAGGTGTTGTCAGTGGCAGCATAATTAGCTGCCATCTACGTTTCATAGAAAATTTGAAAAAAGGAGCTTTATCACAAACATTTGATATCCTGTTCTAGATATATTTAATTGGACAGTTTTAAAAAATACAAGTCTGCAACATGTTTCAATTTCATGGGGAGGGGGGGGGGAGTAGTCTTATTAGAAATCACCAAAATGTGTGTTACTTTAAAAGGAAAGTCCATCCTATTGAAATGTTTGAAAACACAAAATTAAGAGAAAGAGGTCAGTGAAAGTTGAGGATAATCCGATAAGGGATAAGGTTATTTGTTTTTTAAGTTGTAATGGATCGAACAAAAATTGGCAATCCCATGGTTTACCTTCCATCTCTCCCATTTGATTTGTACTAACATTTTACAAATTTTTATAGATTTCTATTTCCTTGGTTACTAATGAAGAAAATATTCATTTCATAAAGGTAATGGCAAACCTCTCAAAATAAATGTCCAATGATATATATCCATACGACATAATTGTCTTTCTTATGGTCAGAGACATGGGCCCTATAACTTGTTTAGTACAACGGGATAGGTGCTTGGAGGCAAATTACAGAATTTGTGTATTAAAGGTAAAGACCAGTATTGGAAACGCCCCAATTTCAAAAATGAAATGGAAGCTCTCATTACCAATCATGTGAAAGGATATGTTTTGACTAATACATGATGATAAAAAATTTGCCGGGAAACCGCATACTAATTCATATATTTGGTAAATTTGTTTCTCTCATGGTCTGTGAGAGATATAGGGTAGTCCCATATACATCTTTCTGTGTATAGTGCTTGTAACTTTACAAAGAATGGGCCAAATTTCTTATCATTTTGATGATTCCAGAACCTTGCAGATGCTAGATGCTAGATGCTAGATGATCAACCTTTTCTGATCCATTCCGCAACGTTTCTTTCACAATGCAATCGCATGACCATAACTGGTCTTTACCTTTAAAGTTTATGTTTACATGTATGTCTCCCTGGGTCATTATTCATGATACCAACAGAATGTTATTTTCCTAATGACAGAGTTTCCGTCCTTTTTGCAATAGATCCATAGTTTATTAACATAAACATTAAAATTCAGACTGTGTAAGATGAAATACATGTATGAATGTATTTTGAAATTTGTTTTTAAATGATTTAATATATTTTATACATTGCTTTTCTCTTGAGATTCAGATTTGATTTAAAAGCAGACATTTTCTTCTACATAGTTTTGTTATCGTTAATGAATCTTTCAAAGCAATTCTTTGCTCTTACCTAAAGAAAGAAGATTGCATCTTTAATCTGATTACAGGTGTACATTACGAAATCAGCATTGTATACAAGCTATCAGTGTACCATGCTATACCTCGTGCACTTTGAAATGAATGTTATGCATATTCATAAGGTGGGAGTTTCCAACCTTCCTGTTGTGGGCAGGGCTTTGGAAGCCCAACCCCCAATGATACTCTGATTGTAGTATATATCTTCTGAGCCATTCAATCTGTGATTTTCCACTTGTACTTCTCCTCCGTAAATCATTTCAGTTATGAACAGCTCTTGTTTATTGGTCAGGGGCTGCTCTTGTTAAAACAAAAGGTTTTTTTACTTATCCTTCTTATGATCATTAATGTTCATAAATATGTCACAAAATATGTTGGCTGATCCAATGAAAATATATTATGAAACCTCAGATGTTTTTGCTTTTATAGGTGTCCAGAGAATAAACTGTTTTGTTTGACAGTTAATATGGAATCATAATTTTGTTCCTCATTTTATGGCAGAAGACCAGATCAATCTTCTTGTAAAGAAGGGGTTTTCCCTTTTAAAGTATATGTCTCTTTAGCAAGGTCAAATAATCCATCATTCACAGTCCAGCCATTGATAAGCTGCCAGAATTATGTCGACTCAATTTTATAAAAATATATATATACATGACATATGTCCCCTCTTTTTACAAGTATTGTGTTTGTTTTGCGCCCCGTGTGTGTAGTTCAAATTATTTAGGCCATTCACAAGAGGTGGGTCCTGGTATAAAATGCAAACGAAGAGTAAACGTGAGGACAGGGATGTTTGTATCTGGGACTGAGCATGGGATTCCTCGAGAGTGTCTTTACTCCAGTTCTCACACCCGGCTAAAAATAGAGGATACTATTATCTTGGGAAGAGCAATGCGTGTCACTAGGACTGTGCGATTTTAGCCCACAAGTGTGCTTTTAGTCTACTTGGGATACCAACGCTAATGATTAATGGGAACACCAACATTGGTGGAAAATTACTCTAGAAGAAAGCCAAATAATCAGGAAAGCATACTGGTGAAAGTTGCAATGAAATCAGAAAAAAGAGAAAGTTATGAATTTTGAAAGTTTCTAACACTTTAGGTATGGGCTCTTCTAAATTGGCTAAATCGGCATTGTCTCTGTGATAGAGTGGCCGAGAATGTATCTATTTCTTCCAACACACGAGATGACTAAAAATTTCAATTTAAAAAAAATATATGATTCAGGATAGTCATTTCTTTTTATAGGGCCTGTATTAATATACTCTTCATGATATAATTAGAGTAGTGCCCCAAGGGTTAAAGCACTTTGGAGAAACTACAGAAATCAGTAATATTTGTGTACACAAGAAACTGCAAATTTCCAATTTGAGATTTGCATAGCTGTAGTGAACTCATATTTCAAACATTTATAATTTTCTTATTATTAGTCCAATTCATTTCAAAATTTTGCCATTCTTTTTCTATGATTTGTATGAACTTATTACAAGGGTTGGATTGTCATTTGAGTCGCAATTACAAGTACATGTACAGCTTTAGGCTTGGTATTCAATTTAATTGTTAAAAACTAAGTTTTTGGCCTTTAGTATTCAGTTGGAGCTTTGGTCTAAGTTTGTCACCTTTCATGGAAAGAACATATTTAGACCAAAAAATGCATATGGAAGAATAAAGTGGGCCTTCTGTTTAAGTTGAGACATTTTGTCGCAAAGAATATACTTTTGTTATTATATAGGCTAAGGCTTTATACAGCCTCACCTCTCTTATGGAGTAGAAGTATGGGGGAGCACGTACAAAAGTGATCTAAATTGTATATATTTAAGTTTAAAAATAGTAATGAGAGCAATTACATTCACCACACTTTAATAGAACAGACTCCAAATCTCTTTTTCAAAGCCTACAAACATTCAATATTTTTAAACTGTATGAACGTACCACACTCTTTAGTCAATTATTGTCAGATGATACAGCACAGATATTCAAGAAAATGCTCAGACATGATCTGAATACGAGTTAACACATATTACTAAGCAAAGTAAAATTTGAAGTAAAATACAAACTCAATTCGCGTACTAATTTGAATCAGGCCCTTCCAAGGAGCTCATAGTGTCTAGTGGCTCTTAAGACCCCCACTCGCCTGCTGCTGCTGCCAATATTCTGACTTTCCAACTAAAAAGGAACCATAGAATATTTCTTGGTAGGTTTTTTAGGTAATTACAAAGTACAATACAGGATATTAGTTCTATTTTAGAATTCATAGAATTCAAATAATATAAGTGTGAAAATTAGGGCTTCGCACTAACTTTCTCCACTGGGGGTCTGTCCTGCATATTTTACGGGTTGTTAAAATTGCCAAATTTATAGGACTTTATGTACATCGGCGCCTTTAAATGTAGAGTCCTGATGGATAATAATAGTTTGTCTTAAATAGCCCTTTTCAGGACCGCAGGCCCTCTCAAAGCGATTTACAGATATATATTATTACCCCAGTCATCAGATTCAGGCTTACCCGCACACAATGTATGCACATTAGCCACTCCCTGGGGAGCATTCCAGCCAGGCGTCATTTTAACAAGCGCCCACTTGCTAATCTAACCACATTAGCTTTCGCATGCTACCGGGTACCCATTTAACACCTGGGTGGAGAGTGGCAAATGTAGATCAATGTCTTGCCAAAGGAAATTAGTGCCGCGGCGGGACTTTACTTGAACCGCGGACCTTATGATCCACAGTCTGGTGACATATCCACTCGACCAGGACACCACGATATAACATATATCAGCACAAATTGGGAATATGACAGAGGAAAACCTCTGAGAGTTTACCGGTAGTCAATAATCATGTCCTTTAGCAGGGGGGAAATTGTTGACAATGTCCCGATAAACGAAACAGAAACATTCCAATTGACGTGAGAATGTTGTTGTCGAGGTTTGTTTTGTTTTGGTTCAATCACCCCATGAAATACATATTTGGCACATTTAATTATTTATTGATCGGAAGGAGTAAAATGTTTGCCTGGATGCAGCGTGAAAGATCAAGGCGGGGGATCTCATCCGAATTTTTTTTTGTGAGAAACATTTGCTGGAGAAGTTAATTTATGGAGCCCTTGAGAGGCACACACCTCCTCGGTACACCCCTCCCACTCCCAAATCATGGTTTACATTTCAGTTGACCTAGTATCTTACATAGTGCAAAGTTAATGTGGCGGTGATTCAACCTTTTGTCTGTTTGGAGCAATAAGGGCGTTAACCCTGTATAAACGGTATGAGTTACCACCCTCTGACTCCAAACAGGTGATTTTTTTGCAGCGACTTTTGCTCCAAGCTGTGTTATGTGTGTTGGATAGTACAGCTACTAGCCACTTTTTAAATTTTATACCGTAATTGATGTTGCTGTTTGTATCCCTTTCACCTGATTTTTAAAAGCAGAAGATTGCATGATCAAATTTGTATGACCCCATTCACAAATACAAGAGATAGTGCAATCAGGCCCTGTCACTCAATTGTCATTTAAAACACTTATTCTGATTGGTTAATGATCAGCCTTTTGAACAATACATGCATGCAATGATGATCTTGATTGTCCATTGCCATTTAGCGATTGATTGCAAAACTTTATGTTGTTGTTCTCTTTGATTTTAAACAACAACAAAAGTGTTCTCCTTTGAGTCAATCATTTGAAACTAGTTTATCATTTGAAGTGATACAAACATCCTCTTTTAGTTTTTGGCTCTGCACCAAATTGTAGACAAAGTGGACCATGATTCCCAGGTTGCATTCCATAGAGGGCTCGTTAGGATGAGTTCATGGTGTTTCAGCGTTTTTTTAATACTTGAAACGTAACTTTGTTGTGATTGTTGGGTTCAATCGAGAGCCACTATGAACCAGTGTTCAACTTTTTTGTTGTTGAAGTTGTTTAGATCATTCATGTTTGATACATGCTTTGAAATATGTTTGGACAGAAAGAAAAAAATTGGACATACTCGCACAAAAAGAATATTAAATAAAACAGATACAGATTAATAATAACTTGAACAATTGAACTCTCAAAGTATTTGCATTTAAAAGAACTCCAGTTAAGTTAAAATGACCACAAACACTTTCAAAATCCACTCCAAGACCATTTCAATATTTCATTGTTTGGCAAGTAGAAATGAGAAATAGATAGATAGATAGATAGATAAATAGATAGATAGATAGGTAGATATATAGATAGGTAGATAGATAGATAGATAGATAGAAAGAAAGATAGATAGATAGAAAGATAGATGGATAGATAGATAGATAGGTAGATAAGTAGATATATAGATAGATAGATAGGTAGATAGATAGATAGGTAGATATATAGATAGGTAGATAGATAGATAGGTAGAAAGAAAGAAAGATAGATAGATAGAAAGATAGATGGATAGATAGATAGATAGATAGGTAGATATATAGATAGGTAGATAGATAGATAGATAGATAGAAAGAAATAAAGATAGGTAGATAGATAGATAGGTAGATATATAGATAGGTAGATAGATAGATAGGTAGAAAGAAAGAAAGATAGATAGATAGAAAGATAGATGGATAGATAGATAGATAGATAGGTAGATATATAGATAGATAGATAGGTAGATATATAGATAGGTAGATAGATAGATAGAAAGAAAGATAGATAGATAGAAAGATAGATGGATAGATAGATAGATAGATAGGTAGATATATAGATAGGTAGATAGATAGATAGATAGATAGATAGAAAGATAGATAGATAGAAAGATAGATGGATAGATAGATAGATAGATAGGTAGATATATAGATAGGTAGATAGATAGATAGATAGAAAGAAAGAAAGATAGATAGATAGATAGATAGATAGAAAGATAGATGGATAGATAGATAGATAGATAAATAGATAGGTAGATAGATAGATAGGTAGATATATATAGTTAGGTAGATAGATAGATCGATAGAAAGGTAGATAGAAAGCTAGCTGGGTGGATAGATGGATGGATAGCTAGAACGCTAGATAGGTAGGTAGTTATATAGATAGGTAGATAGATAGATAGATAGAAAGAAAGAAAGATAGATAGATAGATAGATAGAAAGATAGATGGATAGATAGATAGATAGATAGATAGATAGGTAGATAGATAGATAGGTAGATAGATAGGTAGACAGACAGACAGACAGATAGATAGATAGATATGTAGATACATGTAACATTCAACAAATCATTTCAAACAAGTTAACTACCAAAAAAATACAGAATAGTATAGTATTAATGACTGCTTTGAGAGAAATAGTTGTTTTATTACGCTCAAGGGAAGGTTAGAATTGTGCTATTCCCCGAGGCTTGCCGAGGGGAATAGCCCAATTGTAACCTTCCCGAGAGCGTATGAAAACAACTATTTCTCGAATATTAAAGCAGTCATTAATACTTTTATATGCCGAAAAAAAAATAGACTAAAAAATAAAAAATAAAAAATACTTTTTTTTTTTTGGTCCAAGATGAGATTCGAACTCTTGCGTACAAAAGGTGATGTAACTAAAGTCAGCGCCTCAGACCTCTCGGCCATCGCGCGTTATTAACATGCTTAGCAGTTTTGTACTATATATACATTAAAATGGATTGAAACCGGCTTTGCGTGTGATGAATGCTTCGCAAAAGCTCCATGAAACGGACCCTTCTTTTACTTTTGCAATGCATATTGGCACGAACTTAGATCAAGATCTATCGGCAGATGTTGTTTTTTTGTTTTTGAGAGTTAATTTTCGTCTTCATGTCAACAATGCAAGATAAAATTGTCGGTAAGATCGATCGAGATTCAATTGTATTGAAATTGCCGACCAATTATTCGCACACGTATGGTATCCTCCATCGCTCAAACCATTTTTTAACATGTAAACCTATGGGGTAACCATGGAGACTGACCTATTTTTATGCCTCCGTTACGAAGTAGCCGGAGGCATTATGTTTTCGGGTTGTCCGTCCGTCCGTCCGTCCGTCCGTCCGTCCGTCCGTCCGTACGTCTGTACGTACGTCTGTACGTACGTCCCGTTCTCGTGATCACGTTATCTGAAGAACGGATCAATGGATTCCTACCAAACTTTGGTCATATATGTATCTAGCAAAGTCGATGAACTGATTAGATTTTGGGGTCACGAGGTCAAAGGTCAAAGGTCACAGGGCTCATTATGTATGCAAAAACAGCTCGTGATCGCGTTATCTGAAGAACCGATAGATGGATTCCTGCCAAACTTTGGTCATGTATGTATCTTGTAGAGTCGATGAACTGATTAGATTTTGGGGTCACGAGGTCAAAGGTCAAAGGTCACAGGGCTCATTATGTATGCAAAACGGCTCGTGATCGCGTTATCTGAAGAACCGATAGATGGATTCCTGCCAAACTTTGGTCATGTATGTATCTTGCAGAGCCAATGAACTGATTAGATTTTGGGGTCACGAGGTCAAAGGTCAAAGGTCACAGGGCTCATTATGTATGCAAAAACAGCTTGTGATCGCGTTATCTCAAGAACCGATTGATGGATTCCTGCCAAACTTAGGTCATGTATGTTACTTGCAGAGCCGATGAACTTATTAGATTTTGGGTAACGAGGTCAAAGGTCAAAGGTCACAGCGCCCATTATGTATGCAAAAACAGCTTGTGATCGCGTTATCATTAGAACAGATTGATGGATTCCTGCCAAACTTAGATCATTTATGTATCTTGCAGAGCCAATGAACTGTGTAGATTCTTGGTTCATAAGGTCCAAGGTCATGGGCTCATTATGTATGCAAAAATAGCTTGTGAACGCATTCTCATTAGAACTGACAGATGGATTACTATTTAACTCTGGATATCTTGCAGAGCCAATGAGCTGAGTAGATATTAGGATCATGAGGTCAAAGTTCAAAGGGTCATATATGTATATGAGAAATTGTTTGTAATCACGATATTCTGAGAACCTGTTAATGGATTACAATTGAACTTGAATTTGAAAAATTTCTTCTGTTTTGGTTTGTAAAATTGCTCTATGACGGAGGCATCATTTTCGACTGCGCGCAGTCGAATTCCATCTAGTTTTAATAACCATGGTTATTAAAAATATTGAAATGTTTTATGCATGGTTACCGGGAATTTTACAGGAACAGTTGAAGTTTATGAATGCAATTCGACCAATCAGATGGCTGGATTTCTTAAGTGAGGTATATAATTTCTATTAACCTCTGTAGAATAATAATCATCAAGTTTATTTGTACCCAACTACTTGTTTTAATATTTGATACACAATCATAACCAATAATGCTATCATTGGTAAGACAACATGTGAATTGTTTATAGTGGGGAATGATGTGGTCAAAATTATGCTGATATTTCATCATTAGTATTTAGGTTAGAAAAATAGGATTTGTGTTTAAATATTACCAAAAGCTGGATACTGAACCTGAATATTTAAAACGCTTGTGGCCGCAAACAGATGATCATTGAGCGTTAAACTTTATGGATACATTGCTACTTTGAGGCATGTCTTTTCTTATTTTTATTGACATTTATTTGTTTTGGGGGGATTAGTAATAAATTCCTTCATCTTTGTGCACAACAGTAAATGAGCTTGTACTTTCCTGACCATTTGGCAACATCCCATTGTCAACATTTTATTACTTGTAACAAACATCTCTCTCTTCGGTGCGAAAGTGAATTTCAAAAAAAAAATTATATAACATTTTTTTTTAATGTAACTTTTTTTTTTTTGAGGTTCAATATCCCATACTTGGCTTTCTGCCTACATTAGCAAAATTATTAACATTCCATAACTTTATGTCTTTGTTCTTTCAACTTTGTTCCATTGTGTGCAGACTTCTATTGTTTTAGTGGTTCTTCACCTTTATGCAGTCATTGAACCAATTCCTCTGTTCACTGTAAACCTTTCTTTTACCCTATTGTTGTAATGAGTTTATTAATCTATTTAATTTCTCAACTGTTGTGTGCTATTGACACAATTGTTTATTTCATCTCAAAATTTCAAACTAGAAAAAATATGGTAGTATCCCTTATTTTAGTTTAATTCTGGTATAGATATGTTATTGTTTTATAAGGAATATAGGATTAAATGTTATTGGAATATACAGGTCGAGGCTTTTAAATATTTTAACTCTGGACTCTGAAAGATTATTACAAATACGGATATGATACTTTCTTGCAATATGCCTACTTTTCTCTTTATTATTCCTCTCTTTCTACATATTATATTTTCCTCTTCTTCATGCAATTTTTTTTTTTTTTTTATGTTAATTTCATCCTTGTCTCATTGATTTCTGTTTCCTCTTTAATTTGTTGTTGTTTGTGCTAGTTGTCTCTCTATTTTCTTCTGCCATGAGTTGTAATGATATTAGCTTGTTGTTCAATTCATAGTTAATACCTTTCTGGCGCACTACTTGCAAATTTGAATACTTGTAATTGCCTTCTTTTCCTTCTTTTCCACCCTCTTTTGTTTCTTTTGCTATTTGTTTTTTATATATTGAGAGCAAAAAGAACGTTAACTCTATACTTCTACACAGAGTTAACGCCCTTGTGGCTCCTGATTTTCTTTATACAATTTATTCCATTTTTGTCTATACATCGTGTCAAACATATATCTCATGCCAACTTTGATGAAGGTCCATATGCTAAGTATACTCTAGAGAAGTATTACTCCATTTTCAGCCTGCAAACCCAATAGTTGAAATAGTGTACCACGATTACTGGGGCAACAGCTGAAAACAGAGTGTCCCAATATCTCTCCAATTTGAACTTCTTATTTGTAGTCCCCAGCCATTCTCAAGCCTGATTCCCGGTCAAAAGGCCTGTCTTCACTATCTCGAGATTGCCAAATATCCAGCTATTTAAACTATCCCGATCCGCAAACTACCCAGCTAATTTGCGTCTTCATCAGACCGAAGTAGCAATTAGTGGGATATTTGGTCGGGATTGTCATCCCAAGATATCTTGGGATAGTTTGCAAAATATCCAACTATTTGTCAAAATGTCCAGCTATTTGTCCTGTGCGACTTCACTAGACCGAAGACTCGCCCTATGCGCTAACGCTGAGCAAAATATCTTGAGCTAATTTCTCAAGGACGAGTTTCAAGTTTCGAAGTTGAATCTCGAGCTGATGAAGACGCGATTTGGAACTTCAGGGTCATTTACCAAATCAGAAATAGCGGGCTATTTGGCAATTTCGAGATGATGAAAACGTGCCTATTGGGCTCTCTTTTCCCCTCTTTTGATAGGATTGTTTTAATGATACGGTCAAACCTGCTTTAGTGACCACCTGTCTACAAAGACCAATTTTTTTTTCCCTTGAAAATTGTTTCTCATTGAAACATGTACTAAAGGAACCTGTCTACAAAGACCACTTTTTGTGTTTCTCTTGGGCAGTCGCTATAGACAAGTTTGACTGTATGATATGTAGAGGACCTTCAAAATATAGCTTGAAACTGAAGTATTGATTTTTATGTTTGATCAAAATAAGCTCAGAATCCTTGACTTTTTGTTTAAATTCTACATCAATTCTCCTCTCATTTTCACTGATCTGTTTCCTTTTTATGTTGTTGTTAAAACCAAGTTGATACCGACTTTCCCCATTTAGTAATAGGCAATGTACAATTCATTTTATTTATGTTCCTTTTTTATTTCTGTATTTTTCTTTGGTACTAGAGAAGTTTAAAAAAAAAATAATAATCTCAATTTCATAAGTTTGCTTGTGAAATAATTAAAATGCTTTATGCCATTTTAGAACTGTAATAGAATGTGAACGACCCCTAAATGACAGCTACCAGTCACTTTGATAGTGCATCGCTTTGTAGGTCACGATAAAAAAGAAAAAAATCACCTGTTAAAAAAAGAGGTAATACTAGGTCTACATGCACGTGCATAAAAAAAGATTGATATATCCTAAAAAATGTATAGTTTTTTTCTTATTTGCTCTTTTTTTATGAACTAGATGTAATTTATCTCTCCCCCTCTCCCTCTCTCCCTCTCTCTCTCTCTCTCTCTCTCTCTCTCTATCTATCTATATATATCTCTCTCTCTCTCTATCTCTCTCTCTATCTATCTATATATATATATATATATCTCTCTCTATCTCTCTCTCTCTCTCTCTCTCTCTATCTATCTATATATCTCTCTCTATCTCTCTCTCTCTCTCTATCTCTCTCTCTCTCTCTCTATCTCTCTCTCTCTCTCTCTCTATCTATCTATATATATCTCTCTCTCTCTCTCTATCTCTCTCTCTCTCTCTCTCTCTCTCACTCACATTTCCTCATTCTGTATGTAGCAAGTATCAAGGATGATAGATTTATTATTTTTTAACTGAATGTCAAGGAGAGAAAAAGAAGAAACCTTTCATTTCTTCATCTATTCTTGTAGAATTGTGTGGGAGTGAGGAGCATTAAAGGATATCTATCTTTTATACTTTTCTTACGCATTTCACCTCACTAATAATCTATTTTAGGTTCAGATGCCTTCCCCCGTAAAAACCTTGTGCTTTTCTTTCCTTATCTTTTCCTTTTTTTCTTCCCTCCCCCCCCCCCCCCCTCTTTTCTGTCATTCTTTCTCTTATGGAATATTTTTATTCATCTTCATAGGTTGATCATGCATTTTTGTTCATATTTGTGTTCTACATATTATCATGGATGATTATAAGTACTCAATTTGAATTGAAGTGATTGGCATTTTGATTTAAATGAATTGTTGGTTCTTTTGCATGTAAAGAGAAGGTTGAGTTCTGGGAAGAGGTGAAAAATAATTTGTGAGCGTTTTCATTCTTATTATGCAAGTGTGGAAGAACATCAGATATAGACATGTTCCCTGAAAAGCATGGCTCTTCAAATGCCTTCTTCATATTCTAAATATGTCATGTAACATCGTAAAACTCCAGGGTAGGATATTTACGCCACGTGTTTGTGTAGTCCCATATACATCTTTCTGTGTACAGTGTTTGTAACTTTACCAAGACTCGGCCAAATTTCTTATCATTTTGATGATTCCAGAACCTTGCAATACACACAAATTCTTATATGCTAGATGATCAACCTTTTCTGGTCGATTCTACACCGTTTCTTTCACAATGCAATTGCATGACCAGAACTCAACTTTATCTTAAACTTGGAATGGACAATATCATTTAGCCAATGTTTTTGTGTAATTTATCTTAAGATATGTTTTTATCATATTGGTATTGTTATTATCCTTGAATCTGAGATACATGTTCATAAATGCATTTTCTATAAATTCTTTATTTTATGTGTGCAGATCTCTTCCGTTCATATTTTTGTCTTCTCTCTCTCTCTCTCTCTCTGACTCACTCACTCTGTCTTTCTTTCCCATCTCTCCAGTTATTTTCACAAATATTTCCCACTTTCCTTCACCCCCTTTTCTCTCTCTCTCTCTCTCTCTCTCTCTATCTATCTATCTATCTCTCTCTTTTTTTTCTCTCTCTCTCTCTCTCTCTCACTCACTCTGTCTATCTGTCTTACTATTATTCTTTTGACATTTTTTTATTGTGTTCTTTAAATTGCATTTTTTTTTTAATTTCTCTTTAATACAGAAACAACTTCTCTTTTTTTTTGGGGGGGGGGGAGGGGTTAATGAAGCCAAACAATTGCCAAAAATACATTTGAATATATTTTCATGTCCAGTAGAAAGGCATGAACGCACCAACAAAATTGGGGTGGGCTGGGGTCAAAGTTAATCATTTTTATAGTAGATAAACTCATTTGATGTAGTCAAGAACTGTCAAACCTTTAACAAGAATTTACTGTTGTGTCATTAATTCAAAATCAAGGTTGGTTTTTCATGCATCCACTTGCCCCCTTCTGCTTGGCACACAATTCTATTAAATACTTGCCTCTAACTGATTGCTTGTAAACATTACCTCTATTCTCATAATTTATCATGACAGGGCCGCAGCACTGGATGGATGGTTCCTGGCCTCATGCCCAGAGGATGTCCTTGAGAGAGAGAGAGAGCAATATTCTGACCATGGCCATCACCCCCCCCCCCCAACCCTCACAGCGCCCCGACCCTCACACTGCCCCAGCCCCAAAGCCACCCTCATCCTTAACCCCCTTCTCCTTGCCCTCACCATCATCGCCTTCTTCCCCTCCTCCTACCACCCCCATCCTCATCCTAACCTCATCTCCACCCTAACCACATCTCCTATTCCACCCTAACCACATCCTCAATCACCCCAATCCTAACCCCACCCTCACCCCACCCTCACCCTCACCCCACCCTCACCCCACCCCACCCCCAATCCCATCCATATTCCATCCCCATCATCCATCACATCCCAAGAAGCCAAACATCCTCTCAAACTTTGTCTCTGTGCCAAGATGGAAGAAGACCGCAAACATCCAGCTGGGCATTCCTTTCCGTTCACAATAATAATCAAACAGTTGGTTACAATTTAAAATGATATATCCTATTTCTCAGAAATAGGATTTTTGAAAGAAGGCCAGGAATGTTATGCTTTCTATTGATACCAACTAACTCTCCCATGTTTGGAGAAATATGTTTGGCATAAATGGAAAATATCCATTCAGAACGTGAGAATATCATGGGCAGAAAGTGAAAGTGTTTTTTTAGATATGTGTCTTCTCGAAGGTGAATCCTAAGGTTTATGCCAAACATAATCGTACAGGTGATTCCGGTATCATATGTCAAGTTTATTTCCAACTGTTAAGGTCAAATGTTTCGATCAAGGTCATAGACTTCATGGAAAAATATGTTTTTGTTGCAGGCCCTTTTAATGGTGTTTACAAACACAAATCATGTGTTCTAAATACAAAAATATTAAACAACAAATCAGAAGCCTTCAAACCCATCTGTATTTTTTTTTAGTACAATATTTTTCTGGAAAGTTCTTATAAGGTCATGGAAACAAGCAATCTTAGGTTTCTTCAGGGTTGCAGTTGCAGTTTTTAGCATTGGCAAACTGAAATAAAGAGTAAATGCCCAAATTTTAGTTCTCAAAAATAGTAAGATAACACATTTATCCTCTATAAATTGATGCAACAAGACATTTTATTGTTCACTGAGTGTGTATACTGCAATATCTCGTTGTAGAAGTAATATTTGAAGCTTATATTTGGAATATAGGATAGCAACATGGAGCTCCTAACATCAAGAGCAAAACATATTTTGGTGATTGTTATACTTTCCACCTTTTTTACCTTTTTTCAATGTATAGAATTAGTTTGTAACACTATATCTGTACGTCACCAGATAGTGTGCAAAACTTCCTTTCATTCATTTATTTCATCATAGTTAGAAACAAAAGAAGAATAGAAATATAGCGGACAGCTCTTCTACAGCTTGTCTGTGAGAACCAAACATATTCTTCATGTAAAGATATGTTTTGAAACGACTTTCTGCTTAATTCCTAGATAAAAGGATATTAAAAGAAAACAATCTCTTTTGAAGGTATTGACTTTCAAGACACCCTTATTTTGTATTTATTTTAAGGAGAAATGGTTGTAATTCATGGATTGTGTTTGACAGTTCAACAAATATGTAGCCTGTGTTTCAGTCATAGCATTTTGTATATTTTGAGCCAGAAGGGCATTCATTCCTTTCTCTTAAAGGTAATACAAAGTTTTGGGAAATTTTTTAAATGGGCTCAATAGTGATTCTTTACAATTTTGATATTTTTGGATGACCCTGTGGATGTATTATAAGCACTAGAAAATTTGTTCCCTTAAACACTTCTGCTTTAGAGAAAAATTTAATATAAAAATTTACCGGTACTCCCGGTAAATTTGGATAAATTTCAAATGGCGCTTACGGCCATACAATGGTAAGTGCGACCATGAAAATCTCAGAATATGTAGTTGTGATATGTAATTGCCAAACGGGAATAGCCAATCGGTCGATTTTAGTCCAGAACATTGTTTTATGGTTTAATCAATATTTTGACCTTGAGAGGGAGCTATACAACATGAAGAGTTCATTATTTACAATTTCATAACTTTCGACTCGATTTCAACCGCGATAACGATCACCGAATATTGTAGGATCACATATGCTTCCAATATGTTCATTTGAACCAAATTCATGACCCCATACCAGAACTTTGTATTACCTTTAACACTGAGTTAAAGGGGAAGTCCACCCAGACATTAAGTTGGTCTTAATAAAAGCAGAAAAATTAAAGAAACAAATAAGTAACAGTTTGAGCAATATCCAATTGAAATACGAAAGTTATGAATTTTTTTAAGTTGTCATCAGTGACACACACATTGGCGACACTGTGAGGTATGTATCTGCAAGCTCCTCTCCAAATTTCTCTGTACAGAAAATTTCATGAACTTTCATTTTCTTTGTAATAGTTTGCTCAAACTTTTACTGACCTGTTTCTCTCATTTTCCTGCTTCTATTTAAACCAACGTAATATCAGGGTGGAATTCCCCTTTCCAACCCCTCTGGATCCAAGCCAACAATTCGTTGGCTTTGTTAGAAAGACAACTATACTTTAATCAAGTGTTAACTGATGCAACAATTACATGAGTATTATTCAAGATGGTGGGAATAATTACATTATCCTTGCACTTCTGCAATTTCAGATTTTTTTTTTTCAAAGTAAAACAATTTCATAAGGTTTAGACTTGTGCAGGATATGGCTTTTGTAATACCTTTCAAGGTCATTCTGACTATTTTCGTAACAGTTTGTGGTTTTTGTTGAAAATTGAAAATTGTCAAGACTGAGATATGTGTATACCCATAGATGCACATTAAATCAAACTGTCCCATCAAAGCATTAAAAAGAAGAATTGTTCATTAAATTAGGTGTTTGGTGCCCATATTGATCTGTATTTGATTATTTTTTCATTGGTATTGTTAAAAACTTATATCTTTAGAACTTGAGTTTCAAATAGAGTATTTGAAGTAGATTTCCATCCATTTGCCTGTATGCATGATAGCATGTCAACCAAAATGTATCAATCTGTGTAGAGTATCAGAGTATTATTGCCAAACATATATAAACACACTACACTGATAAAAGGCTCCATTATGTCTGGGTAATGGTCTTCCAGCCCTCAGTTACTGCAATTTCTATATTTCTTACTTCTTTCTTTTTTCTTAACTGTTAAGACTTTTAAGAACCATGTTCGCATGAAAGGAATGCTCCCTTGGTGGATGCCAAATATTTAATTGTGCATTTCATAAATTACAATATGAAATGTACGTAGATATGAAACAATACATGTTTCTTTTATTTTGTTAAAGGATGAATGTGATTTATCCTTTTATATACCTTTTCTATACCAAAAACAAGATGTTATTTGGTTGAATTATTGCTCTACATGTCTGTATAAATGTAATAAATTCGAACTTTTTGAAGAGATATTATAAGATTTATTGTATCATCGTGCTTAATTCTTTTATTTGTGTCTTGGCTGTGATGTTGATAAAACAAATGTCAATCAAATCAGAGCAAAATTCCCTTTTGTTCCATGGAGATGAAATCATTGATTTTTTTTAATGGAATGAATTAAATTGAACTTATATTTGATTTAACCTGATTTAATTAAATTTTCTTGGACTGGACTGAACTGAACTTGAACTGAAGCAAAGTTAATCAATTCGAAATTGAAATTGAGAATGAAAATAATTTGAATGTTGTGGCCAAGAAACCATTAGCAGTATTCTCTTCACAATTTACCGGGTGTGAAGATCCTGTGCATATCATTTCTGTTCCTGCAAAGAGTAAAATGTATGACATTTTTACTGGCACAGTTCTTTTTATTTCTTTCTTTTCTGTTTTGATTCATTTTAAGACTATAGCGAAAGGACCAATTTGTATGTTTTTGTCCATGGAATTTAGAGAGAGGGAGAGAGAGAGAGAAGTTTGAGGGGAGGGTGAATTTGAACAAAAGAAATCCGAAATGCAAGAGAGAGAGAGAGAGAGAGAGAAAAAGGGGCGGTTTGAGGGAGGGAAGGGTAAATTTAAACAAAAGAAATCTTAAATGCAAGAGAAAGATAACTAAGAGAGAAGGGGGTGGTTGAGGGAGGGAAGGTGAATTTGAACTAAAGAAATACCTGAAATACAAGAGAAAGGGGGTTAAGGGGGTAAAGATGAATTTGAACAAAGGAAATCTGAAATGCAAGAGAAAAATTAAGAGAGGAGGGATTGGTTGAGGGAGGGGAGGGTGAATTCAAACAAGAAAAATTAGTAGCTGAAATACAAGAGAATCATTACTAAAAAGAGAAATAGAGAAGGAGATAGTTGAGGGAGGGAAGGGCAAATTTGAACAAAAGAAATAGCTGAAATACAAAAAAAAGGTTAGTAAAAAAATTTAAAAAAAAGATATAAAGGGGGTGGTTGAGGGTGGGGAGGGTTGATATAAATAAAAGAAATAGCTGAAATACAAGTGAAAGATAATTATCTAAAAGAGAAAGAGGGAAGGGGTGATTGAGGGAGGGAAGGGTAAATTTGAACAAAGGAAATAGTTGAAATACAAGAGAAAGATTACTATTGAAGAGAAAGGGGTGGTTGGGGGAGGGAGGTTTAATTTAAACAAAAGAAATGGCTGAAATACAAGTGAAAGATATCTAAAAGAGAAAGAGGGAAGGAGTGTTCGAGGGAGGGAAGGGTAAATTTGAACAAAGGAAATAGTTGAAATACAAGAGAAAGATTACTATTATAGAGAAAGGGGTGGTTGGGGGAGGGAGGTTTTATTTAAACAAAAGAAATAGCTGAAATACAAGTGAAAGATAATTATCTAAAAGAGAAAGAGGGAACGGGTGATTGATAATAATAATAATAATAATAGCCTAATAGTCCACTCCAAATTTTATTAAAGCGAAACGGAAATTCTTTTTGCCCAATTGATCGTGAGCCCGGCAGTCACTGAGCAGCGCCAGATCGACGTTGCTCTATCCTTTAATTGTTGAACGCCAAACAAGGTAGCAACAACTCCCATCTTTTAACGTCTTTTGGTATGACGCGGCCGGGGTTCGAACCTACGACCTCCCGGTTGTGAGGCGGACGCTCTACTGACTGAGCCAACACTCCGGTACTGGGGGGGGGGTAAATTTGAACAAAGGAAATAGTTAAAATACAAGAGAAAGATTACTATTGAAGAGAAAGGGGGGGTTGAGGGAGGGAGGTTTAATTTAAACAAAAGAACTTACAGCTGAAATACAAGTGAAAGATAATTATCTAAAAGAGAAAGAGGGAAGGAGTGCTCGAGGGAGGGAAGGGTAAATTTGAACAAAAGAAATAGCTGAAAGAGAAAGATAATTAAACGAGAGAGAAAGGGATGGTTGAGGGAGGGAAGGGTGAATTTTAAGAAAAGAAATACAGGAGAAAGCTAACTAAAAGAGAAAGAAATAGGTGGTTGAGGGAGGGAAGGTTGAATTTAAACAAAAGAAGTATATAGCTGAAATATAAGAGAAAGATTACTAGAAGAGAGAGCTTGAGATTACTCAACCCTAAACGAAGACGGTGTCCTCTAAAATGACATCCGTGCAGGCGAATATATACTCCTTTATATTATATACATATTTTAAGAGCCAGGGACTGAATATTTGGTTCTTTTCATGATATAACAGTCCATTATTTGCTCAGATGCTCGCCAATGTTCTATATTAGTGCCGAGGACTTTTCTTCTCATTGTCGCTCTGTCTACATCCTTTGGCGAACTATATTCTCCCACGCTCCCTATTTTAACTTCTTTGAAACTGACATTAATAACCAAAAATAGTATTGCACTGTCACAAACCCGCCCTTATATAATTTTGCAAGTTGCAACCAAAATGAGTCTTAATTGTAATCAATATGCCATCTATAACTTTGAACGTCACTATTACGTCATTCTTTACTCTCAATATAGCTTGGGCATTTGGTAACCAAGAGCGATGGGTATTTCTAGAGTAATAAGAATCGACCTCAAATCAAAATGAAAGAAGCGGTCCTTTCTTTGATGGTGAATAAAAAGCGCCAAAGAGGAAATCGAATCGCATTCTGCTCAATGCAGCTATTTTTACACACAGATGAGGAAACGATGCATTGATTGTGGATGTGAATCGCCTCTGGATCGAAAACTCAGTGGAGCAATCATTCCAGACAATGAACTTAAATAAGAAAAGTCATATCATGATATCTTTTTAAATGTTTCTAGAAACTTTCGTGCCTGGAGGGGCGTCAGTCCACTTTCCGGAAGACAGGAGAAGAAGATTGGAAGGATGTGCTATAAAACACATTTGAACTTGCCGTTATTAGGGGGGGGGGTGCACAATATTGTCCCCACCCCTATATTCGCCTCTGTAACACTATATCAACTTACAGTTTCTTACAATTTGCAGGCCAAACAATGAAAAGGTTAAGTTCCAACGGCATTTGAAAGATAATACTAATTTAGAACTTCCCTAAAGACAAAAGGGCTCAGGCATCTGTTACGCGTTTAGTTTAAAACACGGTTGCGTCTTAGCTCACTTTTGTAGAATCACCGAAAAACGGCGATCACGATCGCCGATCGTAAACTCACAAAAAGATGCGTTTACAATTTGTAAACGCGTTTAAATGGGGTCAACGCACTGACCTCTAGTGGGTCTACGTAGCATGCACAGTGAAGGTTTGCGAATCCAGCTGGAAGACCAATTAAGGCCACACACGGAGAATTGCCTGGGGGAGCCAGAGAAGTAAGCATGAACAGTACATCGTGGAACTGCGATCACGATGAGCGTTTACGATGAGCGTTTCAGATCGCTCATTCTGCCTTCAAAATTTAAGCATGAACGCAGCCTTTGACGGCCAGAATCAGGCATCTGTTACGCGTTTAGTTTAAAACACGGTTGCGTCTTAGCTCACTTTTGTAGAATCACCGAAAAACGGCGATCACGATCGCCGATCGTAAACTCACAAAAAGATGCGTTTACAATTTGTAAACGCGTTTAAATGGGGTCAACGCACTGACCTCTAGTGGGTCTACGTAGCATGCACAGTGAAGGTTTGCGAATCCAGCTGGAAGACCAATTAAGGCCACACACGGAGAATTGCCTGGGGAGCCAGAGAAGTAAGCATGAACACTACATCGTGGAACTGCGATCACGATGAGCGTTTACGATGAGCGTTTCAGATCGCTCATTCTGCCTTCAAAATTTAAGCATGAACGCAGCCTAAAACTCTTTGCGAGGGCGTTGTTTGCTCACAAGATCATGCTTCAAGATCCATAGATTTTATGGAAGCAGTAGAGAAGAAAATACAGGTATTTGAAATTGCTATTGGAAGTAGTGATATAACGGTCACGAGGTAGGCGTGAGTGTTTCCATGGTGGGAAAATATAAGCGGTAAAAATGTCAGAAGTAAAAATGTCCGGAATTATTAATGTAAGATGTAATAACGTCAGAGGTACAACGCCAAAGGTTCAAATGGAATTCATTCCATGAAATTACAGTGTAAAGTTAACATTTTATCTCTGACATTTTATATCGGATGTTATACCACCTCTGATATTTGTAACTCTGACGTTCACTTTGTACTTGGCACGCGCATGGGTAAGCCTATAATATTACTGAAATCTATAGGAAATAGTGAAAAGGGGATTTGCACTTTTATAGGGTTATCTCATAATAACCAACTGACAAAATTGTACATTCACATAATTTTCTCGGGGTAGCTCCATATAAACCTTATGGTTGATGAAAGAATTATAAAGAATTTGTTTGCGCATTTTTATTCTTTTCCACATTCTCTCCTTCCTGACTGTCGATTCGTTAAGCAACCGGATCCGGGACATCCGGGGGTCACCCCCCCCCCTCCCCCAACCCCCCCCCCAAAAAAAAAATATATATATATATATATATCGCTGACAGATTAATATGATTACACGTTATAATTGATACTGAAAAATGTGTTAAATCTCGTAACTTATTTTATTGTATTCGTTTATCAACTGTAATAGATTTGCAGTATTTATTCTACATTGATTGTTTTTTTACATTTTTAACTGTAAATAGTTGTTATGTATTTTTAGGGCCCCGTGGAAGACCGACTTTTATTGAATGGGCTACCTTGGGTAAATATTAAGAAAGAAATAATACAATAAGGGGGAAATAATCGCGTAGTTGTGCTTCGGCAGCCATTTTAGCCAAATATGACAAAAGCCCCACAAAACTTTGCTTGCTTGTCAGAGAATTTAGGGTTAAATAAAGAATTATCTAAAAAAAAAATGTGATGACGACGTAGTACGTACACCAGTGCAAGGCCTCCACTGTCTGCGTATAGTCCAAGATATGATAAATATATCAATGCACATTAATTTAATTCAATTTGAAATGGACAAAACAACTTTATATACAGTGAGAATCATTGTTGGTCAAACAGTCTTTGAGCGTCATGTAACGCCTGGCTGGAATGCTCCCCAGGGAGTAGAGATTGTGCACACATTGTGTGCGGGCAAGCACTGAATCCAATGACCGGGGTAATAGTATATTTGTAAAGCGCTTAGAGACATTTGTATTAAGCGCTATATAAACATTAAATATTATTATTATTAATTATAAAGTCTCCCTAGCAAACTTCAGACATCTTAGGAGTCAAAGAAGGCCTCCATTCTTTTGGAGATGAATTTTCTCGAAATCAATAAAATTCACTCCAATGTAGCGGATGAATTTCTCTTTTTGAGAGCAGATTCCTCACTTTTGAGCGTGGATTACTATCATACTCTGATATAATAAATAATGATAATATAAACCAAGTGGCCTCTAATAATATATCTCTCTGCCCCTCCCCCCCCCCTCCCCAATAGTGATTTCCACCGTGTATATACAGTTAGAGGGACAGTGACTGAATACCTGAGTTTTTAAAATCATAATCATACAATTAACAACGGGCGGGCTGAAGTTATCAATGAATCGGCACCAACATTAATTACCTTGATAGTAATTTTAGGTCATCAAAGGGCACTAGAAATGTGATAGATCAGAATAAGAGCAATAACCATGCATTTTGAAGGCAATTGCGGTCTGAAAACAGAACTCAACCATCCCTTTAATACACCGACTATAAGCTGTCATTTTCCTCAATTCAGAACTGACTAAGTCACATTGGAGTTAGATCTAAATTGAAACTGATAAAATCGATTTTATTTAGTGGCAAAGCTAATTGGGCCTCGGTATAATTTTTGTAAATTTTGCACTTGTCAGAAATTTTACTTATGGATCTTATGCTCTCCATTGTAAAAAATCCTTTGACAATTTAATATTGCATCCCAGGGAAACCATCATTGATCTATCATTAATATGGATCTATCTTATTTCTTAAACCATATACAATTGTTTTAGACAGTGAAAGACAAAGAAAATGTATAAGAGAATTGGAGAGATATCGGAATAATTCGAAACCAATCCAAACCGCAAAAAAAAAATGCGTGCAAATAAAGAATCATACTCTAAAATAAAACATCTGTCTTGTGATGGCGCCAGATCATTCAGCGACACGGATGAACCGAAGATTTTTTTCTTTTTTTTCTTTTTTTTTTCATTCAGTTAAATACTTTCACCGGCTAGTGGAGTTATGTGTGATTGTTACAAGTATTACCAAAACAATTAGCAAGAATTAGATATATGAGTAAATAAATAACTGAATGAATAATTACATGTAAATAGATAAATAAATGATTTAAAAAATAGAAAATGCACGAATCACAATTTGACGAAATTTATACATGGAAGATCGGGATGAGCAAAAAATGGATGCATATTGCATAATGATGAAAATGATTGAACAATGATTATTATATGGAAGGTGATTTGTTTCAAGACTAAATTGAATGAAAAATGGATGGGTTGATGAATAAATTTGGAAATAAATGGGATCCCGACATAGAGATATATAACTACTAACATTAAGTATATATCTCTAAGGATCCCGATCAACAACAAAATGAATGTTGCACTCTCACTTGACATCATAAAGTTGCAAGTTTAAAACTTTTTGTTTGTACTCTGCTCAGCCTCAGCCGGGCTCAGGACTAGGAACATTAATTTTTTTTTTTTGGGGGGGGGGGGGGGGTGAGGTTGGGGCATTGCCTTTGATTGAATAATTATGAAACACTCCTGATAATAACCTTAAGTGAGAAAAAAAATGAGAAGTAAGAACAAAATTCTCACACGGCCTACCGTAGTACTTTTTTTGCATGTGTGGCTTGCCATATGACCTGTAAATAAATTCGAAGTCGAGGGACGCCGCGATTGTGTTGTAGGCCTAGACTAAATTGAATATATTTTACTCAATCTATCTAAACCCTTTATCGACCATGGCATATCCAGGTTTTGTGGAAAATATAGCTTCATCTCTTGTTCGGGAGTATTTAAGCCGAAAAGTAAGTTTTATTTTAATAGTCTTATCAGAAGTTTTAGAGCGAATTTTCTTACATGTCGCGATCGCGCACAGGCACAGCAGCACATTCTGCGCTGAGCTGGTTGCTAAGCTAAGCCTACCGGCCAATGGAGCAACGGGGACGCTACCCGTGGCCTGGCCGTGGTGATATGACAATCTCAAATTTTGATGTCATGACGGATTGGGCGTGCGCTACAAGTTGAACTGAAAAAGAACAACAAAAACTTAATTCCCGCAAGAGGGTTTAGGCTACAAGTTCTTTATCAAAAAAAGCAATCCACCAAAGTCCAAACTCCAAAGTCTAAAAAAAGAAGATAATTTATTGCATGAATCTGATGATTGAAATTTGAAATGATGAATGGATGGCAAAATTATCATACAATTAGACCTAAGTAAGTTAGATCTAGGTCTAGATCATATTATTAGGTCTAGATCTAGTTCATTACAGTTTGTAGATCTAACTCAGTTGGTGTCATTTGCACTTTTTGATTTTAATCACAATTTTGATGATATTTTCTCTCAAATAAAAATCCCAGACAATGACCTTGTCGCGTTGGTAAGTTGATATTTCTTCGGAATGGACGTAAAACGCTGCAACATTTTACTTCTGTTAATAATAATAGATCTAGTGTACTTCAGTATTTCTAACCAGATATCAATTCTCATAGCCATAGAATAAAAAAAGCACTGCCAACATATAGCATGGCTAGGAAAGGAAATAAGGAGGAGGAGGAGGAGGAAAGGAAGAAACTGAAGTTGAAGATGAGTAAGACTAAGATATAGAAGAGGAATTTTGGGATGAAGAGGAGAGGGAGCAAGAAAAGAAGAGCAACTAAGTTGAAGAGGAGAAGTTAAAATAAAACAAAGAAGAATTAAAGAGGAGAAGAAGGAGGTTGAAAAATAGAGGGTCTAATATAGTGACGGGGCGGTTATTATAGGCAACTACGATACTGATAAGTAATTAGAAGCTCAAGTAAGGTTAAATCCTACCACTGCTTGCAGCACTGTAGAATCTCGAAGACTCGACGGTGGAGCTCCACGAAGCTACGTAGACTCTAGACCGAATTTTCCGTCTCTTTCGTTCGTTAGCCTCTTATTGGGGTAGGGTCGGCCGGCTCTCTCTTTAGAGACGGAAACCGTTTAATCACATGTCCTTGCTAACGCCACGACCAACTCTGGTCGTAGCGTTTTGCCCCCAAAATCCCCCAAAATGTAATTTTACCTCATTCATTGATTATTTAAACTTAGGAGAAGGTTTTACTACCTCGGTTCCACTTACCAAATTTGACTGTATAATGCGTTTAATGGTCCCTTTTCAGGAAATTACGGGTCTAAATTGACAGCCGTGTTGAAAGTCATGCAGTGGTGTTCCGTAGTCTTCCTGCGTATGTTGTTATTTTTTATTTATCTAAATCTCATCCCTTCTAGTCTGTGCGCAAGGCAAAAATGATTATGAAGGAGATGCTGTGATAACGTCATTACGAACTCGTAGCTCGTGCACATTGATTTCCATGCATGTCCTTTTCAATACATTGAATATTTGTATTTTAGTGCTAACAAAATAATATTAAATCTATCGTTTTTAATCCCTTGGTTCTTGAAATGTTTTTCTTTTGATTGTTCATTTCATTTTTCATGCATGTTATTTATTTCAACACGGATCACTTGCTTCAGCCAATGGCTGTTCTTCAGCAAGTCCGTGCAATAAAAATCACATACAAAATAATATACAATTCAAATTAAGACGCAATACAAATTAAACAATTACAACAGTAAAAGAAGAGCGGATTTAAAATCAATTGAATAAAATATTATGAAAATAATTATAACGAGCATGATGAATCGGATAATTAATAAGAAAATTATGAATGTTTAATGACATCAAAAACTTTGATAATCACAAGACCAATTGGCAAATCATTCATAAGTCTGTGACTTCATTGCCCTACTATCCACTAATTGTTTTCTTTATATTGATAACATAAATTTTCAATTCCCCTATAAAAAATCTAATTTTCTTACACCAGCATCCAAATGATAGCAATATGTTTAAGTGTGGATGCACAAATTAGAGTTGTTTTTTGTTGGTGTTTTTTTGCGGTTGAATCGTGAAAAATGTGGATTTTGATTTAAAAAAAATGATTATGAATAAACAATATTAAACAAAATAGTATCAATATTCTTCAAAGTTCATAATAGAGTTTGTGAAATATCATGCATGCAATATGATACAAATAATATAACATGGACGATTTTCTAAGTTACATAGTTTCTCATAACTCACAACTATACCTTATATAGTCTGTTATCCGATTTTACTCAAAATTGTTTTGCTCTGTTTATCTTGTTGTTCTACATCTATTAAAAGCAATTTTTTGGAGTGGATTTTAATTATTCATCTCACCCCCACCCCACCCCACCCCCCCCCCCCAAAAAAAAAAAAATGTGCAAAGCGCCGGGGCGGTAAAACAGGGGCGGCGACAGGGTATCGTTGCAAGCATGACCTTTCTCCTTTCTCATTTTCTTGAATAATTTTGAAGAAAAAGCATGGTTGGGCGTTGACTTCAAAGGGACTTCACCCCCCCCCTCCCCTACCCAGTGTAGCGTCGCCTCTGTGCCTCATTAATCACTGTCTGAGAATAATTTATCTATTCCATGGTATTCTTTTGGAAATAATTAGAATTATTATTATAATTAATAGCAGAACAAAAATCTAAAATTGTATGTGTGTGGTGTGAAGGAAAAATAATTATATTATTTTGTATGTGATTTTTATTGCACGGACTTGCTGAAGAACAGCCATTGGCTGAAGCAAGTGATCCGTGTTGAAATAAATAACATGCATGAAAAATGAAATGAACAATCAAAAGAAAAACATTTCAAGAACCAAGGGATTAAAAACGATAGATTTAATATTATTTTGTTAGCACTAAAATACAAATATTCAATGTATTGAAAAGGACATGCATGGAAATCAATGTGCACGAGCTACGAGTTCGTAATGACGTTATCACAGCATCTCCTTCATAATCATTTTTGCCTTGCGCACAGACTAGAAGGGATGAGATTTAGATAAATAAAAAATAATAACATACGCAGGAAGACTACGGAACACCACTGCATGACTTTCAACACGGCTGTCAATTTAGACCCGTAATTTCCTGAAAAGGGACCATTAAACGCATTATACAGTCAAATTTGGTAAGTGGAACTGAGGTAGTAAAACCTTCTCCTAAGTTTAAATAATCAATGAATGAGGTAAAATTACATTTTGGGGGATTTTGGGGGCAAAACGCTACGACCAGAGTTGGTCGTGGCGTTAGCAAGGACATGTGATTAAACGGTTTCCGTCTCTAAAGAGAGAGCCGGCCGACCCTACCCCAATAAGAGGCTAACGAACGAAAGAGACGGAAAATTCGGTCTACGTAGACTCGAGATCAGGGGAACACAGCAGACGGCATGTAGCGCGGTTGCAGTTCCAGTTCCAATCTGATATACCCAGTGACGGGCTTGACCGCGGAAACTACTGCGGGTGTCGCCAAATGCGGGACTTGCGCGCATATATCCGCCAGAGCAGTATTGGCTCGGGCTGAATCACTACACTTATAATGCTTCGACTCTTTAATTTTCAAACTTTTTTTTCTTCCAATTTACAGATTTTTTCTTTTTCTTTAAAAGACTGTCATTTACACTCTTTGTTTCACTTCTCCACCATGCAGGAGTGCAAGAATGCATTGGAAGTAATGGACTCTGAGATGCCAAGGACAGAGGCGAGTATTGGTAACAGATCTCAGCTAGCTAAAGAGGTACACATTGAGAAAATCATGAGGAAAAATAAGGTAAGCATTACCCTAAGCCGTTCCAAGTCCTGCATCCCCATTGTTGACATTATGCGCAATGCCCACACGAAAAAGAAGACAAAAACATTCCAATATACTTAATATTTACACATGCAAGACATGCCTGTTTATACACTCATAATTGTATTAGGCTACTGCATAAAATCACAAAGTAGGAAAACATGAAATACCAGAATGATTGTAGGTGTGTTAGAAAAATGATTCCTGATGACCTGCCTGATTGGAGGAGGCAGTGTGGCGCAATCGGATCATCGTCGGGCACTTATGACTTTTGCCATGCGCTTGAGTTTGAGTCCTGTGCTGAGCAGACAAGAATAGGCCTACAAAATGATTGTCGCTGCGTTGTGTGCAAGTGTGGCCCTCCCCTCTGTTCTCGATTCAGGCTCAGGTTTAGGGAGTTTAGGGGAAAACACTCTGCTCCTTGGACAGAACGTTGACTGACAGCCCCATGTGTAGGAGAGTAACACCCGATGCACATCAATACGCTACACTTCTTGCACAGAGTAGGGTTTAGACCCGGTGTTCAGTCTCCCTGCAGCCATCACATGGTGTGTTGATGGCTGTAGGGAGTAGACATGGACTCGTCTTGATATGAAATCCATTTAAGCATGGTTTTTACTTGCACTGGACTTAGGACATTTTACTTTAAATTGACAAGTGCTTTGTCCACAAATCATTTCTGCACTTATGTTACTCGCATCACCTACCATCCCAGTATAGCTTCCTGAGCAAGCTGCTCAAAAAAAGGGATTACCCAACCAAGCACAACTGGTAATCTTCCTACAGATCTTCGTGATAGGCTGCATTGCCCTTTGAAGATTAACAGATGAAGGAGGAGAAGATTATCTTGCTATTTATGAACTGAAATTAAAGAAACTTGATGTATGTGTTGGGTTTATCAAATTGTACATGAGGTTTAACTAGTTCCCAAGGGATCCTTTTAAGTATGTATTGCCTGTAAATCAAAATGTGTATCCTTTCCACTTGCAGGATGCCACCGAGCCTTATCGATCCATGATTGAAGTCATTGTCAAGTTTCTGATAGAGAGAGGGTCAAACAGTAAGGACAACAGTGAGCGTGTCCCTGAGCAGCGATCCTCCACAGATCTTAGCTCACCAGAGAAGAAGAGCTCACCGGAAAAGAGGAGCTCACAATCATCATCACGGGGGAAACAGAAGGAGAAGTCTGAACAGAAACAGCAGAGAGTGAAATCTCCCAAAGACAAGGACACTAGTCCTACTGGTAAGCAAGATTAGTTGGATATCAGAGTCTATGGTATTTGTCCAATTGTTACAGACTACAGTGTACATCACAATTTAAAGATGATATACTCAGGCCATATTCTGGAAATGATGTTAATAATAATAATAAGATTCCGCTGTATAGAGCCCAATACATTGATACAACGATGTGCCTAAGCGCTTTACAGATATTTCATTACCCCGGTCATCTGATTCAGGCTTACCTGCACACAATGTATGCACATTTTCCACTCCCTGGGGAGCATTCCAGCCAGTCGCCATTTTACAAGCGCACACTTGCTCATCCAATGACATGAACTTTCGCATCCTAATTGCCAAAGGATATTAGTGCCGTGCCGGGATTCGAAACCTGGACCTTCGCATCTCCAGTCAAGTGCCTTACACCACTCGACCATGACACTCCTTAGCAAGATTAGTTGGATAAGTCTATTGTATTTGTCCTACTGTTACAGACTACATCCAAAATTTAGGATGATATGCTCGGGCCATATTCTGGAAATGATGTTACCTTTTATGTTAGGACAAATTATATTAGTTGTTATAACAAACTCAAGTTGCGAGGAACTGACAATTTCCATTGGTTCTTTTGTGCAGATGTCTCTCTTAAGATGTGGGAGAGCAAGTTGCTCTTTGCTTTGGACTTGCTTTGCTATACCAATAATATCTATCTTTGATATTATGGATGCAATACTCCCACGTTGGGTATGATAAATCTGAACACCATGTAAATCTGCGAATAATATACTCTCTGAGTCTCAGAGAATGTCTTTTTTTATTTTATCTGGTAGAGTGTTAGAAGCTAATTTGGCAGATATTTGTTCATCTAAATTCTAAAAGAATGTCTATGTTGTAAGGCCAGAGAATGAGTTCATCATATTCCACTGTTCTAGTATGTTTACGGATTGTACTTTAAAACAATAAGTTTGTAAGCTTTTGTCCATCTTTTTTATGCCTCCGTTACGAAGTAGCCGGAGGTATTATGTTTTCGGGTTGTCCGTCCGTCCGTCCGTCTGTACGTACGTACGTACGTACGTCCCGTTCTCGTGATCGCGTTATCTAAAGAACCGATCGATGGATTCCTGCCAAACTTTGGTCATGTATGTATCTTGCAGAGCCGATGAACTGATTAGATTTGGGGTAACGAGTTCAAAGGTCAAAGGTCACAGGGCTCATTATGTATGCAAAAACAGCTTGTGATCGCGTTATCTGAAGAACCGATTGATGGATTCCTGCCAAACTTTGGTCATGTATGTATCTTGCAGAGTCGATGAACTGATTAGATTTGGGGTCACGAGGTCAAAGGTCAAAGGTCACAGGGCTCATTATGTATGCAAAAACAGCTCGTAATCGCGTTAACTCAAGAACAGATTGATGGATTCCTACCAAACTTAGGTCATGTATGTAACTTGCAGAGCCGATGAACTGATTAGATTTTGGGGTCACGAGGTCAAAGGTCAAAGGTCACAGCGCACATTATGTATGCAAAAACAGCTCGTGATCGCGTTATCTCAAGAACGGATTAATGGATTCCTGCCAACTTAGGTCATGTATGTTACTTGCAGAGCCAATGAACTGATTAGATTTTGGGGTCACGAGGTCAAAGGTCATGGGCTCATTATGTATGCAAAAATAGCTTGTGAACGCATTCTCATTAGAACAGACAGATGGATTACTATTTAACTCAGGACATCTTGCAGAGCCAATGAACTGGGTAGATTTCAGGGTCATGAGGTCAAAGATCAAAGGGTCATATATGTATGTGATAAATTGCTTGTAATCACGATATTCTGAGAACCTGTTAATGGATACAATTGAACTTGAATTTGAAAAATTTCTTCTGTTTTGGTTTGTAAAATTGCTCTATGACGGAGGCATCATTTTCGACTGCGCGCAGTCAAAGTTCCATCTAGTTTATGTATATATCTTCATTGGATTTATAAAATGATGTCAGTGCAAATGTTTTCCAATACCAAATAGAAAAAAGTAAATTCACCAAACCTGTCGACCAAAATAGTCTTACCGGTAGTTCATACATGTAATTTCAGCATCCATTGTTTGTCAATATCACTGTTATCACCGATGTCACTGATATATCACTCCTATTCCATATTGTGCAGAATTCACCGGTCTACCTCAGTCAGATGTTAGTCAAGGATCATTGGGTCGTGAACCCACGATGGTGATCACAATGAAAGACCGACCAAACGTGAAGCCAACCGACCTCCAGCTTGCCAAAGATCTCCAGACCAGTACCTCACAGAAATCTGCTAGTTCTGATGAGAGTAGAAGCAAATTGATCTCACCTTCCTCCTCCTCCTCGTCCTCCTCCTCGTCTTTGACAAGGAAGATGGATGACTCTGGAAAGAAGTCCTCTCGGCCGGGCAGTGCTTCTAAGAGTAGAGGATTGTCAGGACCAATCACCAGTAGTCTTGATGTGAGTCAATATCAGTGGAACTTCACTTTATTTTTGATGAAAGATACACTTCGGTTTAAAGATAAAGACCGGTAGTGATAAAATTGCGGTTTAAGGGTTTTGGGTGCAAAAGATCCATTCAATACTGTTTAAATACTGCCTTCAGAGATTTAAATGGCAATACTTCGACCTAAATTTGCAAAAAAGCAGAAATATGTTCCCAAATATTCCATGTTGAAGTGCATTCGCAATATCTATCCAGGCCTGATCGATTTTTTAAAAATTTACCAAATATATCAAGTAGTAGGCTGTTTCCCTGCAAAATTTGTATCATCACCTATTAGTCAAAACATATTCTTTCACATGATTGGTAATAAGAGCTGCCATTTCATTTTTGAGAGGGGGGTGTTTCCAAAACTGGGCTATACCTTTAAGTTTAATCTCCATAAAAAAAAAGTGTACATTTTAATGTTATAGGATCAAGTTCCACAAATCAGTATTAAAGTGGTATTGAATGTGATGACTATATCTTGACTATTTTGTGTGTCCTGTCCTGGTAATCTTGGAACTGTATGTGGCCCATGGGTAGTTCTTAAAGACACGCTACTTTTCTTAGAAACAATCGCTCTGCAGTAATTCACTTCACTATTAAATAGAAATCCTAACTTCAACTCTGGTCCCAACACCATATACCTAATGCTAACACTTGACCTTATATCTATTAAGTCTTAAGGAGTTAAGTCTATATGTCACTAGCCATTGACTTCAATGGGGGTGTTAGGTGGAGTTAAGTCTTTGTGTTTCCTGGAAAGTCTAAATTCTTCTGAACATTTTGATATCAAATACTCATTTTGGCAAAATATGGAGTTACGTCTTTGTGTCACTGAACCCTCGATTTGTACAATATCTATAATTCATTTCAGGCTGGTGAGAGAAGAAGAGGCCATAAGAGTTCAAAGACACCCGCACTCTCCCTGACAGCAACAAGTAAGTCTGCGACCTTTGAACCTGAAGTATCCTCCTCAGGCTTCGACCTTTCACCCCCCAAGAAGACGACATCATCTTCAAGTCGTGGCCTGCTCAAGAACTTTGGCTTTGACCTCTCGCCAGAGAACACGTTAGGGTCAATGGAGGCTCCTGGTCAGGCTTCGCAGGGAACGTCTCAAGGGTCAGGAAGTGAAAAGACCAATGGACATCCATCTTCGTTGTCATCGTCGTCAACAAAACCTGATAGGTCTTCAAGGCACAGAAGATCGTTTGATGATAACTCAGATGTCAGTAGACCTGGAAGCAGATCGGGAGGTAGCTCTAGGTACGTTCAGTAGTAATGATAATGATGGCTTCTTAAACAGTACATATGTCTGTCACGCGTAACGGTCCTTGCCCTCCAGCAATTGTTATCCAGGGGGGTGTTTCACAAAGATCTTGAGTTGAACTTGTCTCTAAATTGGAGCAACTATGGAAAGCCATTAGCATCTTTGAAAATATTTTTTACAAGTTATTTTAAAAAGCATACAATTTTGAATCAAATCATTCATATTTTCAAGGAGTTTTCATGTTCTTGATGTGGAATTTATGAAAAGTCTAAACTACTTGAATTTTTGCTTATAAATATATCTTATTTTAAGGCTACAAATGGCTCTCCATAATGTGTAAGTCCAACTTCGAGTAAGTTTGACTTATGAAGTAATGTTTGAAGCTCCTATTTAGAATACAGTATACCTGTAGCCACATTGAACCCCTAACATCAAGAACCTAACAGGTTTTTGTGATTGGCACACCTTAGGGAATCTATATGGGTTAAAAACTCTAACTGTGCACTTCCATTTTTATGCCTCCGCCACCGAAGGTGGTGCCGGAGGCATCATGTTTTCGGGTTGTCCGTCCGTACGTCCGTACGTCCGTCCCGTTTGACCGTTATCACAATATCTCAAGAACCAGTTAAGATTTAAACTTAAGACTCGGGAATAGTATTTATCACCATAGGAAGACGATCTGATTAGATTTTGGAGTACGTAGGTCAAAGGTCACAGGTCACAGAGGTCAACTTATGAAATTCCTTGTATTGAGTTTGTTAGCGCGATATCTCAAGAACCATTTGAGATTTAAACTTCAAACTTAAGGATAGTATGTATCACCATAGGAAGACGATCTGATTAGATTTTGGAGCACGTATGTCAAAGGTCAAGGGTCACAGAGGTCAACTTATGAAATTCCATACATTGAGATTGTTATGATATCTCAAGAACCACTGGAGATTTAAACTTCAAACTTAGTGATAGTGTGTATCACTATAGGAAAACAATCTGAGTACATTTTGGAGCACGTAGGTCAAAGGTCAAGGGTCATAGAGGTCAACTTATGAAATTCCATACATTGAGATTGTTATCATATCTCAAGAACCACTGGAGATGTAAAAACTTCAAACTTAAGGATAGTATGTATCACCATAGGAAGACGATCTGATTAGATTTTGGAGCACGTAGGTCAAAGGTCAAGGGTCACAGAGGTCAACTTATGAAATTCCATACATTGAGATTGTTATCATAATATCTCAAGAACCACTGGAGATTTAAACTTCAAACTTAATGATAGTGTGTATCACCATAGGAAGACAATCTGATTAGATTTTGGAGCACGTAGGTCAAAGGTCAAGGGTCACAGAGGTCAACTTATGAAAGTCCATACATTGAGATCGTTATCGCGATATCTCAAGAACCACTGGAGAATTTTCACTTCAAACTTAATGATAGTATGTATCACCATATCATAATATCTCAAGAACCACTGGAGATTTAAACTTCAAACTTAATGATAGTGTGTATCACCATAGGAAGACAATCTGATTAGATTTTGGAGCATGTAGGTCAAAGGTCAAGGGTCACAGAGGTCAACTTATGAAATTCCATACATTGAGATTGTTATCATGATATCTCAAGAATCACTGGAGATTTAAACTCCAAACTTGTTTAAATTGCTCTATGGCGGAGGCATCATTTTCGACTGCGCGCAGTCAAAATTCCATCTAGTTCCCCTTGATTTTCATTACAGGAAGGGCCCATCTTTGGATACGCCATCGGTGAGCAGTCAGAAGAAAGAGGTATCCACGCTGGGAGACCTAGAGATGGGGGATGTAGACGAGCTTGAAGATGAACTCGGAGGCATCCAACTTGGATCCTACACACCAAGCAGCAAGAAACCCATCGATTGCAGGGCAATCACTCTACAACTAGCAATGGTAAGACTCAAAGAATAATAATCGGTTCTTGTATAGCACACGACACATTGTGATGTAGCTTCCAAATGCGCTTCCAAAGAGCCTTGGAAATTATTACCCTAGCTATAGCTCCGGCAGCCGTTATCAGTGCACAGTGCATTTCCAGGAATAATCCTACCATTCATTCATGAGCTATCTTCGTTAATAACATCGAACCTGTATACAAAGAGCAAAAAACAAACCAACGGATTTCACACCTGTTATGTATGTGCTCTTCATTGTAAACAAAACTGAATTATTTTTAGGAGAAAGGGGGCCCATACATGGTAAAAATTAGTATTCTAAAAGTTTTTACAACTTTTCTCGTAACTCTTCTTATAAATTTTCTTTTTCCTAAATTTTCTAATGAGAGCTAAATCTAGTGTAATAATTTCAAAAGGACAGAGACAGTGTGTTCCATTTGACAGGTATGATGCAATGTATGTGCTTTAAAGCAGAATATATATGTTCTTATCATCATTATACAGCAATTAAAGACTCTACTGTTTGGTCAAGGGACTGGGTGCTTTAATGATGAGTGGAGATTACAGGGACTATGTTTCAATGAGTTATCCGACATCTCATATGGAATAGTACAACACAAGGTAATATATATTGATCATGATATTAAAAAATAATAATGCATTACTGTTAGATAAACTATGTCATTTTTACATTTTGTGCATGTTATGACATCAAGCATTTAAAGCATTGCTAAGCTCTGGCAAATGTAAATATAATTGTAATAATTGGTTCAACAGAATTAATGAAAATAGTTGGAAAACACTTGCTATCGATTCAAAACATGTGTTGTTTTATTGTAAATTATTATGATGCAAGGAGGAACCAACTTCTAGAACATGATATTAAGATTTTTAAACATTACTAATGGTCATGAATAACCTTACAAACACCATTGCCCATTAATTAAGAATGGGATTTTATATGTAATGACTGAGTTTATTATAATAATTTTTTTTTAAAGGGTGGTCCATGTGGTCTGCTAGCTTCAGTTCAGGCATGCATGCTACAGAGACTGCTATTTAGTGAAGGTAGCACCCCAATGACTGCTGCCAATTTGAAGCAGCTACCAGAAAAGACGAGAATCAAATGTCTGGTTCAGGCCATCTGTGATATAGTGTGGAGAGCAGGACAGAAGAGGAATGCAGTCATTGCTTTGTAAGTTTATTTATTTTGATTGTTGAATTCAGTAAAATATTTGTATCATGCAACAGAGTAGCTGGAGGCATTATGTTTTCGGGTTGTCTGTACGTCCCGTTTTCCTAAATCGCAAGAACTGATTGACGGATTACCATCAAACTCAAGACATGTAGTATGTATCTTGCTGAGCCAATGAACTGATTAGATTTTGGGGTCACAAGGTCAAAAGTCAGATTTCACAGGGCTCATTATGTATGCAAAAATAGCTCATGATCACAATATCAGTAGAACTGATTGTATCAAGCCAATGAACTGATTAGATTTTAGGGTCATGAGGTCAAAGACCAAAGGGTCATACATGTAGGTATATGGAAAATAGCTTGTAATCATGATATTATGAGAACCTGTTGATGGTTTACAATCAAACTTGAATTTTAAAAATTGCTTCTGTTTGGTTTGTAAAACTGCTCTATGCACAGTCGAAGATCCATCTAGTTTTAATTTCATCTTCAATTTGTGTTTTTGTGCCTTTGCTTATCATTTAAACAAATTTAAAATTGATTGATTAATTCATGCACACAATATAATTTCTTCTCTTTTAGACCAGCTATTAAACCTCATTTTCCAGGCGGAGGGCGGTACAAGAATGATGGGCTCACAGAAATGGTAGGTCAATGAAACATTTCTACTCTCATCATGGCTGAAATATGTCTATTTTGTGATGTTATACACGATGGGAAGTGCATATCATTGAAGACCAACTTACGTGTAGCCTGTCACCAAGTTTCCTACTAGCATTTTTATGTGCGTTTATTTGATTTTGTGTTTAGAGAGATGTATCAGTCAAATCTTGACATTAAACATCTGGCAGTGACCATAACTGTCACCACACAATAGTCATTATTCGGGATTATATACCTCACTTAAGTAATCCAGCAATCTGATTGGTCGAAATTGCATTCATAAACTTTAACTGTTCCCGAAAATTCCCGGTAACCATGGTTAAAAAACAGTTCAAAATCCCAATAACCATGGTTATTGGGATTTTGAATATATAAATAGGTCAGTCTCCATGGTTACCCCATAGGTTTACATGTTAAAAAATGGTATGAGCGATCGAGGATACCGTACGTGTGCGAAGAATTGGTCGGTAATTTCAATACAATTGAATCTCGATCGATCTTACCGACAATTTTATCTTGCATTGTTGACATGAAGACGAAAATAAACTTCCAAAAAAAAAAAACAACATCTGCCGATAGATCTTGATCTAAGTTCGTGCCAATATGCATTGCAAAAGTAAAAGAAGGGCCCGTTTAATGGAGCAGCGGCGAAGCATCGACCACGCGAAGCCGTTTTCAATTCATTCTAATGTATATATTAAAGAAAACTACTATACATGGTGACAGAGCGCGCTGGCCGAGTGGTTTAAGGCGCTGATTTTAGTTACATCATCTTTTGTACGCAAGAGATCGAATCCCATCTTCGACAAAAGTTGTTTTTTTTTTTTTTCTTTTTTTCTTTTTTTTCGGCATATAAAAGTATTAATGACTGCTTTAATATTCGAGAAATAGTTGTTTTTATACGCTCTCGGGAAGGTTACAATTGGGCTATTCCCCTCGGCACGCCTCGGGTAATAGCACAATTCTAACCATATCCTTGAGCGTATAAAAACAACTATTTCTCTCAAAGCAGTCATTAATACTATACTGTATCTTGACCATTGTATATATCTATACAGTCATGTCTAGACCACATAATTGACCATTAGACAAACTAATCCATCTCATTTATTCTTCGGGAACAAAAATCGTTGAAATTATGCAGCAATTAAAAGTGATATAATTGATGTGTTCATACTAAGTTTTTTGTGTGTGTTTACATTCTCTTTCATTAAAAATTCAACAATAACTTCATAACTTTTTATAATCCCCCACTTGATTAAGATTTACTTGAATCTGTTTAACTTTGAAGACATCCATATATTTTGTATACAAATAGAACAAAATCTCTTGGCTGTGTTCACACTGAATCTTAAGTATATGTTTTTGCCTTGCGTTTCAGATTAACTTGAATCTGTTCCAGTCTAGAGATGAGCTTGCAGACTTTGTCCAGGGAAACATTGGTACATACACAGATAGCAGGGGAAGAGGGTGTATTCTCCTTCTCTACTCCACCCTCTTCTCCAGAACCATTGACATGTAAGTACAGTCAAACCTACTTAAAGCCTATCTGCACTAGTTTGGCCAGGAGGGATTAGACCTCCCTGCGTGGTCACTGGCAAGTGGTTATCTCATCGAATCAGCTCTCAATTAACATAAGAAAAAGGGGACCATGGGGGATCAACATGTACCGCTTAGGCATTGTTGGCTGTATAGAGGGCGCAAGTAGCTACAAGTAGTAAGGTCCCGCATTATGTGGGTTTTCTATGTGGAGAGTGAAATTTGGGCCTTATTTCATAAAATACATTAAAAGTGACAAGTTTAACATTATATTGGAATATTGGCACTTTTTATTGATAACAAGCTTTATGAAACAGGCCCTGAAAAGGTCCCTGATGCAAATAGACTTCAACTGTGTCTGAATCATGAGCCCTCAAATCAGTTAGGATACTTTTACTCATTTTAAGAAGGTTGCAAAGGTGATGTAATTGCTCATATATCTGTTTTGGAATATACTGTAATGCTAATTGCCTTGATGGTTTTAAACTGTAATAATCAACGTTCAATGGAAATATTGATGTTGATTTACAATCAGAATCATGTCCCTCTAATAATAAAATAACTCTAAAATCATGGAGGGGGATGCAGATGTAATGTCGACAAGGCCGGGGAATGTTTTTTTATATTTTTTTTTTTTACTTACACATGCATATATTATATGGACCAACAAAACAGGAACAAAAAGTTAAAATGTGGAATAACAGGATATGTGAAAGTCTCCACATATACACACACAATCTGTGCGTTTTTATCTTCATCACCTTGAAGCAGCATTTACACCGGAAGAAGAGATCATTAAATTTCACATTTTTATATTTTGGGATAAAATTTAATTGCAGTAGTTTGTTTGGAATTTACCTGATGATATTAAAAAAAGATATTTCTCATGTGACATTTATAAGTACATTATAAGGATTTGGTAGGTTTTGTTTGCATCACCTACAACTTGTCTATTTAAAGGGATTAGGTAACTTTGTCTCAGATTCTGAAACAAAATCCTGGATTTAGCTGCAATGATAATTAGAAACCTTTAGGTCAGTCAGGAACCCATGACTTTTACAAGCCGATCGCCTGTCTGATTATCATGATATTTATGATTGGAAATCGAAATCAAATTTTGTGTTTCTCAATGGTCACTCAATGATTTTTCTTTTTTTTAGGCACTTCTTGGTCATTTTGAAGCCCAATTTTTTTGAGGGCTTCAATATTACACCACATCACAGACACTGATAACATGTAGGGCTGTGCATCGCAGATTTAACATTGTTAAACGATACCTTTAAAAAAAAAGAAAACAAATATTAATATATTTCCTTTTTTTTTTCTTCTTTCTTTAGGGTAATGGAAGACATGGACAATATTGAGAACACATTACTTGGAGCTCATGGATACTGTACGCAGGTATGTGAGAGTTTTTAGAAACTTTGGTAAAACTATGTGATAAACTAGAACTGAAAACCGATGTCCCACCTCAAATAACAATGTCTAATATTCATTCCAGCATAATAAGTCACTGTATCCTACTATATTTAGAATAATTTCACTTTAAAAAAAAAAAAAATTCAACTTGAGACATAATACCTGTTGCAAAGCTCTAATTATGTGATGACTAATGTATTGCTTGTATAAATATAAAGTGTGTTACTTTGTGTCAGCGTAATTTACTCTAGATAACCACCTGAAATTGATGATTGTGGCATAAGTACTACTTACACGTAAGTGCCACTTAAGTGCACATTAAGATCATTTCTGTCACCAAGGTACTAGTCAGTTTAAAACTGAACTGCTGTCTGACATAACATCTGTCCAAATTGAAAATGCCTGATTAAATTGGCATGTTATTCTCCCAAAGGTTGATAATTGATAAATAACCTTGATAATCTGATGTAACATGATTTACAATGCAGTAAGAATGCTGTCCTCAATTTCTTTTTTCTTTTCTTCCTGTTTTGGTCATTTTTGCAAGAGATTGTAAACCTGATAGTGACCGGTAAAGCGATGTTCAATGTCTTTCTTTCTTGTTTTGGTTATCTTTTACAGGAGATGGTCAACCTGATAGTGACTGGTAAAGCGATATCCAATGTCTCTCTTTCTTGTTTTGGTTATCCTTACAGGAGATGGTAAACCTGATAGTGACTGGTAAAGCGATATCCAATGTCTCTCTTTCTTGTTTTGGTTATCCTTACAGGAGATTGTAAACCTGATAGTGACTGGTAAAGCGATATCCAATGTCTCTCTTTCTTGTTTTGGTTATCCTTACAGGAGATGGTAAACCTGATAGTGACTGGTAAAGTGATATCCAATATTTTTCTTACTTATTTTGGTTATCTTTTACAGGAGATGGTAAACCTGATAGTGACCGGTAAAGCGATGTCCAATGTCTTCAATGATACGATAGAGCTAGGTTCAGGAAGGGACATTACGAGGCTAAAGGGGTTGAGTGGTCGCTCAGATATCGGATTTCTCTCTCTCTTTGAACACTACAAGTCATGTCAGGTATGTACCAGTAGATACCGGTAATGCATAGTAATTAATTAGATAATGCATAGTAACATGCAATCATTAGTTCTGTCATCTACATCTGCTTTCTCTATCAACATTTCAATTTAAAAATATTTGGCCATTGTTGTTGTCAATCGAACTGTGTCAACAAAACTAATGATATTCTTGGGCCGGGCAAAGGCATCCAACCAATTTTGATAAAATAGGTGGCTGTAAAATTCGTTTAACTTAATTTGATGTACATGTATAAATAAAGACAATGAAAGTGATGCATTTTGAATTCTCAATCGAAAAAAATAAATAAAAAATAAGTCTTGACCCCACACCACCCCACATAGCCAATTCATAAAGCTTTCCAGTGATATATAATTTGTGGGATATCAAATTTATAAACATGAAAGACACATGCTCAACTTGGAACACGCAAAAACTCACTACTTGTAATTCAACTATAGGTCCTAATATGGAAATAACACCATGAGGATGGACATATCTGCATTGGAAGTGTGTCATGCATGGTTAATAATAATAATAATATTTAATTTTTATATAGCGCTTAATACAAATGTCTCTAAGTGCTTTACAAATATACCATTACCCCGGTCATTGGATCTCCACTCCCTGGGGAGCATTCCAGCCGGGCGTTACATGACGCTCACAAGCTGTTTGACCAACAATGACGGTCGCATCCTACCGGGTACCCACTTAACACCTGGGTGGAGAGTAGCAAGTGCAGGTTAATATCTTGCCAAAGGATATTAGTGCCGCATCGACTTTAGCATCTCAAGTCAAGCACTCAAATCAAGTTTCATTTTAATGAATTCCTTTTTTTCTTGAAATTCCTTTTTTGCTTGCACAAGGTTGGTGGCTCTGTATATTGTGGAGACAATATTATTTTTAAATTGTTAAATCAATTTATTTTTATTCTTTTAAATATTTATTGAATTAAAAAAAAAAATCATTTAGGTCGGAACTTACTACAAGACGCCCCGTTTCCCTATCTGGGTTGTGTGCAGTGAGAGCCATTTCAGTGTCCTGTTCTCTCTCAAGAAGGAGCTGATTGGAGACTGGAGGATGGAGAGACATTTTGATCTCTATTACTATGATGGACTTGCCAAGCAACAAGAGGAGATTAGACTCACAGTCGGTAGGTTTTCTTCCAAGTTGCTATTCAGTGCGTCCCAGTAAAGACGAAACTGAGAATTATCAATATTTTATCATATTTTAATCACAATTATAATTAATAAATGACAGATATTTGTAAAGCTTAGATCATCCTCTTTGATTTGATGCAACTCATATGATGCATAATTCACACATGAGTGGTTAAAAACGATTTGAAGAAAGGGTACCAAAAAGTCATGTGGCGAACGGTATTTGATTTCAAAGAGAAAATCACGTTTCCAGAAAGTGCATTTTCTGCCCTTTCATACGACACCTCAATTAGCAAAAATGTGCTGGGAATAACAAAGCTCTGTTTGTTAAAAGTAATACTTTCATTTCCATAATTTTATTAAAATTCTCGGTTTCATTTTTTCTGGGACGCACTGTATATTTGTTGTCAGGCAGAAGAGCACAAACGGATTCAATAACGTTGGATGGACATTATGAGAAATGAAATGTTATTCTTGCCTGACTACCTCCACGTAATTTGATTCACTCTGTACATGGTTTGAATTGTTTACAGTGATATACATAAATAAAATATGATACATGTTCTATACTACTACTTTATCATTTTATTTCAAAACAAAACAAAAACAAACAGATAAACATGTGTTTGCGCCCTTCTGCTGTGCACATGAACCCATATATTCTCTTATTTTCATGTAGTAATTACTTCTTTACTTCTTCAAAACACATCTTAAAACATACTTCTACAAGCCATAACCTTTGTCCTACCTAGCAACAAATAATGTACGCAATTTGCATTCTGACTTTTTAAATACAATTATTTGTAACAGACAAATGAAATGAAGTGTAGTGTAGTGGTTGTTATTTTACCTGACTGCTATTAAAGACAGCATAAATGCTTGTAAGTAAGCGACCAGAGGACCGACCGCTTTAGGTCCTCTCTGAGAGACCTATTGTAGTAATGAGGATTAATGCCTTACCAAAGGGCACTAGCGCATCGCCTTGGTAACTAAGTACTTCGCAAAGATTTGTGCATTAAATTTGATTTGTTTGATAAATATTGTAAAGCTCATTGTTATTTTCTCTGATGATGAAATGCGCTATAGAAGCGTAGGTTATTATTATTATTATTATTACATTATGAAGATGGTCTATTGGTATTGTTGACTAATGTTCCTGTGATATTGGGTGCTTTGAGAGAGATGTAATGTCCCTAAAGGGGTGGAGCCTAATTCCATTTGTTTAACACATTTGTGAGTGCTACCGTCTGTCTAGGAGTTTAATATATGTCTATGGTGCTAATACAGATGGTTATTGATCTTTGGTATTGATCAATGTTCCTGTGATATTGGGTGCTTTGAGAGAGGTGTAATGTCCCTAAAGGGGTAGAGCCTAATTTGAGGGGTCAGTGACACAAAGTCCTAACTCTATTTTGGCCATTCTTAGAAAAAAAATGGTTTATGTGTCACTGAGCACTTGGGCCTTGAGGAGTTAAGTCTATGTTTCAATAGCCATTGACTTCGATGGGATGTTGGGTGGAGTTAAGTCTTTGTGTTTCCTGGAAAGCCAACATTTTTCTGAACATTTTGATATCAAATACTCATTTTGGCAAAATATGGAGTTACGTCTTTGAGTCACTGAACCCTCAAATTCCATTTGTTTAAAACATCTGTGAGTGCTACCCTGTGTCTAGGAGTTTTATATGTCTATGGTGCTAATACAGATGGTTATTGATCTTCTTCTTTGTAGACACTACTCAGACATGTCCTCCTGCAGATGGTGATGATCTAATACCCCCACTGGAACACTGCATCAGAACAAAGTAAGTCAATAATACCAAGCTGATTAATAAAGAGTTGATATTAATCACAAATTTGTTTGCAATTGCTTTCAGCCGCAATTACATGTATGTACATAGAAATAGGAGACTGCAAACATGTGATTGATAAATGGATTTCAATAAATGAATTGAAGTGGATTGGTTTGGATTGGATTGGATTTGATTGAATTGAACTGAAATGATTTCAATTTCAATTTCAATTTCAATATGAAATTGAATTGGAAATCAAGCTGATCAAGATTGAACCAGTTCAGGGCCCGTCTTATAAACTAGAGTTGATATTAATCGCAACTTATTTGCGATTGCTTTCAGTCGCAACTGTGTGCATAAGAGATAGGAGACTGCAAACGTGGGATTGATTGGTGGACTTGCGATTGATGAATGGATCATAATAAATTAATTGATGTGGATTGCCGGTTTGAATTGGATTAGATTGAAATGAATTGAATTTTAATTTTAATTCTAATTTTAATTTTAATTCAATTTCAATTTTAATATGAAGTTGAAGTTGAAGGTGAAGTTGAGTTGCAATTGGATTGGATTGAATTGAAATGAATTGAATTTTAGTTTTAATTTTAATTTTAATTTCAATATGAATTTAATGTTGAATTTCAATATGAATTTGAAATTGAGGTTGAATTGGAATTGGAATATTTTATCAATCTTTGTAGATGGCCAGAAGCTGTAGTCAATTGGAATGGATCGGAACCCATCTTATGATTATCTTCAAATGCTGGACAGTCTTCTGGAGTCTTCATATGGATAATCTTGACTCGGAGCTGACCATCTATCTAACAGATAAAGCGTCGCCTCTTTATGGACACTGAGAAGGGACGACTGATGATAAATGGCTCCCGTCCTTCAAAGTGATACTAAACTGATGAAGTTTTCCGCCCTAGCGTACGGTTCATTGCACAGCGCGTCTTACGGTCAACTTGCCAACAGTGGGTAGCCCAATACCTAATTTCCACTTTGCAGACAGAGGAATCAGTGAGAGAACCAACAGCACATGCAGCTAGGGAAGCAGCAAGTTACGGGATGATACCGCTACAGCTGACATGAGATGGCGCAAGAGAGGTTTTTGCGATAGTGCTTCTAGTGCAACATAAGTTTAAAGGAAGAACTCCATCCTCTTAATAAAGATAGTGTCTGCAGTTTATTAGCACAGACAGAGAATGATATGTTTGTTATATGAGATTTGAGGACTCGGCGAACCATCAGATTTTCGTGAGAAATTCAACCATCTACAATATCCCGAATGGAGAAATCATTATCTAGAGGTTTGGTTTCATGCGTGACTGGTATTATGTCAAACATCCAGTTTGCGGGCACAGACTCTAATTTGACAACTTAAAACACAATACAATACATTTTTGAGCAGAGCTTACTATGTCAGTCTCTGCCTGTGTCAGCTAGGGGCAGCTACATGTATAGTAAAAAGTTTATAGCTTACCGAAGCTGTGACATCATAAAAATCTATTTTTAGAATTTCTCAATTTTTTCTTCATTTTCCAAGCATAAAAAATATTGTCTGAATGTTGAAAACCAGTGAATATAGGTCTAATGGGAACTCAGTGTTATAGGGCTCTGGTTCCTAATGTTATGAACCAGAGCACTATAACACTGCATGAGTTCCCATAGGACATCTATTTATTCAGATGGTCATATCTCAGCCAATACTTAATATAATCAATTGGTTTTCGATATTCAGACATTATTTTTGATGCTCTTTTGGAAAATGAAGACAAAATTGAGAAATTCTAAAAATAGATTTTTGATGACGTCACACTTCACCACTCTATGAAGTGCAGTAGGCCGTGCAGTCAGCATGGTCTTACAGTTTGGACACTCGTACAGCTGAGAAGGTTTTGTGCCTGCAAAACTATGAATTATCTGCCATTTGGAAGGAAGTTCCTCAGAGAATATTTTTCTGTTCCAACACCCAACTGAAAGTTCTCCAATTCTTGGTAGGCCATGTTTGGAGTAGTCCTGAATGGGTTGATGAAGTCCCACTGATTTATTTTTGTTTCAAAGTGCATTAATTGTGAATTCTGCTGTGAAAGCTTGCTCAATAAGCCTGTCTTCATCAGCTCAAGTTTGCCAAATAACCCGCTATTTTCAGACTAGGGAGTAGGGATATTATCCCGAAGCTCAAAAACTGCGTCGTCACCAGACCGATATGCTCATCTAAAACTAGATCGGACCAGAGGAAATTAGCCAGCTATTTCGCAAATATCGGTATATTTTAGAAAAAAGAACAAGATTTCTTGGGCTATTTTTTCGACCAAATATCCGCTATTTGCAACTGTGGGCTGATGAGGATGCTGGCTAATTTGTGATCTGGATAGTTAAAATAGCAGGTTATTTGGCAAACTCAAGCTGATGAAGGCAGGCCTTAAAAAACTGAAAGACTGCCTGTAGATACAGTATCAACAATTTGTTGACAGTAGGAATAGCAGTAGGGTAATGGTATGAAATGTGTTTGATTATATATATTAAATCAATTTAGCTCGAAAAGTTAGATATTCCTGAAGTGCTTTTGACTTAAATTTTGTTTAAACTGATGCAATTATACCTTGTTATGCAAAGCTTGTCTCATTCATGTTCTATGTTGATGAATTTATAAGGTAATATAAAAGATGATGTTGGTTCTAGACTTCTAGTAGAAAAAAAATTTGAATTGATATGGTACTATGAAGTTAAACTTATTGCATTTTGATAGTACTATGTTTCTTTTTTAATACTCCACATCCAGAGAAAATCTTTAGAGCAGCTTGTAATTGCCAGTATCTTGCTTTTTATGAACTAAAGTTAAAGAGAACCTTGCAATCCTTTTTTTTTGGGGGGGGGGGGGGGGCGGTGCTGACCAAACCTATACAGGGGCTATCATGGGGCAAAAAAAGGAAGTTTGTGGATTCCAAATTAGATGAAATAAATATAGAAGAAGAAGGAGGAGGAGGAGGAGAAGGTGAAGAAGAACATTCTTGTTTATATTTCATTGATAATCAGTTCTACATATCTCTGAAATACATTTGTGTAAGTAGGTACTTACTATAAGAAGGTACTTCTTACACAATTTTAAACTAATTTAGGTGAATGTACTTAATCTCACTCAAATTGAATGAATAGAAATGTTCTGCTTTTAATCTGTAAAGCGTTTATAAAGTTATTTTCAAAACCAAATATTTAAAACAATTGTTTGGTATAATGCTGTTTTTTTTTCCCAAGAGTTAATCAAAAGTTTTAATATAAACTATCTTCGAGTGAGCAATATATTTTATTCCAGTTGAAATCCAGAGAATATGTGCCAATTGATATTTCTTTTTACCACAAGTGATTCTTAAAGCATGGAGTGAGAGCAATATTCATTACCATCGACTTATTACAGAATGTGTAAATTATTAATTACAAATGAATGTACCTTGATATGTAAGGAGAGTATATTATTTATTGTAATATAAAAAAAAAAGTATTGAAATTACAGTACAGTTAACGTTTCTCTGCTTGTTTACAACTAGTTACAAGAGTTTCCTGCATAATAAAAATGAAAACACTTTGACATAATTCGGCTGACTTTGCTTTTGTTTCTGTAGGCTGTCTTAATTGGCTTATCTGAAGGCTACCTTACATAGACAAACAATCATGTATTTGTAATGTACGTTTAATGTACCGTAAATGATGACTTGTCTGAAGAAAGATGTGATGGAGGGATTAGTTTATTATTCATTTGGCAATGCCTGTATAGTTTAATTACCCCAAAATAGAACATATTGTTCTTGGGATTCGGAAATTTGAAGTGCAACATGAAAGAGATATATCAGTGCCACTACTTGAAACCCTTTCCTTTCAAAAATAACATTGATAATGTGGATCTTGATTGAATGAGTGTCTGTTTTAAGTGATATTGGGCGACTGAATTTAGGAAAGTCTTGCCTTATCATCATCGTTGTCAACATTGTTTTTGTTATTAGTAGTAGTAGAAGTATAGGTGTAGGTGCCATAATTTAGATATTGCCATCTTGTAAAATCTCTCTTGTTCTCTCATGCGTCTGACTGGCGCCTTAATATTTGAACCCGTGATCTGACTTGCTCCATACGCTTCTCAGCTCTGTCCTCTTTACTTTGCTCCCACAACACTCGCATGTCGCAAAGGTCATTCACCTCGTAATAAGTTCTCACGTGTATCTCAGGTGTAAATACTAGCAAATTGTCACGGTGCATTGCACTTACTCAATACAGCTACACAGTTCAACTAAGACAGGTTAATCGATGAAAAACTGGTTATAATCTGTCTAAAACAAACTTTAATTCTGCTTTCTTCTCATCGAAACATTCTCCATGCAAACAAATGCGTTCTCTAGTGACCTATCCCATGATTCATGTCCAGTATTCAAGTAAATAGAGCACTTTCTAGACAGAGAAAGAAGGTTGAAAGACCATTCGGTTTCCCGGGTTCATATCGTCAGCCCTATTTTATATACAGTGTCTAAACTTCGCCACAAGGTGGCGCTCTTCACAAGTTCTGGTTTGTTTGGAAGTTACATTTCCGGCCCCTTAATTTTCAATATAAATCACTTGGAAATTACCATTTTATAACACTTAATCAATAAACATCAACATACAACGGAAACTCGGTTGAACGAAGTCCAATAAAAACAACATGCCTGTCAAAACTTGGGAATTAAGGGCCCCAAAGACCTTGTTACACTGAGCTTCCAATGTACTCAAACACAAATGCCAATAAAATGATCCTAAATCTCTAGCTCACTAATCAATCTACCAACAAATTACTGTAGCCTATCGGCGTATAACTAAAACCTAATTACTCATGTAATGCACAGTGATAATCAATAAAGCAAGTCACAAACTGTGACGGTGATACTGATTTCCTAAAAAAGGTTTTTCGCAACAACAAATACAGAACGCTTTTAAACTGATAAAACTGTCAAGTGTCAACTGTCCTTGGTATACACGTATTGTTCATCCTGCCAAATGATTGGAACTTCACAATCTATCTATACCACTCACAATAGAGCGAATAACAACTTACAACATAGCTGCAATTTTTCTATGAACCGAAAGCCAATACTCGCTTCGTAACAACACGGATGCTATTTTTTATTTGGCATACCTGACATACATGTATACAAGGCTCAATGAAACAATACATGTACTAAATAATCAAAACTACCAAGAATATTTTCTTAACTATCTCTGTGTCATGTTACATCTAACATTATAACATATCTACCAAGAATAAATGGCATGTATAAAAAACAATCAATAAAAAAAAAAAAAAAATTGTTTCAAAAAACAATAATGCATGTAATAATTTTTGACTCATGTTTATAGCAAAATACCATAACACAATGGCAATATTATTGTCTTTATCGTTTGCATAATGAAACACCTTGATTTTTGTAATTTCAACTTAATTAAATTCATGCACTTTGCATTGAACAACATGAAAGTCGTTAAAAAACAACACCTCTTAACACTTTCAAGACAACTGGTAATGTCTTGTGGTCTGAATATATAACTTTTGATTCAAAACTCAGATACACACTGCATTTGCCTTTACTGTGAGCATATGGCATTTAATACCCAGAATCTTAAAAAGAAAAACAACCCTTACAATCCTCATGTTGGCAACACATCAAGAAACCCAAATCATGATTTACAGAACATTGCCAACCTTCTAAACTTATTGTCATGGTTTCCAAAATATGTCTGTTGACTTCAAAGACATTACAACTTATCAGAATCATGCACATGTTGTATTAAACAGAACAAATTATCATTACAAAAAAAAAGGATGTTCCATTTAGTCCTCAAAATGTCTGTCAACTTGCTTGAAAATTCCTTGATTAAAGATATTTAAAGTACACTGACAAACCAAAGCGAAATGAAATACTGTACTGGTATGTTTGACAATTAGCTGTTTGATACTCTATATTTTAGTGGTTATACATGAATACCAGAATTTCTTTAGTGACTGCCATTTTTTCCAAATTTTGCCCCCCAAAATACTCAAAAAGCAATTAAGAAATGTCTTCATTCCAAAATACGTCAGTCATGAATTTTGAAAAACGAGTAGACCTGTTTCCAAGCAACAACAAGAAATCAATCTTACAAGCATTAATCAATTATTGTGAAATGTAGCACGATATAAATAACTTGTATGACATGCACTTATATGAATTTCCTTTTGCTCTTTAACTTTACATCAAAACAAATGATGGGATTGGTACAGTACACCAAACTTAGACAAATTTGTTTCCAAAAAACAATTATAACTTTCATGCATCTTAAACAGAGTTTCTTTCAGTCTTCTGTTAGAGTTTTTTCATAGTTCTGTTCAAACAAGCGTAGCACAATTATGTCCATGTCCACTTGGCTCGCTAATATTATCAGACCTCAATGTTATGGCTCCATATGCACAGGATTACAGTACATACTTTCAGTCTCTCCATGTAAACTTGAGCCTATCGCGATAAACGTGCTCCTCTCTTCGCGAAAGAATCAAAGTGAGCTCTTGATGGGCATCAAATTTCAAAACAAACGTGATGATATCCAAATCCAGGCACAACTGGCTTTTCAAATGTAATTCCTTGTGGTATTAAAACCAATTTTATAAACTTTAAACGTTGTAGAAATGCTTCCTTTTCACAATTATGTTTTGCAAATCAAAACATATTTGTTTTCATTAATGGCAAATTGCATTGATCCAATTTCAGCTGAACGGTGATACAAGCGATTCACAAAAGATCAAAATTAAAATAGGCTCCAATATCAACAAAGCAAATGGTTTCCAAAAACGATTTCACATTGATCCAATTTTAGCTGAGCGGTGATACAGGCGATTCACAAAAAAGATCAAAATTAAAATAGGCTCCAATATCAACAAAGCAAATGGTTTCCAAAAACGATTTCACATTGATCCAATTTTAGCTGAGCGGTGATACAGGCGATTCACAAAAAAGATCAAATTTCACTTGTAGGCTCCAATATCAACAAATATCAATTTCAAAGGTGTGAAGGTGATTTGGCGAACAATTAAGCTCCTCCATTGCGAAAAGGTAAATGATCTCCATTTCTAATTTCACAAAAAACTTGTGGCGGTTTCTCTTTCTATTTCAAATTTCACAAGCTCGATATTCACAAAACAAATGGTTTCCAAAAACGATTTCACATTGATCCAGTGGGTGTCAAATAACTCGTTCTGCTTACGCGTCCCCTTCCAATATGAAGCACAGCTTGCTGATCGGCCTTAAATAGATGCCCAATTTCGTCTTCACCTCTGCTCTTCGAACCAAGCCCTCAGCATCAGGAAGTACTCGAGTAACTCGGCCCAGCAACCAAGAGTTTCGTGGTATTGTCTGATCTACCACGAGCACCAAGTCGTCCACCTGAAGATTGCGATGTGGCTCCACCCACTTCTGCCTTTGCTGTAACTGGGGTAGATACTCCTTCGTCCATCTGCGCCAGAACAGATCCGACATGTACTGGACCTGTCGCCATCTTCTTCTTACATAGATATCAGTTTCTCTAGTTATTGTCGGAGGTAGTGCTGGTTGGGACTTCATCAGAAGCAAATGGTTTGGCGTTAATGCTTCCAAGTCGTTGGGGTCATTTGAGGCTTTGGTTATAGGCCTCCCATTGATGATACCTTCAGCTTCACACAGGAAGGTCTGTAAACCTTCATCGTCCAGTCTTTGTTGCCTAACCAAGTTGAAGAGCACCTGCCTCACAGTACGAATTTGACGCTCCCACACGCCACCGTGATGGGAGCCACCCGGAGGGTTGAATGTCCACTGGATGTTGCGCTGCAACATAGCATCACTGATCTGAGCCTGATTCCAGTTCTCAATCTCACGTTTTAATTCTCTTTGTGCTCCGATCAAGTTTGTGCCATTATCTGACCTCATTTCTTTTACTGTTCCCCGTCTGGCGATGAATCTCCTAATGGCAGCAATGCATGAGTCAGTGCTCAGACTCTCGGCCTTCTCTATATGTATTGCCCTGATAGCTAAGCAGGTGAACATCACTCCATATGTTTTTACCTCTGATCGCCCTCTCTTCACCACCAATGGTCCAAAGTAATCAATTCCAACCTTCGTAAAGGGGGGTTCATCAGGTCTCACTCGATCAGCTGGCAGATCTGCCATCTTCTGTTGCATAATCTTAGCTCTATGGCGTCTGCAAGAAATACAGCTGCTGATCATTCTCCTGATAGCTGCATTGGCACTGGGCATCCAGTATTTCTGATGAAGGCTGGACAGCATGTAATTCCTCCCCATATGTCCTGACATTTTATGTAGATTCTCCAGGATCAACTTTGAGACATGCCCTTTCTTTGGGAGAATTACTTGGTGCTTTGCATTGTCTGGTAGGGAACTCTTCTGGAGTCTTCCTCCCACTCTTAACAGTCCCTCATCAAGCACTGGATCAAGCTTATAGATTGGACTGGTTTTCTTCACTCCTGGTTTCTGTCTTCCTCTTTGTACCCCAGAGGGGTCCTTGCTTTCCAGACATTTGACTTCCTGTGCAAAATTTTCCTTTTGCACAACCTTCAGGATCACCATCTCAGCTGCGTCCATTTCCTGGAGTGTAATCCGTCCTTTCAAACTGTCACCTTCGGACACATCTTTGGCCTCAGATTTCAATGTGATCCATCTTATGAATCTTCTCAGCCAACACACTGCTCTCTTCATCCTAATCCAGTCTGAGTAGTGATGAATCACTTCATGAGTGTGGTTTGGCACTTCTTTCTCTGGGGTAACTTCAGTGGCGAGGCAGGATTTCTTTACTTCCAACTCATCTATCAATTTGCAATGAGGGACTTCACTCGTTGCAAGCCACTCCTTCTCTGGGTGCCGAAGGAAAGCTGGTCCATCCTTCCAATATTCAAGTTCAAGAAACTTGTCCACTGTTATTCCCCTCGAACATATGTCTGCTGGATTGAGCGAAGACTCAACATATCGCCACTGAGAAGGCTTTGATCCATCACGAATCACGGCTAGTCTATTTGCCACGAAAGTCTTGTATCTAGCAGTACTGTTATTGATGTATCCAAGTACAGTCTGACTATCTGTCCAGAAGTATGTTTCCTCAATAGGAATATCTAGCTCCTGCTTGATCATGTGGTCTATCCTCACTGCTACATTCGCTGCTGTCAACTCCATTCTGGGAATGGACACCTCTTTCAATGGTGCCACTCTTGCCTTACTTGTTACGAATTTCATCTGTACCTCGTCTTCATTTTCCCATCTGAGGTATGAGACAACACCATAGCCCTTTTCGCTCGCATCGGAGAAATGATGCAGGGTGACTGATTGTGGTGCGAAGCCGTCTGGCTTCAGACATCGATCCATCTTGAATTGCATGAGCTTTGGTAACTCAGTCCTCCATTGTAGCCATTTCCTCATCAGCTCACTTGGAATTTCTGCATCCCATCCTAGTTGAGATCTGCACAATGTCTGTAGGAGCTGTTTTGCTGGCAGCACCACTGGTGACACACAGCCCAAAGGGTCAAACACAGAACTCACTGTGGATAAAATCCCCCTTCTTGTCAGCGGTTTGGCCTTCAGATCTATCTTGACACCAAATGTATCTTCACTTGTGGACCATATGATGCCAAGGGCCCTTTCTGTGACTTGATTCTTGTTGTCTAAGCTCAGATCTTGAACACTCTTTGCCTTTTCCTTTTCTGGAATCGTCTTCATTACCTCTGGTTCGTTACAAACCCACTTGGTAAGATGAAATCCTCTCCCTTCACATGCAGCTGTTACATCTGTTGCCAATTTAACTGCCTGTTGTACACTGGGAGTTGAGAACAAACAGTCATCTACGTAGAAATTCTTCTGAATTGTGCTTGTGACTTCATTTGAGAAACTGTCTGCTTGTTCTTGAGCTGCTCTCTTCAGCGCAAAGTTAGCGCATGATGGGGATGATACTGCTCCGAATACATGTACTTTCATTCTATGGTCAGTCAAGGGCTGCTCAATGTCTCCTTTCTCCCACCAAAGAAAGCGAAGGAGATCTCTGTCGTCTTTGGGTACTCGAACTTGCGAAAACATGCCTTCAATATCCGCCATCAAGGCCACTTTGTCTTGCCGAAACCTTGTCAAAACTCCAAACAGTGTGTTAGTTAGATCCGGCCCCTGTAACAGCTCTCGGTTGAGACAGAACACTCCAAATTCGGCCGAGCAGTCAAAGACGACTCTAAGTTTCTTCTTCTGTGGGTGTACGACTCCATGGTGTGGTAAATACCAAACACGGCCATCATCCCTCTTGGTTTCATGTTCGGGCACCCTCTCCATATAACCTTTGTTCTGCATCTTGGTCACAAATTCGGTGTAGTCCTGTCTGAAATCTGGCTGCCTCTCAAACCTTTTCTTCAAGTGAGCCGCCCTCTGCGTTGCCTGACTCCTATTGTTAGGAAGTTTAACTTCCTCTCTTTTCATAGGCAAACCAATTTCAAAATGTCCATCATCTTGCTGCTTAATTGACTTTTCAACTTTCTTGATGAAGGACAAGTCCTCTTGCGACTTCTCTTGTTTGTCGTTGATAATCCTCTCATTAAAGTCCTGATTGAACAGACTTTCGAGTTGTTGATCTATGTTTGTCTTGGCCTTTACTCTGTGAGAATGAATTGTATGTTGCTTGGCCTGATCCTTAGTTGCTCCGTACACTATCCAGCCAAGAGCTGTCTTACATGCGAAAGGGCCGTTAGGTACTTCACTATTTATGACCTCGACTGGTTCCATGGCCCTTGGAATGTTACTTCCTATTAACAGACCAACATGCACATCTTCATCTGAGGTCGGTAGCTGGATGTCTTGAAGGTATGGCCATTTCACGAGGTCTCCTTCTCTTGGTATGTCATCTTCTGACACTGGTATCTGCTCTCGAGCATATACTTCAGGAAGGTTTATGCTGTTCTGTCCATGTAAATCAGTAATTTCCAGATTACTTATGATATGGCTTGACACCACCTTCTCATCTGTCATGGTTGACATGTGAATGTTCATCTTTTTCCCTTTAACCTTCAGGTTTCTTGCCAATTCATCCGTGCAAAATACTGCATTGCTTCCTGAATCAATCAATGCATATGTCTTCAGTTGGACCTGTGTGTCTTGTGAACGAATCAGCACTGGGACTATTCCAGGTAGTACGTCAGCTGACTCAGCTCTGGAATCAATATAACTGCACTTGATATTCCTTGCCGTTGCTTGTTGGCCATCATCTACATTTCCATCATCATTTTCATGATTGTTTATCTGTGTCACTACTGAAGGGGTTAACGATGCTTCTGCCTCTTGGGGCTGCAGTCTGACATGTTGCCTGTCAGCATTGTTGCTATCTTGACTGTTACTGTTAGAATTACCCTTCCAGTCTCTGTGTAATGCTGTCGGATGCAGTCTGTTACATTTGCTGCATTTTAATTTCCTTCTGCAATCTTTGGCAATATGCCTGGCCTTCTTTAGACAGCTGAAACATAGCCCAGTTTTCTTACAGAAGGTTATCCTGTCATCATAAGGCTGTGATGATAACATCTTACATTCCTCGATTTGGTGGCTCTCATCATTACAGAAAGTGCAGATTTCTTTTCCTCCTTCCATTATTCCAACTTTCATAGTTGTGTCATTGCTGGCTGTATGTGCAAACTCTTGACCATTGCCACTTGTCTTTGTGTCTTGTCTCATAGCCGTGTTAAGGCTGGCTTTATGTGGAGCTGCAGACTTTCCAAGCCTTCCAGGTGTTCTTCCCTGACTCTGTGACTGTGTGTATTTCAGGTCCCCGTAGGCTGGGTTTGTCATAATCCTGGTCTGTTTGGCAATGAAGGCCTGCACATCACCAAATGTAATTCTCCTTTGCCGTTCTTCTACAATGTCATCAGCTTTGTACCTCCACTTATCTCTCAACTTAAAAGGCAACCTTCCTATGACCATCTTTACATTTTGTGTGTGATTCACTTCCAATTCCATGTTCAAATCTATCGCCATGTTATGCAACTCAGTTATGAATGTGGAGTACTTGTGAAGCTCCTCTCCATCTTCTGACTTGATTTCAGGCCATTGTGAAGCTTTATTCATCATAGCTTCCATTATTTTATGTTTATCTCCAAACTTTTTCCTTAGCAGCTCCTTTGCCTTTAGGTAGCCTGCTTCACTTGGTCCATACATACAGCTCTTGACAATGGAGTTTGCTTCCCCTCTAGTGTATTGGTCCAGGTAATACAGCCGATCCGTGTTATCTGCAGTTTTGGACTCTACAGCATGCTCAAAGGACTTAATAAACGACCTGTATTCCAGTGGGTTACCACAAAATGGTTTTACCTGTGGTGATGGCAACGATGCTCTCATGTTGCACTGAACCAACATTTGCATAAGTTGGTTTTGCTGCTGCATACAAATTATCATTGGGTCTATCATATTTCCAGCAGCGGCAGATATATGGTCTGTTGTTCCATTCATACTCTCAGGACTCTCCCTTGGGGCAGCCATGTTAGGTCTAATAACTCTAGGCCTATTTCCTGATTGTGCTACATGCTGATCTTCACTCTCCAAACTTGATGCTTGGCCTTGGGGCATAAAAGGATCTTCATCTTGCAAAAGATAACTCTCTTGCCTTACATCTTCCCCATTCAACTGTGAGGGTGCATAGTATGGATCCATGACATCTATTACTTGGTTTCGTTCTCTATTCAGAATTCAGAATTCAGGTGACTTCACGCACATAGACCTTGGACCTCATCAGCAGTGAAACAGCTAGGTCTTTCAACTAATGTAGGTGCCATAATTTAGATATTGCCATCTTGTAAAATCTCTCTTGTTCTCTCATGCGTCTGACTGGCGCCTTAATATTTGAACCCGTGATCTGACTTGCTCCATACGCTTCTCAGCTCTGTCCTCTTTACTTTGCTCCCACAACACTCACATGTCGCAAAGGTCATTCACCTCGTAATAAGTTCTCACGTGTATCTCAGGTGTAAATACTAGCAAATTGTCACGGTGCATTGCACTTACTCAATACAGCTACACAGTAATGACAGTTCAACTAAGACAGGTTAATCGATGAAAAACTGGTTATAATCTGTCTAAAACAAACTTTAATTCTGCTTTCTTCTCATCGAAACATTCTCCATGCAAACAAATGCGTTCTCTAGTGACCTATCCCATGATTCATGTCCAGTATTCAAGTAAATAGAGCACTTTCTAGACAGAGAAAGAAGGTTGAAAGACCATTCGGTTTCCCGGGTTCATATCGTCAGCCCTATTTTATATACAGTGTCTAAACTTCGCCACAAGGTGGCGCTCTTCACAAGTTCTGGTTTGTTTGGAAGTTACAATAGGTTTTCTGTCCAACTTCATAAAATTAGCATCCAAATCAACTTAAACAATATTTGCTCCCTAGCTCTCACCCTTGCTAAATGCCATGGAAGTACATGTATCCACTTCTTGGCCCCTACCTTAATTGCTAGATCGGCTTGATTGGGTTTCCAGCCAGTTGATATATTCGAGGGAGCGTATATAGCTATACCAATTAGGAAGAATTTCTTTATTTAAAAATGCTTTTAAGTTTTATTTTAGAGCACTTGTAATATGCAAAATAAAGACATGCATTTTTCTTCTTCTTGTGAGGGGGCCCTTGGGGGTAGGGGGTCAAGTATTAGTTTTGCCCCCCCCCCTCCCATGATTTTTTGTGAAGGGGCTCTTAGGGGGTTAGTATAGGGGCAAAGTTCAGTTTTTTACCCCCTCCCGACTTATTACGTCTCTGCATGATAGTGCGGTATGGTATGTAATCCCGTAGGATTTTTTTGCCAAAATTGATTTTTTGGCTGTTTTGGCTTCAAAAGGGTCCCAATTGGCCAAAAATGATGGGGTTCAAATTTTGAGACCCCTCCTTCACTTCCTGGGGGGGGGGGGGGGGTTCCATTTGGGGCGCCAAAATTGCATATATAAAGCGCAATAGGGAAATTTGGTGTCTTCCACCCTAATTCATATATTTTTTCGCCAATTTCACTGTGAACTTGTCTGAGGTATATACGGATTCATTTTTAATGATATTGCGTAATAAAACTTTTTCACTTTGACCTTATGGGGGCGCAATTTGCGAAAAATTGTGAAAAACTGGGAAATATTTCCTTAAAAATGTGCCCTTCTTCTTTCTTTTGGGCTAGAATTTTGAAATAATAAGTGGAAATGGCATTATTGTGTGTTGTGTGTTATTATACAGTGGAATAATTGTGAAACCTATCACATGTCATTAACACTTGTTATTTTAGGCTGTTAATATAAAAATCATCCCTATTTTAGTATTCTATCAAATGAATAACTTACTTAAACACCAGATGGCGCCTTCAGATGATAATATAACAAAATTCTCAAATATCAACTTCTAGGCACTGTAATTGCATCAGTCAATCAGAAAGTTGACAAATTATATATGTAATATTTTTTTCAAATGCAAAATAATCCGAAAATGTGCATTTTGTTTTGTTGATATGGTCCCCCCCCCCCCCCCCCCCGCCCCGGAGAAAAAAACAAAACAACAGAAACAAGTTGAGCTATTTTGTTCCGAAATACTTGTACATATGGCACAATCTTGATCTAAATCAAAGAATTATTTGGAAACATTTTCCAGTTAAAAACAAAACATAAAATAAAATCAGGAAAGGGGTAACCACCTACTTCGTGGTTACCATGACAACAGGAAAGTTCATCAGACTTCCAGTAAAAGTCAATCGCTGTCACTATCTGGAGCATCCTCCCTTGTCCGGTTTTCACAGTCTCCACTATAGCGTTTACAGAGAGGAGTGCAGGGCAAATCGTTGTTGGAGCAGCTACATCGTCCCTTGCATCCTGATTTGCAGCCACATTTAATGAGCTCAAGTACTGCCCGTGGTGCAGGGAGCGCAAGACACTTGACTGGAAGACATCCTCGATTATCTGAATACCATCCATTCTCTTCGATAGGAGGAAGCACTGGGTAGTTAGTCTTGTATGATTTATCTCTCATCGTGATGTAATTGGCACGGAGGATGTGAGGTAGTAATGCGACACGAGTTGGAGGTAACATCTCACCTTCCAGGTTCTTTGATCGGAACAGTTCCCATCTGAGCGATGGTAGGGTTGTTGTACCTGATGAACAGTAAACACGACATATGAAATGCTCTAGTGCCTTCACCTGTGTTGGAAGCTCTCCACTGCTAAGCTCAGTTGGAATGGAACCCTCACTCAGTTCTTTGAAGCAGATAATGGCAGGATCATCATCATCAAGCTTTAAGTAGGCATTGATCCATGTATTCTTGGATATCCCAACAAACTTTCCTCCCCAGTCAGCACCAGAAAAATTATGAAGTCCAAGGAGGCCTTGTCCAATGTCCAATGACTTGAACCCGCTCCAGCACATCTATTTCTCGTTTCTTTGTACACTTGCCTGTAGAAAATTGTAGAGAAGTGGGCACTGCATCGTTTCCACAAGATGCTAGATGAATTAAGAGAAGGAGGACATCAGTGTCAGAGGACCAGACAGTAATTTCTTGCAAGACACCACTAGCAGTAGAGGCAAGGACTTGATTAGGAATCAGGGTATCAGCCTCTTCATGTGTGTGCGCCTCCTGAAAATCATGTCCCTTGATGAAGGTATCATACACAACCACTAGCTTGAAAGGGCTGTCCGTGTTCTGTGAAAAGTTATCAAGCAGCCCCTGACCTAACAGGCACGTCAGCTTTTTCTTGGTTGACGATGAAGATAGAAGCTCCTTGATGGACATTGTGAGCTTCATTTCTGGGTGTATCTCGTATTCTACTGATGTAGTTGCTCTCTTTTGTCGAGTCTTGTTCTTTAATGACTCTTCCATAATTTTATCGATCAAACACAACTCGACCTTCATCATAGCTAGCCATCATCCCTTCGATGCGCCTGTTGAATGCATTCTGCAGGTCTGACATCTTTTGCATGGCAGGTGTCTTTTTCATGCCTTGAAGTACACCCATGACGTCAATTATCAGCACCTTGACAGGAAGATCATGCAAGAGGTTAGGTTGTTGGGCTGCTCCAGAAGGAACCTGCGTTATCTCATGTTCTACGGTAACCGGAACCTCTTCCTGCATCATTTCAACCTGTGGGGAAGTTGAATGATTATCCTCCACGACATCAGGCTGTTTTACAGCATCGGGAGGTTCTGCCTTTGCATCTTCAACTGCATGCATCAGACTTGCTTTGTCTGTTGGGATGTACAAAGAACCATCGACAGCACATAGTGAACGGGGAACCACTGACATTTCATATTCACCTATTGTTTAGGAACTAAGCTTAGGTGGCTGCCTTGGATGATAAGGAATCTTCCCAGCAAGTTCCTCCCGCAACTTGATGACCTTGTCTCCAACACGCACTTTCCTTTTCTCCATCCAGTTCGAAAAGGATTTCAGCTTCAGTTTCTTCATTTTGTCCCACACCGAGAGGGTTGATGATGAAAGCAAACGATCAGATACACACTCCTTAAAGCGCTTCTGGCCCTTTTCTGCAAAGTGGAGAATGTCACTTTTCGCCTCATTTGACACAAGTGCCGATGAAACCAGACTCTTCAATTGTGTCTTCTCCTTGAAAGGATTGACTCCGCAGTGCAGCTCGATTAGGTGGCGTAGTTTCAGAGCATTCTTCTTTGACCTCACTGCAATGTCTCCTGAGAGCTGATGATGCTCCTTCCTCACCGAAGCTCCAGTAGCTTTTGGGAAGTCATTGAGGTAATGATTTACCAGAGCAGCAAGTTGAGGTGTGGTAGTGACTAGTCGGTCCAGAACGGCATCATTTCTTGTGAGTCCAACCATCCCACCATTCCCCTTTGGTTTCTTGATTTCTTGCTCTAGAGCCTGATCAGTGAAGAGAAGAGAAAAGGGTATCTCTGACTTTGCCACCACAAAGTCTCCAGACTTGGGGGCATTCCATGTTTCTGGATCATCCTCTTCTAGGGCATTCATTTGAGCGAGATGGACTGGCATCAGGCGAGCATAGTTCAGGAGATCACGAGCAAAGAAGTACTTGGTGAGGTCTTCTAGTGATGACAAGTAGCCCTCCCAGTCCCCTGATCGACATGAACTAATGAGATGTAGAAGACTCTCCACCTGGTTACGATACTGAGTCAAGAACTGGGCAAACTCGCCAAGGTCTTCAGCTTCTTCAAGCGGTTTGACATTGCTTGAGTACCAGGATTGGATTTCTTCATAGATCTCCACCATCTCTGGGTCACGTCCATGAAGTTTTTCTTTGAGAGAATTGCACTGGATGCGAATTGGACCCTTGGGAAGATCCGATAGTATGGCATCAAAACGCAACATCATGATTGCAAGGCTTGCAGTAATGTGGAATTCAAGGCCACGCTTATAAGCTTTACCACCAAAGATCCTGCGAAGAGATGCTGAGGTGTACGCACCACATTCGATAGCACACGTGTCAAGACCGCTACCATCGATGGTTTTGCCAAGAGCATGTAAGGCAGCGAAAGCAATGTGGAGAGCTCCAGCTCTTAAGATCCAGTTGGCGTTTCCCACCGACTGCTGAATCTTCAACGCTCGGGAGTAAAGATCGAGATCTAGCGTTATCAATGTCTTTCTGTGAGGGCCAACAACAGTCGCAGATATTCCCTGTGATAACCGAAGAACAGTATAGAGGGTCCCATAATCAGTTGGCGATGTCTTGAATAATGGGGCAACCACCGCTGTGTTTGTAGGCGTGCTAGCGGGAGAGGATTGAGACAACAATAATGACCTAGTTGCAGCCCATGTTGGAAGAACATCATTCTTTGCTAGTTTATCTGATTTCTTCACCTGCTTTTTGATGATCACGACAGAGTCTGTTTCCTCTCTGTCCTTTGAAGGCCCAGCTTTCCCCTTGTTGCTAGAAGGCTCAGTTTCCTCATCATTTGTAGACTCTGCATCACTTGGCATCTCTCCACTGCGCTGGGCTTCTTCATCTTGCAGCTGAGGTTCAGTTTGGATGATTTCTCCGTTGTCATCTGTTGTAAGGTAGTTCACAAGAGCCCAGGTATGAGTGAATTCTTGAGAAATGAGATTTTGTTTCCTCTTCTTGTAGGCCTGAAATCTCAGTGGGCTAGTTCTGATGACTGGCTCTGGAAGCACATTCATCTCAAATGCTAGAAGGTCTTGCGAAGAAAGTTTCTCGGGTATGACAAGTGGTTGATTCACTGGCTCTCCATCTACAGCCTGTTGGTTGATTACAACCACTGTCCCGTGAAAGGTTCCTTGCCCTGTGGGTGTGTCTTCCAAGATATCAATTTTGTCAATGGCAAACCAGATGTTCACACCCTTCTTGACAAAATCAGGAAGACAAAAAAACCCAGCATCCTTCATTCGTTGAAGAACTGACTGCTCAACTCTCTTTTCTAGATCAAGTATCTTGTGATAGTCACTTCCAATGTAGACTTCTGAAAGGTTTTGAACAAGGTTCTTGTCACGAACTCGAGGGTGGATAGCAAGAGGCAGTCCAATTGACAAGGGTGATAGGAAGTTTTGACTAAAACTGTGATCTCTCTTTGGTTGAGCAAAGCTTGAGCAGTCGTATTGTTAAAACAGCTGAATGTTCTCTTTAAGATGCACATAATCAGAAGGCGGTGGATCTCATTGGATCAAAGAAAGAATAACGTTGAATGTCCTTCTGTAATAGGTCCATGATCTTATATATATATATATATATATATATATATATCAATGCATAAAATGTTTACCAATTTGTCAATTTAACCATCTAAATTGATTGATTGATCAAGAGTAATAAAGTTCTCTCTTGTTTTTGCAATTTATTTTCTTCTTCTCTAACCGATAATGAAGACCCACATCACAAATTTTAAAATCTAGATTTGCCATTGGCTATATGTTTATGCTTACCTTGGAAAATCAGGCAATATACTGCAAAATAGGGGTCTTTATTCTGTCAAACTTGCGAAGACCAAGGAACAAAATAACTTTTACCACAGAAGAGCTGGAAACAATGATCACAGAGCAGCATAATTATGTAGGAATGTGTGCGCGCTGTGTGCGCGCGAGCGCACTTGCCTGTAAATGTTTGGGTGTGTGTGAGTATGTGCGTGTGGGAGGAAGGGTGTGTGTGTGTGTGCATGAACGTGCGTGTGTGTGTGTGTGTGTGTGGGGGGGGGGGGGTAGATGTGTATACATGAAGGTTTGTGTATGTTTGTTTCTGTCTCTTTGTGTTTGGAAATGGACTAGTAAATATATATGATAATGGTAATAAAAGTGCTACACCTTAAAACAGCTGGCCGAACAATGACAAAGGTACGCAATTTGGGCTGACGGGGGTGGGGTAGGGATGGGGATGGGTTGGTTAGAGGGTTTATCCAACTGAAAGTCTTCAAATTACCTTTCTCGCTGTTGAGGGATAATCACAGTTCTAGAAAACAACTCAAGTTTTGTGAAACCAGTCATTAGATGAATGACACACCCAATTTTAGGGGGTCTCATGATAGGAAACTACCCCCCCCCCCAGAGAGGGGTTGAGGGTCGGGAAAATTTGAACCCCATCAATTTCTGATAGCTTGGACCCCAATCAATCCAAAAATGCCAAAAAATCAATTTTGGCACAAAAGTCCTACGGGAGCTGTTTCAGTGACATACCGTACCACACTATGAGGGCATTACTATTTTTAGGCACGATTTCTATTGCATGTATTAGTCCAGCTTCTGCACGTTTTTGTATATATTTTTATTTTCTCAGCTGATTCAAGTTCAAGTCAAGTCAAGTTCAAGTTTAATCAAACCAAATCAAACATAGGCTTAACTTTAGAATACCCCACCAAAACGTAGTATCTCCGTTGGTCGCCAACGCGCCAACGTACCAATTTAGTGTAGTCCCTTCCTTTCGTATTCGTGACCAGTTTCTGAATTTGCTAACGCATCAAGTCGAGCATGGAAATATGGTTATTTGTTATGTTTTAACTCCTTCCTATTACCTCTTACACATCAAAGTATTTTATTTATAGATTGTTAAAGATGTTCTCACCTTAGTTGGAATGTTTTACTCTTTATATTGCTTGAAAATCGTCAAAAAGCAATGTAACAACTGTCGGAAAGTATCAGTAAAGAGTGAAAAAAAATCGGAAACTTATGGTGTCCATTAAATGGCAAACAAAGAAAGGAAATAAGGCGCGTTGGCGCGTTGGCACGTTGGCCCGTCCCTCATTGACAAACTGAATTAAAATATGAAATAAGTAGCCTAAAAGTAATGGGGGAAAAAAATCAGGAACTTGTGGTGTACTTTAAATGGCAAACAAAGAAAGGAAATAAGGCGCGTTGGCGCGTTGGCACGTTGGCCCGTCCCTCATTGCCAAACGAAAATAATATAGGAAATAAGGAGCGTTGGCACGTTGGTCCGTCCGTCATCTGGCCATTGACCGAATAAGGAATATAACATTCACATTTGTCTTTCTAGGCACGATGGAGATTTACAATTTTATTTCTTTAAAAGTACTTGGGGGAGCTGTTTCAAATTAATGCGATATGAAATTAATGATTGAAATGTCACGTTATTAACTTCATGTTTCAGTGTTAGTACGTTGGCATGATGGCGATTTATGATCCATTGTCAGTACGTTGGCACGCCACTGGTGATTGAAATTTCATTAATAATTAGAAAACAAAGAGGATTTGTTGTACCATTCTCGACTCTTATTTCTTGTCTGAATTCAGTTTTCCCCCGCGCGAAGCGCGGAAGCTTTTGCCTTTCATCAATTATTGGAGAAAGAAGACGATTTGATGTACCATTCTTGACTCCTTATTCTTGTCTGAATTCAGTTCCCGCCACTCCCCCCCCCCCCCTCCCCCGCTCTCGCGCGAAGCGCGCAAGCTTTGACCTTTCATTAAATTATTAGAGAAAGAAGACGATTCGTTGTACCATTCTCGACTCTTAATCCTTGTCTGAAGTCAGGTTCCCCCCTCCTGCGTGAAGCGTGGAACCTTTGGTGTTTCATTAATCGGTTCCCCCCCCCCCTCCCCCCGCGCAAAGCATGGAAGGTTTTAGCTTTCATTAATTATTAGAGAAAGAAGACGATTTGTTGTATCATACAGACTCTTATTTTATGTCCTAATTCAGTTTCCTCCCCCGCCCCCCCCCCCCCCCCCCCCCTCCCCTCCTGCGCCTCGGACATCGTAGGATCGTTGGCAGGCAAAACAATCTCGGCAAAGTTTTGTTCAACACATGCATGTTGGTGAGAGACAACGACCAACGATGTGCTACGCACAGGGTTTGGTGACGTCACACAGTGTGGACATCGTTGGCAGACAACCCAATCCTGGCAAAGTCATCAAAGGAGAGAGGAATGAAGTACAGAATAATAGAAAGAGTCTATAGTCCGAAGACAGATGAGAATTAAACAGAATTATTATTATTAATATTATCATTATTGATAATATTAAAAAGAAGAATAAGAGAAATGGGAGAAGATGAAGATCGGAGAACAAGTAGGGCCTAGTGGTCGTGGGTAAAACAAATTGAAAACAAAAGAAAGGGGAATATATAGATCGAGGAATAATACTACAACAATGATAACAATAAGGGTGCGCATGCGCACATGGTAACGTTAGGTGAATGTAAATCGGCAAAGCAGTGAATTGGCTCAATATAGCGTTAAGATTTTTTAATGCCTGATTTATGTCTTAGTTTCAGAGAAAAAAACGTTGGGAGAATTTACTGTTAATCACTGTTAGAGAGTGTTGCACAGTGACGCCTTCAAAGAAAACCATAAATATCTTTGTGGTTTAATTGAGAAGATGAAGATCAAAGGAGAAGAAAAAGAAGAAGAAGTGGTCGTGGGTAAAACAAATTGAAAACAAGAAAAGAGGAATAGAGGAATAATATACTATAACCATAATATATCAATAAAAATCCATCTACCACAAAAATCTGTACATTTTGATGTACACCCCCTACTAATTTTTTTTCTTCCCTTTTTTCCATTTTACCAATATTTTTGTCTCCATATTTGTATTATTATGTATCCATTGAGGGTAGTCATACTATCAAGCTTTGCTTACTTTGTCAACCCTCCTGTTTGATGTTTTCGATTAGTTACGGCCAACCTTACTTTGTTTAATCTTTTGTCATGTATAAATGTTCAATGATTTGTTTGTTATATATTTGTAAAACTGAAAAAGAAAAAGAAAATCAAGCAATAAAAAAAAACCTGATTGATGTTTCTGATTAGTTACAGCCAACCTTACTTTGTTTCACATATACTCTTTTGTCATGTATAACAATGTTTTGTTTGTTATATATTTGTAAAACTGCAAAAGAAGAAGAAAATCAAACAGAAATGGGACCCGGTGTCCTAGGGTTAGGGTTAGGGTGAGAGTTAGGGTAACGCGGAACCCGGTGTCCTATGGTTAGGGTTAGAGTTAGTAACGCAAACTCCAGTGTCCTAGGGTGGCGCGGGACCAGATGTCCTAGGGTGACGCGGGACCCAGTGTCCTAGGGTTAGGGTTAGGGTGAGAGTTAGGGTAACGCAAACTCCGGTGTCCTAGGGTGACGCGGGACCCGGTGTCCTAGGGTGACGCGAGACCCGGTGTCCTAGGGTGACGCGGGACCCGGTGTCCTAGGGTTAGGGTTAGGGTGAGAGTTAGGGTAACGCAAACTCCGGTGTCCTAGGGTGACGCGGGACCCGGTGTCCTAGGGTGACGCGGGACCCGGTGTCCTAGGGTTAGGGTTAGGGCGAGAGTTAGGGTAACGCAAACTCCGGTGTCCTAGGGTGACGCGGGACCCGGTATCCTAGGGTGACGCGGGACCCGGTGTCCTAGGGTGACGCGGGACCTTGTGTCCTAGGGTTAGGGTTAGGGTGAGAGTTAGGGTAACCAAACTCCGGTGTCCTAGGCTGACGCGGGACCCGGTGTCCTAGGGTGGCGCGGGACCCGGTGTCCTAGGGTTAGGGTTAGGGTGAGAGTTAGGGTAACGCGAACTCCGGTGTCCTAGGGTGACGCGGGACCCGGTGTCCTAGGGTGATGCGGGACCCGGTGTCCTAGGGTGACGCGGGACCCGGTGTCCTAGGGTGACGCGGGACCCGGTGTCCTAGGGTTAGGGTTAGGGTGAGAGTTAGGGTAACGCAAACTCCGGTGTCCTAGGGTGACGCGGGACCCGGTGTCCTAGGGTGATGCGGGACCTGGTGTCCTAGGGTGACGCGGGACCCGGTGTCCTAGGGTGACGCGGGACCCGGTGTCCTAGGGTTAGGGTTAGGGTGAGAGTTAGGGTAACGCAAACTCCGGTGTCCTAGGGTGACGCGGGACCCGGTGTCCTAGGGTGACGCGGGACCCGGTGTCCTAGGGTTAGGGTTAGGGTGAGAGTTAGAGTTAGGGTAACGCAAACTCCGGTGTCCTAGGGTGCCGCAGGACCCGGTGTCCTAGGGTGACGTGGGACCCAGTGTCCTAGGCTGACGCAGGACCCGTGTCCTAGGGTTAGGGTTAGGGTGAGAGTTAGGGTAACGCAAACTCCGGCGTCCTAGGGTGACGCGGGACCCGGTGTCTTAGGGTGACGCGGGACCCGGTGTCCTAGGGTTAGGGTTAGGGTGAGAGTTAGGGTAACGCAAACTCCGGAGGGTGATGCGGGACCTGGTGTCCTAGGGTTAGGGTTAGGGTGAGAGTTAGAGTTAGGGCAACACAAATTCCGGTGTCCTCGGGTGACGCGGGACCCGGTGTCCTAGGGTTAGGATTAGGGTGAGAGTTACAGGTAACGCAAACTCCAGTGCCTAGGGTGACGGGGACCTGGTGTCCTTGGGTGTTCAAAACAAAGAATAACTTGTGGAAAGATAGAAATGGAAGATTAAACAAAATAATAATATGGAAAGAAAATTTAAAAGAAGGAGGAAATAAAAAATACCATAAGGAAAGACAGGTGCTAATAAGCAAAATGTAAATGGAAAAGAAAGAGAAATAAAGAATAACATGAGGAAATTAGAAAAAGAAGATAAAAGAAGTTTTAAACAAACAAATACATAAGGAGCGGTGGATATGGAAAACCCGCGCGAAGCGCGTAAGCTTTGACCTTTCAAAAATTATTAGAAAAAAAAGACGATTCATTGTACTATTCTTAACTCTTAATCCTTGTCTGAAATCATTCCTACCCCCCCCCCCCCCTCTCGCGCGAAGCGCGCAAGCTTTGACGTTTCATTAAATTCATAGAGAAAGAAGACGATTCGTTGTACCATTCTCGACTCTTAATCCTTGTCTGAAATCAGTTTTCCCCTCTCGCGCGAAGCGCGCAAGCTTTGAACTTTAGTAGTAGTAGTAGTACTACTACTAGGTACTACTACAGATTCTGAAAATGCCTTGTTTCACTATCATTATAAGTATAACTTATCACTCGGTATCAGCAGTCAAGCTTGCAGTTGAAGCATAATCAACAGCGTTAATATTTTGTAAACCAAAATAAATAACAGAGAAAATGGCAAACATATTATGTAAATAACCCACTTACCAAATTAGGAGAGCAGTCATGAGATAATTCGTTCATATGATTGTATATGAAATAGGATGAATATCGCCTGACCTTTATAGTTAACAAAACGTTTTACATTTGGTCGAGTATAAAACAGTTTCGATTAGTCATTTAATGCTTAGGATATTTTACTATTAGACGAATATTTAACTGGTACAAGCGAAACTTTCATTTAAAATTATAACGTTTATAAAAGTATATACACATAATTATGTGTGATGTACGTTGTATGTATGTTTATCAGAGGCGGCGCTCCCGGAAGGGGGCACAGTGCCCCCCCCCCCCCCCACTTTATCAAGTTCTCCAAAAGTGCCCCTTTTAAAACAGGAAAAGTGCCCTTTTAACTTTGTAAGAAGTGCCCCTTTTTACATAAAAAGTGCCCCTTTTACTTTGAAAAGTGCCCCTTCCCCTTTCCACCTCTGACATAAAAAACCCTCTTCTTTACACGTACCCCTTTTCGTTCGACAAGTTCCCATTAAGTGTTCATTTTCCATTCTCATAAGTGCCCTTTATAATCTGTAATAATTTAAGTGCCTCTTTTCAGATAGAAGTGCCCCTTTTCACCTCTGATAATTGCCCTATTCAAATCTGATAAGCGCACCTTATATCTTCACATGTGCCCCCTTTCCTTTCTAATAAGCGCCCCCATTTAAAAAAGAGCCCCTTCCCTTTCTCATAAATGCCCTTTTTCATCTGTGAAAACAGTCTCCTTTTTATTTATGAAAACAGTCTCTTTTCATTCTCATAAGCCCTTTTCTAAGACGATGGCGATTTAACTTCAAGTCTCTCAACTATGGCTCGTTGGCACGTTGGCAATATAAATTCAAGTCTCTCAACTCATGTTGGCTCGTTGGCACGTAATTGGCACGTTGGCGATATAAATTCAAGTCTCTCAACTCATGTTGATTCGTTGGCACGTTGGCACGTTGGCGATTTAACTTCAAGTCTCTCAACTCATGTTGGCACGTTGGCGATATAAATTCAAGTCTCTCAACTCATGTTTGCTCGTTGGCACGATGGCACGTTGGCGATTTATCTTCAAGTCTCTCAACTCATGTTGGCACGTTGGCACGTTGGCGATATAAATTCAAGTCTCTCAACTCATGTTGGCACGTTGGCGATATAAATTCAAGACTCTCAACTCATGTTGGCTCGTTGGCACGTTGGCACGTTGGCGATATAAATTCAAGACTCTCAACTCATGTTGGCTCGTTGGCACGTTGGCACGTTGGCGATATAAATTCAAGACTCTCAACTCATGTTGGCTCGTTGGCACGTTGGCACGTTGGCGATATAAATTCAAAACTCTCAACTCATGTTGGCTCGTTGGCACGTTGGCGATATAAATTCAAGTCTCTCAACTCATGTTGGCTCGTTGGCACGTTGGCACGTTGGCGATATAAATTCAAAACTCTCAACTCATGTTGGCTCGTTGGCACGTTGGCACGTTGGCGATATAAATTCAAGTCTCTCAACTCATGTTGGCTCGTTGGCACGTTGGCACGTTGGCTATATAAATTCAAGTCTCTCAACTCATGTTGGCTCGTTGGCACGTTGGCACGTTGGCGATATAAATTCAGTCTCTCATCTCATGTTGGCTCGTTGGCACGTTGGCGATATAAATTCAGTCTCTCAACTCATGTTGGCTCGTTGGCACGTTGGCGGCACGATTGCGATTTCCATTCAAGACTATATCTCGGCACCAAGTTGTAGTACTTTAACAAGTTGAAGCGTTGGGTTGGCGGATCAAAAAAAAACCTTTAGTTCGCATGGTGGGGTATTCTAAAGTTGTTCCCAACATAAACAATGGTATAAGATATAACAGCAAGGAACTCAAGAATGATTGGGCGCGCGACACCGAAACGGTCTACAGGCTGGACTAGATTTCTATGGTAAGCTCGGGCCCCGGTCGAGTGGGCGTGCTTCGCTCCCCAAACCCTAGGCGCGCGCTGCCAGCCGACCTGCCGCGTATATATAGTACAAGTACATGTGTAAGTCATTCCGTTTGACTTGGAGCTGCATGGAGCGTGTAGAAGCATATCATTTGAAGTGAAGTTGGTTCGGCTAAAGGACACCGGACATGGCGGCCGTCAAAGGGAATACGAGGGGATTCATATGGAATTTCTGCTTTGGATTATTCTTCGGATGTTGTATAACTTACCTCACAGTGAAATTTTCAAGACTGAACGAGTTTAGATCTTCTTCGCATATGCAAAAGTTTGATTCAGACTCAAACAACGGGGCCGGGGAAGCGCTGCGGCAGCCCGATGGACATGTTATTGTTGACGACACGAACCGAGTGTTAGAAAGCGAACTGAAACATTTTCAAGATTCTCACCATCATAATTTTGTGGGTAAGACTAACACGAGAGTGATATGACGGAAGACGTGCTCTGGAATAACTAAGCCATTAGAATCTTTGATTTCTTAAAGATTGAATCATTGAATGACTTGTTTTGTTTATTTAGCTTTAAAGGTAAAGACGAGTTCTGGTCATGCGATTGTATAGACCGAAAGCTTCAGTCTCTATAATCGTCGGTTGTTCCACTGAGACTACGTCAGGCCAGGCTCCACTAGACCTCCGGTTATTAACCGGAGGTCTAGTGAAGCCAGACATAGTCTCAGTGGAACAACCGACGATTATAGAGACTGAAGCTTTCGGTCTAGCGATTGTATAACTGTGAAAGAAACGTTGTGGAATCGATCAGAAAAGGTTGATCACCTGGCCCCCCCCCCTCCCACTCCGGGGTCGTCGGGAACGCATGCGTGTTCCCAAAATGTCCGGTAAAGGGATACTTTTCACACACCAATGTCTGGCTCATGGTACACAAAAATCTGGCCCGTAATCCGTATTGACTTTACACACAAGACTTTTCTGTGTTTTCAAAAGGAGGGAACATGCAAATGCGTACCCTAAATAACACTGAGTAGGGGGGGGGGGGCGGGCTGGGGTTGATCATCTAGCATATAAGTATTGGTGTGTACTACAAGGTTCTGGAATCATCGAAATGATCAGAAATGTGGCCCAGTCTTGGTAAAGTTACAAGCACTGTAGACAAAAAGATGTACACTGTAGGCTATATGGGACTACGCAACACGTACACGAAGTCACGATATCTATCCAGTTCAGATAGATATAATAATTTACCAATTAGTAGGCGGTTTTCGGGCAAAATTAGTATCAACCATCATCACATAGTAGTCAAAATATATGTTCTTTCACATGATTGTATAATTTGAGCTTCCATTTCATTTTTTGAAAGGGGGGCGTTTCCAAAACTGGTCTAGACCTAGATCTATACCTTTAATATCTGAATACTAAATGACATGTGATGTTTATAATTGTTATGAATATGAAGAGAATTATGCTCAGTCAGACATTAATATTAAATGCCCATCCAAATCTAAAACTAAAAGTTAAAACCGTCTAACTTTGTCACAACCCTCGATATCAGATAGAAACTGAAGCTTTCGTTTCGGTCGAGTGCTCAGTGTGGTGTCAGTTTTTTGTTGTAGGCTGGTCTCCTTCTTCGAGATAATCTGCCACTTTCAGGCTTCAAATTAACTACCGATCTTTGCAGATGCCGAATATACTCGGCCTGATTGGGGTGTGCAGGTGGACCACTACACCAGGGTTCCCCCTACATGTACTCTTATACGAATAGTGCAGTGGGTTCCTAACGTCTTATCTGATGGACGGAGTGTTTTCCACTTCCAATAGCCCGCATCTATGATTAAAAGGGAGTGGCAGGCTTCAGTCATCCGTCTGGGATGGTCACGGTGGGATTCAAACCCAAGATCTTTGGCAGGCAGACGCTTTACCGACTGAGCCAACTCGCCTCCCTACAGTATTCCTACTCCCTTTTCAGTAGTATATTCATTATCATAATTCATATGGCAATAAGTCAAATTTGACTATATCACCATTCACCAACTCATTTTGTTTTTCTTCTATTAAAATATGAACTTCATGGCCTGTCTTATAAAGAGTTATGATTGATCCGACTCAATGGCATGTCCTCCAATCAATCTCAATACGATTAAGTTACAGTCTCCAATCTCTAGTACATTGTACGATGATACATTGTAGTTTGATACATGTATAGTTGCGATGGATATCAATAACAAAAAGTTTAGATTAATGATTAATCGCATTGTTTACGAGACAGGGCCCAGATCTACACCAGTGAAAAACACATACCGGTAGTACTAGTAGTGGGCTCTCATGTGGAATTTGACACCATTCAGGTGTTTACCTAATATTAACAGGTGTTGGCGCTAGTGACTGTACTTTTGTATCCATTTTTGACCCGTAACTCTGGCGTGAGATAGTCTACTACCGTAAAAGTAAAACATACCAAAAATCAACTAAATCTTCATCAATTGTTCAAATAATGGTCATGATTTAAACATTGTTATGTTTTTTACCTGTTTCGCGTCAATTTTTTTAATCTCTTTTGGAGTATTTTCTTAAAAACCAGGTCATTATAATATACACTTTCTTACAGGTTTCACGGCTTACCGCTGCACAATTACAATACAATTGCATACTGATACCGATGAAGGGGTGCGTGAAGTTAGTGACCATAATAATGGTCATCGTCGTCATAATGTGGACTACTAATAATAGGGATCTGAGATTACAGTCAATAACTTATGGTACAGTATGCAATTGTACTGAAATTGTGCAGCCGTTTGCCGTAAAAACCTGTGAGAAAGTGTATTATAATGTCTTCGTTTTTTGAAAAATAACCAAAAAATAACAAAGAGATAGGCAAATGAATGAATAGAAACAAACAGGAAGACGTGGAAAGTTATCATGAGGAAACGATAAAAGGATATGAAAACAATGATTATCATGGAGAAAAACATAGAAAGAGAAAATTATAGAATGATAGAAACACAGAATAACATGGAAAGATAGAATGCTTATATGACAGAAAGATGAAAACAAATACATGTACATTATGAATCAAGATCTAGAAGATATTTGAAATAGAAAAGAAATACATAGAAAATCAGAAGAAATATGAAAAAAGAGGTAGTAGTTCTATAAGATATCAAATGAAATACAGAAATATAAGATGGAAGAAGGATGAAAACAATATCATTAGGAGAGATATAAATTGTAATTCATCACTTGTTCTTTCCAATTGCAGGTCAGGACGCCCTTGCACAAGTCCTTTATGACAAGGTACGTGTTTTGTGCTGGATAATGACTGGTCCTCAAAACATTAATACAAAGGCCGTTCATATCTTTGCCACGTGGGGGAAGCGGTGCAACAAGGTCATATTCATCTCTTCTGAACCATCGGACAAGGTCCCCATCGTGAAGGTAGCAACTAAAGAAGGGCGGGACTTCCTCTGGCAGAAGACCCGAGGAGCCTTCCAGCACATCTACGACAACTTCCTGGACGACTATGACTGGTTCCTGAAAGCAGACGATGACACATTTGTCATCGTGGAAAACCTACGCTACTTCCTGTCATCGTACACCCCCGATACGTCGATTTACTTTGGCCACAAGTTCAAGCGCTACGTCAAGCAGGGTTACATGAGCGGAGGGGGCGGTTACGTGACCAGCAGGACCGGTGTTAAGAACCTGGTGGAGATTGCCTTTAAGGATCCTTCCAAATGTTGGGGAATGGACAAGAAGGGAGGTGCAGAAGATGTGGAGATTGGCAAGTGCTTTGAAAATTCTGGTGTTGTTGCTGGGGATTCAAGAGATTCCTTGGAACGAAATCGTTTTCATCCGTTCCAACCTGAAGCCCATCTTGATCCTAAAGGCCTCCCGGATGCTTTTTGGTACTGGGATTATATCTATTATCCACGTAATGAGGTAAGTGATTTTCACTAGGTAGTTAAAGAGAAGGTTGAGTTCTTGGAAGAGGTGAAAAATAATTTGTAAGCATTATCATTCTTATTATGCAAGTGTGGAAGAACATCAGATAAGACATGTTTCCTGAAAAGCATGGCTCTTCAAATGCCTTCATATTCTAAATATGTCATGTAACATGGTAAAACTCGGGGGGGGGGGGGGGGGTAGGATTTTTACGCCACGTGTTTGTGTAGTCCCATATACATCTTTCTGTGTACAGTGTTTGTAACTTTACAAAGACTTGGCCAAATTTCTTATCATTTTGATGATTCCAGAACCTTGCAATACACACAAATTCTTATATGCTAGATGATCAACCTTTTCTGGTCGATTCCACACCGTTTCTTTCACAATGCAATCGCATGACCAGAACTCAACTTCATCTTTAAACCCTAATAGCTTGTTTATAGTCTTATAGATATGACACAGCAAAAAGAACATTCCTAATCTCTGCATGTATAGAATAAAGAGGTACATGTACATTGTACTCACATTTGCATGAACAGTGCTAATGCGTTTTTATGCCTCCGTTACGAAGTAGCCGGAGGCATTATGTTTTCGGGTTGTCCGTCCGTCCGTCCGTCCGTACGTCCGTCCGTCCGTCCGTACGTCCCGTTCTCGTGATCGCGTTATCTGAAGAACCGATTGATGGATTCCTGCCAAACTTTGGTCATGTATGTTACTTGCAGAGCCGATGAACTGATTAGATTTTGGGGTCACGAGGTGAAAGGTCAAAGGTCACAGGGCTCATTATGTATGCAAAAACAGCTCGTGATCGCGTTATCTGAAGAACCGATTGATGGATTCCTGCCAAACTTTGGTCTTGTATGTATCTTGCAAAGCCGATGAACTGATTAGATTTTGGGGTCACAAGGTCAAAGGTCACAGGTCACAGGGCTCATTAGGTATGCAAAAAGAGCTCGTGATCGCATTATCTCAAGAACCGATCGATGGATTCCTGCCAAACTTTGGTCATGTATGTATCTTGCAGAGCCGATGAACTGAATAGATTTTGGGGGTCACGAGGTCAAAGGTCAAAGGTCACAGGGCTCATTATGTATGCAAAAATAGCTTGTGATCGCATTCTCATTAGAACAGATTGATGGATTCCTGCCAAATTTCGATCATGTATGTATCTTGCAGAGCCAATGAACTGAGTAGATTCATGGGTCATGAGGTCAAAGGTCATGGGCTCATTATGTATCCAAAAATAACTTGTGAACGCATTCTCATTAGAACTGACAGATGGATTACTATTTAACTCAGGACATCTTGCAGAGCCAATGAACTGAGTAGATTTTAGGGTCATCAGGTCAAAGATCAAAGGGTCATATATGTATATGAGAAATTGCTTGTAATCACGATATTCTGAGAACCTCTTAATGGATTACAATTGAACTTGAATTTGAAAAATTTCTTCTGTTTTGGTTTGTAAAATTGCTCTATGACGGAGGCATCATTTTCGACTGCGCGCAGTCGAAGTTCCATCTAGTTTAGTATAGTGACATAATGTGTAATACGTTTTCACATTTCTGTATCTCATAACACAGAGCTCACTGCATACACGCAAGTTCTTTGTTTTGTGCAGCTGCTAGTATTCATTTACACGTTAAAAAACGTACAGATGGTTTAACTCACCATATATGTGAACAAGCCTCAAAGGTCTGAATTTACTGGTTTAAAAATTAGCGCAAAATAAGCGTACCTTGCTGTGCGCGCATTTAATATTGGACCTCTGACTTGTGTCGCTTATTTTGCGCTTATTTTAAACCATGGGTTATCTAAATGAGGGTTTAAACCATGGGTTAAATCTAAACCTCCTTTGTGAATTCGGGCCAAAAGGATTAATTTCTCACTCACCCTCTGTTTTGTGATGTCAGTAATACATGTAAAGCTCACATTAATGGCCTACATGTAATTATCACTGTTCATGAATCTGAGAATACCTCGTTATTCTATACATGCCGAAGTTTGCGATGTTGCTTTGCCACAATTTATGTGAAGCAATACCAAGTGATTTCCAGGCTATCCCAGCTGTCCTGGAAATAAAGGAAAATCTGGGAGATGAGTTCCCTTTTTACAGTCGGCTATAAATAGTCAGAGACTGAGATAACGCACATAAATCAGGGAAAAGTCAGAAATCAATTGGACCCGAAAGAAAGTAGTACACAGTCTCTTTTATTTTGTCTTCAGTTAAGACACGTAACCACTGGATTAAGATGTTTGAAATTGGTAAAATGATTCTGAAATATTGAAACTCCAACAGGGAAAATACATGTACAGGCAAAAAATCAGGGAGAAATCGGTATGATATGCTTGGAACCCTGACATGATATTGCTGTATTCCTCTGTTCACCTTTTTGATGAATGCTTCGAGTAATTACAAGATTATTATGTAAACGTAGATTGTACATTGTAAAGGGCTTTGAGAGGGCCTTCGGTCCTGAAATGTGCTATAAAAGAACGAACTATAATTATTATTATTATTTCATATACCGCGTACAAATAATTTTTAACATTTTTAAAATAAATTCTTCATCCTGTCTGCAGGGTTTTGAAGGATGCTGTTCAGATTACTCTATAACCTTCCACTACATTCCACCTGCCGCTCTGTACAACCTGGAATACCTTGTTTATCATCTGCGTCCCTTTGGTGTCGGAACGTACCCATGTCCAGCCGATGTACCCAAGGAGATTCTCCAAGAGGCACGTTCCAGGCAGCAGTCACAAGAACAGCCTCATGATGATCAGGAAAATAAACAAGTGGAGCAAGGGAAAGAACAGTTAAGCCAAGAGAAACAACGGGAAGAGGCTCAGGAGAAACAAGAGAGCCAACCAAAACAAGAAAAGGAAGCAAACGTTGATAATGAAAGGACGGACCTTGAAAAAGCAAAGGAAACGGAACAAAAACCTGTAGAAATAGAAAAAGAAATTGTAGATGTGTTAAAAAATGAAACAAAGAAAAGTGAAATAGAAGATAAAAAGGACTCTGTTAGGTGATCTTGTATTTGTAAGTGAGATTATTAATAAATTATTGATTTGAATTAGATCTTTAAAATATTTATTGTATTGCAAAAGCACTGTTTTCTTGCAAAACACAAGAAATCTACTTGCATTTCAGATCAAAAAGCAATATACCGGATCTTTTCCCCAATTTCCTATACTGTACACGGCGAACTTTCACTTCCGGGGTAACAGTTGGCCGCGCATTTGGCCCTGCGTGCGTTTACAGTGAAAAAGCCTGGGCCTGGCCGCAGCCGAGACTACCTTCAGAGCAGGGCCAAATGCGCGGCCACTTTTGGCCTCGCAGTTGGCCTTTTGCGCGTTTACAGTGCTAGGCCGGCCGCGCTCACTGTAAAGGGGGTCTAAGAATCCCATCTAGCTTTCCTGCCTTCCAGGAAAGCAGTCACAAAGGACTTTGTGCTCTGTGCTCATCATGTGTGCAAAAGTTCACATTCTTTCGAAGTTTCGATTTTTTGTTTGCATTTTTTTTTTTATTGTGGAGTTGATCACCCTGGTAAATATGAAAAATTGCTGAGCCGAAACCAGAAACATTGATAAAATGCCAACACATGTTTGCCATGCCAAGGGGTTCTTTTTTTGATAGCCCAATCAACCTGTACCCATATCCATAAAACTTTAAAGGTATAGACCAGTTTTGGAAACGCCCCCCTCTCAAAAAATGAAATGGAAGCTCTTATTACCAATCATGTGAACGTTTTGACTAATACGTGATGATACAAGTTTTGCTGGGAAACCGCCTAGTAATTGATATATTTGGTATTAATTATCATATCTATCCGGACTGGATAGATATCGTATAGTCCCATATATATCTTTTTGTGTACAGTGCTTGTAACTTTACCAAGACTGGGCCAAGTTTCTTATAATTTTGATGATTCCAGAACCTTGCAGTACACACACCAATACTTATATGCTAGATGATCAACCTTTTCTGATCCACAACGTTTCTTTCACAATGTAATCGCACGACCAGAACTGGTCTATACCTTTAACCTACCGGTAGTTGTAAACTAAATTTTACATAGGCTATAATACAGGCAGACACTGCCTCTACATGTACCCCTTCTTCACATGAACAAGGTGCTATTCACAGTGGAACACACATATTTATCGTTGAGGCTTGTCTTAAAAATAATTAAAAAATATTGCTCACCTCGCGATCCCAATGAAACAATTAAATCGTTGAGCAAGGTTCATTATCCTATCATTGAGGTCCGACCTACACGTATAAAAATGATATTCGATTGAGATTACAAATACACAAATGAGCGATTTAAAGAGAAGGTTGAGTTCTGGGAAGAGGTGAAAAATAAGTGTGGAAGAACATCAGATAAGACATGTTCCCTGAAAAGCATGGCTCTTCAAATGCCTTCATATTCTAAATATGCATGTAACATCATAAAAATCGGGGGGCCGGCTTTTTACGCCACGTGTTCGTGTAGTCCCATATACATCTTTCTGTGTACAGTGTTTGTAACTTTACCAAGACTTGGCCAAATTTCTTATCATTTTGATGATTCCAAAACCTTGCAATACACACAAATTCTTATATGCTAGATGATCAACCTTTTCTGGTCGGTTCCACACCGTTTCTTTCACAATGCCATCGCATGACCAGAACTCAACTTTATCTTTAAGATTGAGTCCTTACAGTTATTGACTTGTTATCGTTATGGCCGAGGTCTGATCAAGCCTTTAACTCTTGATGCACTTATAGAATTTTTTTCATTCAAAGTTGGCAGAGAACAGATCTTTGATTTTCATCGTAAATGTGGTCAGGCACAATTTTTAGTCACTAACACATGTTTAATTTCAGAACTGTCATGCAATTGTTTGGGTTAACAGACGTTCAAATCCGATTACTAGCCAAGGTGACATGTGACTCTAGTTCGCCAAGACTTTCTGAAATCTGATATCTAGAAATCTAGAACCCCAAATCAAATCAATTCAATTCAATTCAGGTGAACATCAGATAATGTGCATGTGAAGGGCATATCATAATGCCACCATGATGAATGAATTTAAAGACTTATCATTTTCTGAGGGAATGAATATTTAATATTTAATGGGTAAAAACATTTTACTGTGTGATCAGCATAATTACCGGTAGGTACACTACTACACTGTAAATGGACATGATTTTCTATCAAACAAGTGTTTAAAATAACTCATCCAATATATTTTATCATGTACTCTCCTACAGTTTTTTAATTCTTCAACACATTGTTACGACATGTAAATACAAAGTACATATGTAGATAGTATTTTAGATTAGTTGGATATCTATTTTACAATATATGTATATATCTACATGTAGTCTTTCATGGTTTTCCTTCTTACCATACACATATGTAAATTTTGCCACGGGCACTGTTTGTCATTTGTATCTTATCTACAACGTACATGTAATGTACAGATATTAGTTTTTCTTACTGGGAGTAGAGAATTGGAGCAATGTTTGTCATTCGTATCATATTTCAGTATTTTTGTCGACAACGTACACTGTACATGTAATGTACAGATATTACCGGTAGTTTTTCTTACTGGGAGTACAGAATTGGATCAGTGTGTGTGCGTTCCATTGGCTCACATATTTGAGTCATTTGATTGTTTTTGTTTTTTGGTTACTCTTGTCCAGAATCTCTGATGGTATACCTTTTAAAAATGTGAAATTTTATTTGTAAGTGTACTGCTTTCTTGTAATGAAAGCAGGGAACATACATGTAAGTTCCAAATTTTCAATCAAATTAAACGCACAAGTTCCAATTGAAGAGATGCGAATACATACTCTTGGTTGTAATTAGAGGTCACAAGAAAAAAAAGATCACATGTGTGTATATATATATATGTACTGTTGTTTGTAAAAGACATGAAAAGATGCAATATTCAGAGGTATTTTCCACACACTTTTCTATACACAATCGGTGTGAAGATTCCCTTCCAGCTGTTACTCCTAACAAAATCACAGTCTATGAGGGCATTCACACTGCAAGTAAAAACCGTTGAGTTTGATTTTTCTTTGCAATGTAAATGGGTCTTTTTATGCAAATTCATAAGAGCTATTACCCATTTTTGTCCTAGTCACAAAGTATTGATTTTTAGAATAGCTATTGTATTTTGAAAGACGGAATGCATTTACATTAATGGTTGTGGCTTTATTGAACACACCTCCAAATCTGTTGTGATTGTAGTAGAGGAATATATATGAATATTGAATACTTTATTTGTAAACTGGGCCCTGCTTCGTAAAACTTGCTATCTATAACAAATGCTACATTTCTATTACAACTTTGCTCTCAGCCAATCAAATGCCACTATTTTAGTAGCTAATAATGGTCATTGTCACTTGATATAAGGCCATTTACACACCCCAAACGCCATTTTGAAAAAACCATTGATTTTTTTTGACTGACATTTACACTACTTTAAAAACCCATTAAAAGCCGATAAAGTTTTCTCATACCAATTTTTTGCATGTCTTACTGTTAGCACAGAAGCAAGGATAGTCACGTAAGCACAAATCAGTATCTTACTGAAGTTTGTATGTACAATGCAAAAGTTGGTGAAATGCTGGTCGGCATTTAATAAAAAAAAAAAAAAAACACTCCAGACAAAAAAACTCACTCCAGAGATGGATTTTTTTAGTTTGTTTTTTACGTTGCGTTTAGCAACTACCGGAGAGACACCGGAATGTCATAAAAATCAATGATAATTGGTTGCAAATAAATGCAGTTGGTGATAACAAGTTCTACAAATCAGAGCCCAGGACAATTGTGGGAAGAATAAACATCTATTTTCCCACGGGATAGATTCCTCCCTATTGACAGGTCACAGGTGTTGCCTGGTTATATCGATGTACCATCTTGTTGGTTGTTTATTTAGAATATTGATTCTTTACCAGGATGTCCATATTCAGTTTGGAAGATGATCTTTTGGGCTGAGTAATTAATTAGAGGTTACCAATCACATACAGACTAAAAATTGTTTACTACGGTATGTGAAGGGTTCCATATGTTGCTTTACACATTTAAAATATGGACGGGTTAATGCAAAGTTTTGGTATGGGGTCATGAATTTGGTTCAAATGAACATATTGGAAACAAGCGATTTTACAATATTCAATGATCGCTGTCACAATTGAAAATTGAAAATATTGAAAATAATAAATGCTTTATGTTGTAAAGCTCTCTCTCAAGAGTAATATCACTAAAGCTTCAAATCAATGTTTCTTGACTAAAATCGACCAATTTTCTATTCCCGTTTGGAAGTTATATATCAGAGCTGCATATTCCAAGATTTTCATGGTCGAAGCTATCATTGTACCGCCGTAGGCACTATTTGAAATTTATCGGGAGCACTTATAAATTTGATATTTTAATTTCTCGAAATCCTAAGCGTTTTAGAGCCCAATTTTTCAAAGTAGTTTATTCTAACAGGTTTCACAATGGTAAGGCAAATTTTAAATTTCAAAATCCCACCTTGTTTATATATTACCAAAACTTTGTATTACCTTTAAGAGAAAAATGTATGCATACGTGTATCTCAAGACTTGCCCATGTCCTGTTGTGTATAATTATCAATGTAAGCAGTCTGCATATTTGACACGCAGCTGACTCAGAATGATGTGTGGGCAGACCAAGAGGCTATGTGCATTGTATGTATCCATGTATTGAATGCATTTTTTACGGATATAAAAGGATGTTATGTGAAACATACATGTGTATGTACATGTCCTTGCCAACTCTCCTGCTTTGTGCAGTATGCCTTCATGCAATGTAAACATACAATGAATAAAAAAAACTCCTTTGAATGAAAAACTACATCTTTTCAAAATCTAAGTCAATATTCAAAGTTTGGATACCATATATTTGTTTGCAATACTGTCTGATCCACATATTGGCCAACATACAATGAATAAAAAAACTCCTTTGAATGAAAAACTAAATCTTTTTCAAAATCTAAGTCAATATTCAAAGTTTGGATACCATATATTTGTTTGCAATACTGTCTGATCCACATATTGGCCAACATACAATGAATAAAAATACTCCTTTGAATGAAAAACTACATCTTTTCAAAATCGAAGTAACATTCAAAGTTTGGATACCATATATTTGTTTGCAATACTGTCTGATCCACATATTGGCCAACATACAATGAATACAAAACTCCTTTGAATGAAAAACTAAATCTTTTTCAAAATCTAAGTCAATATTCAAAGTTTGGATACCATATATTTGTTTGCAATACTGTCTGATCCACATATTGGCCAACATACAATGAATAAAATACTCCTTTGAATGAAAAACTACATCTTTTTAAAATCTAAGTATTAGTCAAAGTTGGATACCATATAATTGTTGCAATACTGTCTGATCCACATATTGTCCAACATACAATGAATAAAAAAACTCCTTTGAATGAAAAACTACATCTTTTTCAAAATCTAAGTATTAGTCAAAGTTGGATACCATATAATTGTTGCATTACTGTCTGATCCACATAATAGACTGCTTCACCAACAGACTTCAACATTTTATTTGTAGTATTTGTAGGTTTACTGTATGTGTAGAGATGAGAGGGGGGTGGGGCCCTCTCACGGATATACAGTCTTGTGAAGTGTCCTATCCATCACTGAATCCAGTTATCCAAATATAGTCGTGCAGCCTCTTAGCAATAGTGATATTGTGCGCCATTGTGAGAAAAAAAAATCCCTGCCGTGCAGATACATGTTTGTATTGCTGAAGATATTGTTCACTTGAACGCATTTCTCTTTAATCACAGCGGTCTTTTGAATAGAAATGGAATACTTACACTGTACAGTATTCATTTTAAAGTTCTGACAAATACTTCAGGGGAAACAAAGTATCTCACTTTAATCCAGAAAATGCTTGATAATCCGCAAATTTAAAATGCAATAAGTTTACACTCCCTTGCTGTGGCATCATACCTCCCTCCCTCCCTCCCTCAACTCCAGTTATAGAAAATAGAAAAGTCCACTACTTTTTCATTATTGAATATCGGGAAGGATGACAACATTTTATTTGTAAATGTAATTCATGATTATACAATATCACCACAAATTAAATAAAATAATATACAGGAGCATGTACTACTGTAATGACAAATTCCTTGAATTATATTTGTTTTAGATATTAAAATTATGAAGTGTAACAAAACCGTGTTTCAATATTTAAGTAGAAATAGGTTTTAAAGTCACAAATGTATAAGGACACAAATAGATGTAAATGTACATATATATATATATCTTGAAAGTAACAGGCGGATATCAATTTTCATTTCCACATTTTGAGGAAAAATACACATAATATACACTGCATTGAGATACTCGGGTTAAATCTATGGGCTTGATGCAGACTGTAATTGGTTTAATTTCCTGGGGGCCATAGCCCTGAAAGTTCTAATACTATTGAGTCGCATCTATCCCATAGGTTTAAATACATACAGTCCAAGCAGATCCTCAAAATTGTGCAGTGTATATTTGATTCATGCATAGTATCGTGGTTTACTGCTTTTTCCATTATGGGGAAAAAGGCAAGAGTATAAAAATGGCACTGACTCAAGTTCTCTATTACCGGTGTGGCTAAACTTTTTTTTTTAAAGGTAAAGACCAGTTATGGTCATGCGATTGCATTGTGAAAGAAACGTTGTGGAATCGATCAGAAAAGGTTGATCATCTAGCATCTAGCATCTGCAAGGTTCTGGAATCATCAAAATAATAAGAAATTTGGCCCATTCTTCGTAATGTTACAAGCACTATACACAGAAAGATGTATATGGGACTACCCTATATCTCTCACAGACCATGAGAGAACCAAATTTACCAAATATATGAATTAGTAGGCGGTTTCCTGGCAAATTTTTTATCATCATGTATTAGTCAAAACATATTCTTTCACATGATTGGTAATGAGAGCTTCCATTTCATTTTTTTAAATTGGGGCGTTTCCAATACTGGTCTTTACCTTTAACCCTTTATTGATGTGCATGTGCCTTAATATTTTACATGGCTGCATTATAATTATGTACAGTACATGAATGAACATTTACATGTACAATGAATTTTTATGCCTCCGTTACGAAGTAGCCGGAGGCATTATGTTTTCGGGTTGTCCGTCCGTCCGTCCGTCCGTACGTCCGTACGTCCGTACGTCCGTCCGTCCGTCCGTACGTCCCGTTCTCGTGATCGCGTTATCTGAAGAACCGATTGATGGATTCCTGCCAAACTTTGGTCATGTATGTTACTTGCAGAGCCGATGAACTGATTAGATTTTGGGGTCACGAGGTCAAAGGTCAAAGGTCACAGGGCTCATTATGTATGCAAAAACAGCTCGTGATCGCGTTATCTGAAGAACCGATTGATGGATTCCTGCCAAACTTTGGTCTTGTATGTATCTTGCAGAGCCGATGAACTGATTAGATTTTGGGGTCACAAGGTCAAAGGTCACAGGTCACAGGGCTCATTAGGTATGCAAAAAGAGCTCGTGATCGCATTATCTCAAGAACCGATCGATGGATTCCTGCCAAACTTTGGTCATGTATGTATCTTGCAGAGCCGATGAACTGAATAGATTTTGGGGTCACGAGGTCAAAGGTCAAAGGTCACAGGGCTCATTATGTATGCAAAAATAGCTTGTGATCGCATTCTCATTAGAACAGATTGATGGATTCCTGCCAAATTTCGATCATGTACATGTATGTATCTTGCAGAGCCAATGAACTGAGTAGATTCATGGGTCATGAGGTCAAAGGTCATGGGCTCATTATGTATCCAAAAATAACTTGTGAACGCATTCTCATTAGAACTGACAGATGGATTACTATTTAACTCAGGACATCTTGCAGAGCCAATGAACTGAGTAGATTTTAGGGTCATCAGGTCAAAGATCAAAGGGTCATATATGTATATGAGAAATTGCTTGTAATCACGATATTCTGAGAACCTCTTAATGGATTACAATTGAACTTGAATTTGAAAAATTTCTTCTGTTTTGGTTTGTAAAATTGCTCTATGACGGAGGCATCATTTTCGACTGCGCGCAGTCGAAGTTCCATCTAGTTGTAGGATGTATGCAGAGCGTTTGCATGTACAGTTAACGACAAAACTATTCAAACACCTTTTAAACGTTTTTGTGTTTTTCATAACTCGTGAATTAAAAAAGGTGGACTGGTCGAATAAGGGCCTTTGTTGAATATTGTTAGATGTAAGCCTTAATATGTCACATTCTCACGAAATATAAATCAGGACAAATCAAAGTTTCACATACGGTAGGCCTACTTAAAGGTAATACAAAGTTTTGGTATGGGGTCATGAATTTGGTTCAAATGAATATATTGGAAGCATATACGATCCTACAATATTCAGTGATCGGTGTCGCGGTCGAAATCGACTCTAAAGTTATGAAATTGTAAATATAAACTCTTTATATTGAATAGCAAGGTCAAGTTATTAATTAAGCTATAAAACAATGTTTATTGACTAAAATTGTCTGATTAGCTATTCTCGTTCGAAAATTATATACCACAACTACATACTCTGAGATTTTCATGGTCACAGCTACCATTGTACGGCCGTAGGAGCTATTTGAAATTTATCAAAATTTACTGGGAGCACCGGTAAATCTTTATATTCAATTTTTTTCGAAAGCAGAAATGTTTTAGGGGCTAAAATTTCTGGTGTTTTTAATACATCCACAGTGGCATCCAAATATATTAAAATTGTAAAGAATCACTATCCACCCATTTTTCAAAATTTCCCAAAACTTTGTAATACCTTTAACAATTTACTTAACTTGGTAAGGGTATGAGAATTTAGTTGTTAATTGTGTATTAGAGATAGACGTACTGTACACTGATTGTTGCGAAGGACCTTTTAACGAGTTTGTAGAACACTTGAACCGGAAGTTTAAAGCACTTATCCACACTCGGGCGATATTTATTTTATTTGCTGGCATGAGAGATATGCATCACCCGTTTGCTATGGACTTGTACTGTATGGACCTGTTCACACTGAGAAAAAATGGTTAGGATCGATAATAATTTTAATCTGGTCTTTTTTTTGTGGTCATTATCTTTTACCATGGCCTATACAATGTACCACTTTTAAAAAAAATTACCTGGCTGGAGGGAGATTTATCATCAGTTTGCAATGGACTTGTACTGTATGGACCAGTTCACACCAAGGTGTCAGCCCATCATCACCCTATTCACACTGAGAGAAAAAAATAGTTAGGATGTTACTGTCATGAGTGAAATTCTTGGTACCTCTTACCGTATACCCCTGATACAATAATGTAATCATTTTGTCTTTTTATTTGGCCATTATCTTTTACCATGGCTTACGATGTATCATGTTTTATCTTCAACATAATTATGCATACAAGGCAAACATTTTCAGTTACATATTAAAATGAGACTTTCCATAACATTGTTAATGTGATGTGTGACACTAAATCCATTCTTTGTTCTATTTTCTCCCCTTTCTTGTTCTGTGTGTGTTCCCTTCATTTAAATAAGCGTTCTGCTTGTCTCCCTTAAACAAATGATTATGTTTGATATTTTCATTATTCATTCATACTATTCTGTCTGAAGAAACTTCTTGTCATTTTCTGTATTATGTTTACTTTCCTTAATAAGCTACATGTAGCTTTGGTTGTTCTTTGATTTCTTACGACAGTTAACCAAACACTGTTAAAGTAAAAGCTTCTTACTCTTTGAAAAATTGATGTACTTACAAATAATGAAGTACTTATAAATACAAGAATTGCACTTTAAAAAAAAATATATATTATTGACAATTTTAACCATTGGTCAGCAAAATGAATAAATAAGAATTTGAAATTGAATAAGAAAAATCGCCAAGAACTTGGCATTTTTCTTTGAATACTTTTTCACAAGATGTGACGATATTTGTGAAGATGCCAGCAAACATTACTTCTTTGATTGTGTCATTTTATTAATTTTTGGATATGTAGATATTTTTATCGTGTGCATCTGACGTACGTGCATGAATTTGTGAGAGCTAGCACGTTTTATTGATGTATGGTAACATTAATGTAATGACGTTTATACGTGTAAATGTTGACTTTATTCGGGGACAATGCAAATCGTTTGTTCAAGCATTTTAATCATTATTGCAATTAATTTGAATTGATTGAATAAACCAATGCTTTGAGTATTTGATTTTTTTTTTGAATGTATGTGTACCCTTTATTTTCTCTACAGCTTTGTAATATTGTCTTAGAAGATGGTGGAAGTAGAAAGGGAAGGAAGGAAGGAAGGAAGGAGAGAGTGGGACGAAGGAAGATAACAAAAAGAGATAGAGAGAGAGAGGGAGGAGAGAAGAGAAGAGAGAGAGATAGAGAAAGGGAGGAGAGAATAGAGAGAAAGAGAGAGAGAGAGAGAGAGAGAGAGAGAGAGAGAGAAAGGGAGCAAAGGAAGAGAGAGAGGGAGGAGAAAGAGAGGAGAGATAGAGAGAGACTGAGGGAGGAGAGATGGAGAGGGGAGGAGAGATAGAGAGAGGGAGGAGAGAAGAGAGAGAGATATAGAAAGGGAGGAGTGAATAGAGAGAGAGAAAGGGAGGAAAGGAAGAGAGAGAGATAGAGAGAGACTGATGGAGGAGAGATGGAGAGGGGAGGAGAGATATAGAGAGGGAGGAGAGAGAGAAAGGGAAGAGAGAAAGATAGGAGAGGGAAAGATATAGAGGGAGGAGAGAAAGAGAGGAGATAAAGTGAGAGGAATGGAGGAGAGAGAAAGGGAGGAGAGAAAAGAGATAGAAAGAAAGGGAGGAGAGGAAGGTCATTGATCAATGAAATCCTGAAACGAACATTATCAATCATACATTATTAGATTACAATAATGACAAGAGGTAAGCACAAAATATAACTTTATGAGCTTATATACAAACGCTTCACATGCATTTTCGAAATGTGTCTTTACACGATTGATTATTGTTTGCGAAAGTCTGAAGCACAAGCAGGTGTGCATGCATCATCATTAGGGACTTTTAGATTTGCCGAACAACAACGTAGATTGGTACGATCGACGTCCTTTTAATGCGCTGTCTTGAATGGACGTCACACGTATCAGTCCACGCAAATCTAAAAGTCCCTATTAATGACCGACAGTGACACGTAACCTTCATACAAGCACGTGTATGCTTGTAAGTTAGAAACCAGGGGACCGACGGGTTTAAATCCTCTCCGAGGGACTTGAGGATTTTAATGCCATACCAAAGGGCACTATAAAATACATCAACTTGGTTTCGAACCCAGACCCTCCCGGTTACCAGATCCACAGATCCACTGCTCTACCAATGAGCCATCGTGCCTCCACAAGATGACTGATGTAATATACGATACTGAAGATAATTATATCCAATTCTGAAAACCATAGTGATAAATTGAATGATTACCTCATCTGTTAGAATTAGGCCTTTTATCTGCTCTTAATATAAACACTGTCTTTGTATCACGTGTATTTAAACATAAATTTATGCATGCAAGGCAAGCATTTCCAAAATCGGTAGATTTGTATTTAAAATGAAAATTTTAATGTGATAATAATTATGTGGCTCCAAGTTCATTTTCTTTCGTTCTGTTCTCTGTTTCATCTCCCCTTCCTTTCTCCCTGAGTGTATGTGTGTTTCCTTCTTCTTCACTATTCTTTCGTTGTGATTTAAAGGTACTATGTCCCATTTGCAGGCCAAATTTTTTTTTTTAAAGTTAAATTCAAACTGCATTTGAAAGATAATACTAATTTAGAACTTCCCTAAAAAAGGTGGGGCTTGAAAATGTCTTCAAGTGGGAAAATAACGACTATTAGTTGTCAAATAGACTTTAGGGCAATAGAGCCCAAAATTAATAGTCTTGATTTTCAGACAATCATACGTTTTATGCTGCGCAAAGATTCAATCAGTTTAATCTTGGCCATCACAAGAAGTGGGTTACTGATGTAGACAAATGCTCATGTACCCTTTACAACTCTTTTCATGTATATTATAACCAAAGAAGAAAAAAGCCAGTCGGTCACTCAATAGTGTCTGACAGTGAAGTCTAGCAAGTAAACGGGTTTCCTTGCATAATTTGAATATGAGGACACTGCTAACGTTTAAATTTCACAGATAGGACATACATGACATATTCATAATTCCTGCAAAGTTCTACAGAATTTGAGGTTGGCTGCAAAAGGGACATAGTACCTTTAAATACACACTATTTTGTAAACAAATTTCATTCGTATTATTCTGTCGTATTAGAGCTTTCCTGTCACGGTGGGGAGGGAAACAATTGATACCACGATAGAAGGTAGAATTGCAAAGTAAGAAATTGCTGGGAGAAAGAAGAAAAATTGGCGAAGATAAATAAGAAAGAAAGAGAGAACAATAAGGGTGGGATAAAACAAAACGAAGGAAATCTCCTTATAGGCCAAGTAAAATTGATTCCTTGTTTCTCGTCCGGACTTCTCGAAACTTCTCGAGGAGGAAGGGAGGTCACATGGTTATAATTCCATTTGATTTGATATTGATATTTTCCTGTACATAGAAATGCCCTTTGATATTTTTTTTTCTGTACATAGAAACTCTATTATTTCAATGTCAATGCAAACATTGTACTACGGAGGCTCAAAACTATATAGGGGAGGTTGAATTATGCTATAACTAGTTTTTTAACCCAATTGTCTAGACATGCAGGATGACCTAATTTTGAATCTGAAATACGGGACAGACAGGACTCGACTTCAAAGGAGAGGGCAACACATTCAAGCTAGTATAAATAGACCATTTTCGTAATGTAACCAAATTTCTAATTACCTCGAAACGTATTAATGAATAACTGTATTGCAATGCCAGTCAGAATGTTTAATAGCAATATCACTATGTTGTTAGGTAAGGAGAGCCTGTTTGTCCTATATACAGAGCAACAATAATTTGATGTATTTGAATTATGACTATTGAGGTACATTATTCGTAAACAGGTGAATGAAATATTTTGTATCGAGCCGCTTCAAAAAGGCATATGCAAACAGTAATTGGTTACAGACAGTACGAGAATGGTATTGTGATGCTGGCGAACTGAAACCTTTACAGCTTTGGTGGGGCAACCGCCGTGGAGGCCGCACCCAGGGGCGGATCCACGTAGCGATTTTTCCGGCCTGCCCCCCCCCCCCACAGTCCTCCAAAAAGGTTTAAGAAAATAGAATAATAACATAAAGTTAACCTTTTTTAAAACAAAAAACAAAAGCGGCACCCATGACACCACCCCCCCCCCCGCTTATTAACCGACCAGCTTAGTTGGCGCTAAAAAAACTTCTTAAGATTTTGGCCCCCCCCCCCCTGTCACCGGCTGGATCTTCCGCCGGCGCTAAATTTTCCTCAAAAACTGGACCCCAAAAAACAAACAAAAATGTGCTTTTACCCCCCCCCCCCCGCCCGGCTTAGTCGGCGCTAAATTTTTTCTTAAGATTTTGCCCCCCCCCCCCCCCCCTTGTCACCGGCTGGGTCCTCCGCAGATGCGTATCTACGGGGGGGGGGGGGGGAGGGCCTGACGGTTCAAAAATAAAATTCTCACGAATTAGGCCCAAAAAACAAAAACAGTGCTTTCACCCCCCCCCCCCCCCCCCCGCTTATTCACCGGCTGGCTGAGTCCGCGCAAAATATATACTGGAAAATTGGACCCCCCAAAAAAGTGCCTCTTCCCCCCCCCCCCCCCCCCCCGCTTATTCACCGGTGGCTAAGTCGCAACCAAATATTTTCTCACGGATTGGGCCCCCCCCCCCCTCTTCCCGCCGGCTGGATCCGCCACTGGCCGCACCTCACAGGGAACAAACACATTTTTCATGTTCAGCTTTCATGCATGATAATTATTAATTCCTGAAGCTTCCAAAGCGATCATTCAATCAGACCAGAGAAGGAATCGTTTGTTTCCGCTGTTAGCACGATATATTGCCGAACTGTGATATATACGGGCGTGGGAGAATTTGGATTTGTAGCATTGAATGGGCCCGCCCCCCCCCCCCACTCCGTGAACGGAGGGATAACATGCGTGTTCCCAAACTCTCCATCTCGTGATAAAAGAAAAAGGTCTACCCGTATTACTTTACACACCGGACTTTTGCTGAAAGGGGGGGGGGGGTCGCTGGGAACACGCATAATGCGTACCCTAAATAACACTGAGTGGGGATGAAGGGGGGGGGAGGGGATTTAATCAACCTTATTTCGCGAGGGAAAAATTGCTCACATGAATTTTAGAAAATGTAATCAAGAGACATGCAGTATACTTTCAAACACTCAGGCGAACAACATATTTCGTCACCCGTTTCACGAACCGTCCTCTCTGGCCAAATTCGGCATTTTTTTCAATTTTTATTTTTTTGCATTTTTTTCATGTACTAATAAATACCTACATTTTGTGAAAATTTCAGAGTCTAACATTGCGCGGTTACGTAATAACGACGTCATCGTAAAGCGTCCTCTTGCAATAAATTGGATATTTCTGTACCACGAACCGTCCTCTCTCGCGCTCGCGCGCTCAGGACACTTCGTGGTGAAGAATTTGACGTAAATTGATCCGTCTGCTGCACCACGAAGCGGCCGCTTCCCTGGAAAGTTTGCCCGGATCCAATTATTTCGTAAGTATATGCTCTAAGATCTATTTTCTAAAACATAAAATATTTTCAAAAAACAATAAGAGATTCTTCCTTCGGTTATAGCAATTATATTTTTCTAAAAAGTTCATTTTATCATTAAATTCTCACGAAAAATTATGTTACAGTCCCGCCTATTCAGTTTTTGGTTGGACCTAACACGAAATCCTGTCTGACTGTTGATAATAAGAACTAACTTCAGATCTACTGAAGATATCTGCTTTCTAAGATTATTTAATGAATACTGTCTGTAGATTAGATAAACACAGGAAAAACTAGAACAAGAGCAATTCAACACTAGTAATTTAGGTCTAACTCTAGATCTAGACCTAGGATCTACTTTGTCTTTATCTTACAATACTATTACTAACGACGACGATTTAGGCCTAGACCAGATCTATTTCTGATCAAAGAAAGACACAAATTAGACCTACATTGTAGATGTAACTTAGTCTTAGTGTAGATCTAGACTAGAGTCTAGGTCTAGTCCTAACTTTTTTTAGTATTATTAAGATGTATAATGTTACTAACTAACCTATCTTATAGATTTTATCTAGATCTAACATTTGGACTAGATAGTTAAGGTTTTACCTAGGAGCTCCACCATTAGCAGATCTTAAGTCATTTGTGCCCTGCCCATTTCGGGGACCAAAACTGAAAGTTCTATTTTATATGTAATCTAATCAAGATAGTTACAATTAATGTACTGAACAATAGTTGGACTTCATCTAGATTAACCATTTTTTCATTACAAAAAAAATGTCTTATTCAGTCCCAAAAATTGGCAGGGACCAGGGTATTCATGTTCATGTTCTTGTTGACATTTTTATTTATGTACTTGAATGCATGGTGTAGTAAAATTATTGTAACTTTAATCTCTACCTATGTGTCAAATCATTGTGAAACCGATTTGTATATCATTGACTTTTATAATATTTTGTCTCATTTTTTTTCTTGTTTTTATTATCGCAGATGTGGCTGTGCAACTTAGAGAAGGAGATATCTAAAACAAAGCAGGTATGCCAAGACCAAAGAAGAGCAAAGGGAAAAGTGGATCAAGGTAAGAATTCTTATGTTTACCAGAATAAATATTTATAAATAATGAAATGGTGTTAAAAAACAATATATAGGTGATGTCTTTGACTTTATAATTTCAAGTGTTGGGCCAATATTAATGCAGAATAATAATTTCTTCATGAATTATAAAAAATAAGGCTATAATTTCTTTACCAGTTCATCTCTCATGGAACAGCTTAATATGTATGTTTATTACCGAATACATACCGGTATGCAAAATTGTTATGAAAATAAGGTTGTTGAAATCTCTCTTTCTTTTTTTTTATTCCTTTTTAGACCGGATAAAGGCTATGATGTTTTGGTGCAATGGCATTTGAATGGTGCAAACAACATTGTTCATTCACCACTCCTTCAGTGGACAGGGAAGATGACAAAAGGGAAAGAGGTGATCATGGACTATGAAGGGACTCTGTGGCAAGGAATCGTTCTCGATTCAGAATATCTTGAAGATTCAGAATCGTCTGATGAGGAATTTGACATCCCCCTGGCACGACTTTCTGACAAATATGCAGGTATTACTCTCCTTTTCCTCTTTTTCCCAATTTGATATCATCTGAGTGTTAACCAGTTCTTGGGAGTATGAGAGTCTCGTCAAGAAAATGTTTACAATAATGAACTTGTGCATGAAAAAATGAACATATTTACAATAATGAATATGTATATACAAAAGAACGTAATTACAATTATGAATAAGAATGTTTGCATTATGAAAGTACAAGAATATAACAACAACAACAATCTAGACCAACTTTCCTACAAGATCTTAATGAGGAAAGACCGAAGCGCATGTTCAATATTATAAATGGATTCTTCTACATTTGTAAGATCTTTTTTTAGGGGGGAGGGGTGGGTGCAGGTTTGGGATGAGTCTTCTATTTGGGGGGGGGGAGGCATTGGAACTAGTGTGTATATTTCACTATTGTAGTCTTATTCATTTTTTTTTTTGGGGGGGGGGCATCTTCTTCGGAGAGTTTAAAACTAGTGTTTATATTCAATTTTTGTAATCCTACCCCAGAAGCAAAACTTGGTCCTCTACCCGTATCATCGCCATCACTTCCTGAAGATTCAACAGGATGTGGATCTGGATTGCCTGAACCAATATCCATCGCAAGTGACCAGATAACACAGTCTGATGAGGAATTTGACATCCCCCTGGCACGACTTTCTGACAAATATGCAGGTATTACACTCCTTTTCCCAATTTGATAGATAAGATAAGATAAGATTTTATTAAACTCTATCGAACCCCGATCGGGAGTATGAGAGTCTCAACAAGAACATATTGACAATAATGAATTTGTGCATGAAAAAATGACCATATTTACAATAATGAATATGCATATACAAATGAACTTAATTACAATTATGAATAAGAATGTTTGCATTATGAAAGTACAAGAATATAACAACAACAACAATCTAGACCAACTTTCCTACAAGATCTTAATGAGGAAAGACCGAAGCGCATGTTCAATATTATAAATGGATTCTTCTACATTTGTAAGATCTTTTTTTAGGGGGGAGGGGTGGGTGCAGGTTTGGGATGAGTCTTCTATTTGGGGGGGGGGGAGGCATTGGAACTAGTGTGTATATTTCACTATTGTAGTCTTATTCATTTTTTTTTTTGGGGGGGGGGGCATCTTCTTCGGAGAGTTTAAAACTAGTGTTTATATTCAATTTTTGTAATCCTACCCCAGAAGCAAAACTTGGTCCTCTACCCGTATCATCGCCATCACTTCCTGAAGATTCAACAGGATGTGGATCTGGATTGCCTGAACCAATATCCATCGCAAGTGACCAGATAACACAGTCTGACAGCCATGCAGGTAAAAATATCTTCCAATAATAGTTCATGACTATTCATAATAACATAAAGAAATCAGAGGACTGTCCACAGTACAAGGAAATTATACTGATGATAATAACTAAAGTGAAATTATATTGATACAGTTAGAATGGACAAAAAGCACACTTCATTTTATTGATTGTGTACGTGTTCTGAATATAAAAGGGATTTTCTATTCATTTATTCAATATCCTGATCAATTATTATCACACTTATTGTTTCTGTTGTGCTCAATATAACTTTACCTGTGTCCCGAAAATTATGTCATTACATTCACTATCATTGTTTTCCCTTTGTCTTTTTATCTTCTCCAGATTCTCCGCTCCATCCAAACATGCAGTGTGGTCAGAGAAATCCTGAAACATGTGACAATTTCATGTGTACTGATGAAGTTTGGGCAGCGTGTCCAGAGTGCTTGTGTTTCTTATGCTTCCTTCATTTTAACTTACGTGATGATTGCCTTTGTCATAATCTTGCATTCAATCTCAGTGAAATTCCACTTGACATCAGTTCAAGTGCATCACAGTACCAAGGGCTCACCAACGAAGAAGAAAGGAACAATGAAGACGAGGTTATGCCGTTAATGGAATCAAGAAGAGGAAACTTTGAAAACCAAGCCTCATTGGATACAAGAGTTGAAGAGAACGGAGATCAGGTACTGATGGCGACTCTGGAATCAAAACAATCCGATGCGACCGACTCATTAGATATTCCAGAGCATCTTGAAGAAGCTAGCCTTCCCCAGGAATCAGCTGATAATAGTCAACTGTCTCCTGAATCATTTCAAGTAGATGGGGAAAGAGCATTGGAAGTGCCAGAGCAGCCAAAGACGGTGAAGAGTAGAAATCAATTAGTCAAAGAACGGAGAAATGCTGGTTACAGCTATGAGAGTGAAAAGAGTAAGGAACTAAAAGCGGCGAGGAGATTTGCTAGCTACGAAACCTCATGTGAAAAGTGTCATTTCAGAGGACTTAGTTGCAACATATTTAGTTGCAACACTCGTGAAGCTATTAGATCAGCTTTTTATGACCTTGCTGATCTGACAAAGCAGAGAGAATGGATTGGACGGCACACCGAACAGATTCAAGAAAAGAAGTCAAGAAAGATCAGAAAATGTGCGTATTTCCTGCCCAATGCAGGTGATCCATGCATTAAAGTTCGTGTATGCAAAGCGATGTTCGTGGGAACATTAGGTATATCAGAGAGGCAAGTGAAGACCGTGCTTGGAAAGAAGAGACCATACGGCTGCCTTGAAGGTGAAGGAAGGGGTGGCAGGCAGACGTCTGACAGAGACGCTCTATTACGTGAAGGGGTGAAGCGGCACATTAATCAATTTCCGCGTCAAGAATCTCATTATTGTCGGGCCAACAGTCGATGTGAATACCTTTCAGAAGATCTCAATCCTGAGATCATGTATCGCATGTACAATTCATCTACAGAAGGTACAGAGGAATGTGCTTCTTTATCTCTTTACAGGAAGGTTCTGAAGAAGATGAATATCAAGTTCCATCATCCGAAAAAGGACATGTGCCCCTTGTGCGAAACCTACAGACGTGGGAATCCCAAAGAGAGGGAAGAAATTGCAGGGGCATACAAAGTTCACATTGCTGAAAAAGAAAAAGTAAGAGAGTTGAAGAGTCTTGCTAAGGAAAGAGCTTCAGTTGACCACACATTTGTCTCTGCAGTTTTCGATCTGGAGCAGGTCATTTACTTGCCGAAGTCCCCACAATCTGACATTTTCTACAAACGTAGACTCAGCAACTACAACTTCACGATATATGAACTTGCAAGCAAGGACGGATGGTGCTTTCTTTCACACGAGTGCGAAACAAAAAGAGGATCCTGTGAAATTGCCTCACACGTCCATCGGTACCTTAACAGTCTAGATGAGAAGGGTGTGAAACAAGTAGTGTTCTACTGTGATGGCTGTGTCGGTCAAAATAAGAACTCTATCATCCCAACAATGCTGCAACATTTCATCGGAAAGGCTAAGTCCGTTGAATCGGTCACAGTTAATTACTTCCCTACAAACCACGGACAAAGTGAGGGTGATGCCATGCACAGCGTCATAGAACGAAGCATTAGACGTGTGAAAGAAGTCATGGTACCGACTCAATTGAGCACCATTTGTGCGATGGCTCGTCTTCACCCCCATCCTTATCATGTAGTAGAAGTCCAATCAAGAGATATTGATGATTGGAAGTCTGTTGGTCAACAGAAAGGTATTCTGCGAGTCCGAACCTCTGAGGGTGGACAAACCGTAGACTGGAAGAAATTCATGGCTATGAAGGTCGTGAAAGGTGAAGTGGATTCCGTGTACTTCAAGTATTCTCACACTGATGAAGAATTTGATGTGATCAGGACAAACCAGACACGGAGAGGTGTAGAAGAGGTCACTGAAGTAACACCCGAGCCTCTCTACAGGAATGGCCCACCAAAGCTATCTTTGGGTAAATATCAGGATCTCAAGGCCCTCTGCAGCGGCACTACACCTGCAGTCTGGCACCCACTCCACCAGGCTTTTTATGATAAGCTGCCTCACTACTAAACTATGCTACCCAAATGATATCAGTTAATTAATGCTTTCATATTCTTTGTTTCCATAAAAAGTAATCACTGACCAGTTCATATCTGAAATGTAGAGTTGAATCTGCTAGATTGTGACGAGCTGTGTTTGTCATTATGATACTTTGCGTATTTTCATATGAGCGATTTCAATTTTTGTTGAAAATCAAATCTTAAAAAAAAAAGAACTTGTTTATAAATGATTCACAATTGAGACTAAAAAATACTTTTGCATGACATCGAAACGAAAATTACTTATTTCATTGGTATGAGATGTATCTAGCACAAGAGATAATATATCAATGACATATTAATTAAATGATTTGTATTGAATGATGCATTCTTTGGGATATTACATTCATAGTTACGAAATTAAGCTGGCTCATTTTATTTATTTATTTTTTTCATCTGTAAATATTGAAGTTTTAATATAAGGAATAGACTATAGAGATGAAATTATCAAATGAATTGACGAGAAATAATCAATTCTTTTGAATATTGTGTCAATATGATATTTATTGTACTCAAGACAAGTGATATTTTACCATTTCCATCTGTAAATAATGCAGTTTAAAAACAAAATGTAATACACTGAAATAATTAAATGAATTGACGAGAAATAATCAATTCTTTTGAATATTGTGTCAATATGATACTTATTGTACTCAAGACAAGTGATATTTTAACATTTCCATCTGTAAATAATGCAGTTGAATCTGCTAGATTGTGACAAGCTGTGTTTGTCATTATGATACTTTGCGTATTTTCATATGAGTGATTTGAATTTTTGTTGAAAATCAAATCTAAAAAAAAAAAAAGAACTTGTTTATAAATGATTCACAATTGAGACTAAAAAATACTTTTGCATGACATCGAAACGAAAATTACTTATTTCATTGGTATGAGATGTATCTAGCACAAGAGATAATATATCAATGACATATTAATTAAATGATTTGTATTGAATGATGCATTCTTTGGGATATTACATTCATAGTTACGAAATTAAGCTGGCTCATTTTTTTTTTTTTTTTTTTTCATCTGTAAATATTGAAGTTTTAATATAAGGAATAGACTATAGAGATGAAATTATCAAATGAATTGACGAGAAATAATCAATTCTTTTGAATATTGTGTCAATATGATATTTATTGTACTCAAGACAAGTGATATTTTACCATTTCCATCTGTAAATAATGCAGTTTAAAAACAAAATGTAATACACTGAAATAATTAAATGAATTGACGAGAAATAATCAATTCTTTTGAATATTGTGTCAATATGATACTTATTGTACTCAAGACAAGTGATATTTTAACATTTCCATCTGTAAATAATGCAGTTTAAAAACAAAATGTAATACACTGAAATAATTAAATGAATTTATGAGAAATAATACATTCTTTTCAATATTATATTTCTATGAGATGTATCTGGCTCTTTCAGAACATTGGTATTTCTTATCTGTAAATGATACAGCTTTAAAGAGAAAAAAATTATATGAAGATGAAATGATTTGATAACATGTGTTGAAGATAAATGATGTTTTCTTTGGAATAATACATTCCTATGAGATGTATCTGGCTCATTCCTTTTTTTATCTGTAAATAATGCAGTTTAAATAGAACTCTGAATTTACTACGGATATGAAATAATTACAATAATTAAAAATAAATAATGCATTTGTTAAATGATGTGTTGAAATTTAATATTTATATCCGTCAATAATGCAGTTTAGAAATAACATAATGAAGTAAACTTAGAAATGGAAAATACGAGATGTATCAAGGACTAGAATTTAATGTTTCTATCTGTAAATAGTGTAGTTTTAAAAAAATAACAATGAAGTATACATTGGAAATAGAATAACTACATGAATGGAAGAAAAGTGATACATAATTTTAAATATTTCATTATTGTGATGAATCTGACTAAAGAGATCTTGGTGAAATTTTGATATTTCCATCTGCAAACAATGAAGTTTAACAAGATTCTATGGAAATCAAAATGAATAGAATGTGGAAAAGTTATATATCCTTTTGAATATTCCTAAGACATGTGCATAATTGAATATATTTCATGCAGAGTTGTGAGGAATAGGTTTATTAAAATCCTCTAATTTGATGTCCAATATATCACTTTTTCATTAATAGAGACAAAGGTTTTACTTTATACAACTGATATAAAGAGTCAAATCACGAGGACTTCTTGATGACTGGATATGAAGAAACAAAAAAAACAAAAATTGAAATAACATTCCATCATTGTCCATTCTTTTTTGTCTCAATGAGATCTAAACAAACATTATGCCAAAATGTCAATGTGTGTGATTTTTTTTTTAAAGGAATTGTAATTCGTCTTGCCTATTTCAGATTTTGTTCTGTCTGTAAATATTTCTGTTAAATATGTTGCAAATACTATGGAATGAAATAATATGATGATTATTAAAAGATAAAAAGACACAATTGATAAATAATCTATGTTTGTTTATTTTTTTTAATATTTGAAGCAGGCAATGGACGTGTGTATCTAAATCCTTTGTTTCCATGCATGTCTGATTTATCTGATTTTCTTAATTTAAAGTGCCTTATGAAATTACTGCAGACAAATTTAAAAAAGAAGAAAGAACGGAAGAAATAAAGAAAGAAAGGAAGAAAATTTGGTAAAGAAAGCAAGGAGGAAAGAAAGAAAGAAAATGTAAAGAGAAGGAAGGAAGGCAGACGAAAAAGTAAAGGAAGGAAGGAAGGCAGAAAGAAACAAAGAAAGAAGAAGCAAAGAAAGAAGAAGCAAAGAAAGAAAGAAAGCAAGATTTACTATCAATCCAGAATTGGACAATGTTAAAAGAAGAGCATTTTGATTTCGTCCAGTAAGATAGCAATACTAATAAACTAACTAATAAATTTCAAATAAAAGAAAAAGAAAAGAAAAAGACAAATTATTGCATGCAATGAACTGATTTCCAATAAACGAATTTTGCCTGTTATTCAGTACAAAAAAAAAATCAATATTGAATTAAAATAACTATGAATGCTCACAGATCATACTTTAATTGAGATTTTCTTAAATATTCATTCGGTTTGTACACATCTTGTTAAGAGCGGACGGTTCGTGGTGAAATGGATTACTGTTGTAACGGAATTCATCTTTTTCACGAACCGTCTTCTCTGTTTATGAGGCAGTACGGACAAAAAATATTTCATCATTTTTGAAGAATTGATATTGAGTGAGAGTAGATGTGTCATTCTTTACTCTCATCATCACCCGGATTATTTCAACATCCCTAAAATGTTTGAAAATGTGAATTAGAAAACCGATGTCTGTAAACAACACTTTCCGATTCTCAGTCACTTCATCTTCCATTCATTTTGTACGGTTTTCAGTTGCGCGTAATAGGAGCGGACGGTTCGTGGTGAAAATAGCAATGCGCATTGTGCATTTCATCTTTTCCACGAACCGTCCGCAGGAGAGCGGCCAGTTCGTGGTAAAGACGCGAGGCGCGATCGCGCACTATATCTGTTCCACGAACCGTCCTCTCTGTTACAATGCTCGCTGTGGCGTAAATAATTAAGTTCAAGAAAATATAAAGATATGGGATGTAACTTTGGGACCTGAACTATCGAATGAAGTCATCGGTTTTTAATTTGCTCTACTTTTAGTTATAATTATTGCCGGTTTAAAAAAAGCTTTTCTTTAAATGCGTTTTCTGCGAAACTAACTTTCGCATCAAAGTGCGCAGAGAGGACGGTTCGTGGTGCAGGCGACGATTTATCGAGCATAGGCTAGGCTTGTAGCTTGATAGATCAGCCTTTTTAGTCTTGTGAGATATAGGGCGGCGAATTTTGATTTTGTCCCGTCTCCTTCATGAGAGAGAAGCGTCTTCCGCCCCCCCCCCCCATATTTCAGGCGCCAATTATAATTATGAATTATGATAGACAAAGTTTTTACCGTGATTTGAAACAATGCATGTAGTAAAATTACGACGGCGCCTAGCGGCCGAGAGAAACAAAATAGATTTAGAATGTTAGATTCTATTATAGAGCACTAAGAAGCTTATCTAACGATGCAAAATGATTACAGTCATATACTATGTTGTTTTACGACGGGATTTCCCTCCTCCCCCTTTTTAGGAAAGCCCCTTCCCAAAATGTTTTTTTTGGGGGGCCATGGGGTCAGACTAAACTAATATTCCAGAATAGACAATGGTATGTAATTTCCCCCAGCTTAGCACACGTTCATAATAAAATTGCATGCTTCCATACATAATGTGCAGTATATCATCATTGCCTTTGTCTTCCTGGTGATGCTACAGCATGTCTGACATAGCAACTTGTATGTTGCTATTGTATTACGTATTGTAACAGGTGGTCGACTTCAGCAAAGATACATATTACTTTCTCAAGTTAGCTCATTAATGACTGACATATGATGTCACAAGGGGAATGAGATCTGGAGGTTCTTGGGGTGGAGCTTAGCAAGTTTGAAAAACAAATATTTAAAAAAATATTTAAAAAATATCTTTGAAACAAATTCAGAAGTTTACATATCAAAATATGAGATGTATGCAGGACTGCACACCAACAGGAATACACCTGTATTTCGATTCCATGGGCCCTTTAAGAGTCGAGAAAGGTACAATGAATCGTCTTCTTTCTCTAATAATTAGATGAAACGTCATAGCTTCTGCGCTTCGCGCGGGAGGGGAGAAACAGGAAGAAGAGTCGAGAAAATTGAGGGGAAAATTGAAAATTAACTTAGTTCCTGGCCCCGGGTTTATAGGGTTAAATTTGTAGACATTGGCACATTGGCATTAATATACTTGTTGGTAATATTATTGGTGGCTAGTATTCTCGATAATCGGAGGCCTCTACACACCCCTCTCCCCCCCCCCCCCCCAACTGAAAAAGGTCTAGCGACGCCCCTGATAACAACACAGTTTATACACTCGAGATAATTTGTGCAAGTACTACTGGTGAAGTACCGGACCACCGTCTTTGTGCATTGTGCAGCAACGAAGCACAACATCTCACGACGTGACAGATCACTTTTCTCTAACTTACCAATCAGAAGGCCTCGTTTATTCCAGGAAGTGCCGGTGGACATTAATGCGCCAAATGTGGTTCTCAAATTGCAAAAGATCCCTACTCTTGGAGGGGGTAGGAGAAAGCAATTTTACGTCATATTACTCCAGGAAGTGCCTGAAAATGCGTTTAATGTGGTTGTAAAATTGCAAATGCTTCCTACTCTGGGAGGGGTCAGAACCCCCTCCCAAACCCACCCCGCTTAGTCGCTCCGCTCCCTCGCCGCTAAAGCCTCGCTCTGTCGCTTCACCGTTTTACAAAATTTTTCACCCCATGCCATTTTGTGCCCCCCCCCCCCCGTAAGAAATTCCTGGACCCGCCACTGATGCCCATACCCCTTGAGCTTCGGAGGCTCCGCCCCTTGACCCCCCGCGAAAGACTTCGTGCATAGCTGATTGTCAACGAAACGGAGTTAAGTCTTTTGTTAATTCCGTTTGTTGCTATGGCAGGCACCCAGTGAAAACGACTTCGTTTGATAAGATTATGGAAATGCAATGGAAATGGAAACTTTGTTATTCCTAGCTCATTTTTCCTGATTGAGGTGTCATATGAAAGAGCAGAAACTCATCTTTCTAGAAATGTGATTTTCTTTTTGAAATTCAGATACCGTCCGCCAAATGACTTTTTGGTTTCCTCTCTTCAAATTCATTTTAATCACTCATGCGTGAAATATGCATTATAAGAGTTGCATCAAAAAGAAAGAGGATGTTTTAAGCTTTACAAATATGTGTCATTTATCACTTATAATTGTGATTAAATTATGATAAAACATCGATTATTCTCGGTTTCGTTTTTTCTGGGACGTACTGTATATAAAAGGGGGAAGTTATTCATTATTGATGATTAGGTGGCGCTGTTTCTTTTTCTCTGGCTTGAATATTGATTCAGTGAGTTTCACAGTTTCCGTTCAATCGATGCTGTGGGTACCACTTTAGGCGTCGACCGTTACCAGGGTGCGAGTATTAAATGAAGGTTAATTGTGCAGTGATAAACTATACTTTTCCTTTCCTTCCTCTCCGGGAGAGAGAGTAGGCGAACGTAAGATAATATAAATACATCATACATTGGCGTTTATAATAGGACTGTAAACAATTAACAAAAACACACAACAAAATACAATTTGCTCTTTACAATTACACTTGGCAAAGTTTCTTATAACTCGCCAATGAGTGGTCTATGGCTTTTATAAATGTAAACTCTTAATTTTTCAGCCTTGTTTTAGTGGCAGGCATGGTTAACAGCTAAATTTGGAAATAATTGGAAGAAATCACCCAATTGTGCTTTATGTGACCAAAAGAGGAAACAATAGTTCACTTATTTTGTGATTGTGACAAAGTTGTCCCAATTCAGTGGCAAAATCTCCTCACAGTGATTGGCCAAAAATACCGGTGATTCCAATTTCTAATTTTGAAACTAAAAGTATTTGGAGTTTGTGGAAAGAAATGGCGTTTTGATGTTTAGTTTTATTTCCTTTCTTTGTTAATACCCCTCACTCTCTTTGTATTTGTTTATTTTTGCAACCTCTCGACTATTGTATTCATGCAAAGAAAGTGTTATTATTATGTATATTGGTGCCTTCATGTATATATTACTGTTTATTTTGTCCGCCTTTTTTATTTTTTTATATTTTTATTAAATTTTCTTCTTCACTTTATCAAATCTTGTAAATATCTGATTCTCACCCAAAAAATTTGGAAATAATTTGTTATTTAATTGGAAGAAATATACATAATCTTTAATTTATTCCAATAATTAACTTGTAGAAATCGATGAAATATTTCACGAAATTTAGGGCCTATAATTAGTTGCAAAAACTGGCTTAACTTTAGAATACCCCACCAAAACGTAGTATCTCCGTTGGTCGCCAACGCGCCAACGTACCAATTTATAGTCCCTTCCTTTCGTATTCGTGACCAGTTTCTGAATTTGCTAACGCATCAAGTCGAGCATGGAAATATGGTTATTTGTTATGTTTTAACTCCTTCCAATTACCTCTTACACATCAAAGTATTTTATTTATAGATTGTTAAAGATGTTCTCACCTTAGTTGGAATGTTTTACTCTTTATATTGCTTGAAAATCGTCAAAAAGCAATGTAACAACTGTCGGAAAGTATCAGTAAAGAGTGAAAAAAAATCGGAAACTTATGGTGTCCATTAAATGGCAAACAAAGAAAGGAAATAAGGCGCGTTGGCGCGTTGGCACGTTGGCCCGTCCCTCATTGACAAACTGAATTAAAATATGAAATAAGTAGCCTAAAAGTAATGGGGGAAAAAATCAGGAACTTGTGGTGTACTTTAAATGGCAAACAAAGAAAGGAAATAAGGCGCGTTGGCGCGTTGGCACGTTGGCCCGTCCCTCATTGCCAAACGAAAATAATATAGGAAATAAGGAGCGTTGGCACGTTGGTCCGTCCGTCATCTGGCCATTGACCGAATAAGGAATATAACATTCACATTTGTCTTTCTAGGCACGATGGAGATTTACAATTTTATTTCTTTAAAAGTACTTGGGGGAGCTGTTTCAAATTAATGCGATATGAAATTAATGATTGAAATGTCACGTTATTAACTTCATGTTTCAGTGTTAGTACGTTGGCATGATGGCGATTTATGATCCATTGTCAGTACGTTGGCACGCCGCTGGTGATTGAAATTTTATTAATAATTAGAAAACAAAGAGGATTTGTTGTACCATTCTCGACTCTTATTTCTTGTCTGAATTCAGTTTTCCCCCGCCCGCGCGAAGCGCGGAAGCTTTTGCCTTTCATCAATTATTGGAGAAAGAATTAGACGATTTGATGTACCATTCTTGACTCCTTATTCTTGTCTGAATTCAGTTCCCGCCACTCCCCCCCCCCCCCGCTCTCGCGCGAAGCGCGCAAGCTTTGACCTTTCATTAAATTATTAGAGAAAGAAGACGATTCGTTGTACCATTCTCGACTCTTAATCCTTGTCTGAAGTCAGGTTCCCCCCCCTCCTGCGTGAAGCGTGGAAGTGTGGTGTTTCATTAATCGGTTCCCCCCCCCTCTCCCCCCGCGCAAAGCATGGAAGGTTTTAGCTTTCATTAATTATTAGAGAAAGAAGACGATTTGTTTTATCATACAGACTCTTATTTTATGTCCTAATTCAGTTTCCTCCCCCGCCCCCCCCCCCCCCCCCCCCCCCCCCCCCCTCCCCTCCTGCGCCTCGGACATCGTAGGATCGTTGGCAGGCAAAACAATCTCGGCAAAGTTTTGTTCAACACATGCATGTTGGTGAGAGACAACGACCAACGATGTGCTACGCACAGGGTTTGGTGACGTCACACAGTGTGGACATCGTTGGCAGACAACCCAATCCTGGCAAAGTCATCAAAGGAGAGAGGAATGAAGTACAGAACAATAGAAAGAGTCTATAGTCCGAAGACAGATGAGAATTAAAGAGAATTATTATTATTAATATTATCATTATATTGATAATATTAAAAAGAAGAATAAGAGAAATGGGAGAAGATGAAGATCGGAGAACAAGTAGGGCCTAGTGGTCGTGGGTAAAACAAATTGAAAACAAAAGAAAGGGGAATAGATCGAGGAATAATACTACAACAATGATAACAATAAGGGTGCGCATGCGCACATGGTAACGTTAGGTGAATGTAAATCGGCAAAGCAGTGAATTGGCTCAATATAGCGTTAAGATTTTTTAATGCCTGATTTATGTCTTAGTTTCAGAGAAAAAAACGTTGGGAGAATTTACTGTTAATCACTGTTAGAGAGTGTTGCACAGTGACCCCTTCAAAGAAAACCATAAATATCTTTGTGGTTTAATTGAGAAGATGAAGATCAAAGGAGAAGAAAAAGAAGAAGAAGTGGTCGTGGGTAAAACAAATTAAAAAAAGAAAAAGGAATAGAGGAATAATATACTATAACCATAATATATCAATAAAAATCCATCTACCACAAAAATCTGTACATTTTGATGTACGCACCCCCTACTAATTTTTTTTCTTCCCTTTTTTCTCCCTCTCTCTCTTTTTTCCATTTTACCAATATTTTTGTCTCCATATTTGTATTATTATGTATCCATTGAGGGTAGTCATACTATCAAGCTTTGCTTACTTTGTCAACCCTCCTGTTTGATGTTTTCGATTAGTTACGGCCAACCTTACTTTGTTTAATCTTTTGTCATGTATAAATGTTCAATGATTTGTTTGTTATATATTTGTAAAACTGAAAAAGAAAAAGAAAATCAAGCAATAACAAATAAACCTGATTGATGTTTCTGATTAGTTACAGCCAACCTTACTTTGTTTCACATATTCTCTTTTGTCATGTATAAAAATGTTTTGTTTGTTATATATTTGTAAAACTGCAAAAGAAGAAGAAAATCAAACAGAAATGGGACCCGGTGTCCTAGGGTTAGGGTTAGGGTGAGAGTTAGGGTAACGCGGAACCCGGTGTCCTATGGTTAGGGTTAGAGTTAGTAACGCAAACTCCAGTGTCCTAGGGTGGCGCGGGACCAGATGTCCTAGGGTGACGCGGGACCCAGTGTCCTAGGGTTAGGGTTAGGGTGAGAGTTAGGGTAACGCAAACTCCGGTGTCCTAGGGTGACGCGGGACCCGGTGTCCTAGGGTGACGCGGGACCCGGTGTCCTAGGGTTAGGGTTAGGGTGAGAGTTAGGGTAACGCAAACTCCGGTGTCCTAGGGTGACGCGGGACCCGGTGTCCTAGGGTTAGGGTTACGGTGAGAGTTAGGGTAACGCAAACTCCAGTGTCCTAGGGTGACGCGGGACCCGGTGTCCTAGGGTTAGGGTTAGGGTGAGAGTTAGGGTAACGCAAACTCCGGTGTCCTAGGGTGACGCGGGACCCGGTGTCCTAGGGTTAGGGTTAAGGTAACGCGAACTCCGCAAATTCCAGTGTCCTCGGGTGACGCGGGACCCGGTGTCCTAGGGTGACGCGGGACCCGGTGTCCTAGGGTGACGCGGGACCCAGTGTCCTAGGGTTAGGGTTAGGGTGAGAGTTAGGGTAACGCAAACTCCGGTGTCCTAGGGTGACGCGGGACCCGGTGTCCTAGGGTGACGCGGGACCCAGTGTCCTAGGGTTAGGGTTAGGGTGAGAGTTAGGGTAACGCAAACTCCGGTGTCCTAGGGTGACGCGGGACCCGGTGTCCTAGGGTGACGCGGGACCCGGTGTCCTAGGGTTAGGGTTAGGGTGAGAGTTAGAGTTAGGGTAACGCAAACTCCGGTGTCCTAGGGTGACGCAGGACCCGTTGTCCTAGGGTGACGTGGGACCCGGTCTCCTAGGCTGACGCGGGACCCGTGTCCTAGGGTTAGGGTTAGGGTGAGAGTTAGGGTAACGCAAACTCCGGCGTCCTAGGGTGACGCGGGACCCGGTGTCTTAGGGTGACGTGGGACCTGGTGTCCTAGGGTTAGGGTTAGGGTGAGAGTTAGGGTAACGCAAACTCCGGAGGGTGATGCGGGACCTGGTGTCCTAGGGTTAGGGTTAGGGTGAGAGTTAGAGTTAGGGTAACGCAAATTCCGGTGTCCTCGGGTGACGCGGGACCCGGTGTCCTAGGGTTAGGATTAGGGTGAGAGTTACAGGTAACGCAAACTCCAGTGCCTAGGGTGACGGGGACCTGGTGTCCTTGGGTGTTTAAAGCAAAGAATAACTTGTGGAAAGATAGAAATGGAAGATTAAACAAAATAATAATATGGAAAGAAAATTTAAAAGTAGGAGGAAATTAAAAAATACCTTAAGGAAAGACAGGTGCTAATAAGCAAAATGTAAATGGAAAAGAAAGAGAAATAAAGAATAACATGAGGAAATTAGAAAAAGAAGATAAAAGAAGTTTTAAACAAACAAATACATGAGGAGCGGTGGATATGGAAAACCCGCGCGAAGCGCGTAAGCTTTGACCTTTCAAAAATTGTTAGAAAAAAAAGACGATTCATTGTACCATTCTTAACTCTTAATCCTTGTCTGAAATCATTCCCACCCCCCCCCCCTCTCGCGCGAAGCGCGCAAGCTTTGACGTTTCATTAAATTCATAGAGAAAGAAGACGATTCGTTGTACCATTCTCGACTCTTAATCCTTGTCTGAAATCAGTTTTCCCCTCTCGCGCGAAGCGCGCAAGCTTTGAACTTTAGTAGTAGTAGTAGTACTACTACTAGGTACTACTACAGATTCTGGAAATGCCTTGTTTCACTATCATTATAAGTATAACTTATCACTCGGTATCAGCAGTCAAGCTTGCAGTTGAAGCATAATCAACAGCGTTAATATTTTGTAAACCAAAATAAATAACAGAGAAAATGGCAAACATATTATGTAAATAACCCACTTACAAAATTAGGAGAGCAGTCATGAGATAATTCGTTCATATGATTGTATATGAAATAGGATGAATATCGCCTGACCTTTATAGTTAACAAAACGTTTTACATTTGGTCGAGTATAAAACAGTTTCGATTAGTCATTTAGTGCTTAGGATATTTTACTATTAGACGAATATTTAACTGGTACAAGCGAAACTTTCATTTAAAATTATAACGTTTATAAAAGTATATACACATAATTATGTGTGATGTACGTTGTAGGTATGTTTATCAGAGGCGGCGCTCCCGGGAGGGGGGCACAGTGCCCCCCCCCACTTTATCAAGTTCTCCAAAAGTGCCCCTTTTAAAACAGGAAAAGTGCCCTTTTAACTTTGTAAGAAGTGCCCCTTTTTACATAAAAAGTGCCCCTTTTACTTTGAAAAGTGCCCCTATTAATATTTAAAAGTGCCCCTTCCCCTTTCCACCTCTGACATAAAAACCCTCTTCTTTACACGTACCCCTTTTCGTTCGACAAGTTCCCATTAAGTGTTCATTTTCCATTCTCATAAGTGCCCTTTATAATCTGTAATAATTTAAGTGCCTCTTTTCAGATACGAGAAGCGCCCCTTTTCACCTCTGATAATTGCCCTATTCAAATCTGATAAGCGCACCTTATATCTTCACATGTGCCCCCTTTCCTTTCTAATAAGCGCCCCCATTTAAAAAAGAGCCCCTTCACTTTCTCATGAATGCCCTTTTTCATCTGTGAAACCAGTCTCCTTTTTATTTATGAAAACAGTCTCTTTTCATTCTCATAAGCCCTTTTCCAAGACGATGGCGATTTAACTTCAAGTCTCTCAACTATGGCTCGTTGGCACGTTGGCAATATAAATTCAAGTCTCTCAACTCATGTTGGCTCGTTGGCACGTAATTGGCACGTTGGCGATATAAATTCAAGTCTCTCAACTCATGTTGATTCGTTGGCACGTTGGCACGTTGGCGATTTAACTTCAAGTCTCTCAACTCATGTTGGCACGTTGGCACGTTGGCGATATAAATTCAAGTCTCTCAACTCATGTTTGCTCGTTGGCACGTTGGCACGTTGGCGATTTATCTTCAAGTCTCTCAACTCATGTTGGCACGTTGGCACGTTGGCGATATAAATTCAAGTCTCTCAACTCATGTTGGCTCGTTGGCACGTTGGCACGTTGGCGATATAAATTCAAGACTCTCAACTCATGTTGGCTCGTTGGCACGTTGGCGATATAAATTCAAAACTCTCAACTCATGTTGGCTCGTTGGCACGTTGGCACGTTGGCGATATAAATTCAAGTCTCTCAACTCATGTTGGCTCGTTGGCACGTTGGCACGTTGGCGATATAAATTCAAAACTCTCAACTCATGTTGGCTCGTTGGCACGTTGGCACGTTGGCGATATAAATTCAAGTCTCTCAACTCATGTTGGCTCGTTGGCACGTTGGCACGTTGGCTATATAAATTCAAGTCTCTCAACTCATGTTGGCTCGTTGGCACGTTGGCACGTTGGCGATATAAATTCAGTCTCTCATCTCATGTTGGCTCGTTGGCACGTTGGCGATATAAATTCAGTCTCTCAACTCATGTTGGCTCGTTGGCACGTTGGCGGCACGATTGTGATTTCCATTCAAGACTATATCTCTGCACCAAGTTGTAGTACTTTAACAAGTTGAAGCGTTGGGTTGGCGGATCAAAAAAAAACCTTTAGTTCGCATGGTGGGGTATTCTAAAGTTGTTCCCAAAAACTTTTACCTGTTTTCATATCAGCTCATTTTAAAGAAACCATTTGCAACAGTAATTTATTCATTGTAAAATATATATTATATATGATATATAAAATCAAAGTGAGATCTATATGGGTTACATTAATAGCTCATTTGTATTCATGTATATCGGCGCGCATCGATATGCATCGCACTCGATCGACTTGAACTTGTAACATAATGACGTCAACCTCTATCTATAGCCAGCAGGCCAGGGCAGCGCTGTTGTGATTTCGGATCCGCGGACTGACAAGTGTTTGTAAAATTAATCAAATAATCAGTGTTAGGTCTTGCCTAGTAATCTCCCGGACATAGTGTGCATTCATGTTGAAATGTAAGTGGATAATTTGACTTCTTGTATCAAGATTTAAGTGTATGTTTATGATATGGCAGATTATAGATAACATATGATTGTGATCGTGACGTGCGCACTTTAATTGCATTGAACAACAATGTAGCTATTATCTATGTGTGTAAGCATGATACCATTCATGTGCATTGTTAATGTTGTGTGTACTTGCGGTAAGTCTGATCTGTGCAGCGCACGTGCATTGAATGCACGAGTAAAAATTTAGCGGTACGCCCACACATAGGCATAGCTGCATTACTAATAGTACTATCCTGGCTGTGTATTAAAAGCTGTGCTATTGATTCTCAACATTTCAAACACCACTGTACAAAACTCCACCGATTTCAATCAAAATCGGTACTTTAGTGACAATTTATGACACCTAAATAACAGAAAAATACAATTCGTTTAACTTACCGATGTTAGAAAGAATAATTAAAAATTGAAATTGTAAGTCTACTGTCAAATTTGCCGATCAACCACATCGTATTTGTTGTGTGCATAAGTGTGCAATAAGTGTATTGACTATTCATGAGTGCAATTGCTGCCTCGTTTTACTTTGTGCTACGCTAGAGGTCAATACCCAATAAAGCCGTTAGCATTGACTCTCTAATGCTTTGCTGGAGTGGTTGACGCTGACTCCTGTGTGCACTCTGCGACAGATCGGCAGAGCACCTCCTCACCTCTTCATCAAAAAGGGGGCTAGTTAAATTGGGAATCAGTATTTGAGGTGTCATATTACATTTTGGCAAAATAATTCTAAAATAAATCTAGAATCTAGTATTATTAAAATCAAAGTTCTTTGAACTTGAAGTTTCTTCTTCTTCTTCTCCCCCCCCTTTTTTTTGGGGGGGGGGGGGGGGGTGGGTAATCGGTGGTTCTATTTCCTTTGCTGAATTATGACATGGTTAGCATGGTTATTTTTTAAAGGTGATTTAAAGTTATGGTATAGTTTTTTAAATTGAGTCTAGAGTGTTGAAATTGTAAATACGGTAATATAAACTCATTATGTTGTGGGGGGGGGGGGGGGGGGGTGTCCTTCTGTTCTGCCTTCAGTTTCAATGAAAAATAGTGATCAAATAGCAATATACCCGTACATGTAACCATCATGAATGTTTGTCCTTTATAAAGATATAAGATTGTCCAATATAATTCTTTAAAAGATAATTTTAGGACATATTGCTTGTGAAGTTGTAAACTTCTTCAAATTGCTGTTTTAAATCAACTGTCCAGACACACAGCTTTAAGGTCAAAGGTTATAAGAGGTCAATTGCCATGAAACCCTGCATTTTTGCATGCCCAGCTCAGCGAATACTGGGCATAGCTCCCGGGGGGGGGGGGGGGGGGGGGGGGTACTCACGTATATTGGGTATACGGGGATGTGCCGCTCGGAAGGGTGACTTTTTCAGGAAAGATCCTACATGGGTCCCCTTTTCATTAAAAAAATCCTTAGACATGGGTCCCTTTTTTCATTTATTCCTTTCCCCTCTTTTCTCCCTCATTTTCTCCTGGATTTTGGGATTTGCTCCTACATTGAAAATGCCTAAATCTCTCCCATCTCTAAATAAATGGACCCTTCGAATTCGGTGATTGCATTTCCAGTGTACGAGGTGTACGCACTGACCTCTAAGTCAGTGGGTGTACGTACGTAGCTCGTAAACTCAACTAGATCCCGGGGTACCACATATATCAGGACCCCATGGGCTCTATACCGGGTACTCATATGGCATAATGCGCGCTAGGTATGGTATCCGCCCGTATAGGGGTCGTACCCCCGGAAACTTGTAGCGCTTCGCACGCTGAAAGATCGGCAGCTATACCCTGCGTACCCTCTGTCCAGCAGCCGGGCAGCAGCGGGGCTCAAGCAGGGAGCTATATAGCCAATGCTTGAGAGCTCGTGTACGGGTACGTTAACAGGAAAAGTCCTTCAATTAAAACAGATGCTAGAGGTGCTAGCACAGTATTATTATGTTGCATGGTGTTTTCATCTTTATGTGTGTAAACTACTTGTAAACTACATGTAGTATGGTACAGTTTACTAATAAAGAACTTTATCGAGAAACTGCAAAATTATTGGCCATTGTATTATTACACACATAGGTGCATTACTATCCTGGCTGTGTATTAAAAGCTGTGCTATTAGTATTGATTCTCAACATTTCAAACACCACTGTGTAAAACTCAACCAATAACACTAAAAATCAATACTTTAGTGACAATCAATAAGATCTAAATAGCAGTAATATACATTTTTTAACTTTCCGATGTTAGAAAGAATAATTAAAAAAATCAAATTGTGAGTCCACTGTCGAACTTGCCGATCAGCCGCATCGGCATGATTGTGTGCATCTCTGTGTTATGAGCGTATTGACTATTCATGTATTTAAATGCTGCCTATTAACGCGTAGTGCAGTGCTAGAGGTCAATATGCATTAGCGTTGACTCTCCATATGCTTTGCTGGAGTGTATTATTACAGCTTAAAAAATGTAATATTTGAAGTTTGAAATCCTTAGACATGGGTCCATTTTTGACAAAAAATCCTTAGACATGGGTACCTATTTCAGCAAAAGGACCCTTGGATGTGGGTATGGGTTCGGAGGTCTCAGCCGCACACCCTCGTCCGACTATAATCTGAGTACCCCCCCCCCCCCCCCCCCCCCCCCCCCCCCCCGGGGCATAGCTAGTGCTGTTTATACATAATTACATGTTATTAGACTATAGTCATAGCGAAAATGAATTTGTACATGTTCTAGCAGTAGAGAATGATGACCAACTACATGTAACTAAAGCAATTCTATATCGGAGAAACAGTCTCAATTTCTCATTCATTCTTTTTTTTTCTAAACCCCAAATGGTATTTAGTACTTAAGTCTTATTTCCAAGGGGGGGGGGGGGCGGAGTGTCTTCCAAAGTGGAGGGGGGCACCCACATGTACATAAATTGTAGGAAAACCTCAAAGCAAAAACATGAATTTTTAGACATTGGTACATGTATACCCCTACATTCTAATAATTATGATTATGTTATCATGGGCATTGGCGTATCGAGGGGGGAGGGGTGTTTTGGGTGTTCAAACACCTCTCCTTGGCAAACAGGGTGTTTTAGGTGTTCAAACACCACCTCTCCTTTGGTAAAAGGGGGTGTTTTAGAATTTTAAAGACACCCTTTATCTGTGTTTTATCTATGGCCCCCCCCCCTTCCCCCCACCCCAGGCAAAAATCAGTTCCCCCTTTTTATTTACCGGCTGGCTGATTTCCTGCTTAATATTTTCTCACAAATTGGGCAAAGAAATACCTCCCTTAAAAAATCCTGGATACGCCCTTGATCATGGGTGTATTGTTTCAATATTTGTTTCTCTCTTTACATGGGCCAAGATACTGCTTAAAGATAAAGACCAGTTCTAGTCATGCGATTGCATTGTGAAAGGAACGGTGTGGAATCGATCAGAAAAGGTTGATCATCTAGCATATAAGTATTGGTGTGTACTGCAAGGTTCTGGAATCATCAAAATTATAAGAAATTTGGCCCAGTCTTGGTAAAGTTACAAGCTACAATAATTTGTCATTTGGAAGAAATTTGTGAATATATCTGTATTGTAGTGCAGAAATGGATGAAATATTTTCGCGAAAGGCCCTTTAGATCCGTCGAGTTGCAAAACTTTTACCTGTTTTCATATCAGCTTATTTTTTTTACATTAAAGGAAACTAAAACCTTCATACTAAGTTACTTTTATTGTAAAGTTTAAGATATTTGAAAAATATCAGTGACAATTTGAACAAAATCAGGCAAGGAATAAGGAAGTAAGAGTGTGTGTGTGTATTGGGTTTTTACAGACGTGTATCAATCAGATATGATTATTTACGTCTGGGACCGACCTTTAAACGTCACCATCCGAAAGACGTGACTCAGTTTCGAACCTGCGTCCTCGGCTGAATCAGTTTGTAACTTCCACTTTTTAGCTGGATTACAGGCGCACGCCACAACGCCAAGAGCTTTTTGAAATGACTAGTCACTAGAGGGCGGTATTCAATTTGATGACATCATCTGTGAACAACTCTCCATGCCTTTTGTACATCAAATTTCATGTTTTTCCTTCTTTCTTGTGATTGAGATAATGTACTCCCCCGAAAGCAAGATATAGAATGCAAAATGATATTCTACTTCACATGCTTTGAAGTCGGATCAAGAACACAAATAAATACGAAGAAAACAAAAAAATTGTGAAATTTTATGTACAAAAGGCATGGAGAGTTGTTCACAGATGATGTCATCAAATTGAATACCGCCCTCTAGTGACTAGTCATTTAAAAAAGCGCTTACTTCCTTATTCCTTGCCCGATTTTGTTCAAATTTTCACTGATTTTATTCAAATCTTTTAAACTTTACAATAAAAGTAACTTAGTATGAAGGTTTTGGTTTCCTTTAAAAATAAAGAAATTATTTGCAATAATATAAACTCATTGTACAAATTGATAAGATCTATAAACAAAATCAAAGTTTCAATAAATGGGTTCAATCATTTGTATTGATGTACATGTACACTGTAGTGCACAATAATCATGTGAATGAAAGAAGCCTCCCATTCGCGCGCATCGATATGCATCATCACACGTGACTTGAACTTCATGTAAATAACATGCATTACGTCAATGAATGACATCATTCTAACCAGGCCAGCGCTATTATGATATTTTGTTTGTTTTGATAAAACTGTCTGAGAACTATAGGACCATTAATAGCTGGTCTTACCTTTGGGACATTGTGTGCATTCATGTGGAAATGTAAGTCGATAATTTGACTTCTTGTATGAAGATTATAAAGTGTATATTATGATAGGGAAGATGACATTGTGGTTTGTGATTACAATAATTTGACGTGCGCACTTTGAACATTTAGGTCTCTATGCTATTATCTGAATGTACATGTACGTGTACCGGTAAGCATGACATACCAGCTAGTGCATGTGCTGTGTGTACTATTTGCCTTGTGTTGAAAACTTGTGTTGTTCACACCGACTCCTGTCATATTACACTCTGTGACAGAGCACACCCCCCCCCCTCCCTCTTCGTAAAAAAGGTGTTAAGATTAAACTGGGAATCAGTTTTTGAGGTTATACATTTTTGAAAATAATTCAAAATCTGATCTAATTAGTTCTTTGATTTTAAAAAAAAAAATTTAATTTTTTTTTTTTTTTTTTTGGGGGGGGGGGGGGAAGGGTAGATCTACTGTACATAATATAGTTCGACTTTGTTGAAATTTTGACAGTTTCTGTGGTGAATTCTTTAATAATATTAACATTTGTCAACCTTCCCCTTACACAAACGGTAAAACCTTGCTGCACGCCCAAGGGGGGATTAACTTGCCAATTAATTCTCACCAGAATCTGGCAAAAAGTTTGCCCTCAGTTTTTTTCTGATGATTATTGGAAAGAAAATAGATTTTTTAGTTTACATATATATTTTTTTATCTTATGTTTTTTATCATAAGGAGACAATCTGATTACATTCTGGGGTAGGTCAAAGGTTTAAAGGCTACCCATAGGAAAGAAATGAGCCTGCCGCATACTCCTGCGGCAGACTTGCCGCAGATCTGCAGCAGACCTGCCGCAGACAGTCATCTTTTTCACATGCAAATTAGTTTTGCCGCAGACTTGCTGCAGACTTGCCGCATACTCTTTCAGTATGATGAAGAGTCTGCGGCAGGTCTGCCGCAGACTTGCTGCAGACTTGCCGCATACTCTTTCAGTATGATGAAGAGTCTGCGGCAGGTCTGCCGCAGACTTGCTGCAGACCTGCCGCAGACTCTTCGTCATGAATATTCATATCTCATATAGACCTGCTGCAGACCTGCCGCATACTCTTTCATATCCAGTACGTGGCAATATGCATGTAGAAGAACCAGTGATAAACTGATTGATACTTCGTAATCGATATTGGCAATATCGATATTACCAATTAGGTAATACCAATATATATATATATATTACCAATTAGGTATATTCTATTCTCAATTGTATTAACTTCATCACATTGATCATTTGAAGTGTATTCAAGAGTAACATTTAAAGTGACACAGGCTCGTACACATATATATACTAAATATGTATATTGTTTCTTGGTTAGTAATCATAGTTTCTTGGTTAGTAATCAATATATCTATTGCTTAAACGTGAATGTAATTGTAACATGATCAGACAAAATAATCTATTGGTTAATAATGGCAAAAGGAAAATAGAAATCACAAAAATGATGTGCATTGTCTTAATTTGCTTAACAAATCATGATAAATGTATTTTTCTGTCACACGTGTAAAGTAATAATGAATATGCATGAGATGATTGGTTTCAATTGGCCCTATTAGACTTTAATGGGATTTCCTGTGGCAGACCTGCCGCAGACTGTTCCTGTGGCGTACTGGTATGCGGCAAGTCTGCAGCAAAATTTCATCCTGCCGCAGATCTGCCGCAGACTGTTCCTGTGGCATACTAGTATGCGGCAAGTCTGGAGCAAAATTTCATCCTGCCGCAGATCTGCCGCAGACTGTTCCTGTGGCATACTAGTATGCGGCAAGTCTGCAGCAAAATTTCATCCTGCCGCAGATCTGCCGCAGACTGTTCCTGTGGCATACTAGTATGTGGCAAGTCTGCAGCAAAATTTCATCCTGCCGCAGATCTGCCGCAGACTGTTCCTGTGGCATACTAGTATGCGGCAAGTCTGGAGCAAAGTTTCATCTTGCCGCAGATCTGCCGCAGACTGTTCCTGTGGCATACTAGTATGCGGCAAGTCTGCAGCAAAGTTTCATCTTGCCGCAGATCTGCCGCAGACTGTTCCTGTGGCATACTAGTATGCGGCAAGTCTGCAGCAAAATTTCATCCTGCCGCAGATCTGCCGCAGACTGTTCCTGTGGCATACTAGTATGCGGCAAGTCTGGAGCAAAGTTTCATCTTGCCGCAGATCTGCCGCAGACTGTTCCTGTCTGTGGCATACTAGTATGCGGCAAGTCTGGAGCAAAATTTCATCCTGCCGCAGATCTGCCGCAGACTGTTCCTGTGGCATACTAGTATGCGGCAAGTCTGCAGCAAAATTTCATCCTGCCGCAGATCTGCCGCAGACTGTTCCTGTGGCATACTGGTATGCGGCAAGTCTGCAGCAAAATTTCTTTCTGCCGCATACTTCGGCATACTCTTTGCCGCAGACTAAAAGTCTGCGGCAGGTCTGCTGCAGATCTGCGGCAGGTCTGCGGCAGGTCTGCGGCATACTTTTCACTTTCCTATGGGTATCTATCTATCTAACAGGCTATAGTTCATCCAGATGTTGGACAAAGCCCTCCTCATAACATTTCCATTCTCTTCTGTCTCTAGCTGTCATAGTCCAAGCGGCCGTTCTCATGTATGATGTTAGGTCGATCTTCTCTTCTGCCTTCCTCTTCTTCTCTTTCCCATCCTTGGTTGCCATTCTGTTAAACGATTTGTCCATCTATTGTCCTGATGTCTTGCTACGTGCCCAGCCCATCTCCACTTTGATTCTCTGACTTTCTCCATGATATCTTTAACTTTAACCTTTGTTTTCTGGCGTATGACTTTTTAATGGATTTTGTCTCAAACAAATTTATTTGAAATTCAGTGTTTTTTGCTGTGTATATTGCCATACACTGTATGTGTTTTTGTGCTCTGCCTTTAGTTTTAATGAAAATAGTGATCAAATAGCAATTAATATATTAAACCATCATGAATTGTTATTATTTTATAAATATATGATATTGTCCAACATAATTCTAAGATAAATTTATGAAATATTACTTGCAGTAAACTTCTTCAAATTGCTGTTTAAAAAAAAAAACTGTCCAGATACAAAACTTGCGAGACACAGAGCGTCTGGGCACACATGTACATATAGGCCAAAGGTTTTAAGAGGTAAATTGCCATGAAACTCTGTATTTTTGTATGCCCAGCCTAGTTATAATTGCATCTTCCAGTGGGAGGGAGGGGGGAGGGGGGGGGGGGGGGGCACCCCCAAAAGGGCACCTACATGTACATGTACATGTACATATACATTGTATAGAAACCTCAAAAGCAAAAACATACATTTTCAGACATTGGTACATGTACATCTAAACCCCTACATTTTCATAATTATGATTACATTATCTTGGGCGTTGGCCTATCGAGGGGTGTTTTGGGTGTTCAAACACCTCCTCGATCGTAGCAAACAGGGGGTGTGTTAGATGTTCAAACACTCGCCCCCTCCCCCTCCTTGGCAAAAGGGGGGTGTTTTAGAATTTTAAAGACGCCCTTTATCTGTGTTGTATCTATGGTCCCCCCCCCCCGGCCAAAAATTAGTGCTACCCCCTCACCCCCCCCCCCTGCTTTATTACCGGCTGGCTGATTCGTCCCTAAATATTTTCTCACGTATTGGCAAAAAACACCTCCCCTTAACAAATCCTGGATACGCCCTTTGTCATGGGTGTATTGTTACAATATTTGTTTCTTTCTTTACAGGGGCCAATTAAGATACTGCTTAAGCATCTTACCTTGCAGTTGGGTGTGATGGTCGGAATATTTATTTGCGAGTGAGCAAAGCGAGCAATATTTTGAAGATTTGTGAGGTCGCAGTGTGAAAAAATACATCTTATAATGAGAGAAAAAAACGTCCTGACTCCTGATGGGTTTGACTTATTAGCACAATTTAATCATGTACATGTAAGGCTGAAAAGACCCCCCCCCCCCCCATGCTACCGTGGAGTAAACTCCACTGTACGTACTGTACAGGCGTTGGTTCATAACTTAAGTTTGGAAATAATTTGTCATCTGGAAGAAATTTTATTGTAGTGTAGAAATCGAGTTGCAAAACTTTTACCTGTTTTCATATCAGCTCATTTTTTTTTACATTAAAAAAAAAAAAATCTTTTGCAACATGTACTCTTTGTAGAAATCATTAAGAAAACTACTAACAGAAATTCAAGTTTCAATAAATGGGTTACATTAGCTCACTTTAAATTCATGTAGTGCACAATATATTATTATGTGAATGAAACACCTCCATCGCATGCATTGATATGCATCACCCTTTAACTGTACTTGACATGAACTTGTCACATCACGTGACGTCAACATCACGTGACGTCAACATCATTCGATACTGTCCTCCCACCTCCCTGATCTAGCTATAGCCAGGCTAGCGCTATTATGATTTTGGACTGATACATAAGTGTTTGTAAAACTGCATTGTTTGCTGACATTGTGTTCATTCAAGTGGAATTGTAAGTGGATAATTTGACTTCTTGTATGAAGATCAAAGTGTGTATTTAATGATATGGAAGACGTCAGATGACATTGTGATTTGTTTATAATAATTTGGCGTGTGTCGTAACTGTCTGTGGTTTTCGTGAACAAAGAACAAAGCTCTCTAACATGGACATGCATGCATGTACATGTATGTAGGATATCGATACATGGTGCATATTGTGTGTGTACTCTTGCCAGTGCAACATACCGGTACTGTAGTTATGAATGAAAATATGTGTTGACATTGACTCTTGACATTGACTCTTGTCAAATTACACTCTGTGTCGGAGCACGCCCTCCTCCTGTCATCAAAAAGGGGGCAAGATTTAAACTGGGAATCAGGTGACATTATTACAATTGGGCAAAATAATTCTAAATCTAATCCAAGTTCTTAATTTGATGCTTTTTTGGGGGGGGGGGGGGGGGGGAGGGGTAATCAGTGGTTCTACTTTGTTGAAAGTATGACAGTTTCTGTGGTATGGGGAATTACTTACTAATATTGAAATTTGCAAACCGTGGCCGCCCCCATACACAGACGGCCCTTGCTGCACACCCATGATGATGATGATTAGGAAAAAAAAAGATCTCATTTATAAACAATTCATATACTATCACCATAAGGAGACAAACTGATTACATTCTGGGGAAGGACATAGGTTAAAAATGATAGGTCACACTCACTTTTCTTTGAAATTCAGTGTTTTTTGCTGTATTATTACTACATCTCGAGAGCCATGGGAGCAATGAACATCAAACACAAAGCCTTCTATTCTGCCTTCAGTTTTAATGAAAAATAGTGATCAAATGGCAATACCATCATGAATGTTTGTCATTTATAATATTGTCCAACATAATTCTTTGAGGATTTATGATATATTGCTTGCAAAATCCTTCAAATTGCTGTTTTAAATCAAATGTCCAGATGTAAAACCTGTCCAGACACACAGCATCTGGGTATACATGTACTGTACATGCATGTACATGTACTGTAGGTCATGTAAAAAAAGGCTCTTATGAGAATGAAGAAGATGAATATGTTGAAGGAAAGGGGCACCTATCAGATTTTAATAGGGGCATTTATCATAGGTGAAAAGGGGAAGGTGCTTTTATAAACAAGGAAAAGGGGCACTTAGAAGAAGGAAATAATGTATACTAATTAGAAAGGATAAGGGACATATATATGTCAAAGTAAAAAAAAAGGGCAATTATTTGATGTAAAATGAGGCAATTATGAGAAAGGGAATGAGCTGTTTAATATTGAAGAGGGACAGGGGCACTTATTAGAAGGAAAGTGCTCCTATTAGAAACAAAAAACGGCAGTTGTCAAAGTAAAAAGGGCTATCATGAAAAGGGGCACTGCTCGCACCTGAAAAGAGGCACTCAATAGAGATTAAAAGAGGCTCTTATGAGAATGCAAATGAAACACCTATTCATTTTAAAAGGGGCATTTATCAGAGGTGAAAAGGGGGCATTTATGAGAGAGGAAAGGGCCTTTTATAAAAACGAAAAGGTACGATTATCTGAAGAAAAAATTACACTTAATTATTAGAAAAGGAAAGAGGCACATTTCAAAATGAAAGAGGCACTTATTGTACCTGAGAATGGGCACTTGAGATGAAAGAGGGCACTTTTAATGAGATTGAAAAGGGGACACTTTAAAGGAAAAGGGGCACCTATCAGATTTTGATAGAGGCATTTATCAGAGGAAAAGGGGGCATTGATGGGAGGGGGAAGGGGCTCTCTTTCTTTATCACTAGGAAAAAAAGAACATGTCAAAATAAAAGGGGCACTTATCAGACGTGAAAAGGGGCACTTATTAGGAGGGGATGGTGTACTTATTTAAAGGAAAAGGTGCACTTGCCAAAATAGGGGCACTTATCAGAGGTGAAAAGGGGCACTTATTAGAAGGGAAAGGGGTACTTATTTAAAAGAAAAGAGGCACTCAATTGTCAAAGTAAAAAGGGCTTTTTTCCTATGTCAAAAGGGGCACTTTTGGTGGTACTCCAAAAAGTGTGGGGGGGGGGGGGGGAGCGCCGCCTCTGCTCATTTCATGTAAAATGATATTTATTAGAGGAAGTGAGCTGGTATGAGACACCAGGAAATAGTTTTATTTGTGATGTTGTAATGCTATATGTTCATTGACTTGTAGTGCATGCAATAGGTGTACATGTACATGTACGTGTAGAAGGACGAAGATTGGCCTGTTTGCAGTTTTTATTGTGTAAATTATGAATTCATGAAAAAAATATTTTTACTCTGATTCGATCGGGTCGATTCTTTGCTTGTTAAAATATCTTCTAGCCGACTACCAGCATCGGAAAGACAAAGGGAAATCTATTAAGACGTATTGACTTCAAAATCCATGTTAAGTGTCAAATATAGACAAAAACTGTATATTGGCCTGTAAAAATTGTTTAGCGGGGTCTAGAGGTATAGGCACTGTATCTGTTGAGGAGAGGCACAAGCAAGTAAAAAAAGTTATCATACATGTAAGTATTGTTATTATTATAATTGTTATTGTTATGATGATTATGATTATAATGATTATAATGATGAAAATCATGGTGGTGATAATGATGATAATCTCTGAAGCTAATACATGTAGCATTTCTAAATAGTTTTAACCTTTTTTTCTTCTTCACAGGTACGTGTACTGTACATGGTAGCTTCCAACTACATGTAGTACATGTATGACATGGCTGCCAATCTGAGCACGTCTGTGCAAGACACAGATTCAGATGTTTCCCTGAAAAATCTGGAGGACTCCAAGACGTCTGAGCGAGAAATAGATTCCGATGTTTCTCTGATAAACCTCAAGGAGATGAAGAGGTATCAGCCTCTTCTTAGAGAAAAAGGCTACAATCTTGTTGAGGTGAGGAGAAAACATTGAAATGACACATATCCTATGCTACAGCAGCTACATCTACAGCTACATGTACCTGTACATGTACATACAAATATATGAATAGGTATATTCCTTTTGAATTCTTCATAGATTATATTATGTATATGTGAACTTGGACATACCCAAGCTATGCTTACTGGGATTCGCACGTTCTTCCTTGTAATACAATTTTTAAAATTTTCCTACCTATTTAAATTGTATTGTTTGAACAAATGTCAAATATGTTGTCAAATTGAACGGAAGAAGATGAATGTTATTTTGAATGAATGACTGAATTGAATAGAGTTAAGCTGAAATTAGAGAAATGTGATATAGAATTGGGGGATTTTTTGTTATGGTCACCTCTTGCATGGTGCGTCTAGTGAATGCAAAAGTTTCTGCTTAATTTACAATAATTATGAAATTTGTATCATATATCTCTCACTTTTTTATGATCAGAATGGTTCTGATGGGCAGGTTGATGATCATCTCCTTGCCGTCGGTGACCCACAGAGCAGAGCTATGAACTTGGGAATGAGTCGGATGACCCTAGGAGTAGGACTCCGAAATGAACATCACTATCAGGCATGGCTTTCGGTGGATAGTGTGCAGACGGATAAGGTGCTTCAAGATGAACTTGACGAGACTAATGATGTCAATAATCAAAGCTCGCTGGAGGTCAGTCTTTATCAATCTTTTCAAAATTCATCTCTACCTAGTCACAAATAATAATATTGTTGGAGAATAAATTATGGGCTAAAATCTAATATTAATAAAAATATTGATCATTTAGGTGTGCTAAAAACAAAATGTACCATAGTGCTTAAAATACAAAACTACGGAAAGTGAGGAAGAAACATGAAATACATATAATTATGAAAATAGGTAAATCATTAAGTAAAGTTACTGGGGGAAGGAGTATATTTTAAGGAATCTTTTGACAGAGGCAAGACAGATTAATTTTCTGATTGAAACCGGAATGTTGTCCCATGTTTTCATAGCAGTCACTGTGAGACATTTTTTCTGTAAGAGCCTGGATTTGGGAATACTTAGTTTATATTTATCAGTTGTTGAGCTAAGGTTACGAGCTGGTGTTTATATTTGGAGGTTGATTAAGATTCAGTTTCCATATGATTAAGAATTTTGAAGATATACAAGCAGACCTTAGACAATTTTCCTTACATGTAAGTCACTGTACATGTACAAATTTAGTATAACAGAATAAATTTGTTTCATACAGCTAGAGTTGAATAAAAACATATTTACGATGAATGTTTGATTGAAATTTTCTTAAAGGCAAAAATAGAAATTTCTCAATATTTATTACAGAGCAAATGGAAGGGGAGCTTGCAATTAGACACGTCACAGAGTTGCCAATCTGTGTTTGATTGATCGCAACTTCAAACATCATAACTTTCTGATTTCTAATCAGATTTTTGCTAAAAATTTCGCCGACCTGTAATTCCTCTCATTTTTCTGCTGCTACTAAAACCAACTTAATATCAGGTCAAACTTCCCCTTTAACCCTTATGCTGACACTACATGCAACATCAAAATGTAATGTATGCATTTTAATTTTTTTGATATTTTGGGAAGTACAGCCTACAATATTAACCTGTCTACGTGACCTTGAGATAAACGACCTTCAGGGTGGAAAAATTCATGGAGAGACTGTAGGACTCACGCAGACAAGGAAAGACTACATCCCCAAAGAGGTATGATCTTGTTGACTACATATGAAAACCTAGCCTTGCCGAAGGTCAATTTTCATGAAAATTGTCTTGAGACATTAAGAACCATGTTGGCTTTAGCTTCAAATGTGGTGTCAGCCTGTACAAGGACATTAAATGAGTAGATATGGGAATTTGCAGGCCACGGGTCAAATGTCATGGATCTTATAAACCCTCTTTGGTGTGAACTTGCGCTGGAATGCAGTACTTTGAAAAGAAATTACTGACTTCGAAGGTCACATTTGTCAGCTTTTATGAAGATTCCTCAATCAATGTCTCGATAGTGACATTCGAAGAATTAATCCTGGTGTTTTCTTCAAAAGTAATATGCATCATCAGGAACAATTGCAGTGATTGATAAGGAGTATATAATCATTTGAAAGCAAATGAGCATAACAATTACCCTTGGCAATCCGATAGGGTAGACCAGTGAATAACCAGTAGTCTTCATAAGGCATTTCACTTTTGGTTGTTGTCTATATATTCTATAACAAATTGAAAGTGTTAACATATACCAGTATTGCGATATATTTGTCAATTTGATTTTTTCATGTAAACAGCAAGCTTTGTTGAAGAAAACGTTCACTCAATACACCGTCTGTCTGGAGAAGATCTTGCTTTCCGATGGAGATGGATGGAGTTTCCTTTTGGATGATATCGTAAAGATCATTTGTGATCTCATGAGCTGGCTTGCTGGTCTACATGATAAATCCATAGTATATGGAGATGTGCGAGGTGAGGACGCTATGTGTTATTGTATCCATCATATACAGAATCTGACGGAGGCCGGATAGCTCAGTGGTAGGGTAGTTGTCTCATAACCTGGAAGTCCCGGGTTCGAAAACCAAGTATGAATATGAGGGATATTAAACAAATATTGACTATCTCTATATCAAGACATTTGCTAAATATTTGGGGTCTTGCATTAGTAATCTAATAATCACTGACTACTTAGGCAGTGGGACAGCTATCTTTGCACAAGTGATGTTTTATACCCTTTTCTAACTGCACTCTATCGGAGTCACACCGATGAAAATACCAATTGAATTTTCCTTATGTAAACAAAAGTGAAACCGCAGTTTTCCCCCTGTCGGTTTCTAACTGCCGGTGAAATTCACTCGCTGTGGCGAGCCCTTGCCGGAAGTGAAGAATTATTACGTAATTATTAAGCCCGCGCTCCATCTAGCTAGCATGCAGCATGTTCAACCATAAGTCAACAAACACAGCTGGTTACGATAAAGCGCGCGTATACTGCGACCTTTGACCATTTTAATCGCTGTTTTAATCGCCTTTTCTCCCGAGCGTTTTCTAACTGGCAATTTCATCGGTGTCACACCGATAGAATGAGAATTTAATCGCCTATTTCTCTTCTTTTCATCGGCTATTTAATCGCCCTTTTCTCCTCTGTTGCTTTCTAACTGGCACTTTCATCGGATGCGTCCGGATGCATCCGATGAAAATAAGTGCAGTTAGAAAAGGGTATTAGTCTTTATCCATCTTGTTTTTCATTACAGCTGGGAATATCTTCATCAATGACCATATGAAAGCCTTTCTCATCAGCTCTGAAAAATCCAAGGAGCAGAACAACGGTAAGAATGTGGATGCTCTTCTGTGTGGTTGTGTGGTTGGAGGAGGGGGCGGGGGCGGGATGGAGGAGTTGAGGGGTTGAGGAATTTATTGTCTGTCTGTCTGTCTGTCTTGTCCACATGTCAGCCCCTCTGTTTTATGTGATTAATGGTTTATTTTATTTTTTAAAAACCCAAACAACAATACAAATTACCTGCAAAAGAAGGTAAGGGAAAGGAGAGGAGAAAAGAGAAGAGAAAAGAAGAAAGGACAGGAAAGGAAAGGGAAAAGGGAAAGGAAGAAGAAAATAAAGCAACCCCCTCAAAAAGAAATTCAAGCTTTTTTTTGGGGGGGGGGGGTGGGGGTGGAGCTTCTTGTAATAATGTTCATGTTTAGGACAATAGTCTAGATTTACACATTTTCTCTACACGCACTGTACAGTCTGGATTCTTTTCTGTTCCACAAAGTGCACACTATTTTTGATGTGGCACAGGCTCTAGCCTTCTTCCAGGTGGAAAATTTATTTTCATGCACTAAGCCAGAACATGAATTCAGATCTATAGTGGTGACTGGATTGCATTATGATGAATCATTATGCCTATGACATTGACAGGGCAGTCCACAAACCAAAATTTAAACATGTAAATTTGCAACTTGAAAGGAGTATGAAATGATTGGCACAGCGCTGTAAAAGTCCATTTGCAGCCGGCCATGTTCCAGGCCACTCTTACATGTATGGTCTCTGGGAGCTCTGGGATTCTTAGATACTCTCTGGTGCAGTCTGAGCCATATTTTGAAGCATTTCAGACAATTTTATGACTTAAATTTTAGAACTGATTTTGGCTGAGAATTAAGTTAAAGTTGTAACTGATTTTCAAACTTGCCGCCTTTTACATGTTAAAACCCTTTGTGGGCCACCCAACCTACACCCTTTAAATTAATTGTTATCTTCTGTGTAGAGGCTGCACTTCTTGATGAGTCTCTCATTGATGTGAAAGCAATGTGCAAGGTCATGGGTGGCCTCTACGCATTCTACATGAGGATGAAACCTCGAGACTCTCAGAAGGTACATGTTACATCTTTATTGTATCATTAGGAACAAGAAGAAGATTTTAATGTGATGTGTATGTCGATTCCTGAGCACCCCAAATGTAATTTTAGAAATATTGTATTCTGTGCTTGAATGTCTATCATCTGTAATGATTCTTTCATAATACCTTAAACGAGAGGAAAAATTATTTCCTGATGGTCACAGAAAGATGAATTGTTTGGATTCTTCAAGTAATGTCAAAGGCAAATTATCTTAGTTAAATATGGAGGAGAGTTGCAATTAGAAACATTTTCTTTAAATTACGATTAAATCTAATCTAATCTTCTGGTCTGTACGTGAGCTTGCGTAGAGGGAGAAATTAACTTATAGCGATTCTTAATCCAATATTGTACAGCTATTTTCGCGAAATTTGTGAATCAGTTACTGGTATTGCAAATTTAAGAACACGCATAAATATTTTCATCAAGGTAATTAAATGTTGCATATCGTATTCATTAAAGGTAAAGACCAGTATTGGAAATGCCCCAATTTAAAAAAATGAAATGGAAGCTCTTATTACCAATCATGTGAAAGAATATGTTTTGAGTAATACATGATGATAAAAATTTTGCCAGGAAACCGCCTTCTAATTGATATATTTGGTAAATTAGTTTATCTATTGGACTGTGAGAGATAAACGCACGTGTGCGTATAGTCCCATATACATCTTTCTGTGTACAGTGCTTGTAACTTTACGGAGACTGGGCCAAATTTCTTATCATTTTGATGATTCCAGAACCTTGCAGTACACACCAATACTTACAGTGTATATGCTAGATGATCAACCTTTTCTGATTGATTGCACGTTTCTTTCACAATGCAATCGCATGACCATAACTGGTCTTTATCTTTAACGTAAGTTACATTGTATGTCGTACACACCGTTTACCACTATAGCACAAGGCATCACCAGGTCATCTGGTGCACTTTGAGACCACACTTATTATAACGGGGGCACTTCAATAGATTATTTACATTTATTTCTGTGATACTCTGTAATGATTATTATTAAAGTATATAATTGGTGGTGGTTGACTTTATTAGACTTTACGTCATCATAACAAAATATTTTCAAAACACTGCGGTTTACCGAAGGGAAAAAAATTATGTCCTCATTAATTTTTTTTAAATCATTTGTCTTTCTTAAAAGTGATTCATCTTTCAACAAAATATCATTTGCATAAATAAGAATGATTTCTGAAAAGACAACAGTTAACAAAAAGACAGATGGTTGGTTAAAAGATGAATGACAACATTCCTTTTAGGCTTGCTATATACGGCTGCGAATGGGAACAAGGATATCTGTCCATTATTAGCAGATGTCAAGATTACATTTAATCCCTCTGAATGATTTCGCCTTCTTGTCATGAAGTTCTCTTTTTCTGTGTCTGTTCTACACTTCATAGAAAGCAGAGACAGCATTGTTCGCTCTTCTCCGTAGAGGATACAGAGATGGTATATCAGCAAAGGACTTTTTGGAAGTGCTTAGGCGAATCGTAGTTGATGGTAAGACTTATATCCTATACCTGTGATAGACACCAGAGTCTTTAGGAAAGAGAGGTGTTTAATACATGCTTTCTGTATGGACCTGCTGTTAACTTATTGTGCTGTGTCTATATTCAGTGGTATTGCTTAAGTTGGCTGATTCGTGAGTTTGAAAACGTAGTATCGTGAGAGGTTGGAATCGTACAGCTGCTACTGGTAGTTTTCTGTCTGTATTTCACTTTTAAAAATACACCCATACCAATGCCTCTTTGATCCAACATTGGTAATGACACTGGTTATGTGAGCCCAAATAGCCCACATTTTCTATCCAATGGTCTGATTAATACTTCCCCATGTGTTCATATAAAAAGCATTTAGACATACATGTACCTGTAGAGCTGTTGGAACGATTCATCTTCCCCGCTCCACAATCAATAGTCATACATTGGGTATGAATCTGAGTGTTGTTAGATTCAGTAATTAATGGTACAAGTCTTTCCTTTCTAATTAAGAATGTTTTTGAAGACTACACCAACAGTCCTTTTCAGGACAACACACCCTCAAGAAAGATTACCAAGAGTCCTTTCAGGACTCCTCAATCCACCCTCTCTCTTACATGGTGCATCCACAAGCCTACTGTATAAGAATGTTATGGTTATCATTCAATTGGTGCTATTGTAAAAGTGCTGGTGGGAATACATATTCAACATTCTTCTCTTGAATACAGTAGGTGAGCAAGAAGAGGCTCCCCAAGAAGAGGCTCCGCGACAACCACCAATAAAGAAAATTTCAGAGCTGGGATCTGCAGTTGCCATCAGCCAGGGTCTATCAATGAAGATCCCGAGTTCAGAGCCGCGACCTGAAGCCGTCGGCAACAAAGTTCCGCTGCAAGCATCAAGAGACGCCAACAATGAAGGTCCAGGAAACAAGTCTATGGACATGGCCATGGAAGATCACTGCTCTACAGTTGGAGCAACCACCCATGCAGGTATGTCCATGTCAGTGAATCTATAATGATAATTGTAATGATAAAAAACTATACTTCAACTGTGCATCGATCAGAACATAATGTACATGTTAGTTAGTTTGGACATTTCCAATATTCATTACACATGGAACAAGCACAGGCTGCTGAAAGTAAAAACAGAAAAATTTATAATACACGCATGCCAATGCCTCTGTAATCCAATCTAACATTGGCCATGACACAGGTTAAGTATGTGAGCCCAAATAGCCCAAGTTTTCTATCCAATGGTCTGAGTAATATTTCCCCATGTGTTCATATACATACATGTACATGTAGGGCTGTTGGCCCAACGATTGATCTTCCCCACTCTGCAGAAATACATAGAGTATGAATCTGAGTGTTGTTAGATTCAGTAATTTACGGTGCTGACGGGAATACTTATTCAACATTCTTCTCTTGAACACAGATCGAGTTCGCGAGCAAAAGAAGGCTGGAGCTGTCACTAACAAGATACCAGAGCTGGGATCTGCAGCTCAGAGCCAGGGTTCAGAGCAAGTACCTGAAGCTTATGTCAGCAACCAAGTACCTGATGCTGTCAGCAACCAAGTTCCTGATGCTGTCAGTAACCAAATACCTGATGCTGTCAGCAACCAAGCTCCGGTGCCAGCATCAGGAGCGAACAACGAGGGTCCAGGAAACGAATCTAGGGACACGACCGGCGATTTAGATAGTAGAGAGATGGAAGATGGCTACTCTACAGACGGAACATCCATTCATGAGACGCTCATGGCAGGTAATGTTCAAGTCAGTGAATTTATCTTTGATTATACTTGTAATGATCGATAATTACCGATCTTTATACCTCAACTGTGCATCGATCAGAACATGATGTACATGTTAGGGCATGTTCACACCGCAAGGGGGGACCGTGGGCGGACCGTGGATCGCGCTATTGTAGCGCGACCCACAGTCCGCCCATTGGCATTCGCCGGATCCACACCGCAGTGAGATAGCCCAGTCTATCGTAGCACCCCCTTTTTTGAGAGGTCCTGTTGCCATGACGCATGACGTCATGAGGTCAGAGCGGTCAAAGATTTTGCGCGCTATTACGAACTAGGAGTGTTGAGTTGTACCGATTCGGATTCAGATCGCACCAAAACAGAATGAGTATAAAATTCCCTGCGTGTAGAACGATGACTTCCGGCGTGCTATCGTAGCTCGGGTTCACACCGGCAGAGATAGCGCTATCTCTCGTGGACCACCTCCAAGAGGTGCTTCAGTGGCACGCTGTTTTGGCTCGCCATGGCTCGCTGTTGGGCGGACCGAAACCTTCCACACCGCAGAGATAGCGCGGTCTAGCACACGCCAGACCGTGCTATCTCTGCCGGTGTGAACAGCCTCTTCATCAGTTTGGACATTTCCAATACTCACAAATTATTCATTACACATGAAAAAAGCACAGGCTGCTGAAAGTAAAAACAGACAAAAAAAAAGATATGGCTTCTGACGATTTTCATCATAAATCTTACACAGAAACGCATAGGTGAAAGTGTGAGAATAATGACCCAAAATAAGGACATTGTGAATGTTTGAAAGTTTGGTCACCCGATGCATGAAAATGTCAAATTTGTAAAATGGTTATGTGACTTTGATGAATTGAAAAAATATTGTGAAGGGGTGAATAGTAGCCACTTTATGTATCAACAGAAAACTATTAAAGGAGAGTGCAAATAAATTAAGTTCGCTGCTTCTACTTGGTTAATTTAAGGGTAGTATACAAGAAGTACTTGTATAAGCCAGTTTTGAAATAATGACAAATTACCCCGGATTTCTACAGTGCATTTTGAAAATATAGAAATTCCCAAAGTGATTGAAGCCCTTAATGAATAGCTTTTAATTGTGTCCTTTTCTTTTAAAAAACAAATAATTCTTCCACTCGTGTATTATTGTAACATAGGTGCAGAGATAAAAAATGATATCATGAACATCTATATTGCTCTTGTGCTGATTGTAACTACAAACAAGCATATTTGTTGGGATTATCTCATTTTTTAGAATTATTAGATGTTTTAGAGGTATATATTCTGTTTTTGTTCACCATTTCTGTTTTCCTTTCTTCTTTAGATATGGAGATGGAGATGTTCCAATCTAAATAACAAGGGTCGTCCGATGATCCAGGGTTTTTTGTCCAGAAGAGAAGCAGAACAACAAAGTTTAAAATCCATCTGACATCATGTGGAGTAATTACAAAGGTGATATGATATTCGCTCTAGGTGTTATTTTGTTAAAGGGAGATGGTCGTCAGTTTTCACATGCAGAAGGTCATAATTTGCTGACACCAGACTTGTTGGAAATAACATTATGAGTGTACAAGTCTTGCACACAGCAAACTCGTAGTCCCATCAAGAAATACCCCTTATTCTGTCAGAGACTCTTCGGGTGAGGTAAATGTAAGATAATGTCTTTATCATGGGGGATGGGTGGAAAATGCAGAGCATCACACAAAACCTGTTGGTCAAATAAGTGAAGGATAATCCTGGTGATTGACAACACTTGTTAATGGGTAAAACACCCGAATGGTGTTGAATTTCTCATGAGAGCCTGCTAGTATGCATCTTTAAAGATTTAGGGTGATGGCTAATTTGGGGTTTTAGATTAGGGTTAAGTATAGCAGGGTTTCCACAGTGGTGGACAAAGTCATAGAAAATGAAAAATCTCCCAATAGTCATTGAAAGTCATGGGTATGGGCTGTGTGTTGCTATGGCAGCCTTTCAGTTCAAACTAATAATGGTTGTGCGTGGTATTCGTATGCAGCTTGGATGCCGCAACCCATACCAAAATGTACTTAATACCTGGTCATAGAAAAAGGCTGTTAAGGGTCATGGAAGTAATGGAAAACCATGGAATTTGGTTCTCAAATTTCTGTGGGAACCTTGCATGGTACAGTGATACAGGGTCTAAGTTAGGTTAGAGCATTTACTGGTATTGTTTTTTAAGCATGTGCTGTACAATTACAACATACACCTCAAAGCAACCTATGCATTATTTTTCTGAGTAGAATGATTTGAAAACATGTGATGTAAAATTATTTTGTTTGGGGAAATATATTACTACCGGGTATATCTTCCAAACTGTTTTGGGGCTTTAAATGATAGGTCATTTAAATCAATGTTGTTTGTGTAAAAATCTGTACCATAACCATAAATTTGAATAATTCTCTATTGTATAAATGTATTTGACCATCAAATCTATCTAAGAAAATTTGTGGTCCTTTCAATCATGGCTTTGAATATAGTGATTAATCAATTTATTCTCTGATAAATTTTCCAAAGGTTTCAAATAAATGTTGTAATTAGTGGCTCCATGGATTATTTGTTAGCAGCTATAAGTGTACCCGAGTTATTATGGGCAACTCAAATTCTCAATACGTGTAGTTTTGATATTCATTTTCTGTCATATTTTGTTTATGAATATTATTATTGAATATATCAAATATTGTCGATTTGATTGAAGTCTGTAGTCTTTTTGACTGAAAGTTGGTGCAGATTTTTTTTTCAAAGCTTTTCTTGTAGAGAAATCATGATGAGCATAGAAACTAAAGATCTTATGCTGCAATCAACTGCAGCTTCTTAACACAGATTATCATTAATTTATCAAGATATATAAATTGTAGGTGCATTAAAGGAAGAGATTACCGGTATCTCTAATATTTATATTTTTACAAGATGGTTTTAAGAGGTATATTTTGTTTAGTTCTGTGCTGCTTAAAGAAGAGGTTGAGTTCTGGGAAGAGGTGAAAAATAATTTGTGAGTGTTATCATTCTTATTATGCAAGTGTGGAAGAACATCAGATAAGACATGTTCCCTGAAAAGCATGGCTGTTCAAATGCCTTCATATTCTCAATATGTCATGTAACATCGTAAAAATCCAGGGCAGGATTTTTACGCCACATGTTCGTGTAGTCCCATATACATCTTTCTGTGTACAGTGTTTGTAACTTTACCAAGACTTGGCCAAATTTCTTATCATTTTGATGATTCCAGAACCTTGCAATACACACAAATTCTTATATGCTAGATGATAAGTCTTTTCTTGTGGATTCCACACCGTTTCTTTCACAATGCAATCGCATTACCAGAACTCAACTTCATCTTTACAAAGTGTCCAAGTTATATTTATTTTTACAACAAAGTATGGTGTGCTGAATAGAGGAAGACTTAGAGAACATCATGAGATGTTTCAATATCAAATGTATTTGGTGTTTTGAAATATATTTCATGCTCTGAAAATGCCGTCACGAAGTGCCATATGATGATGCAATATCTTTGCTTTAAAAGTGTTGATAACTTTAAGCTGTATGTCTAGTTGTTTGTTATTATTAGAAAGTAGAGCGTTCAAAAGAGCTCTTACAGAATTTTTTTTTTTATAAACCATTGCTTGGCCAATGAATGGGCTGATATCCCTAGAAAAAATCTATTTAGTTTAAAACTTGCTATGATGTTTTATTTGTAATAATCCACCTCTTTATGTGTATATACCTTTGCTATGTTTGCAATTATTTTGTGTTTGAAGTGTCTTGTATGTATCTGGTTGGTCAAACTTTGAGAAAGTTTTCTATATATATCTATTATGCCCCACCCCCCCCCCCCCCCCCCACATGTGTTGTGCTTCTACAACATTCCGTTATAAGGACTGATGATTATTGATGTCTTGTTTGATCTGTATATAAATTGTTCAGCATTGGCAAAGGTAATTAAAGTGCTAATTGTTGAAATGTCTATTACAGTCGACCTGTCTATAGTGACTGCTCAAGGGAAACATAAAAAGTGGTCCTTGTATACAGGAGGTCTTTTTTTGACAGGTTCCTTTAGTACATGTTTCAATGACAAACCTTTTTCAAGGGAAACAAAAAATGTGGCCTTTTGTAGACAGGTGGTCATTAAAGCAGGTTTGACTGTACCTGATACCAGGGGCGGTAATTTTTTTTCTCATGACAATCGCATGACCAGAACTCAAGTTTATCTTGGAAGTTAACATTCTGTTAATATCATTACAGTGTTTATCATATTCTGTCAGGCCATTAGCCTCATTTCATATCATTGGGTAAAGTTTCTGAACATGTTTGCCCGATGTGACAACAGTTTGCCAATGCTATCTTAACCAACTCTATTTAGATTTAAGTTTTAATAGTCCAATAAACTTCAGACATTAACTTTAATGGAATATTATGGAACTGCGATGTTGATGTTGTTCTTGTAAATAGTCTGAAACGGCAGTTATTTTTTGCAATGTTGAACTATATCATTTACAGTCGATTTAATAATCTTCTACATGTTAAAAAACCTATCCTGAATGTCATTCATATTCATCATGAATGACCCACAAATAGATCTAATGTTGTAAGAATCACTTGAGGCTGTTATGTTAAGAACATTTCCTTTGTTGCATGCTATGTTTAACTTAAAGGTAAAGACTAGTTTTGGAAACGCCCCCCTCTCAAAAAAAGTGAAATGTGGAAGCTCTGATTACCAATCATGTGAAAGAATATATTTTGAATAATACGTGATGATACAAATTTTGCCGGGAAACCGCCAACTAATTGATATATTTGGTAAATGATTATATCCCCTAGTCCCATACATCTTTCTGTGTACAGTGCTTGTAACTTTACCAAGACTGGGCCAAATTTCTTTTCATTTTGATAATTCCAGAACTTTGCAGTACACACCAATACATATGCTAGATGATCAACCTTTTCTGATCGATACCACATTTCTTTCACAATGCAATCGCATGACCAGAACTGGTTATCGTGGAGGATGATCGATGTATATATATTTTCATAAATCTATTGTAATACTGAAAAAAAGAGAATTAGAAAGTGAACAATAAACACTTGTAGACAAAACAAACATACTGTCCCATTTCATCCTTCATAGAATTAATTCATGCAAATAAGTATACCGGTAACAAGAATGAATACGATAGAAAGGGATAGACATGTACATGTATATCCCTTTCCTTTACTTCTAGTATGAATGCTTATGAGAGTAAACGAAAGACAGGTCTGTTTATACAGGAAGCCATCGCAACTTCTTGTCTGCCGACATCTCATTCAAATACATGTTCATGTCTCAAGTTGGTATTTTTTATCAAGGGTTCTAATGAGATATCCAGAGCTTTCTTGCAACAGGCTTGAAGATTCAGAAAATGATCACATCAAATTCCCTCAACATGCATAATAAGAAGCAAAGGAGATGAGGTGTCTGGTCCATTCTAAGCCTGATTGGGTGGTAATCTCGAAAGCAAACTAGCATTAGTCCATGGTTTAATCCTCCGACTAAGAATGGAATGGAATTATTTCATAGTTATATTGTTGTTTATTAATTATGTTATTACATTTTATTTTTATTTAGTGACAGATTCAATTATTCAAAAACATATTCATGTGGACACTTGGCATTCCATACTTAATCAGAGGATTAAACCATTGACTAAAGTTAGTCCGCTTGAGAATACCACCCATTGAAGTTGAAGAAGTATACATGGAGAGAATTTTCTATTTGATAGCAATTAAAAAAAAAACTTCAATACAAGCGAGAGTAAATTGTTTTTTGTTGTTGGAAGGAACGAGAGAAAGCGCAAAATGGTGTACATCTATAGAGAGAGAGAGGTACGGTAATCACTAAATAAGTTGGCTTTTCATCTCAACATATCTTTTTACCACATCCACCATATCTGAGACATCTCTTGTACGTACTTTGTATCTCGCATTCTTTAATATATACTTTATCCTTTTACAACTTGCATGTACTTCCTCTCTGCCCTCCTTTCTTGTTCTTCTTTCTACCACTTATTCCCAGGGGAATAAGATGATGTAGATGGCTTTTAAAGATAGGTGGTAGCAATGTGCATGTAACATGTTTCACCAAATGTATGCTCTTAAAAACTCCATACTTTTTTATGTAGGCCTAAAATTAATCTTTTTGTAAGAGTAACTTCACCTACAATCTGGGCCCCATCTTATAAAGTATAAAGAGTTATGATTGATAAAAACTTATCCAAATCAATTGAAAGTTTGCAGTCTCCTATCTCTTGCAATTGATATCAACTCTTTATAAGATGGGGGCCCTGATGTCATTCATGTAAAGTCTTCTCACTAGTTGTAGTCGGTAGCTTGTAAGCTGGTGTTTCATCACCAGCTTAAACAAATAATGTACAGTCAAACACCCTATCTTATCTTCCATCATCCAACAAACGGAATTCAATGCCAATACTTACATCAAGTATCTATTTACCCAGTAGCTAACTTAGCTTCACCAAAAATTATTTAGTAAACTGTTAAAAATAAAATATATGAACAATTGTTGGGGAAATGTACATGTACACAAAATACTGTTGCAAATCAGACACTTAATAACGATATGACACTTGGTTGAGGTCCTGTGAAAATCATCATACATGTACAGTATGTTTATTTGAAATAAATATTGCACTTCAGAGAAGTTTCTATTAGAGGACAAGTCCACCCTGATATCAAGTTCATTGGGTTTCATTGTACTGATCGGTGGAACTGTCAAAGTTTGGAGAAAATCAGCTCTGGACTGGATAAATGAAATGTAATAAATTAAAATGAATTTTAATTTTATAAAGTGGGAATTAATCAAAAGCAGATTGGCAACTTTTTAATTACACTTTTGAGTAGCCCGCCCCTCCCCCATATTGCATAATTATCAAAAATGTCCATCCTCTTGATTGCTAATAAAAGAAAAACATCCATTTCATTGTGGGGTCCAACAATAATCTAAGTCACAGGTATCTCAACGTCATTACTTCGGAGGAAGATGGATATTTATGAAATTCCTAAAGCGTGGAAGGAAGCTCACGAGGTCTGATCTGTTTATTACATTTCTGCTTTTATTTAAGCCCCGATGCCAGAGTGAACTGCCCCGTTATAGACAGGACATAAACTATACCCTAATGCCCTGTTGATCTATAATGAATTGACATGAATACATATTTCCTGAGGCCTTGTGCTTGAGCACTGATAGATAGGAGCTGTTTGGTCCATCAGAGGTCATGTGATCATGTCGTTCTAATATCATCCTATGAGTGACAAGCTTTGTCCATTCCTGGCTCATAAACTCATGATGGTCTGTGCTTAACTTCACACTCGTGGTTGAAGTTCGATTGGAATGATCCGTTTCCCCGGTAGAGTCAAGTCTTAAACTGAATTCATTCTGTGGTTGCTTAGTTACAAGAGCTGCCTTGGAAGCGAACAGGACTAGGTGGTAGTCTTCAACTAGTCTGGAGAGGGCCCCAAATGCCAGCTTCTGATTGACACCTTGGCGATGTGCACCATCTCCTTTCATCCTATCTACCCAGTAGAACGCTGATACAGAGTCCATCATGAGCACAGAGATGTCACACTGGCTGGCCAGTAAGGATTCTAAGGAGTGGAGGGTTATAACCAGCTGGTTGCTTGTAGCAATCTTGACCATGTAGAGTTTCTTCAAGCATGCCTTTAAAAAAGTTTCTACTTCCTCTTCAGATGGGGGAGAAAACTTGGCTTCATCAATCGATCGATCAGCAGTTTCAGTAGTCCTGCAAGAAGCACTGTGCAAATTTAAGTTCACATTTTGTTGCAAGCATGTTTCCTTATTGCTGTCACTGTCCTTTTGATTGGCACACTCGGAATTAAAATGTGTTGTGCTTGATGTACCTCCATCATGATCTCCAATCCTACCTTTACGCTTTGTCCTATTATCAATAGCTTCAGCAACTTTCCTCTCCAGAAGAGCAAACAATCTGAGCATTGAGAACTGATGATCAGTGTCTATGAACACAACACTGGTTCCTAATCCGCCAATATCAATGGTCTTCCACCGCTCTGGAAGAATACACATTGCAGCCAGGTTCAGGAGAAGCTCAGTTTTACCAGAGCCACTGTTGCCGTAGATCTCTACCACATCTCCAGGCCTAGGCTCTAAACCTGGTGGGATTAGTTTGGGGTTCAGTCTAGCAAGAGAGGGTTTCTCACCGAGTCGAGCAAAGAGCTGTGAAAGATGAAAAAAAGAAAGAATTAATATAAACAACTAGCTCCATGCGGGCGCGCGCATGTGTTGCGACTGTAACCCACCATCTGTATGCATTTGTATTGTGCAGCGGTTTGCCGTGAAACCTGTGAGAAAGTAACTTGTACATGTACTAATATTAGGGTGTCTGATCACGCACTCAGTGTTGTGTGCTAAAATCCTTCCCATAGAGATTGCACACATCCTATGCAGTCCATGTGCATTGCGCACTCATGCTAAATTGGTCGATGATTTTGAGCAAAAATTATAACTTGGCGTGAACCACTGTTTTGTCCATTCTGACCAAAATGCTATGAATATTGCAGAGTTTTTGAGGGGCTGTATCTTTTGATAGAAACATCAGTGAGTCTTTAAATTCGAAATGTACTATTCTGATTACATTTTTTATTCCAATATCCAACAAAAATGGTGAAAAACGAACCCAAATTGAAAATTGAAAAATCGTACAGACACCCTACTAATATCAACGTTTTTCAAAAAAAATTTTAAAAAAGAAGAAAATGGACACGTAACAGGTAAGAAGCATAACAGCTTTTACTTTTTTAGTTTTAAATCATGGGCGCTTGTTCAGAAACCTATCCAAAATTTGACCCGTAACTCCGGCGTGGAGATACCCTACTAAAACAAACCCAAAATGAAGTAAATATTCATTAAATGTCCAAATAAAGTTTCGTGTCAATTTTCTTGTTATTTTTGGAGTATTTTTCCAAAAAACTTTGATATTAGGTTTCACGGCAAACCGCTGCACAGTACAAGTGCACACCGATGGTGGGCGCACGCCTGTGTGAAGTATCTACATGTACCGTAATCTCTCAGATCCTCATTACGGTAGATAACTTCACACAGTACAGGCACACGCCCGCCCGCAACCCACCATTGGTATGCATTTGTATTGTGCAGCGGTTTGCCATGAAACCTATGAAAAATTGTATACTAATATCAACGTTTTTCAGAAAATACAATTGACACGAAACAGGTAGATCTAGAGTCTAATAAACATAACAACTTTTAACTCATGATCTTTATTTGGACATAGATTCTAGACTAGATCTAGGATCTATCATCTACTATCTAGGTCTATTTTAATGAATATTTACTTCATTTTGGGTATAGAGTAAAGGAGCCCGTAATCGGCCAGCTCCCGTTTTCGGCCGATTGGTTGGATGCAAGGTAAAATCACTCTAAAATACATCGCATAATAGCATAACACATATCCCACACATACCATACCATGCCAGTGTCACTGAAGAACCACATTTGCAATGGAAAATATATCCTAAAATATCACATTTTAGCGATGTAATCGCCGGTCCCGCTACCCAAATCTGAAAAATCGAGTATCTTACGCGTGTCTGTAAGAAATATGGGTACCATAAAATGAGCTTTATTTCAAGTATTTTTCAGATTCAAAGCCCGATTTTGTGCTGGTCGCAAGCTCAAAAGTATCTCATCGCATGTATTAAATCAATGCAGCCGCACACCGCAACGCACACACGATATCTCTGTCTAATTCAGATTCCAACTTCCGATCACCGCTGTGCCCGTCTTCGGCCAGGCGAGCACCAGGGAGCTCCGGCGTGGGATACCTGCTCCGCCCGCTTGTGCTGTACATCAGCGCGGAAACGCACGGCGCGCGCGAGCGCTTCCTATTGACTTTGTACATGCGGCCGTAAACTGAAACGCTCGGCCGATAACGGGCTCCAAAACAGTGAAAATTGAAATGAATATTGTCATGGCAATTCGTGATTTTTTTCTGGGATTCTTTTTTTGTTTAAATAATAATAATATTTGCTTCATGATTTGAACAAGAAATGATAATAAATACGAAATAAAGAGTCCTAAAAATAGGATTTTGTCTTAAGTGGCCGAAAACGGGCTCCTTTAGTACTCTAGGCCTAGAGGTCTAGTCTAGTTAGACTCTAGACTAGACCTAGTAGATCTAGAGGGTCTAGGAGTTACGGGTCAAATTTTGGATAGGTTTCTGAACAAGCGCCAAATCATGACATTTGATGAATTTAGTACTGAAAAAAGTGAAGGCCTAGATCTAGGTCTAGTTAGACTGAATTTTCTGTCTCTTTCGTTCGTTAAGCCTCATTTGGGTAGGGTCGCTAGAGCAGACCCTACCCAAATAAGAGGCTTAACGAACTAGGCCTAGGCCTAGCTAGGCTCTATCTAAGTAGACCTAGAGGTCTAGGTCTGGTAGAACTTAGAAGTAGAAATAGATCTAGGTCTAGATCTAGTAGATCTAGGCCTAGAGTTAGACCTACTACTAGATCTAGATCTAGGGCTAGGCCTTGAGTCTAGATCTAGGCCTAGACCCTACTTGCTTTTGGTTTAAGGTTATGTTTTACTTTAGTAAGTTATCTCCATGCCAGAGTTACGTGTCAAAGTCTGGATATACTTCTGAACCAGCGCCCAGTCTTATTATAATATTATCTGCTCCCCCGGCCCCCCCCCCCCCCTCCCCCAGCCAGGCCCAGTTCAATAGGTGGATAGCCAATAGCTCGTTCGGCTCGAGTGGACCCTAGGCCGTTGAGCCAGGCCGCTAGGCTAGGCGCTAATATAGCTCATGGTCATCGGTTGCAGACAGGCTGTCAAAAGCGGCACTCATCAGCATGTATTTCACGGTTTGCGGCGGTCTCGAGTTGGTTTTTATCAATTCAAATTACGGATTTCGGAACAACTTTAGAATACCCCACCATGCGAACTAAAGGTTTTTTTTTGATCCGCCAACCCAACGCTTCAACTTGTTAAAGTACTACAACTTGGTGCCGAGATATAGTCTTGAATGGAAATCGCAATCGTGCCGCCAACGTGCCAACGAGCCAACATGAGTTGAGAGACTGAATTTATATCGCCAACGTGCCAACGAGCCAACATGAGATGAGAGACTGAATTTATATCGCCAACGTGCCAACGTGCCAACGAGCCAACATGAGTTGAGAGACTTGAATTTATATAGCCAACGTGCCAACGTGCCAACGAGCCAACATGAGTTGAGAGACTTGAATTTATATCGCCAACGTGCCAACGTGCCAACGAGCCAACATGAGTTGAGAGTTTTGAATTTATATCGCCAACGTGCCAACGTGCCAACGAGCCAACATGAGTTGAGAGACTTGAATTTATATCGCCAACGTGCCAACGAGCCAACATGAGTTGAGAGTTTTGAATTTATATCGCCAACGTGCCAACGTGCCAACGAGCCAACATGAGTTGAGAGTCTTGAATTTATATCGCCAACGTGCCAACGTGCCAACGAGCCAACATGAGTTGAGAGTCTTGAATTTATATCGCCAACGTGCCAACGTGCCAACGAGCCAACATGAGTTGAGAGTCTTGAATTTATATCGCCAACGTGCCAACATGAGTTGAGAGACTTGAATTTATATCGCCAACGTGCCAACGTGCCAACATGAGTTGAGAGACTTGAAGATAAATCGCCAACGTGCCATCGTGCCAACGAGCAAACATGAGTTGAGAGACTTGAATTTATATCGCCAACGTGCCAACATGAGTTGAGAGACTTGAAGTTAAATCGCCAACGTGCCAACGTGCCAACGAATCAACATGAGTTGAGAGACTTGAATTTATATCGCCAACGTGCCAATTACGTGCCAACGAGCCAACATGAGTTGAGAGACTTGAATTTATATTGCCAACGTGCCAACGAGCCATAGTTGAGAGACTTGAAGTTAAATCGCCATCGTCTTAGAAAAGGGCTTATGAGAATGAAAAGAGACTGTTTTCATAAATAAAAAGGAGACTGTTTTCACAGATGAAAAAGGGCATTTATGAGAAAGGGAAGGGGCTCTTTTTTAAATGGGGGCGCTTATTAGAAAGGAAAGGGGGCACATGTGAAGATATAAGGTGCGCTTATCAGATTTGAATAGGGCAATTATCAGAGGTGAAAAGGGGCACTTCTATCTGAAAAGAGGCACTTAAATTATTACAGATTATAAAGGGCACTTATGAGAATGGAAAATGAACACTTAATGGGAACTTGTCGAACGAAAAGGGGTACGTGTAAAGAAGAGGGTTTTTTATGTCAGAGGTGGAAAGGGGAAGGGGCACTTTTCAAAGTAAAAGGGGCACTTTTTATGTAAAAAGGGGCACTTCTTACAAAGTTAAAAGGGCACTTTTCCTGTTTTAAAAGGGGCACTTTTGGAGAACTTGATAAAGTGGGGGGGGGGGGGCACTGTGCCCCCTTCCGGGAGCGCCGCCTCTGATAAACATACATACAACGTACATCACACATAATTATGTGTATATACTTTTATAAACGTTATAATTTTAAATGAAAGTTTCGCTTGTACCAGTTAAATATTCGTCTAATAGTAAAATATCCTAAGCATTAAATGACTAATCGAAACTGTTTTATACTCGACCAAATGTAAAACGTTTTGTTAACTATAAAGGTCAGGCGATATTCATCCTATTTCATATACAATCATATGAACGAATTATCTCATGACTGCTCTCCTAATTTGGTAAGTGGGTTATTTACATAATATGTTTGCCATTTTCTCTGTTATTTATTTTGGTTTACAAAATATTAACGCTGTTGATTATGCTTCAACTGCAAGCTTGACTGCTGATACCGAGTGATAAGTTATACTTATAATGATAGTGAAACAAGGCATTTTCAGAATCTGTAGTAGTACCTAGTAGTAGTACTACTACTACTACTAAAGTTCAAAGCTTGCGCGCTTCGCGCGAGAGGGGAAAACTGATTTCAGACAAGGATTAAGAGTCGAGAATGGTACAACGAATCGTCTTCTTTCTCTATGAATTTAATGAAACGTCAAAGCTTCGCGCGAGAGGGGGGGGGGGGGGTAGGAATGATTTCAGACAAGGATTAAGAGTTAAGAATAGTACAATGAATCGTCTTTTTTTTCTAATAATTTTTGAAAGGTCAAAGCTTACGCGCTTCGCGCGGGTTTTCCATATCCACCGCTCCTTATGTATTTGTTTGTTTAAAACTTCTTTTATCTTCTTTTTCTAATTTCCTCATGTTATTCTTTATTTCTCTTTCTTTTCCATTTACATTTTGCTTATTAGCACCTGTCTTTCCTTATGGTATTTTTTATTTCCTCCTTCTTTTAAATTTTCTTTCCATATTATTATTTTGTTTAATCTTCCATTTCTATCTTTCCACAAGTTATTCTTTGTTTTGAACACCCAAGGACACCAGGTCCCCGTCACCCTAGGCACTGGAGTTTGCGTTACCTGTAACTCTCACCCTAATCCTAACCCTAGGACACCGGGTCCCGCGTCACCCGAGGACACCGGAATTTGTGTTGCCCTAACTCTAACTCTCACCCTAACCCTAACCCTAGGACACCAGGTCCCGCATCACCCTCCGGAGTTTGCGTTACCCTAACTCTCACCCTAACCCTAACCCTAGGACACCGGGTCCCGCGTCACCCTAAGACACCGGGTCCCGCGTCACCCTAGGACGCCGGAGTTTGCGTTACCCTAACTCTCACCCTAACCCTAACCCTAGGACACGGGTCCTGCGTCAGCCTAGGACACTGGGTCCCACGTCACCCTAGGACACCGGGTCCTGCGGCACCCTAGGACACCGGAGTTTGCGTTACCCTAACTCTAACTCTCACCCTAACCCTAACCCTAGGACACCGGGTCCCGCGTCACCCTAGGACACCGGGTCCCGCGTCACCCTAGGACACCGGAGTTTGCGTTACCCTAACTCTCACCCTAACCCTAACCCTAGGACACCGGGTCCCGCGTCACCCTAGGACACCGGGTCCCGCGTCACCCTAGGACACCAGGTCCCGCATCACCCTAGGACACCGGGTCCCGCGTCACCCTAGGACACCGGAGTTTGCGTTACCCTAACTCTCACCCTAACCCTAACCCTAGGACACCGGGTCCCGCGTCACCCTAGGACACCGGGTCCCGCGTCACCCTAGGACACCGGGTCCCGCATCACCCTAGGACACCGGGTCCCGCGTCACCCTAGGACACCGGAGTTCGCGTTACCCTAACTCTCACCCTAACCCTAACCCTAGGACACCGGGTCCCGCGCCACCCTAGGACACCGGGTCCCGCGTCAGCCTAGGACACCGGAGTTTGGTTACCCTAACTCTCACCCTAACCCTAACCCTAGGACACAAGGTCCCGCGTCACCCTAGGACACCGGGTCCCGCGTCACCCTAGGATACCGGGTCCCGCGTCACCCTAGGACACCGGAGTTTGCGTTACCCTAACTCTCGCCCTAACCCTAACCCTAGGACACCGGGTCCCGCGTCACCCTAGGACACCGGGTCCCGCGTCACCCTAGGACACCGGAGTTTGCGTTACCCTAACTCTCACCCTAACCCTAACCCTAGGACACCGGGTCCCGCGTCACCCTAGGACACCGGGTCTCGCGTCACCCTAGGACACCGGGTCCCGCGTCACCCTAGGACACCGGAGTTTGCGTTACCCTAACTCTCACCCTAACCCTAACCCTAGGACACTGGGTCCCGCGTCACCCTAGGACATCTGGTCCCGCGCCACCCTAGGACACTGGAGTTTGCGTTACTAACTCTAACCCTAACCATAGGACACCGGGTTCCGCGTTACCCTAACTCTCACCCTAACCCTAACCCTAGGACACCGGGTCCCATTTCTGTTTGATTTTCTTCTTCTTTTGCAGTTTTACAAATATATAACAAACAAAACATTGTTATACATGACAAAAGAGTATATGTGAAACAAAGTAAGGTTGGCTGTAACTAATCAGAAACATCAATCAGGTTTTTTTTTTATTGCTTGATTTTCTTTTTCTTTTTCAGTTTTACAAATATATAACAAACAAATCATTGAACATTTATACATGACAAAAGATTAAACAAAGTAAGGTTGGCCGTAACTAATCGAAAACATCAAACAGGAGGGTTGACAAAGTAAGCAAAGCTTGATAGTATGACTACCCTCAATGGATACATAATAATACAAATATGGAGACAAAAATATTGGTAAAATGGAAAAAAGGGAAGAAAAAAAATTAGTAGGGGGTGTACATCAAAATGTACAGATTTTTGTGGTAGATGGATTTTTATTGATATATTATGGTTATAGTATATTATTCCTCTATTCCTCTTTTCTTGTTTTCAATTTGTTTTACCCACGACCACTTCTTCTTCTTTTTCTTCTCCTTTGATCTTCATCTTCTCAATTAAACCACAAAGATATTTATGGTTTTCTTTGAAGGCGTCACTGTGCAACACTCTCTAACAGTGATTAACAGTAAATTCTCCCAACGTTTTTTTCTCTGAAACTAAGACATAAATCAGGCATTAAAAAATCTTAACGCTATATTGAGCCAATTCACTGCTTTGCCGATTTACATTCACCTAACGTTACCATGTGCGCATGCGCACCCTTATTGTTATCATTGTTGTAGTATTATTCCTCGATCTATATATTCCCCTTTCTTTTGTTTTCAATTTGTTTTACCCACGACCACTAGGCCCTACTTGTTCTCCGATCTTCATCTTCTCCCATTTCTCTTATTCTTCTTTTTAATATTATCAATAATGATAATATTAATAATAATAATTCTGTTTAATTCTCATCTGTCTTCGGACTATAGACTCTTTCTATTATTCTGTACTTCATTCCTCTCTCCTTTGATGACTTTGCCAGGATTGGGTTGTCTGCCAACGATGTCCACACTGTGTGACGTCACCAAACCCTGTGCGTAGCACATCGTTGGTCGTTGTCTCTCACCAACATGCATGTGTTGAACAAAACTTTGCCGAGATTGTTTTGCCTGCCAACGATCCTACGATGTCCGAGGCGCAGGAGGGGAGGGGGGGGGGGGGGGGGGCGGGGGAGGAAACTGAATTAGGACATAAAATAAGAGTCTGTATGATACAACAAATCGTCTTCTTTCTCTAATAATTAATGAAAGCTAAAACCTTCCATGCTTTGCGCGGGGGGAGGGGGGGGGGAACCGATTAATGAAACACCAAAGGTTCCACGCTTCACGCAGGAGGGGGGAACCTGACTTCAGACAAGGATTAAGAGTCGAGAATGGTACAACGAATCGTCTTCTTTCTCTAATAATTTAATGAAAGGTCAAAGCTTGCGCGCTTCGCGCGAGAGCGGGGGAGGGGGGGGGGGAGTGGCGGGAACTGAATTCAGACAAGAATAAGGAGTCAAGAATGGTACATCAAATCGTCTTCTTTCTCCAATAATTGATGAAAGGCAAAAGCTTCCGCGCTTCGCGCGGGGGAAAACTGAATTCAGACAAGAAATAAGAGTCGAGAATGGTACAACAAATCCTCTTTGTTTTCTAATTATTAATGAAATTTCAATCACCAGTGGCGTGCCAACGTACTGACAATGGATCATAAATCGCCATCATGCCAACGTACTAACACTGAAACATGAAGTTAATAACGTGACATTTCAATCATTAATTTCATATCGCATTAATTTGAAACAGCTCCCCCAAGTACTTTTAAAGAAATAAAATTGTAAATCTCCATCGTGCCTAGAAAGACAAATGTGAATGTTATATTCCTTATTCGGTCAATGGCCAGATGACGGACGGACCAACGTGCCAACGCTCCTTATTTCCTATATTATTTTCGTTTGGCAATGAGGGACGGGCCAACGTGCCAACGCGCCAACGCGCCTTATTTCCTTTCTTTGTTTGCCATTTAAAGTACACCACAAGTTCCTGATTTTTTTCCCCCATTACTTTTAGGCTACTTATTTCATATTTTAATTCAGTTTGTCAATGAGGGACGGGCCAACGTGCCAACGCGCCAACGCGCCTTATTTCCTTTCTTTGTTTGCCATTTAATGGACACCATAAGTTTCCGATTTTTTTTCACTCTTTACTGATACTTTCCGACAGTTGTTACATTGCTTTTTGACGATTTTCAAGCAATATAAAGAGTAAAACATTCCAACTAAGGTGAGAACATCTTTAACAATCTATAAATAAAATACTTTGATGTGTAAGAGGTAATAGGAAGGAGTTAAAACATAACAAATAACCATATTTCCATGCTCGACTTGATGCGTTAGCAAATTCAGAAACTGGTCACGAATACGAAAGGAAGGGACTACACTAAATTGGTACGTTGGCGCGTTGGCGACCAACGGAGATACTACGTTTTGGTGGGGTATTCTAAAGTTAAGCCCGGATTTCATGTAAACAAATACCATTTAAATAGTAAAGGTTTCGAAATGGATCTGAATCTCCATGGAATTGACATTTAAGACACATTACCTGCGCTCCAGTTTCTGAAATCGCCGCCATCTGAATTTATCATTTTGCCCTCTACGCTAATAATACGCGTATAATATACAAGTTGGCAGCTGTCAACTGAATTACTTCTGTCGTCTGCTATCAGATTTTCATAATTTAAGATTCTCTTGCTGGGGAGAGGGCAGTGGCGGATCCGAGGGGTCGGGGGGGGGGGGGGGTGCTGGGGGCCCGGGTTTTGAGTTTTAAAAAAAATGTCCCCCCCCCTCCCCCCCCCTCTTCCCGTTTATTCAATCGAATAAACGGCTGGCTCTTTCGCCGCTTAATAATTTATCCCGAATTGGGACCCTTTTCTTTGGCCCCAGCTCCTTTGCCGCCAGTTGGATCCGCCCCTGGGCGATGGTAAAAATCAGTAATAATAATAATTAATAATAATATTCCGCTTTTATAAGTGCTTTACATATATACTATATTGTCTGCACAATCTCCACTCCCTGAAGCATTCCCGGCCCCCCCCCCCCCCCACTCCGAGAACGGACGGACCCCATGCGTGTTACCAAAATGTCCGGTAAAGGGGTACTTTTTGTGCGACAAAATCTTGCCCGAGAATTGTAAAAAAAGGGGTGTATTAACTTGTCACCCAGAGATTTCTTTAAAAAGGGTTTTTTTTTTTTTTTTTTTTTCTCTCATCTCTTTGGACTCCTGAGAAATTATTCTGAATTTAGGGGGGTACATTGAGCATTTTTCATGATTTATGGGGGTCTCCAAGGCAGGAAAAGCCCGCAAAAAACCCGCAAAAATCCAGCGAAAGGGGGGTTCGATCGGAAATGTTGGCAGTCCTCAGATAGCTAGGGGGTGCTTTCAAAAAGAGGGAACAAGCATATGCGTACCCTAAATAGCACTGAGTGGGGGGGGGGGGGGGGGGGCGGGGAAGCATTCCGGCCAGTAGTCTCTCACCGCAAAGGAAAAGGCTTCACATTTCTAGGCCACAACCAAAGTTGGGGCATGGCCTGGGGGCTGGGGCACTCAGGCGCGGAACGTTTCTCTATAGCTAGGTGGGGATGGGGGTGGTATTTATGATCAGCTGGTAGAGCGTAGCGTAAATTGGCGTTGGGTCTAGGGCAGGGGCGTCGCCAAAGGGGGGTGTGGGGGGGGGTGCGACACCCCCCCCCCCCCCACCTGTCAGGATATTGTCGGTAAAATTGCGCTGCCGTCGGGAAAAAGAGAAAAGGGGGAGGGAAAAAAAGAGAGGGAAAAAAAGAGAGGGAAAAAAAGAGAGGGGAAGGAAAAGAAAAGAAAAAAAGAAAAGGAAAAGAAAAGAAAGAAAGGAAAAGAAAGGAAAGAAAGGAAAAGAAAGGAAAGGAAAGAGAAGAAAGAAAGAGAAAAAAGAAAAAGAGGGGGGAGAGGAAAGAAAGGAAAAAAAGAAAAGAAAGAAAAGGAAAAAAAAAGAAGAAAAAAGATTGAAAGGGAAACAAAAGAAACGGGGGATGAAAGAGCCTGGAGAGAGAGGGGAGGTAAGAGTCTGAGAGAGGAGTGGGAGTAAAAGAGAAAAGGGGGTTGTTGGGTGGAGTCGTCTCGTCGAGGGAGCAAGAAAGACATGGGTAAATATGTTGCTGTGTCGGGTCAGCTTGAATTGATTGATTGATTTTTATTCGACAAGCTTCCAACATACAACAATATACAATAATAACAGATCAAAAAAGTCAGCTTGAACAGGATAACCCACGAAAGCTCGAGAGCTTATTTCCAGTGGGGTCCCTTACAGACATGTATAAAATTAATAAGTTAAAATAGTAATATTTACAGACAGGTAAGAAAATTAAAAGAACTACTTATTAAAGATAATAATAATAACAACATTAAACTGATGATAGAAATGATATTAAGTACAAGAAGAAAAAGAAGAAGGAGAAGAAGAAAAAGAGGAGAAGGAAGAAGAGGAAAATAATGATGAATTTGTAGAATTTCTATAACGTACGAAAACATAAAAGATAGCTGTGTCGGTATTCTTGCTCGATCCTCATCAATGCATAAGTTTGAAGTCGGTGAGATTATTGTCGGTCGGCCGACAATTTTCTTTTCCCTACGAACTGCGACTTCTTATCCGCTGTGACGACTTCGAGAGTGACTACAACTACAATACTTGTATTTTCTCGAAGTTTCACTTTCCTATAATATCAGCTAAAGAAATCAGAGGTTTAAAATTTAAAACAACGGTACGACGAATCATTTTCCTTTTTTTATATTGTGATGAAACGCCAGAAAGGGAAACTTCATTTAGACGAATCGAGAACGGAACAACGAATCGTCTTCTTTCTCTAATAATTTAAGGAAACATCAAAGCTTCCGCGCTTCGCGCGAGAGGGGGAAACTGAATTCAGACAAAATTAATAGGGCTCATTTAGAGTCGAAAAAGGTACAACGAATCGTGTTCTTTCTCTAATAATTTGAGGAAACATCAAAGCTTTCGCGCTTCGCGCGAGAGGGGTAAACTGAATTCAGATGAATAGGGCTTTATAAGATTCGAAAACGGTACGAGGAATCGTCTTCCTTTCTCTATATTGTGATGAAACGCCAAAAATTCCGCGCTTCGCGCGGAAGGGGAAACTTCATTTAGACGAGTCGAGAACGGAACGACGAATCGTCTTCTTTCTCTAATAATTTAAGGAAACGTCAAAGCTTCCGCGCTTCGCGCGAGAGGGGGAAACTGAATTCAGACAAAATTAATAGGGCTCATTTAGAGTCGAAAAAGGTACAACGAATCGTGTTCTTTCTCTAATAATTTGAGGAAACATCAAAGCTTTCGCGCTTCGCGCGAGAGGGGTAAACTGAATTCAGATGAATAGGGCTTTATAAGATTCGAAAACGGTACGAGGAATCGTCTTCCTTTCTCTATATTGTGATGAAACGCCAAAAATTCCGCGCTTCGCGCGGAAGGGGAAACTTCATTTAGACGAGTCGAGAACGGAACGACGAATCGTCTTCTTTCTCTAATAATTTAAGGAAACGTCAAAGCTTCCGCGCTTCGCGCGAGAGGGGGAAACTGAATTCAGACAAAATTAATAGGGTTTAATAAAAGTCGAAAACGGTACAACGAATCGTGTTCTTTCTCTAATGATATGAGGAAACGTAAAAGCTTTCGCGCTTCGCGCGAGAGGGGGAAACTGAATTCAGATGAATAGGGCTTATTAAGAGTCGAAAACGATACGACGAATCGTCTTCTTTCTCTAATAATTTAATAAAACCAAAGCTTCCGTGCTTTGCGCGGGAGGGGGAAGCTTCATTCAGATTAGGATTAAGAGTCGAGAACAGTAAACCGAATCGTCTGCTTTTTCTCATAATTTAATGAAACGTCAAAGCTTCCGCGCTTTGCGCGGGGGGAATACTGAATTCAGACAAAATTAATAGGGCTTATTTAAAGTCGAAAACGGTATGATGTATCGTGTTCTTTCTCTAATGATATGAGGAAACGTCAAAGCTTTCGCGCTTCGCGCGAGAGGGAGAAACTGAATTCAGATGAATACCGTAGGGCTTATTAAGAGTCGAAAACGGTACGACGAATTGTCTTCTTTCTCTAATAATTTAATGAAACGTCAAAACTTCCGCGCTTCGCGCGGGAGGGGGAAGCTTCATTCAGATTAGGATTAAGAGTCGAGAACAGTAAACCGAATCGTCTGCTTTTTCTCATAATTTAATGAAACGTCAAAGCTTCCGTGCTTTGCGCGGGGGGGGGGAATACTGAATTCAGAAAAGGATAAACAGTCGAGAATGGTACAGCAAATCGTCTTCTTTTTTTCATAATAATTTAATGAAACGTCAAATCTTTCGCGCTTCGCGCGGGAGGGGGGGGGGGGAACTTCATTCAGCCTAGGATTACCAGTCGAAAACGGTACAATTAATCGTCTTCTTTTCCTAATAATTTAAGGAAACGTCTAAGCTTCCGCGCTTCGTGCGGGAGGCTCATCACCCACAAACGTCTTTGCCCACACCCCCTTATGAGCGCGCTTTTAAGTGATTCTCTTGCTCACTACCGCCCCTCCCTAAAATAAGATCCTAGCTCTGCGCCTGCATTAAAATATATAGCTATGATGCTGACTAAATTTAAGAAATAATTCGTATATTAATGTCGTCGAGGAAAAATGACCATTTTGCGCATATGCAAGTACTATAGATAGTCCATATGAAAAACAATTTAGCCTTCGGCCCCAGGTTTATAGGGTTGACTTTGTAGATATTGGAAATTTAATTTTGTCGGTAATTGGTGGCTACTTTTGTCGGTAATCGTTGGCCTCTACACCCCCCTCCCCACTGAAAAAGGTCTAGCGACGCCCCTGGTCTAGGGGCGAAGCCCCGTGGGGGATCAAGGGGTGGAACCCCCAGAAGTTCAGGGGGTATAGGCATTTACTAACAGTCAGGTGAGCATATGTTGATACCTTATTCGTGACACTGGCAGGTCACGAATTGGCGTGGGGTCCAGGAGGCAGAGCCCCTGGGAGCTCAGGGGTTTTTTGGCAAAAAAGTATGGTCTGATGAGCATATTTTGATACCTTCTTCTTCTTCTTCTTCCTCCGCTCTATCGGAGATCAGCAGCTACCAGGGTACTGCAGTTTGTCATAGCAGGCAGGATTTGTGACACTGGCAAGACACAAATTGGTGTGGGGTCCAAGGGGCGGAGCCCAAAGAATCTCAGGGGTTTCATACAATAAATTACCGTCAGATGAGCATATTTTGATACCTTATTTTGTGACACTGGCAGGTCACGAATTGGCGTGGGGTTTCAGGGGGCGGATAAATTACGTTCAGATGAGCATATATTGATACGTTATTTGTGAGCCTGGCAGGACACTTATTTAAAAATTTAAAAATTTGCACCCCCCCAAAAGGTAAAAATCACTTGTTTTTACATGATTTTTTTTCTCAAGGGGGGGGGGGGGGCGAGGGGGCCTGGGCCCGCCACTGGGGGTGGGTGAGGTGACACCTAGTCGACTCAATAATTGGCATTTCACCCTAGCAATTAATTGACGAAAAATATTACATTCATACTGAATATCATTGAAGGGGACTTGCTCTTAAACCCAACCAGGATGTGCTCTTTTTATTTATTGCAAAACTTAATATACTCGTGCTTTTTACACTTAAGAAATCCTGGGGACTTGTTAACTCGAAGATTTCTTCCACATTCGACAGGCCACAACTAAATCTATACACCAGCTGGGATACCAGGAGTGGCCCCTCACTTTGCTTTGCAACGCATCCCAGTCACCATCTATCTCTATTTTGTCTTCCTTAAAAAGTATTATTCAATATTATTTTATTCATAAAATGTGTATTTCTAAACTATTAGCTTCACTATTCACATAATCTTGTTGTAGTCAAGCGCGTAGCCAGGATTTCATTTTAGGGGGGAGTTTCCCCCCTCCCACGCGAAGCGCAGAAGCTTTGAAAAAAGACGATTCGTTGTACCTTTCTCGACTAATAATCCATGTCTGAATTCAGTCCGCCCCTCCTGCGTATAGCGCGGAAGCTTTGACGTATTATAAGACAAAGAAGACGATTCGTTGTACCTTTCTCGACCCTTAATCCTTATCTGTATTCAGTCCCACTCACGCGCGAAGCGCGGAAGTTTTGACGTTTCATTAATTTATTAGAGAAAGAAGACGATTCGATGTACCGTTCTCGACTCTTAATCCTTATCTGAATTCAGTTTCCTCCCCTCCCGCGCAAAGCGCGGAAACTTTGAAGTTTCATTAATTTATTAGAGAAAGAAGGCGACTCGAAGTACCGTTCTCGACTCTTAATCCTTGTCTGAATTCATTCCCCCCCCCCCCTCCTGCGCGAAGCGCGGAATCTTTGACGTATTATTAGACAAAGAAGACGATTCGTTGTACCTTTCCCGACCCTTAATCCTTATTTGTATTCAGTCCCCCTCTTTCGAAGCGCGGAAGCTTTGACGTTTCATTAAATTATTAGAGAAAGAAGACGATTCTTTGTTCCGTTCTCGACTCTTAATCCTTAATTTGAACTCAATTTCCCCCGTTCCGCGCGAAGCGCGGAAGCTTTGACGTTTCATTAAATTATTAGAGAAAGAAGACGATTCGTTGTACCGTTCTCGACTCCTTTCCCTTTTTCTTCCTACGTCCTTTTACTTTTTTTCTTCTCTTTCTCTCTCTCTCTTTTTTTTTTTGGTCGGCGTTTTTTTTTTTTTTTTTTTTTTTTTTTGGGGGGGGGGGGGGGGCGACCGCCCCCACCGCTCCCCCCTGGCTACGCGCCTGACTTGTAGTGTGCAAAAAGACATATTAATGGTCTTTTTCTATGATATGTTGGATTATATGATATTTTGACTATGGGTGGAAATATAAGAAATGGGAAGAGATAATGTCATTGATGACAACAACATAATCACTTGTAGTATAAATAAGAAACTATTATCGAGTTTGTGAAATTGATGTTCATGTTGTTTGACTTAGCCAACATTTTAAGTAAGTTATGAGAAGATAATATACTTTATTACTGTCAATATATTTGTCTTTTTTTTTCATATAAATGTGTATATATTTTCTTATTGTGCCATTTACTAGGTATTATGCCAAAGCACGTTGCTATACTCTCTCTCTCTCTCTCTCTCTCTCTCTCTCTCTCTTTATCTCCCCCTCCCTCTGTGTATTGTTTATATACCCCTTCTCTATTTCACTCCCTCAATGTTTTGTATGTAACCATGAAATGAATATACATGTATTTAGATAACTATTGTTTGTTAATTAGAATTAGAATATGAATAGCTAAGAATATGAAGTCTATGTATGTGAAGATGGAATTACAATAGGAGGAAATCGTGACATTGGTTGTAAGTTTGCTAGTGCTATATGTAGTGCAGACTAAGACTATTTGCCAGTTCTGTAAATATTGTAAGAAGTTTAGGATATCAAAGTTGTTAAAGATGTACATGTATCTTTTCAAGCTCAGTTATCTCGCTGAAAAAAGGCAGTATTGGATCAAAGTGATGCAGATGACTATTGGAAAATACATGAATAGTTTAGGAAGCGTTATGAGTTTATTCAGGATTAATGTGAATACCTGAGACAAGAAGTTATTTGTAAATTTAGAGATTAGTGAAGGCTGAATGTAAAATAGGGTCTATGTGCACAAAAGATCCTCAATCTTGGAGCGTAAAGTAGGAAACACATTAGGCAATAGTATAGGGATGGTTATGCCAACATTTTTGTATTGTGTCTATATATGATTTCTTAATAGAGACGCTAAGTGATGAGTTATATTATTAGAAGCTATGGTAGATTGACTGATATCTCATTGTTATAGACATTCGTTGGTTAAGTTATTTATTAGTAGCCAAGTTATTATTATGAGATCGATGAAGAGTGATATTGCGCTTTTAAATAAAGCACGGAAGTAAGAGAAGTTTCTTTTAGAGATTTTAACGTTATGAAAGTTTCCCAGATGATGTTCATAGCGATATACTTCAGAAAGAGAACACAAGAGTGCTAACAAATTAAATGTATGAGAAAAGGTAGATTTATCTGTGTTCGTATATAATTAAGTATTGTTAGAATAGAATGATATTGTAAAGGATTAAGAATAAAATGACTTTGTTTTGCCACGCATCCTAGTCATCACCTATCTTTATTTTGTCTTCCTTAAAAGGTATATGCCCCCCTCCCGGGTGGGCGCTACATATATATATATATATATATTTTTTTTTGGGGGGGGGGGGGCGGCGGCACATGTCCGCACTGTCTCCTCATTCGTTTCATCCTCTTGATCCTCCTACCACTCTCTCTTCTCTTTCCTGTCTCGTTTATCATACCTCTCTTCTCTTTCCCGTCCCTTTTGTCACATTTCTCTTCTCACTTTCTATTCTATTTCTCTTTGTAATCTCCTTTCTATTTCTATTTCCGAATCTCTCTTTTCATTTTGCTTTGTCTCATATCTCTGTCTTTTCCCCTGCTTTATATCTCTTCTCTTTCTTAATCTAATCTCTGTACTCTCTCTTTTCTATTTCTGTTTCACGGTCCCTCTCCTTCTCTCTCTCTCTCTCTCTCTCTCTCTCTCTCTCTCTCTCTCTCTATCTTCAATAGTCGAACCCCTCAATTGCTCTCATTTCACATATTGCAGAATAAAACATACCAACCATACCAAAACCAAGGTATTTATTGTTTTTAATGGTAAATTTATGTTGGCCCCTTTCAGCCTTAATGAAAGAATGTTGTAGAAGCTCAATATATATGTGATGGGCGTTACAGAAAACTTTTTAAAAGTTTGATCAACAAGATTTATACAACAAGACTCTTCAAAGTTCAAACATAAATATTGCCAAAGTAGCAAAGGTATATGCACAGACAATGATAGATTGGGACACATACAACATAATAGCGAGTTTTAAACTCAATAGAATCTTTCTCGGGATTTCAGTCCATTGTAAGTTCCATTCTTTGATCAAGAAATGGTTTATAAAAACTATTTTTAAGAGCACTTTGAGAGCTTTATTATACATGTTATAATAAACAACTAAACCAACAGCTTTAATTGATCATCACTTGAGCAAACTTCATGAAAGCACTTTTTAGAGTATAAATCAATTTCATATTGAAACATCTCATGATATTCTCCAAGACTTCCTCTATTTCAGCACAGCATATATAATCTTCTTAAAAACTTATAAAAATCCGTAAACTTAGTTGTAACAAAAAAACAATAAAAAATGGACACTTGGTAAAGTCTACCAAATACCTCTTAAAACAATCTCGTAAAAATAATCAAATATAATACTTATTTCAATGCACAAAGCACCTATAATTGATATATCTTGCTAAATTGATAATCATCTGTGTAGAGAAGCTGCAGTTGATTGCCACAATGACCTTCAGACCTTTCTATGCTCATGATTTTTGAAAAAAATTCTCTACAAACTTTCGGTTATAAAGAGTTGTAATGAACACACTTCAACTAAATCATCAATATTTGATGTATCAACAACAAAATCATAAACAAAATCGATGAATGTAAAACTACATGTATTGAGGTATATGGGTGATTGTTGAGTCATCATAAGTATCAAATTTCAACATCAAGTTGCCCATAATAACCGGCGTGCTCTTATACCGCTGAAAAAATCCATTGGAGCTGCACATCATTGGCAACCTTCTGGAGGTAATAGAATAAATTGAATGATCACTTAATTCAAAGCCATGATAGAAAGGACCACAATTTGTTTTTACATCGTAAAAGATTTGATGGTCGAATGCATTTAAACAATAGAGAATTATTCAAATAATGCTGTGTATCTGGCCTAAAAATAGTTCAGATAATGGCCCTACAGTAACATATCGTCTTCTAACAAGAAATTTGAGAACCAATTCCAATACCAACAGCCTTTTTCCTATGACCGGGTCAGTACCATTTTGGTTTAGGTTGCGGCATCCAAGCTGCATACAAATACCACAACCTTGTTAGTTTAACCTGGAAGGCTGCCATGGCTGCCACACACATCCCATTACTATGATCAATTTCCATGACTTTCAATATTACCTTGGGAGATTTTCTCGCCGTTTTCCATGACTTTCCAAATTATGTCCACCACTGTGGGAACCCTGCTATACTTAAACGTAACCTAAAACCCCACATTAGCCCTAACCCTAAATCTTAGAATATTCAAAGTAGCGGGCTCTATTAATGAGAAATTCAACACCATGCGGGATACCCACTCAAGTGTTATCACCAGGATTATCCTTCAGTTGTATGACCAACAAGCCTAAATATGTCGAACATGCTCTGCATTTTCCACCCATCCCCCATATGGTAAACCTTGCATCTGTTTCTGTTTCTGGTGCGTCGGTATACTCAGGGTTAACTGTACTTCGTTTTGATTTGTATGGTCGTGGTTGTGCTATGGAAGGAGAGGTGTTTCACATTTGAATCTACTAACAAAAAGCTTGTTACAACACAGAACTTGAAATCTGTAGACCCAAAACAGTTTTTAGATGACACTCATGTAAAGTCTCTTATATCAACCGGTTCTCATGCAAATAGTGTAGATGAAGAAGTTAATTTGTAAATACCTTACTCACATCTGCACTTGATACATTGGCACCTGAGAAGCAACTCCGTGTTACAATTCACCCAAATACTGAATGGTATAACCAAGATATAGCTCAAGCAAAACTGCTTCGTAGACAATTAGAAAGAAGATCAAGGTCCACCAAACTGGAGATTCACAGGCAGATGTATCGTACCCCAAAACAACATGTAAAAGCCTTGATTAAGATTGCTCAGTCAAACTATCACTCAAAAAAAGTTGAGGATTGTGGGAAAGACACAAAGAAATTGTATAAAGTTGCTAATAATTTACTACACAGAAAACAACCATCTCCTTTACCAGAACATCTCACTCATGGTGATCGGTTGAAGCTTGCCAATCGTTTTAATCAATTTTTTGTAGACAAAATTCTAACAATCCGATAGTGCTTCCAAACTCATGTTGTACAGCTGGATGACACTGTTTGTGAAGTCGAATCAGAGTTGAGTGAGTTTTGGTCGGTCACTATCAGTGAGACAGAAACATTTATCAAGAACTCACCAAATAAATCATGTGAGCTTGATCCAATCCCAACAGATTTGGTTAAGAAGTGTAGCACAGTCTTGGCACCTGTCATCACAAGCATTATTAATGCTAGCCTTAGTTCAAGTATTGTCCCACAGGTTTGTAAGACAGTTGTCATCTATCCAACCTTGAAAAAATCGGGCTTAGATCAGGAGTGTCTCAAAAATTACCGCCCAATCTCAAACTTATCTTTTTTGAGTAAACTGCTGGAACGGGTTGTTTTCTCACAACTGACTGCATATTTGCGAGATAATGAATTGTTTGACCCATGTCAATCTGCCTACATGCCTGGTCATAGTGTGGAAACACTACTTGTCAACATAACTGATACTATTTTTAGAGAACTGGATTGCGGTAATATTACTGCTCTTATTATGTTAGATATGAGCTCAGCTTTCGATACAGTAGATTACTCTATCCTGACTCGAAGGCTGAAATCATTAGGTATCAAGGGTACCGTCCTTAATTGGTTTATATCATATCTCTCTGAACGATCTCAGTATGTAAAAATTGGTAATTCTACCTCTGCTAAAACTACTATGAAGTATGGTGTACCCCAAGGTTCGGTAGGAGGACCACTGCTCTTTTCTCTTTATATGCAACCAATCAACAAGATATTTCACAAACATTGTATTAGTTACCATTGCTACGCAGATGACATCCAAATTTATCTTTCTTTTAAACCGACAATGTCTTCACTGTCATCAACTGTTTCAAAACTTGAAACATGTCTTGAAGAACTCAAATCCTGGCTAATATCTAATATGGCCTTAAGCTGAATGATGATGAATCTGAGTTTTTATTATTAGGTGCCAAGCACATGTTAGGGAAGGTTGACTTATCAATCGTGTCATCTCCATATTGGAAAAACATGTATCACAGTCACTCCATCAAAGACAGCTCAAAATTTGGGTGTAATATTTGATCAGGAAATGTCCTTTCGTAGTCATAACACATGTTCAACAGAGTGTAAGGTACCAATTACGTAATCTAAGTTTCATAAGAAAGTGTTATCTAAACCTGCGGCTGAGATCTTGATTCATGCTATAATTTCTTCTCGTTTAGATTTTGCAAATTCATTGTTCTGTAACCTTCCAAAAAAGATGTCACAAAACTTCAACAACTTCAAAATTCTGCAGCCCGCCTATTAACATTCACTAAAAAATCTGATTCCATATCACCAATTCTCCGTTCTCTCCATTGGTTGCCAGTTGACGAAAGGATTATTTTTAAAATTATGTTACTAGTACATCATTCAGTTTACTCTCTTTCTTCCCCTACATACCTGAGCAACTCTGTTTCAAAATACAACCCCACACGAAGTCTTCGCTCCTCATCAGACACACTATTACTTAATACACCCAGAATAAAACATGCTTGGGGGGAACGGGCTTTCTTAGCCATGGGTCCAAAACTCTGGAATAAGCTCCCTCTAAAATTACGTCAACTAGTTGTCGTCGACAGAAACATTCAAACTACAACTAGAAACGTATTTGTTTCTTTCGTTGTAATTATTGCAATATTCTAATTTACTATGTGTAGGAGAATTTCGAATTTGTTTTTCAGTTTATTGTTTTTTCTTTCTTATGTCTGTTACATGTACTTTTCTCTATAAGTGCCATGAGCACCGAAAGGTGGACCTGTGTGCTATACAAGTAGCCACTATTATTATTATTATTAATCATTCATTCAGAATCAGGCGGTCTTCCGTTGTATCGATTCGATGAGAAGGATGTCCCGTCCCATGAACTACTGGCGTACTCAAAGATGGGTCTGACCAGCGCATCGTTGGATGCCTTGCTCTGTCATTCAGATTGGAACCTCTCCATCTCAAACACTAGAGAAGAAAAAAACAGAAACGGTGAAAGAAATCGGAATATAACTCAAAAACATGTAATTATAAATAATTAATTATATGGATCTTTGACTGCACGCCTCCGCCATAGAGCGATTTTACAAACCAAAACAGAGACAATTTTTTGAATTCAAGTTTTATTGTATTCCATTTACAGGTTCTCAGAATATTGTGACGTCATTTCGGCAATTTCAGGCCAAATGAGAACGTGTTCATCCACGATTTGAGGTTCGTCAGAAAACTAGTACCCAATCGTCAAAATGACACAAAAAAACACAGAATAACATAAGGAAAGACACAAAGAGAAGACGATAAAGAATAGAAAATGCAAAGATAGAAGAGAAGAAGAAAGATGGAAAAACAAAGAATAATATAAGGAATGGTAGGAAGAAAAGGATAGAACGATAAAAACAAAGAATAACATAAGAAAAGGTGATTGAAGGAAGAAACAAAGAATAAAATAGGAAAAGACAAAAAGAGAAGGTGATAGAAGGAAGAAACAAAGAATGACACAAGGAAAGACAGAGAGAGAAAGTGATAGAATAATTAAAACAAGTCAACGCAAAGTGTAGCATCCCCTCGCAGGGTATAAATGGCTTATATATATACATGTACGTCAGAACAAGTTACCTCCATTGGACTATACTATTATATTACTAGGCAAGGAAGGTTAACCACATTTTCACATATATAATTAGGTGTTTTTGCATATTTAATGAGCTATGACCTTTCACCTTTGACCTACATACTCAGAAATCGAACTTAGGCTGTACATGTATTTTGATACCATGTACCTTCATAATAAATTTCATTAAAATTTTGATCGATGCACAGTTGAAGTATAATCAGTAGTTATTGATCATTACAATATAAAACTCACTGACAAGGACATACCTGCATGGGTGGTTGCTCCATCTGTAGAGCAATGATCTTCCATGGCTCTGCTATCTAGCTCGCTGACTTTGTCCCTAGCCTTGTTTCCATTGTTGGTGTCTCTTGATGCTTGCAGCGGTACTTTGTTGCTGACATGAGCTTCAGGTACTTGCTCTGGAATCTTGTTAGTGACAGCTCCAGCCCCTTTTTGCTCGCTAACTCGATCTGTATTCATGAGAAGAATATTGAATAAGTACAGTTAATTACTGAATTACTTAATTACTGAAGAGTGTTGAATAAGCACCGTTAATTAATGAATCTCAGATTCATACCCAATGTATTTTGGTGGAGTGGGGGAGATCAATCGTTTCAAAAGCCCTACATGTACATGTATGTCTAAATGCTTTTTATATGAACACATGGGGAAGTATTACTCAGACCATTGGATAGAAATGTACATGTATTTTGATACCATGTACCTTCATAATAAATTTCAATAAAATTCGTCAAACATTACTCAAGTTATCGAATGGAAACCAGATTCGCATATTCAATGAGCTATGACCTTTAACCTACATACTCCGAAATTGAAATTAGGCTGTGTTTTGATATCATGAACCTTCATATCAAATTTCATTAAAATCCGTCAAACAATACTAAAGTTATGGATTGGAAACCAGATTCACATATGTAATGAGCTATAACCTTTGACCTTCATACTCCGAAATCGAACTTAGCCTGTATTTTTGATACCATGTACCATTATATAAAACTTCATTAAAATCCGTGAAACATTACTGAAGTTATCAATCAGAAACCAAATTTGTTACGAACGGACGCACAAACGGACGCACGCACACACGGAAGGTATAGTTACTATATATATCCTCTCCGACTTTGACGAAAGATTTAAAAACTGATAGAATAATATAAAAAGAATAACATAAATAGTAAAAGAAGGAGAAATTGAACACACATGCTTGTACTAACACACTTTTTTCGGCGTTACAATATGCCCATATCTAAGACATTTGAAAATGGCTTTGTGTTTATCACCTTAAAAATTTGCCTGAAAGACGTTTGAAAACACTGATTCTAGGTAAAAAATTGGCCAATAAATGCACTCAAAGTAGATCGAAGCAGCAACCTTTGTATATTTGCACTCTCCTTCAAAATGACAACTTGGCTGGCATGCCAAGTTTCCATAGTTTTCTGATGATACATAAAGTGGCTACTATTCACCACTTCACAATATTTTTTAATTCATCAAAGTCACATGATCACATTACAAATTTTACATTTTCATGCATTTGGTGACCAAACTTTCAAACATTCATGATGTCCTTATTTGTGTCATTATTCTCACACTTTCACTTATGCATTTCTGTATAAGATTTATGATGAACACATGAAGAAAAATCTTAAAATTTTTTCTTTTAAAATTTCATCAGCCTAGCTATTCCTGTTTCATGTGTAATGAATAATTTGTGGGAATAGGAATTGTCCAAACTGACTAACATGTACATCATGTTCTGATAGATGCACAGTTGAAGTATGATGATCAGTATAGTTATACTAATCATTACAAGTATCATCCAATGATAAATTCACTGACATTACCTGCCAAGAGCGTCTCATGAATGGATGCTCCGTCTGTAGAGTAGCCATCTTCCATCTCTCTACTATCTAGCTCGCCGGTTGTGTCCCTAGACTCGTTTCGTGGACCTTCGTTGTTTGTAGCTCCTGCTGATGCTGGCACCGGAACTTGGTTGCTGACAACTGCAGATCCCAGCTCTGGAATCTTGTTAGTGACATCTCCTGCCCCTTTTTGCTCGCTAACTCGATCTGTATTCAAGAGAAGAATGTTCAATAAGTATTCCCATTAGCACCGTAAATTACTGAATCTAACAACACTCTAATTCATACCCAATATATTTCTGCAGATTCAAGAGATCGATCAATCGTTCAAACAGCCCTGCATAGTCTAAATGCTTTTTATATGAACACGTGGGGAAGTATTACTCAGACCATCGGATAAAGAATTTGAACTATTTGGGCTCACATAACCCATGTCATTACCAATGTTGGATTGGATTACAGAGGCATTGGTATGTGTGTATTATTAATTTGTCTGTTTTTACTTTCAGCAGCCTGTGCTCCATGTGTAATCAATATTGGAATTGTCCAAACTAACTAACATGTATATTATGTTCTGATCAATGCACAGTTTAAGTATAATCAGTAGTTATTGATCATTACAAGTATCATTATAGATATAAAACTCACTGACATGGACATACCTTCATGATGAATGGTTGCTCCATCTGTAGAGCAAAGATCTTCCATGGCTCTGCTATCTAGCTCGCTGACTTTGTCCCTAGACTTGTTTCCATTGTTGGTGTCTCTTGATGCTTGCAGCGGAACTTTGTTGCTGACATGAGCTTCAGATCCCAGCTCTGGAATCTTGTCAGTGACAGCCTCTTTTTGCTTACTATCTTGATCTGTATTCATGAGAAGAATATTGAATAAGTACAGTTAATTACTGAATTACTTAATTACTGAAGAGTGTTGAATAAGCACCGTTAATTAATGAATATCAGATTCATACCCAATGTATTTTGGTGGAGTGGGGGAGATCAACTGTTGGGCCAACAGCCCTACATGTACATGTATGTCTGGATGCTTTGTATATAAACACATGGGGAAGTATTACTCAGACTATTGGATAAAAAACTTGAACTATTTGGGCTCACATAACCTATGTCATTACCAATGTTGGATTGGATTACAGAGGCATTGGTATGCATGTATTATTAATTTGTCTGTTTCTACTTTCTGCAGCCTGTGCTTGTTTCAGGTGTAATGAATAATTTGGGACTATTGGAAATTTCCAAACTGACTATGTTTTGATCGATGCACAGTTGAAGTATAATCAGTAGTTATTGATCATTACAAGTATCATTATAGATATAAAACTCACTGACAAGGACATACCTTCATGATAGGTGGTTGCTCCATATGTAGAGCAATGATCTTCCATGGCTCTGCTATCTAGCTCACTGACTTTGTCCCTAGCCTTGTTTCCATTGTTGGTGTCTCTTGATGCTTGCAGCGGAACTTTGTTGCTGACATGAGCTTCAGATCCCAGCTCTGGAATCTTGTTAGTGACAGCTTCAGCCTCTTTTTGCTCGCCTACTCGATCTGTATTCATGAGAAAAATATTGAATTAGTACAGTTAATTACTGAATTACTTAATTACTGAAGAGTGTTGAATAAGCACCGTTAATTAATGAATCTCAGATTCATACCCAATGTATTCGTTGCGCCAACAGCCCTACATGTACATGTATGTTAATGCTTTGTATGTCTAAATGCTTGGTATAAGAACACATGGAGAAGTATTACTCACCATTGGATAGAAAATGTGGGCTATTTGGGCTGACATAACCCGTGTCATTACCAATGTTGGATGACAGAAGCATTGGTATGCGTGCATTTTTAAAAGTGAAAGACAGACAGAAAACTACCAGTAGCAGCTGTACGATTTAAACCTCTCACGATACTACATGTACGTTTTCAAACTAACGAATTAGCAAATTTAGGCTATATCACTGCATATAGACACAGCACAATAAGTTAACAGCAGGTCCATACAGAAAGCATGTATTAAACTCCTCTCTTTCCTAAAGACTCTAGTGTCTATCACAGGTATAGGATATAAGTCTTACCATCAACTACGATTCGCCCAAGCTCTTCCAAAAAGGCCTTTGCTGATATACCATCTCTGTACCCTCTACGAAGAAGAGCGAACAATGCTAATGCTGTCTCTGCTTTCTATAAATTGTAGAACAGACACAGAAAAAGAGAACTTCATGATAAGAAGGTAAAATCATTCAGAGGGATTAAATGTAATCTTGACATCTGCTAATAATGGAAAGATATCCTTGTTCCCATTCGCAGCGGTATATAGCAACCCTAAAGGAGAAAAAAAATATGTTGTCATTCATCTTTTTAAAGATCATTTGTCAATCATCATAATGATTCATCTTTCAACATCTTAGGGGGAGCCTTAGAAGCCCCCATGGCTCTTACTATAGTGGTTAATGGTGTGTGCGACATACAATGTAACTTACATTGTACGTTAATGATCACGATATGCAATGATCACGATATGCTGAAAATTGTGTGCATGTTCTAAAATTCGCAAAAATAACCGTACAATATGGATTTAGAATCGCCACAAGTTAATTTCTCCCTCTATGCAAGTTCATGCACTTACAGACCAGAAGATTAGATTTAATCGTAATTTAAAGAAAATATGTTTCTCATTGCAACTCTCCTCCATATTTAACTAAGATAATTAGCCTTTGATATTACTTGAAGAATCCAAACAATTCATTTTTCTGTGACCATAAGCAAATAATTTTCCCTCTCGTTTAAGGTATTACGAAAGAATCATTACAGATTTTATTAAAGCACAGAATACAATCAGGAATTGCCATACACATCACATTAAAATCTCCTTCTCGTTCCTAATGATACAATAAAGTTGTAACATGTACCTGGTTGCTATTCTGAGAGTCTTGAGGTTTCATCCTCCTGTAGAATTCGCAGAGACAACCCATGACCATGCACACTGCTTTCACATCAACGGTAGATTCCTCAAGAAGTGCAGTCTCTAAACAAAATAACAATTGAAATGGTGTAGGTCGGGTGGTCCACAACGGGTTTAACATGTAAAAGGTGTCAGGTATTAAAATCAGTTACAAGTTTAAATTTATTCTCAACCAAAATCATTTCTAAAATGTGAGTCATAAATTGTCTGAAATGCTTCAAAATATGGCCCAGATTGCACCAGAGAGCATCTACAATCCACTCATACTCCTTTCAAGTTACAAATTTCCATGTTTGAATTTTGGTTTGTGGACTGCCCTGGCATAGGTATAAGGATTCGTCATAGTGCAATTCAGTCACCACTATAGATCTGAATTCATGTTCTGGCTTATAGTGCATGATTTCCTCGACAGCAATAAAATAAATATTCCACCTGGAAGAAGGCTAGAGCATGTGCTATAATAAAAAATTGTGTGCACATGCATTGCGCAAGAGAAAAGAATCCAGAGAAGAGGGTAATGACTTTACAATGTGTGCATGTAGAGAAATTGTGTAAATCTAGACAATCATTATCCTTAATATTAACATCATAACAACAAGCTCTAACCCCACCCTCTGCCCCCCCCCCCCCAACAGAAAGCTTGGGTTTTAGGAGGTTGCTTTATTTTCTTCTTCCTTTCCTGTCCTTCTTCCCCTTCTCTTCTCTCCTTTTTCCCTGTACCTTTTCTTTTGTCGTTAATTGGTATTGTTGTTGTGTTTTTAAAAAAAAATAAAATTAATCACATAAAACATATAGTGACTGACATGTGGACAAGACAGACAGACAATAAATTCCTCAACCCCTCAACTCCTCCATCCTCCCCCCCCCCCCCCCCCCCCGCCCCCACCCCCAACCACACAACCACACAGAAGAGCATCCACACTCTTACCGTTGTTCTGCTCCTTGGATTTTTCAGAGCTGAGAGATGCTTTCATGTCGTCAAGATTGATGGAGATATTGCAAGCTGTAATGAAAAACAAGATGGATAAAGACTAAAACATCACTTGTGCAAAGATAGCTGTCCCACTGCCCAAGTAGCCCGTGATTATTAGACTACTAATGCAACGGCCAAGACCCCAAATATTTAGTTATGTCTTGATATAGAGATAGTCAATATTTGTTTAATATATCCCTCATATTCATACTTGGTTTTCGAACCCGGGACCTCACGGTTATGAGACCACTACCCTACCACTGAGCTATCAGGCCTCAGTCAGATTCTTTATATGATGGATACAATAACAAATAGCATCCTCACCTTGCACATCTCCATGTACTATGGATTTATCATGTAGATCAGCAAGGTCGGTCATGACATCACGATTGATCTGTAGGATATCATCCAAACAGAAGATCCCTCCATTTTTATCGGATTGCAAGATCTCCTTCAGAGGAATGGTGTATGGAGTCAACAAAGCTTGCTGTTTGCATGAAAAAATAGAATTGACAAATATATAGCAATTCTACAATATGTTAACAATTTTAATTTGTTTTAGAATATAGACAACAACCAAAAGTGAAATGCCTTATGAAGACTACAGGTTGTTCACTGGTCTACCCTATCGGCTTGCAAAGGGTAATTATTATGCTCATTTGCTTTCAAATGTCTATATACAGGTACTCCTCATTAGTCATTGCAACTTTCCCGATGATGCATTTTACTCTTGAAGAAAACACCAGGAATAATTCTTCAGATGTCACAACAGTGAGATGTTGATTGAGGATTTTTCAGAAAAGCTGACAATGTGACCTTCGAAGTCAAGTAATTTCTTTTCGAAGTAGTGCATTACAGCGCAAGTTCACACCACAAAGGGTTCATAAGATCCATGACATTTGACCTTTGTCCTGTAGATTCCCATATCTACTCATAACAGGCTGACACCAGATTTGAAGCTAAAGCCAACATGGCCCTTGATATCTCGAGACAAGTTATCTACGATTTTCATGAAAATTGACCTTCAGCAAGGCTAGGTTTTCATATGTAGTCAACAAGATCATACCTCTTTGGGGCTGTAGTCTTTCCTTGTCTGTGTGAGTCCTACAGTCTCTCCATGTCTTTCTCCACCCTGAAGGTCGTTCCTCTCAAGGTCAGCCTAAAACATCAAAGTTTTTAAAAGGAATATGTACATACAAGTACATGTATATGTTATGTAAGCATAATGGTTACACAAAAAAATAATGGTGAATTTCACTGGAGATGCCCACTTCTCATTTAGTGCGAGACAAAAATACGAAATTACTGAATTTGCAAATGTATAGTGATTTACATGTTCAACTTAACTGTTTAGTTTGTAGATTATTGAACCAAAACATCTTTATATCTACAAGTAGGTTAGCTTATTGTAATACATGAAGTTTGTATGTTTTGTCTACAAAAGATAAAGGAAACTTGAAACTGTCCAGAATCGAGCAGTTAGATTAATCTTTGGCCTTGGATCTCGTACTCATGATGTACTAATCCCTTGATTAAGCTATAGGAGCTCCACTGGTTACCTCTACAACAACACATTCTTTTTAAAACTATAAGGTCTGCTTGCATATCTTCAAAATTCTTAATCACATGGAAACTGAATCTTAATGACACCCTCCAAATATATACACCAACTCATAACCTTCGCTCAACATCTGACAAATATAATCTAACTATTCCCAAATTCAGGCTCTCATCTACCGAAAACCGTCTCACAGCTAGTGGCTACTAGGAAAACTTGGGCCAATATCGCACTTTCCATCAGAGAATTAACCTGTCTTGCCTCTTTCAAAAGATCCCTTAAAAAAATACTTCTACCCTCAGTAACTTTACTTAATTATAATGATTTACCAATTTTCATAATTTCATGTTTCTTCTTCACTGTCTGTAGTTTTGTAAGCACTATGGTACATTTTGTTTTTAGCACTCCTAATTGACAGATATTATTATTATTATATTTTAACCCATGATTTATTCTCTTACATTGTTAAAAAAGTTGTTATTCGTGACCAGCTAGAGATGAATTATTAAAACAATGATAAAGACTGACCTCCAGCAAGCTTGGATTAATGACATCATTAGGCGTATCCATTTTATCTTGAAGCTTGACATTGATCTGAACATTATCCACAGCCCGCGAGTCTTTAGTTTCTTCAAGGGTCTCAGCAAAACCCTGTTTCCAAAAAAGTTAGAGATTAAACAAATTGTATAAATACTGTAAAAGCAGAGACTTTTGCATTCACTAAACGTACCGTGCAAGAGGTGACCATGACAAAAATCACTCAATTCTATATCTCTTTTCTCTCATTTCAACTTAACTCTATGAAGAGCATACCTATTCATATACATGTATACATGTACATGTAGTTGCTATAGCATAGGATGTGGCACTTCAATGTTTTCTACTCACCGAATCATAACCGAGAATATAATCTTGAGAAAAGTCTGAATCTGTGTCTTGCACATCCACAGACATGCTCAAATCAGCATCCATGTCACAGTTGGAAACCTGTACCTGTGAAGAAAAAAGAAAGAAAGAACAGTTTAATATAGCAATTAGAAATTCTAAGCTCTCAGTCGTTATCATCATCACCATCATTACCATAATATACAAATAATACACATCAGTAAGTGCATTATTAAGAATTACCTACACGAGGTACCTTTAGAACAGTCTAACATGCTCGAGGCGATAGCCGAGGATATTTGGACTGTTTTGAATTAAGGTACCGAGTGTGGGTAATTTTACTAATGCCCGAACAAAATGATGTGTATTATTTGTTTTATAAGATTATCTTTTATTTGAGCTATGAAATGATGTCTTATAACATGATTTGGATAATGACCGGTCATTATATCCAAATTACGCGCAAGGCAAAATAAATGCCTGGTCACGTGTACATGACCAATCATTTGATAAGGATCCACGTCATTATCTTATAATACAAAAAAAACAAAAAAACATAACAACAATAATAATAACAATAAAAAAATAATGAGAACAATAACAATATTAAAAACTATAATAATAATAACAATAACAGTAGATTTTTCCTCTTTTTGTGACTATGTACAGTGCCTACTTCTAGCCCCAACTACACTATTTTTATGACCCAAATTGCAATTAGTTGCTCATTATCACTCTCTCCCTACTACTAGAACTGTACTTTAAGACATAGATTTATTTTCATTATCATTAATCTGATGATCAGTCTATACGTAAATGCACATGTAATAATGTACATGTACAGACATTACCTTCCGAGTCCAGTCTAGTCTTCGCAATAACTGCATGGGCATAACAAATTACAGAGTTTCATGGCAATTGACCTCTTACAACCTTTGACCTACATGTACATACTAGTATCAAGTTTGGTGTTCATTGCTCCAATGGCTCTCGAGATATTGCAATAATGCGGGGAAAAGCACTGAATTTCAAAGAAAAGTGAGTGTGACCTTTATTACTTTTAACCTTTAATTGACCTACATGTACTTGAAGTTCATTGCTCAAATGAGTCCTGAGATTATGAGGAAGTAGGAAAGACAGACAACACAGTAACTAGCACCTCAGGCTCAGGCCCCACCTTCATGGCAGAGGTGTTGAAATAAGTGTAATCAAGTAATCAACCACCGCTAATTCAACATGATTCTTACAAAAATAGTTACATATATATATATTCAAAATATGTACTACCGATACATTAACAAAAAGAAGTTGATCAGAGAAAATATGAAAGATTGGATAAGAAGGGTGGAGAAGAACTGAGTAGAAAATGAAAAATAGAAAGAGAGGAGAATGATCGAAGACCATTAATATTGATGTGGTACAGTCTTAAGGTATATGTTTTTTTTTTATTTATTCCAAACAGGAATAAAGGAATGAAAGTCTCTGCCAAGTGCACCTGAAGTTGAAATATATATATTAAAACAAACCACTTTGAATACTGTACATAATATATTAACGTCATTAAAAAAAATTGTTAATGTCAAAAGAGCAAAGCTATGCCAATCCAGCACCACATCCAAGTTCAATGCAAATTATTTTGTAACTCCAAAAGACAATATGAGGATTTTAAAAATGTCATATTCACTATTACTATACATGTACAAAGCACCTAGATACATGTATGTAAAACATTATATTGTGTGAAGAAAAAAGCGAAAAAAATAGCAGAGGAAAGAGGTAGGAAAACAGAAATAAAATAGAAAAAGACGAGAACCAAAGAGAAGAGGAAGAAAAAGGGGATTCACACAAACTTGACAAAGAGTTACATGAAATAACATGGATTGTAACATATAGTTAGTACATGGATAGTATGATCAAAAAGATATTGCACAAGGTAAAGTAGTATGTCTATGATAGTATGAGTATCACTGGAGAGAGCAAGAAATCTTAGCTATCCAGGCGCGTAGCCGGGGGGGGGGGGGGGGGGGGGGTAGGCGGTGGGGGCAGTCGCCCCCCCCCCCCAAAACGCCGGCCAAAAAAAAAAAAAAGAGAGAAAAAAAGAAGAAAGGAAGAGGAAGTAGGAAGAAAAAGGATAAAGAGTCGAGAACGGTACAACGAACGTCTTCTTGCTCTAATAATTTAATGAAACGTCTAAGCTTCCGCGCGGGGAGGGGGGAACTGAATACAGATAAGGATTAAGAATCGAGAACGGTACAACAAATCGTCTTCTTTCTCTAATAATTTATGAAACGTCAAAGCTTCCGCGGGAGGGGAGGGGGGGGGGGGAAACTGAATTCAGACAAGGATTAAGAGTCGATCGAGAATGGTACAACGAATCTTCTTCTTTCTTTAATGGCCTAATAAAACTTCAGAGCTTCTGCGCTATGCGCGGAGGCAGGGGAACTTGATTCAAACAAAGATTAAGAGTCGAGGACCGTGACGGTACAGGGAATCGTCTTCTTTCTCTAATGAAACATCAACAGAAACTGAATTTAGATAAGGATTAAGAGTCGAGAATGGTCCAACGAATCGTCTTCATTCTCTTATAATTTGATGAAACCTCAAAGCTTTCGGGCTTCGCGCGGGAGGGGGGAAACTCCCCCCTCCGCTTTGCATGCTCACTACCGCCCCCCCTAAAATGAAATTCTGGCTACGCGCTTGTAGCTATCAATAACGAGGGTTTACTCAGGATAGCCTAAAGGTCTACATCTATAATCAAACCGATCGAAAGGTGGCCTAACCTAGATGTTTTTAATGTACATTTAATACTAGGTCCTAACTTTTACTATAAGGCCCAACAACGCTTCCTTTTATAACTGATTCCTAATGTTAGATGCAAGTAAGATTCTCCTTTTTAGTTTCATTTCATCTCCCTAAATTATTAAATGAACAATAATGAAAACAAGTCAGTAGTTAAGTGAGTAGGGGAAAAGGTGATAGGGAAATTTCCTGCACAGGTCAGTCAGTAGGTTTTTAATTTTAAGTCTAATCTGGTCCAAATTTGTTGGTGTTTGCTTCGAATTGTCTTCCACAGCTTCCACAAATTCGAAAGTAGTTATCAACAGTTAGATCATTGATGCAGTGAAATATGATCTAGGACTACTAGTATCAAATTTTCAGAGACAGTCCCGCCCGCAAGTCTTAGCCAAGCTATCAGGAGTGACAGGGTAGCGATGGCAATCCAGCTGAGATATTAGTTCACGACGATGAAAAATGTATCAAAAGTTCGAGATCGGATTGCTCCTAAATTCATCACAGATAATGTACAAAAACTTCTGCAGATTCCTAATATTAGTACATATTTTCATAAATATGACTTAATTGACGAATTTAAAGCGTAATTACAGCTGTACTCACCAGCAAACTTTGTAAGAAATAAAAATCTTCCTCTTGGTGGACCGTGGGAACGTCTGCGTTATACTATAACTTATAGTACATGCGCGCTATACAGCTAGCTATGCTAGATTGGTGGTGGTGGTGGTGCAGTGGCACGTGGTGGTTTGTTTTGGTGGAGGAGGCACAGCTGTTTAGCCAGTTCAGTCACGTGCGAACGACCAGAGACAGAGTTGTTGTTGTTTGGTATTATCGGCGTTTCATTCTTTTTTTTAGAATATTTACGCCTTACGGTAAATTGACACCACGTCGACTCATTAAATTTGATAAACATTTTAGTTTTACCCCAGAATTTAACTGACGAAAACTCTAAAAAATCGAAAGATTGATTTCCCCTCTTATTTCCTCAATACTGAATATTATTTAATTTGAAATTCGTATACTGGGAATTTTATGAATGACCATGGGAGTGGAATCGAACTATACAATTTTCTCTCATTTACATAAATGAATTCCTTATCTTTTGTTTAAAACAATTAACACAACAATTTGTGTCTTCGCATACCACGTCCCTGGTAATTAAAATCTCAAATATTCATCCCACACCCATTTCCTAATTAGCAGTGTCTTATATGCTTTAATTTATTTCGACACATCTTGGGAGTATCAAATTCTATCTTATTTTTCATTTTAGAGGGGGCGGGGTGGGTGGGGGACACAGTATTAAACCCAGCCAGGCGCGTACACAGGGGGGGGGGGGGGGGGGGGGGTTGGGGGGTTAAACCCCCCTTTGGTATTTTTTGTGTGTAAACCCCCCCCTAAATTTCTCTAAAACCCCCCCTTTTGGATTTTTTTTAAAATTTTCTTTTTTTATTAAAAAAAAAAAAAAAATTCCCATGGCTGACCTCAAAAAGATGACCTTACCCCCCCCCCCCCCCAGCGGAGCAAAATGTCAAATTTTCAAATTTCGAAACCAAAAAAAAAAAAAAAAGTGTCCTCTTACCCTCCCCCCCCCCCTCCCCCCCTCGCTTATTCAGCGGCTGGCTGAGTCGTTGCAAAATTTTCGGCCCGATTTATAAATGTTAAAACCCCCCCCCCCCTTGAAAAAATCCTGCGTACGCGCCTGAACCCAGCTATGATGTGCTCTTTTTATTTCTCCCAAAACTTATGATATTCATGCTCTGTATACACTTCAGTAATTCTGGGGACAATTACCCCCCGGGCAATCACCCCCCCCCCCCCCGGTCGATTACAAGCGGGACAATTACCCTCAAAGGAAAATTACCCCCCGGAAAATAACACCCCTCAAGGGGATTTCCCTGATACGTAGGGTCTGAATTAGTCCAACATTTCTTTCACATTTACTACCTCCAAAATGCATTCATAATTACGGTAAATTTATCCATCATTTTCTGGTGGGGGGGGGGGGGCACACAGAGGTCCACAAATCTTTATCATTCTGTTGCTTCTCTATGGCCTCCTCCTACCCCCTTCTCTTTGCTGCCTCTTTTGTCAGTCTCCCTTTCCATTCCTTCTCTTCTCTTCTACTCTTTTTGCATAATTTCTAAATCTATCCATCTTCTATCACTCTCTTTCTAATCTCCTTTCTATTTTCGTCCTTCTCTCTCTTCTCTTCTCTTTGCTGTCTCGTTGATCATATTTCACTTCTTTTTTCTGCTCTTTCCATCTATCTCTCTCTCTCTTTAACCTAATCTTTTTTCTCTCTTCTATTTTATATTTCCCTATCTCTCTACTTCTCTCTCTCTCTCTCTCTCCCCTCCCTCCCTCTCCTTCTTTTCCTCTTCAACAGTCAAACCCCTCAACTGCCCCTATTTCAAATCATGCAGACTGCAACAATTAACAAATATAATATATCAATCTGGACCAAAATCAAGGTATTTCTTGTTTTTAATGGCAATTACAAAAACAAAATCATATTCACTCTTATTAGATACATTCACATGGTCATTTGTTTGGGATAGTAGCTTCTCATTGCATGCATGACACCTTATGTAATGAACTTGGTGGCACAAGAAACTTTGTTCAGAGATGATGCCACTGTGGTTAAAGGTTAAAGGTTAAAGAGTGGTTAAAGGGCAATTCAACCCTTGTAAAAATTTCATTGGTCTGAAAGCAGAATAATCAGAGAAACAGAACTGATGAAAGTTTGAGGTAAATCAGACCAATAATAAGAAAGTTATGAATGTTTGAAATAATGAGCTCTTTGAAATTTATTGTCTTGTACAATTCATGGAAGTAGTACAGTGGAACCTTGTTAGAAAGAAAACAGTACATATAAAACAAACTTTTTGTTATAACGAGGTAGTTTTGCTGGTCCTATGTCCATGTATTTCATTTTTTTAAAGCCCTTCATACAACAAGGTTTCAATATAACAATGACATTTTCTTGCTTTCAAGTAGTTTATAACGAGATTCCACTGTTTTAGTCTTTAACAAAAGGCACTGAGCAAAATACTGAATTGAACCCATTGCCTACTGGAACTGGGTGGTCCCTGTGTTAAGCCTATGAAAATTAGAGAATTCAGTAGTCTATGGGTTAAAGCACTGATCATGTATTGTCATTATGAGTTGATGATGTCATTATTCTGTCTGTAAGGGGTCCATCGCACCAAAGACAATGAGCGCTAAGAAGACTATGAAGCCAGGTGCTGTCTGTAGAATAAAAAAATAAAAGACACAATCAGATAATTAAGTTACTTCTTTTTTAAAGTAATTAACTTACTCTGTTCACATTGATGTGTATTTCATATGATTTGTAATTTTTAGGTTTATTTGCACTTTTTTGTTTTGTTTAATATGTAATTGATTATCAGTCTATTTTGTTTGTTATAGCGCTTAGAGACTTTGGTGGTGAGCGTTTTTAAGGTAACGTTTTTATTATTATTATTATTATGTTTATGTTTGTAGGGCAGGTTTAAAATAAAAACAAGAACAAAACAAATAATAAATTAGAATAACTACAGGTAGATTATCTTCATGTATGCAGTGCAAGTTTAAAATAAAGTTGATGGAGGAATGTGGAAATGTTCTCCCCTCCCCTCTATATTTCATCATAGCATCTATCCTGCCTGCAATGGAAGGGCCACTGACATCATGGAGGAGGGGGAGGATGAGGGGGGGGGGATGGGTGGACTCCAGACTTTACTACTAGATGCATGAAACACAAATTAACAAAGTCACCAATTATTGGGGATGGGGTGTCCTATCATCTTTTCATGTCCCCTTAACCTTCTTGTCCTTTCTTAAACTATTTTCCATTTTTTCCGGGGGGGGGGGAGGGTACATATTTCCCCACACAAATCTTGAAAAAATAAAAAAATTATGAACTACAGTACATGCATTAGGATATTGCTTTATTTTCTTTAGGCAGTAACAGTCCAGGTGATAATGCTATAAAAATAGTACTAGTAGTAATTGAACAGTGGAATTACTAATAACAATCTCTTTTGGACTAAGGAAATTACAATGTTAGATAAAATCTTGTTTTCCTTAATAGCTCAACATTTAGCTTACCAAGAATTGGGACCAGAAATATTATCAAGTTCTAATCGGGGTCCTTTATAAAGAGGGTTCACTTTGTCAATTTGTTGTAAGGCGACTTAAATAAAAGCAATTAAAGTCCATTAAAATTAAAAGTTGGAAACTGATTTCTAGTAATTAGTATTCTTCTTCTTTATATATCAGTGCTACTATTAACTAATTAACTATAATTCCGGAAATTATAAAAATAGTCATGACTAAAAATGAAGTAAAATCACTTTTCTTTGTACCTGTATCTTCCTTGGATGCATAACAAGTTCTGCAGTAGGCACAGCTGCTTGGTTTCAATGTCTGACACAGCATCAAAGAAAAGCTACATCGCTCTGAAAAGATTTCACAACAGATAATTTATGTTCACCATTAAAAAACAAAAAAATGCTTCCATCTGCTGATTGAAAATAAAATGACACACCAAGAAATAAATCAAACGGCATGCACTGTTGTTGTTGGTATTCTTGGCGTTGAGTCAAATTTGACTATTTATGCCTAGTCTGTTTTTTTTTTTAGTTTAATCCGTCAAAGTAGTTGAGTCGTAATATTTCCTAGCTTGGAAACTGTTTAGCAATTTTCGCGAAAATTTTCCAAGAAGTGCTCTGGTGAAAGAGTCTAAGTCGTCAGCGCACTAATATGTGCAAGCACACCCATGGAAGCCGGAAGATGATAGAAAGGGGAAAACGAGGATAGCGGAGAGGATATGGAGAAGGAAAAACAAGAAAATACATAAGGAAAGAGAAGAGGATAAGTCAAAGGAAGAACATAGAAATACAAAATTGAAGAGCTAAGAGGATCATAGATCTATAGACTAAGGAAAAAACATGGAAATACATAAAGAAGGAGCTAACTTGGGGAATCTATCAGATTAAAACAAAGAAATAGATGACGAAGGAGAAAAGGATTGAAGGAGAAACAAAGAAATACATAAAACAAAAGAGAAGAGGTTAGAATAAAAGAGAACAACTAAGAAATACATAACGACGAAGGAGAATTGGGGAAAATTTGAAGAAAAAACAAAGAAATATCGAAGGAGAAAAAGGATAGATTGAAAAAAAAAGAAGAAATAGGTTTACATGACAAAAGAGAAGAGGATAGATTGAAGGAGAACACAGAAATACATAATGAAAGAGAAGAGGGGATAGATTTAACTCGAAACAAATAACAAGTATGTACACATGCATGTACATCTCCAGCAATCCAACAAAACACTGCTAAGGGTAATGCTAGACTCTGTCTCTAGTCGTTTGCACAGTATATTTGACTGAAGTGGCTAAACAGTTGTGTAAAAAAAATATGCATTGAGCGAGTTTATCAATCCTATAAAGGCCACTCATGCACTGTTTGTCTGTTCCCCTCAAATTATGATTTTCACCTGTCTAAAGTTGATGCAAATTTGGTAAAAATCAAACTAAAAAAACAGGTAATAATACATACATTTTTACCTTTTTTTGTTAAAAAAAGATGACGGGCCGTGGCAAAAAAAAGTATTTTGTTTCTGCTCAAGGGGGGGGGGGGGGGGGGGGGGGAGGGGGGGGGGGCTGGGTTTTGAGTTTTAAAAAATAGTGGGCACTACCCCCCCCCCCCCACCCCCCCCCCCCCCCCCCCCCCCTCTTCCCGTTTATTCACCGGCTGGCTCTTTCGCCGCTAAATAAACCCTTGCCGCCAGCTGGATCCGCCCCTGGGAGAGGGTACAAAATTAATCATTAATAATAATAATTATTATTATTCCGCTTTTATAAGCGCTTTACAGATAGACTATTGTCCGCACACACTGTGTGCACAATCTCCGCTCCCTGGGGAGCATTCCAGCCAGTAATCTCTCACAGGCAATTAAAGGAAAAGGCGTCACATTTTCAGGTTATACCAACCAAAGTATACTTGCTAGATGTCAACCCAGTTGGGGCATGGCCTGGGGCCTTGGGCACTCGTATATAAACAGGTTCAGTTTTAATTCTGAGGGAAAATAATAATAAGACCCAAACTTCTTGCCGGTTCATTATACTCTAAGATGAGAGCAGGCCGGTGCATAATCCCAAAAGCCGAATGCATTGTTCCGCAGCTAGAGGTGGTCGTGGGGAATGAATTTCCCCTTTTCATCTCTGATGTTTTTCTCGTGGGAATCGCCCTGGCCCTCTTGAAATTTTGGTAAAGGGGGGGGGGGGGGGGGAGGGGTTCACAGCCTGTTTTAGTTTACCCCTTTCATTTTGTATTATTTTTATTTTATTTTATTTTATTTCTTTAAGGGAGGCGCGGGGCATTACTGTTTTAGTCACCTTGGATTCGTCTATGCAAAAAGTGCACGGTGACATTATGTAAATGCTTTAACTCGCCTTTCTAAATTTGGATAGCCGCTTAAACAACAAACAGTGTTGGCTACTCCACTAGAGAGAGAGAGGGAGTGAGTAAGAGAGTAAGAGAGAGAGAGAGAGAGAGAGAGAGAGAGAGAGAGAGATAGCGCGCTAGATAGAGAGAGAGAGGGAGGGAGAGGGGGGGGGGGAATGGGATTGGGGGAGGGGTGGGTGAGGTGACACCTAGTCGACCCAATAATTTGATAAACATTTTACCCTAGCATTTAATTGACGAAAAATATTATAATCATACTGAATATCCTTTAATTTGGTCTGAAAATTCGAATTTTAGGGACTTGTATTTCGAATAACTATGTAATTTTCTCATTGACATAAATACAATCTTTATCTTTTGTTTGAAAACAACAAACAAAACAATTTGTTTCTTAATTCAAACCACGCCCCTGCATGGTCATTCAAGTATTCAAGCCACACCCATCTCCATAATAAGCACTTTGTTCAAGTCAAATGCTTTAATTTCTGTGAAACTTGTGAAATAGTTTGCATACTAAACACATCGGGATTTTGGAATTTCAACTTTTCTTTCAAATTGGAGGGAAGGGGGGGGGGGGAGTGGGACTTGCTCTTAAACCCAGCCAGAATGTGCTCTTTTTATTTGTTGCAAAAATTGATATACTCGTGTTTTTTTTACACTTTAGTCATTCTGGGAACTTATATAATAATTCCAAAATTTCTTCCACACTTGCCCCCAAAATACATGCATAATTATGCTGCATTTATCCATCATTTTTTTTTCAAAGGGAGAATTTCTTTCCATCATAAAATATGGAGGTTAGAATTTAAGATTGACTATGACGTGGGGAAAGACTATTTCCCAAACCTATACAGGTATCTCTGATATATCCTACAATCTTCTTTCAAAAGGAAAAATATTGTATTCGGGTCAAAACTCGTCTGTAAGAAAAAATCTGTACACCCTTTCCCATAATCATTATTGGCTTGTATGCAGTGTCTTCTCAAGTCAATAACTTTTGGTTGCTATAAATTTGAGAATACGGCCCCAGTACATAATATATATATATATATATATATATATATATATATATTTTTTTTTTTTTTTTTTGGGGGGGGGGGGGCAGCACATAATTATGTCCGCAACTGTCTCCTCATTCGTTTCATCCTATTGCTCCTTCTACCACTCTCTCTTTCTCTTTTCGTTGCTGTCTCTTTTATCATTACCTCTCTTATCTCTTACTTCCTTTTTTTCTTTCGTATTTGACCCCGAAAATAAGAAAATCGCGTTGAATAATCCCAATTCAATTAAAATCGGTATCGAAACGAAGACAATTTGTTTACCTCTCTTCTCTCTTTCTATTCTCTCTCTTCTCTTTGCTGTTCATTTTATCATACCTCTCTTCTTTCTTTCTATTTTCTCTTTGCTGTTCCTTTAATCATACCTCTCTCCTCTCTTTCTATTCTCTCCATCCATCTATCTTCTATCTCTCTTTGCAATCCCCTTTCTATTTCTGTCTCCCTATCTCTCTACCTCTCTCTTCTCTTCATTTTGCTTTGTCTCTTCGATCATATCTCTCCTTTTTCTGCTTTCTCCATAATTATATCTATCTCTCTCTCTTTCTTAATAATAATGATCTCTGTACTATATACTCTTTTCTGTTTCTCTCTTCTCTCTTTCTATTCTCTCTCCCTCTCTCTTTTTGTTGCTGTTCCTTTCATCATACCTCTCTTCTTTCTTTCTATCCCTCTCTCTTTTCTTTGCTGTTCCTTTTATCATACCTCCCTTTTCTCTTTCTATTTTCTCTCCCTCTCTCTCTTCTCTTTGCTGTCCCTTTCATCATACCTCTCTTCTCTCTTTCTATTCTCTCTCCATCCTTCTATCTCTCTTTGTAATCCTCTTTCTATTTCTATTTCCCTATCTCTCTCTTCTCTTCATTTTGGTTTGTCTCTTCGATCATTTCTCTTTTTTCTCCATCATATATATCTCTTTTTGATCTCTGTACTCTCTCCTCTTTTCCGTTTCTCTCTTTCTCTCTTATATTTGCTGTCCATTCATACCTGTCTTCCCTCTTTTTTTATTTTCTCTCCCTCTCTTTTCTTTGCTGTTCCTTTTATCATACCTCTCTTCTCTCATTCTCCATCCATCTATCTTCTATCTCTCTTTGTGATCTCCTTTCTATTTCCCGTTCTCTCTACTTATCTCTTCTCTTCATTTTGCTTTATCTCTTCGATCATATCTCTCTTTTTTCTGCTTTCTTAATCTATGTCTCTCCCTTTCTTAATATAACGATCTCTGTACTCTCCTTTTCCCCTTCAATTGTCGAACCACTCAATTGCTCCAATTTCACATCTTGCAGAATAAAACAAATCTTTCCCAACACCAAGATATTTCTTTTTTAAATTTTTTAAATTTCTTGAAACGTTTTAATTTTTTGAGTCAAACAATTTTTTTTTACAATTCAATGAAATTAAGTCTTTCCTTAACTCAAACAAAACAGAATACTTTAACATTTCTCTCCTTGTCCTACCATTTAGTAAAAAAATTGTTATACATACCAGATATAGAATGAATAAATCTCTCGTCTTCATAATATTGAATAATTTTCTTCTTCAAAGAACTAAAATTTGGAATTTTGTTTTTAAGCTTTTGAACAAATATTTGATGCTTAATCAAAGTCACCATGCAATTTAAAGCATCGTTTCTTTTGTCTTCAAAACCCAAAATTACATTTTCTAAATTAAACTCTATCCGTAATCGAGAACCTTCATTTATCCATTTCACTGTTTTATTCCAGATTGATTTACGAATTTCACAATTGTAAAAAAAAAAGTACAATATCTTCCAGCTCTTTTTTACAAAACGAAAATTTATCCTTACTCACGATTTCATCTTATACAGTTGCTTGTTCAAATACAAAATCCTATTTACTATCTTATACTGAAAATATCTGGAGTAAAACGAAATATCATTCTATGATATTTCTGCATTCTTAGACATTCAGGGGTATAATCTAAATGTCGTTCCCATTTCAGACATATTGAGTTCACACAATTTGTTTTTCCCAGAAAAGTTTTGTAAATATATTGACAACCTTTAATGTCATGTACTAATATTTTGATATATAACAGCATTAGAGGATCTACTACATTTCTTTCACATTTTTCAATATGCAATTGATATCGGCACTTTATAGCTTGAGTTACAGAATAATAAGACAAATAATTTCGTTTCAAGCAGAATTTTTGTTCACATTGCTCACGAGTCAGAAGTTTTCCCTTATCATCAATCAAATCATTTATACATCTGATGCCTTTTTCATACCAAGATTTAAAAAATACAGATTTTTGTCCAATTTTTATTGAGCTATTTCTCCACAACGGATAAGTTAACCAATCATCTCCCTCTATACGACTCAACATAGACAAGAGCATGAAACACAGGTCTCCAAAAAGGATTAGCAACTTCATGAGACAATGCCAAAAAATATTCATCACCAAACCCTAATACAAATGGTTTTTAAAAAAAAACGATTGCATTAAATGACTAACATCATTACATGTTCCTAAAAACCATTCTTCGAAGCTATGTTAACTTTAGTGACATCTTAAAAAAACTCAATATCTGGCATTTTAAGTCCCCCTTCTTCATATGTGCCAACAACCTGTTTCCTACTAATTTTATCTGGCTTATTCTTTCATATAAAGTTAAAGAACTTAACTTTTATGGTTTTCATTAACTTAGCTGAAGGATCTGGGATTGCTATAAACAGATGATTAAACTGTGGTAACAGTAATGATTTAGCAACTGTAACTCTTCCAAGAAGCGTTATGTTCCTTTTGATCCAATAAATCATCTGGTGTTTAACTTTGTCAAAAATTCTATCATAGTTATAATCTAGTATTTTGTCAATAACAACATGACAGTCAGCACCAAGATAACGAAAAAAATCATTATGTACATAATTCACTTGTCTTCCTTCTAATTCTATATCTTCATTACATTTTGAGGCCCCAATCCAAATTGCGTTTGTTTTTTGGATATTGATCTTCAGCCCACTACAATTTCCAAATAAGTCCAAAACATGTAGTGCATTACAGAAACTAGCAGCTGTGCCATCAAGAAACAATATTGTGTCATCAGCATACTGAAGGATCTTAAATTCCTTTGAACCAACAGAAATTCCCTTCACAGAGTGTGAATTGCAAGAATTGCAAGAATTTCGGCGCACAACAAAAACAAGTATGGAGAATTTGGATCCCCTTGCCTACATCCCCTTCTTACACGAAATCTCGATGTTATTTGCCCATTAACCATAACACTAGAGTATGCATCACTATGCAATATCTTTGGTGAGTGAGTGAGAAACAGTATAAAATGCTTTTTCAAAATCAATTACCGGTAACAAAATCATTCCAAGAACATTTTCTTTTTCAGTATAAGCAATTATGTCATATAGAACTCTAATTATTTTTTTCTTTTTTTTAATGGCAAATTATGTTACCATTGTCACTCTTATTGAGGGAATGTTGTAGAACTCGGATTTATTTAAAAAAGTTTGATCAACAAGAAGCATGCTTATAGACACTTTAAACATAAACAATTGCTGAAATAGCTAAGGCATATACAATAATGTACACCAACACAATAATTAGATCAGGGCACATACAACATCATAGCGAGTTTTAAACTCAATAGAATCTTTTAGGGATATCAGCCCATTATGTTCCATTCTCGAACAAGAAATAGTTTTTACATTTTATTTTTTTTATTGAAGAGCACTTTTGATAATCTGTACTATTTAGTATATTATAGACAACTAGACAAGCAGCTTCACCACTTCACAATTTTTTTTAATTCATCAAAGTCACCTGACCATTAATTTTTTTTACAAATTTGAAATTTTCATGCATTTGGTGACCAAAACTTCCAGATATTCAAAATGACATTATTTGTGTCATTGTTCTCAAAATTTTAACCGGGTTAGTGCGAGGTTATTGTACTTATGTTAAACATACATTTTGGAATAAAGTCAAATTCATGGAAACAAAGTGTCAGGAACCGCTAGATGCTACATCGATCACACTGGATAGTTTGATGATGGATTGTGGTGAAGCGTAACTTTTTCTACTGTGACTAAAAAAATGGTTGAAAAACACTGATCTAGTAGACTAAAGACGGGTGCCCCCCCCCCCATGACTGAGCATAATATTATAATAAGACTATGCACTTTGTTTTAAAAAAATGTTTCTAAAAAATAGAAAACTTTCTCAAAGTTTGATGAAGATACATACAACAGCTATTTCAGTAAATTGCTAAAATTATGTATGCAACATCATAGCAGGTAAGAAATCAAATGAAATCTACATTCATTTTCAATAGAATGATTTTGAGGTTTCCCACAAGACCATGGCTTGGGTGCTACATGTAAGTTACTACGTATTTTATGCTTTTGCTGCATATAGTGGGCTACTTCATTCAAGCAAAAGGTAGCAAAAGGTAGTAGCCTATGTAACTCTTATCTGCAGAGGAAGCGTGGCGAAGAAGAAGAGGAAGATTGTTCCAGAGAGATGGGCCTGCGTGGGAAAAGATGTGGTCATCCCAAGAGTGTCAGGATCGGAACTTGAAGTAGCAAAGAGTCTGCATGGCCTTAGTCTGCCGTAGCCTGGAGAACCGCATAAATACCTGAAAATATGTTGGTTTTAAGTTACAATCAGCACAACAGCAGATAGCAATCATTTGTACGAAACTGACAAAATCTATTGAGACTGGATACTCAAGAGTACTGGAAACATGTTTATGCATGAGGTCATGGAATCATTTTTCATCTCTGCACCAGTGTTGCAATAGATATATATATATATATATCAGCTATTTATTAAGTGCCTCCATCACTTTGAGAATTTTTCTAAAATGCACTGTTGAGAATTCTGTAGAAATCTGGGGTAATTTGTGATAATTTTAAACTGGCTAATTATACTCCCTCAAAGGTGATGCAAATTTTGGGGAAATTTTGAAAATTGGATGAATAGTAATTCTTTAAATTTTGATATACATGTAGTTGGATGCCTCTGTGGATGTACGTAAGCACTAGAAAATTTGGCCCCTAAAACACCTGCTTCCGAGAAATTGAATAATCAAATTCAATTGTGTAAATACAAATATTTCAAATAGCGCCTAGGGTAGCTGCGACCATGAAAATTTAAGAATATGCAGTTCTGACATATAATTTCCAAATGGGAATAGCAAATTGGTTGAGTGATCGAGTCAAGAAAAATTGTTTTAAAGCTAAAGTAATATCAGTCTTGAGAGGGAGCTATACAACATAAAGAGTTTATTTACAATTTCATCACTTTAGACTCGAGTTCAACCGCTACAACGATCATTGAATATTGTAAAATTGCAAATGCTTCCAATTAAAATGTGAACCAAACTCTTGAGCCAACTTAGTTTATTTGCACTCTCCTTCAAAATTACAACTAGCAGCATGCCAAGTTTCAAAAGTTTTCTGTTGATACATAAGGTGGCTACTATTCACCACTTCACAATATCTTTTAATTCATCAAAATCACATGACCATCTTACAAATTTGACATTTTCATGCATTAATTGGTGGCCAAAAATTTCAAACATTCATAATGGCCTTATTTGTGTCATTATTCTCACACTTTCACCTTTGCGTTTCTGTGCAACATTTATGATGAACACATAATCTCCAAATGCCATATCATTGGTTTTTCTGTTTTTAATTTCAGCAGCCTGTGTTTGTTTCATGTCTCAAAATGAATAATTTGTGAGTATTGAAATGTCCAAACTGACTAACATGTACATGTACATTTTGTTCTGATGCATAGTTGAAGCATACCCAGTAATTATTGATCATTACAAGTTTCATCAGAGATAAATTCACTGACGTGGACATACCGAATCTGAATGCCTCGATTGTCTTGATTCCCCCATGGATGGTTCGTCCAATTGTAGAGGGGCCTCTGCTATGACATACCATGGCTCTACTACCTTGCTCATTTCCTGGATCTTGTCCTTGATCATGCACCTTATTCATCTTCTGCTTCTTCTTCTCCATCCTCTTCTTTTTTGTCTGCATGTTCTTCGTCTTCGTCTTATATGGCTCTATTAAAGAGAAGAATGTTGAATAAGTATTCCCATCAGCAATTTTACAAAGCTTCATTACAATAGCACCGAGCTGTTATGGGTATTGTCTTCTCTTTATAATGAAGATCAAATGTTATTAACATTCTTAATAAAAAAAGAAAAGACTTGTACCGTTAATTACTGAACCTAACGACACTCAGATTCATACCCAATGTATTTCTAAGGAGTGGGGGAGATCGATCGTTCCAATTACAGCCCTACATGTACGTCTAAATGCTTTGTGTATAACACATGGGGAAATAATACTCAGACCATTGGATAGAAAACTTAGGCTATTTGGGCTCACATACTTAACCTGTGTCATTATCCAATGTTGGATTAGAGAGGCATTGGTATGCATGCATTGTTAAAAGTGAAAGACAGACAACTACCAGTAGCAGCTTTACCAGTAGCAGCTGTATGATTCAAACCTCTCTCTCACAATCCTACAATCTCAAATTCATGGATCAGCAAACTTGGGCAATATCACTGAATATAGACACAGCACAATAAGTTAACAGCAGGTCCTTACAAATAATATTTTAACCCCTCTCTTTCCTAAAGACTCTGGTATCTATTACAGGTATATGAAATAAGTCTTACCATCAACTCTGATTTGCTCGAGCTCTCTTACAAAAGCCATTGTTGTTCTATCACCTGCGCATCCTCTACCAAGCAAAGAGTGCAATCTTTCTGCTTTCTATCAGTGTAGAATAGTGGAGAAAAGACAAAGGAGACAATTACTTCTTGATAAGAAGGCAAAATCATCCAGAGGAATGAAATGTAATCTTGACTTCTGTTAAAAATGGAAAGAAATCCTCGTTCCCATTTGCAGCAGTTAACGCAAGCCAAAAGGAAATTTGTTTTTTATCTTCTTAAAAGGTAATACGGAGTTTTGGAAATTTTGAAAATTGAGTTGATAATTCTTTACAATTTTGATATACCGGTATTTGGATGCCCCTGTGGATGTATTATAAGCACTAGAAAATTTAGCCCCTAAAACACTTCGATCTGCTTTCGAGAAAAATTGAATACAAAAATTTATTGGTGCTCGGTCCCTGTAAATTTTGATGAATTACAAATAGCGCCTACAGCATATGAACAAATTTCGGGCATCTGCTAAACGCGGACTCGCTCCGCGGTCTACAACACGTGAAATCTTCTTTGAAAATGCGCTAAGTGTGCAAAAAAATGCTCCTACAATGAAAAGAAACTTTGATTTCACATCAGCTCGGATGGAAATCACATATTCAATTACTGTTCTTCCCATTGAAACCAATTTCGAAGTGATTTGTTCACTAGAAATTAGGGCCTTTTCGTCTTCAAAAGGGGACAACAATCATTTACTTTGTGAATTCTCTATGGAGGTCACGTGAAAATTCGCCTTTTTCACTGGGGTTGTGTACTTCAAGGAGCTAATGCTCGTAACTGCGACTTGTTATTGGGCCAGCTCGGGCGCCAAAACAGAGGATATGTAATCCCCTACCGTCCAGGGGTGATAGTGAGCACTAAAAAAAAAATAGGTTTTTTGTTTTCCCCTCAACCACGCCCCCCTTGAGTAAAAAAAAAAAAAAAAGGCGATTCGCGGGGAAAAAACGGCATCTAACAACATCCCCCCTTTCGAGTAAGAAAATCGGGAGAAAAAAATAGGGCAAAATAGGGAAGAATAGAGAAAATAAGGGGGGAATCAGGAAAATCAGGATAAAAAAGGGAAGAAAAAAAAAATCTGGTAAAAAAAAAAAAAAAAAAAAAAAAAAAAAATCTTTTTTTTTTTTTTTTTTTTTTAAATCGGGAAGAAAAAAAAATCGGGAAAAAATCGGGAAAAATAAAAAAAATCGGGAAACCGATTTAAATCGGGTTTTTATCAGGCCTGCATTTCAAATATTATGATTTTGAGGAATCCCACAAGACCATGGCTTGGGTGCTACATGTAAGTTACTATGTATTTTTATGCTTTTGCTGAGTAGCGGGCTATTGGCATTCAAACAAAAGGTAGTGTGTAACTCTTAAAAAAGGGAATATTTTGCAGTGCTTGTGAATATAACTCTAATACTGGGATTTAATTGAGGAGTTTCAGGCAATATGTACCAAGTTTGTATTGTAATCTTTCAATCGAACTGAAAACCTGACTTCGAACTTGATGTGATAGTCATCCAATTTTTTCTAGAAAAACATTTCTTTTTTCACCGTCGCATATTTCTTCATCTCACTACATGAATTATAACATGTGGGGCAATGCACATTTGTATCCACCCACGCACAGCAATAATCCCAACACAATTATGATCGACTCGGCAGTGACAGAGCACAATTCGGGCCAAAAATTTCATATTAAGCATCATAGGAATTACATAAAAATTTATCAGATACAAGATTATATTATAACATTCACATTAGAAATATTTTTTCTGATGTCAGAACTTCCGATGGATGATTTGAAAAGCGTTGAAAACGAGTGTCATTTTCAGGACGATGCGATATATGATTCGAACCTCTCTCTCATAATCCTACCATCTCAAATTCATGGATCAGCAAACTTGGTCAATATCACTGCATATAGATACAGCTCAGTAAGTTAACAACAGGTCCTTACAAAAAGCATATTTAGACCCCTTTCTTTCCTAAAGACCCTGTAATCTATCACATGTATATGATAGAAGTCTTACCAGAATGGATTAGCTGAAGCTCGTCTTGAAATTTCGGTACTGTCATACAACCCATGGCTCCTGCCCTAAGCAAACCACGCAATGCTTCCTGTAGAACAATGTAGAACAATGGAATAGAAAAGACAAAGGAAAAGAGTACTTCTTGATAAGATGACAAAATAAACCAGCAGCAAATGTAATCTTGACTTCTGCTAATAACGGAAAGAAAGTCTCATTCCCATTTGCAGCAGTATGGCAAGCCAAAAGGGAAACAAAACGTGGTCATTCGTCCATCTTAAAATCATGCAAATATAATTTGTCTTGTTTTCAAGTCATGTCTCTTTTTAAGGCTTTCATCTGTTTTCTTATGTCTTTTCACAAATCATTCATCTACATGTAGCTATTTCCAAGCTATTCGTCTTCTAAACAACCATCCGTCTTCTTGTAAACTGTTTGTCTTTACAGAAATCATGTTTCCTTTTGAAAATGATAATTTGTTGAATTTTCCTTTTGCAAATTATATTTTGCTGAAAGATGAATCATTTTTAAGAAAAATTATTTTTTAAAAGATGAATGAAAGCAAGGGTAATATTATACATGAACTACTTTGTAGGCCCCTTGTGCATCCCCTATAATACTTGTGCAATATAAATGTACATGTAGTTATTTCTGTATTTCAGCCAATATTTTTTTGCATAAAGATATTTTCAAGGATTTAAGGACAAATTTGTTACTGGTAATTGTTAAATTTGATCTAAAGGGAAGGTTGAGTACTGGGAAGAGGTGAAATATAAATTGTGAGTGTTATCATTGTATTATGCAAGTGCATGTGGAAGAACGTTCCCTGAAAAGCATGGCTCTTCAAATGCCTTATATTCTAAAGATGGCATGCAATCATAAAAATCGGCATCAAGCAAATTCCACTAGTTTGTAATACATGTGGAAGGTCCATCTATAACATACTGTACAATATGGATTTAGAACTGCTTTAAGCTAATTTCTCTCCAAGTGCATTCACTAGCAGAACAGAAGATTAGATATGATTATGATAAAGACTAGATGGATCTTCGACTAGCTGCGCACAGTCGAAAATGTTGCCTCCACCAAAGAGCGATTTTTCAAACCAAAACAGTAGCAATTTTTAAAATTCGAGTGTGATTGCAACCCATTAACAGGTTCTCAGAATATCTTGATTACAAGCTATTTTACAGATGACCCTTTAATCTTTGACCAATTCATAACCCTAGAATTCAAATCAGTTTATTGGCTCTGCATACATAATTTGATAGTATCCGTCGGCTCCAATGATAATGCGATCACAAGCTATTTTTTCATACATAATGAGCCCCATGACCTTTGACCTCATGACCTCAAAATCTAATCAGTTCATTGGCTTTGCAAGATACATACATGATTAAGTTAAGTAAGCGGGAATCCATCAATCAGTTCTTGAGATTAAGCGATCACAAAAATGGGACGTACAGACAAGCTGAAAACACAAGCTGAAAACAATGCCTCCGGCTACTTCGTTTCGGAGGCATGTTTCTCATTGCACCTTATGTCCATTTTTAACTAAGATAATGAGCCTTTGATTTTACTTTAAGAATACAAACAATTCATCTTTCTTTGACCATCAGAAAAATAATTTTTGCTCTCATTAAATAGGGTATGTACAGGAGACTCATTTAAGATATTAGACATTAAAGCACAAATTACCGGTACAATATTTCTGAAATTATATTACGGGAGCTCAAGAATTGCCATACACATCACATTAAAATCTTCTTGTTGTTCCTAATGATACGATAACGTTGTTATAACTTACCGGTACATGTACCTGGTCACTATTCTGAAAATTGTTCCAAATGTATCGTATGTGATCCTCCATGATCGTGCACACTTCAATCACAAGAAGTGCACTCTCTAAAACAGAATGAGAATTGAGGGGAATAGGTCAAGTGGTTCACAATGGAAAAAGGCGGCAAATTTTTTTAAATGACAGCTAGTTAGAAAATAAGTTCAAATTGCATCAGAGAGCATCTAAGAATCCTGGAGCCCACAAGTCATGTAGGCCCTAGAACATGGCTGCAAGGGACTTTTACAGCACTTTATGCCAATCATTTCATACTCCTTCCAAGTTGCAAATTTAAATGTTTGAATTTTGGTTTGTGGACTATAGCTACCCTGGCATCTAGGCATAATGATTCATCATAGTGCAATTCGGTCACCACTAAAGATCTGAATTCATGTTCTGGCTTAGAGCATGATTTCCTTGACAGCAGTGAAATAAATATTCCACCTGGAAGAAGGTTAGAGCCTGTGCTACAATAACAATAGTGTGCACATTGTGGAAGAGAAAAGAATCCAGTAAAGAGTGTACTAATAAATGTACAGTGCGTGCATGTAGAGAAATTGTGTAAATCTAGATTTTCATTACGAGAAGCCCTGTCCCCCCCCCCCCCACAACAAAAAAATTGGGTCTTTTGTTGGAGGGAGGGGGGTTGCAGGTTGCTTATTTTTCTTCCTTTCCCCTTTCCCTTTTTACTTCTTTTTACTTTACTCTTCTCTTTCCTTTTTTGGACAATTGGTTATTATTTTTTGGGGGGATAAATTTCAGTTTGCTTCTTTTTGAAGAGGTTTATACATTTCTTGAGTATGGTTCTTGATATTTACACATAAAAAAGAAAGACAATCTACGATCTACATGTACGTCTCAACCCCCCTCCACCAGTCACACCGAAGAAGTACATCAACATTCTTACTATTGTTCTGCTTCTTGGATTTGTCAGAGCTGATATGAAAGGCTTTCATGTGGTTGCTGATTATGATTGTCAACTGTAAAATGAAAAACAAGACAAATAGCCTCCTCACCTTGCTCGTAACGACGTGGAGTCCAACAGCGTTTTACACTAAAGAAGTAGATGAGTTCTAGCAAAACCCCTTCAAATTCAATTCTACTTCCAGATAGGTAGTCATCCACCAAAGCCCTGCATTTCTCTTGCTCCATCTGTTAGCATGAAAAAAAATCAAATTGATAAATATGTCAAAACACTGTTAACACTTTGCATTTTGTATATAAGGCTACAGGTTCTTCACTGATCTACCCTGTTGGCTTTCTAAGAGTGCTTGCTATGCTCATTTGCTTTCAAATGTATATTCCCTTTATTACCCCTAAAAGCTACTCTGTTTGTTTCCTTATGATGCATATTTATTTTGGAGAGAACACCAGGAATAATTTTTCAGATGTCACAATGAGACGTTTGAGGATTTTTGACAAAAGCTGACAAAAGTGATCTTTAAAAACATTTAATTTCTTTTCGAAGTACTGCATTCCAGTGCAAGTTCATACCAAAATTGGCTGGAATAAAACGTATAAGATGCTATCTTGTTTTTTCAATGGCTGGTTCAAATTATTGAATATTTGTGGGGCACCACAAACTAGAAATCGTTATATTTATGGATATTTCAGCTGTCTCTGAACCGATTTTGATCAAACAAAGATGATTCTGTTATTTAAATTGTATGTTCTTCCAAATTTGACACTCAGTTTTTCGTTATCTCACAAAAAAATGATTTGTGTAACGCCCTCTGCAACAAAAATCAACTATCCCTTTAAATGATCCAAGAAATTTGACCTTTGGCCTGCAGATTCCCATGTCTACTCATTTCTTGTCCTGGTACAGGGAGATACCACATTCAAAGCTAAAGCCAACATGGTTCTTGATATCTCCAGACAATTAACCTCCAATTTTCATCAAAATTAACTTTTAGTAAGACTAGGCTTTCATAGCCAACCAGATCATACCTGAGTGAGGCTGTAATATCTCCTTGCCATTGCTAATTCTTGACGCTGAAGGTCATTCCTCTGAAACATCAAATTTTTAACAAGAATATTTACATAAGTCTACATGTACGGTACATGTATAAGCATACTGGTTTAATAAGCAAAATAAATAATGGTGACTTTCACTGATCGAAGATGCCCACTACTCATTTAGGGCGAGACCAAAAATATGAATTCACTGAATTTGAAAATGTATAGTTACTTACTTACTTACATGCACAACTTAAAGGTAAAGACCAGTAATGGTCATGCGATTGCATTGTGAAAGAAACGTTGTGGAATCGATCAGAAAAGGTTGATCATCTAGCATCTAGCATCTGCAAGGTTCTGGAATCATCAAAATGATAAGAAATTTGGCCCATTCTTCGTAAAGTTACAAGCACTATACACAGAAAGATGTATATGGGACTACCCTATCTCTCTCACACGACCATGAGAGAAATAAATTTACCAAATATATGAATTAGTAGGCGGTTTCCCGGCAAATTTTTTATCATCATGTATTAGTCAAAACATATTCTTTCACATGATTGGTAATGAGAGCTTCCATTTCATTTTTTGAAATTGGGGCGTTACCAATACTGGTCTTTACCTTTAAAGGAGAATTAATCTCTCAACTACGAAGCATTATCATGATATAGAGAGTAAAACAACAGTTCATTTAATATAAAAAACATAGCTGTAGGCCAAATAATATCGTCTTGCAAGTACAATAAAAAGACCCTGCTTTGCCATATTTACAACGTCGTGAAGCTGCCAATTTGTTAAGATTTCCCTTCAAAACTTACGGGTTGTGACGTATCGCACGGAGAACTGATGTAGCGCGCACGCTTTATATGCAATACACGTCAAAGTGAGTTTCATCATTGTAGATGTCTTTTATAACACATGTTTTTGTGCAGATTGGATGTAATTTGTATCATTTGTGCTACCATGCATGCAATCTCTTAGTTTTTACTTTTAAAACAGTTTGAATGAATTTAAGCCTCGTAGTCTCTTGATAATTCAGGATAAAATCTGATGGATCGTTACAAAGACTATATAGTATCAAAATCATGAATTTGTTGCTGATCATGGTTTTGTGAAACAGGTTGTCCGGTTCCTGACATCCCCGTAGGTCACTGACAAAGATATGACTGTCAAGGAATAGTCTGCAGGCACAGACCCTAATTTGACACTTTATCAACAAATCATTGTGCCTTGAGAGAAGTCTAGCCCAGAGCTGCCAACATTTGATTTGGGTAATCAGGGAGATTTCTGAGAGAGCAGCATCGAACGACTTCATTGTTGGCGGGAACCAAGAATGGCCTTTTAGTGCCCCTGGTGGGGGGGGGGGGGGCAGGGGGCAGGCCCCAAAAGCTCTTGGTTTTAAGCCTCTTTGAAACCCTTTTAGAACACATTTTTTCAATGATTTCTCAAAATGGAAGGCTTTGATATGGCACATTTTATTTGCATACAATTGATAACATATGAACTTCACATCATATTTCAGACTATGAACTCCTGTTACCTCTATTGTGAAATGGGGGATGTACTTGTGGAAGGCAAGGACTGGGGTGTGCTTGAGGGTTTTCCTTGAAGTGACTGGTAGGTTGCTTGCTTGAGTTTGCTAAGGAGGTCCTTGCTATACTCCCTTTGGTAGCATGGGACATCTGTGTTGGCAATTTTCTCTGTTAGGAGTGCTTGAAGTGTTTTCAAATTCATTGATCCCCTGAAATCAGTTTTGTTCTTCCTAACAATGCTAAAAACTCTTTCACATGAAGCATTGGAATGTGGTATCACAAGCAAAGATTTCATCACTTTGCTCAGAAGTGTGTATTTCTTTGAGCCATTGCCATCCTCCATCTTTGAAATTGCAGACCATTTCTTGTCTATTCTCAAGTTTTTGTTCAGGATCTCTGGTTCCCCTGAAAAGTCTTCAACCTGGTATTGTGCAAATTTCAGAATTTATTCTTTTTTATCATTCTGTGGTCAAATCTTTTAAATAACCTTGCATATGCCAGATAATTAACAAAACATCATTGTTACCGAGAGAGGGCGCTAAATACGATTTAACGGTCAAATTCGAATTTTCAAAACTAAGGATCGAAGCAATTCATAAAAATGATGCTATTGTCTTGCAATGTGTGTAACCTAACAAACTATTAAAGTTCATGATACTGGCATAAAACAGTCAACGTGCAGATTAGTATTTCAAATAAAAACATAAAATCGTGAGAAAATCCACCCTTCAAGTCCCGCACACGTGTTTATGAGTAAGTCTAAGTTTTAGGGAGATTAATGAGGTCCCCAACTACTGACGAAATGAACTCAGGTCTATGGTATAGAGGGGTAGACTATTTCTCGATTTTACAAATCTAAGAACTGTTCATACTAACCTGAAAAAGCTCTGTATTCCTTTTGTATTGCCCCTTGCTTTCGCGGTTTGCTTGTGTTTGTCAGATGTGATGTGGCGAAATACATCATTTCTTCCCCCACTCTTGATGGAGATATCTGCGCCGCAAACTGTACAAAATGCGTAGTATTCGCCTTTCGTAGATTTCCCAACACAAGGCCATTCCAAGTGGTAGTCATCTTTATATTTCTGATAATATTTCGACTTCGACATTGTCCTGGATGATATTTTAATACTCAAACAGAGAGCAAAATACAGCCTTGTTTTGGACAAAGTTGACTTACGCCTTCGGAAGATGCAAGTTATATCGATGCGTTCCCAACGGCAAAGGAGATCAGAAAAAAAAAGTCGGCTTCAAAATCCACTCTGCAGTAACACTGCCATGTTGGTATCAAATGATAATCCACTTAAAAATCACATCGCAAAAGTCACCAAATCAATCCAAAAACTGATGTTGAAATGTGCAGTTTTTTGGGCCGATCGCAGCAGACAAAGTCTGCTTGTTGTATCAGTGCAACTTCTGGCTGCTCTGACGCGACCGATCGGAAACCGGCACCAACGTACCGGGACGCTACGGGGGCCGGCGAGGAAGCCGCCCGGCAGAGCAAGCAGGCGAATTGCTATCACACAAACACCACTCACATTATCACATGTTCCCAATGGTTTGTTAGATTAGCCCGCCAGTCGTTCGGCGTAACTCTCATTTATTACGCTGTTAAATAAAGTACGATATCACGGTAAATTTATATTCGACGACTGGATAACAGGAAAATTCATATTACAGAATTGCCGTGTGTTTGTATACGTACGTACGAACTCAACATGCTAGTCTTGTGAAACAGTCGTTTATGAAAATAATACAACTTAAAATCTGGAAATCCGGGAGATTTTTGCATGGGGTCGGGAAAACGGGATATTGGGTCAAAATCCGGGAGTCTCCCGCAGGATCCGGGAGACTTGGCAGCTCTGCTAGCCCAGCTACCTACTGGTTGTGTCAGTGTCAGGAGCAGCTTCAGTACATGGCCTATGGTAGTCTTATAGTGCAGACTCACTTTTACAACTGACTAGGGTTTGTGCTTGCAGACTAGTCAAGGAAGGAGGTAGTTTCATGAAACAGCCCCCGGGAGTCTCATCCCAGCTCACTTCCTCCAATAAATATCATTTTACATGAAATAAGAAAGTGTGGCAAGGGTTACCATCTGTGTATGGGGAAGGTTGACAAATGTCAGTTTTATTACAGAATTCCCCATACCGGACAATTATTTCTGTATATGTACATGTCTGCTCTGCTGGCATATATCTGCCTCTGCCTCGGTACTTCATTGCATTAAAGATAGCTCATTGTGATTGGTTTAAGAACTTTAGGTTTAAAAATTGAATTGGGCACACTGTACAGTGTTGAATTTTATAGGAATTTGTTTAGTGCTAAATTCTAGAAATTGACTGTGGCAATTGTAGAATATACCAAGACAATATTTGTCCAGACATTTGATTTATAACGGTAATTTGTAGAAGTTTACACACATTATTTCATTAATCTTTGGAGACTTATTTAAGAGGGCTAAACTATATTATTTGATGCAGACTTTTGTTAAATCCAAGGACAAAAGTGGTGGCTTCATTTTTTTGGCATCCCGGCACACAACCACCATCATAACACACTGCTCATACATGTACACGTATGCTATGATATGACATAAATATGTCATACAATCATTATCAAATCAACACATGCCTCGCACAGAAAATATTCTATTCAAAGACTATATATCACAGTCACTCTATATCAACGAAAATAGAACCCCTCCGAAATAGCATCAAAGCAGAACTTTATAATTTATTTGCAAAAAGTGTAATGTCACCTCAACAATAGATTCCCAGTCTAATCTTGACCCATTTTTTGATAGGGGGGGGGGGGGGGGGAGCTCTATCACAGAATATTATTTAATAGGATTCAATGTCAACACAAGTTTTCCTTTACTTCCTGTAAATTTTTGTACTTGCATTCAACGCATGTGCACGAGGCACATTTAATGCACAGTACATGTATCCACATCCTGTATAAGCTAGACCCTTTATCGTTCATTATAACCACACGTGTCGAATCATGAACAAACCGGGCACAATATCATCTTTCATATCATAAATATACACTTTGATCTTCATAAAAGAAGTCAGATTATCCACTTACAGTTCCACACGAATGCAGTGTCCCACAGGCAAGACCAAAAAATGTTTTATTGGTCTTAATTCTAATGAAATTTGACTGCTATCACGCAATAGGCCTACAATTGATCGTATCACACAAAATGATAAACATGTCGGCTGGCGGGATAGAGCTATAATGATGTCATCAAAATATGACGTCATATCACGTGGTATGCAAAGGCAGTATCATTTACATTTGTATACATGAATTAAAATGAGCTGATGTCACTGATTTAATAAAATTTGGAGTTTGTAAATAAAACTTATTGATTTCTATAGTGAGTGAATATTCAAAATAATTTTATTTCTAATATAAAAAATGAGCTGATATATGAAAACAGGTAAAAGTTTTTGCAAATCTTAATTCAAAAGGAGCTTTCGTGAAAAGATTTCATTGATTTCTACAGTACAATTAAATAACATTTTATTAAAGTGCACTGTCAACAAAACCTTGAAAAACATACTGCTAAAATGATTCTTTTATGAAAAAAATTTAAATGAAATATGAAAGCTGGTGGTCATCTTGAACCAAATCCTGGCTGGACGTCTTGGAAAATGTGCCGAGCACCCATTTAAAAAAAGAATTATAAAAAAAGGGCCTCCTTTTCAAAAAGGCAGAATGCTAAACATGTTTTTGTTTTGTTTTGGCCTAACAAATGGGAACATTACAAATTTACCACTCTTTTTTCCCCAGCTAACTTTAAATTTAATTTGACCCCCCCCCCCCCACTCTTTTCCTTCCTCTCTGAATATGTATAAATTCTCAGGGGATTTGCCTTCATCATTAATTTTATTAAAGAAGAGCATCATCATGAAAATAAAAAGGTTCAGTCATCACATTAAAAATTATCCATTGATAATTTTCCTTAGTTAGAGTGTCACCCATAATCCACCTTAAAAGAAAACAGAGGTGCCTTTCATGTAGACAACCTCTCCCAATTTCAGTTAGTAGAAATCACCGAATGACACACTTTTTGAAATCAAGAACAAACATTCACATTCTTGCAGTATACACAGACGTTGTATCCGTACAGGTTGTGTATGATCTGGACAGTCGATTTAAAATAGCAATTTGTCAAATTTTACATGTAATATTTCATAAATTTTCCAAGCCTTACTGTATGTTGGACAATATCATAAAGGATAACCATAATAATGGTTAGTGCTATTCAATGAATAATTTCCATTAAATCTAAAGGCAAGAGTGAATTCTTTATGATTGTCGAGTGTCCGGACACCCAACCCCATCATACTATATCATCATGAATCTGCTTGCCCCAGGTTAAACTACATGTACATTGTAGCCATATACAACTTGCAATCTAGGCCCTGGCTTAATAGCAACCCATCCTTAAATGAAGTCCAAGTATTGAATTAATTGATTAATTGTAAATAAAGAACATGCAGCTGGAAAGTTGAAATTGCTCAACTTACATTATAGTTGATTTGTACAACACAATAAATGATCAAAATATGAATGACTAAAATGTACAACCATAAATCATGCATAATGAAAGTATATAAAACTCTCAAATATTACATACAAATCTAAATATATTGAAAACTTCTATGTCATCAAAGGTACAATATAAGAAGAAAAGGAGAGAGAGAGAGACGGAACTAGAAAGAGGAAGAGAAGGAAGAAGAATTAGAAAGAAAGAAAGAAAAGTTGATCAGAGAAAATATGAAAGATTGGATAAGGGTGGAGAAGAACTGAGTAGAAAATGAAGAGTAGAAAGAGAGGAGAATGATCAAAGACCATTGATATTAATGTGGTACAGTCGTCTTAAGGTATGATTTTTTAATTTTTTATTCCAAACAGGAATAAAGGAATGAAAGTCTGCCAAGTGCACCTGAAGTTGAAATATATATATATTAAAACAAACCACTTTGAATACTGTACATAATATATTAATGTCATTAAAAAATATAATGTCAAAAGAGCAAAGCTATGCCAATCCAGCACCACATCCAAGTTCAATGCAAATTATTTTTTAACTCCAAAAGACAATATGAAGATTTAAAAAATGTCATATTCACTATTACTATACATGTACAAAGCACCTAGATACATGTATGTAAAACATTACATACATGTATTGTGTGAAGAAAAAAGCGAAAAAAAATAGCAGAGGAAAGAGGTAGGAAAACAGAAATACAATAGAAAAAGACGAGAACCAAAGAGAAGAGGAAGAAAAAGGGGATTCACACAAACTTGACAAATTGTAACATATAGTTAGTACATGGATAGTATGATCAAAAAGATATTGCACAAGGTAAAGTAGTATGTCTATGATAGTATGAGTATCACTGGAGAGAGCAAGAAATCTTAGCTATTAATAACGAGGGTTTACTCAGGATATCCTAAAGGTCTACATCTAACTTAGATAATCAAACCGATCGAAAGGTGGCCTAATCTAGATGTTTTTAATGTACATTTAATACTAGGTCCTAACTTCTACTATAAAGCCCAACAATGCTTCCTTTTATAACTGATTCCTAATGTTAGATGCAAGTAAGATTCTCCTTTTTAGTTTCATTTCATCTCCCTAAATTATTAAATGAACAATAATGAAAACTAGTCAGTAGATAAGTGCGTAGGGGAAAAGGTGATAGGGAAATTTCCTGCACAGGTCAGTCAGTAGGTTTTTAATTTTAAGTCTAATCTGGTCCAGTTGGTGTTTGCTTCTAATTTTCTTCCACAACTTCCACAAATTCGAAAGTAGTTATCAACAGTTGGATCATTGATGCAGTGAAATATGATCTAGGCCTACTCGTATCGAATTTTCAGAGACAGTCCTGCCCGCAATTAGCCAAGCTATCAGGAGTGACAGGGTAGCGATGGCAATCCAGCTGAAATATTAGTTCACGACGATGAAAAATTTATAAAAAGTTCGAGATCGGATTGCTCCTAAATTCATCACAGATAATGTACAAAAACTTCTGCAGATTCCTAATATTAGTACATATTTTCATAAATATGACTTAATTTACGAATTTAAAGCGTAATTACAGCTGTACTCACCAGCAAACTTGAAATAAAAATCTTCCTCTTAGTGGACCGTGGGAACGTCTGCGTTATAAACGCATACAGTACATGCACGCTGCACATACAGTTAGCTATGGTAGATGGTGGTGGTGGTGGTGGTGGTGGTGGCACGTGGTTTGTTTTGGTGGAGGAGGCACAGCTGTTTAGCCAGTTCAGTCATATACTGTACGTGCAAACGACCAGAGACAGAGTTGTTGTTGTTTGGTATTATCGGCGTTTCCTTCTTTTTTTTTGAATATTTACGCCTTACGGTAAATTGACACCACGTCGACTCAATAATGATAAACATTTTAGTTTTACCCCAGAATTTAACTGACGAAAACTCTAAAAAATCGAAAGATTGATCTCCCCTCTTATTTCCTCAATACTGAATATTATTTAATTTGAAATTCGTATACTAGGGAATTTTATGAATAACCATGGGAGTTGGAATCGAACTATACCATTTTCTCTCATTTACATAAACGAATTCCTTATCTTTTGTTTAACAAAACAATTAACACAACAATTTGTGTCTTCGCGTACCACGTCCCTGGTGATTGAAATCTCAAATATTCATCCCACACCCATTTCCTAATTAGCAGTGTCTTATGCTCAGGGGCGGCGATTTTTGGAGGGGGGATCGTCCCCCCGGAAAATTTGAAAAAGTGCAACAAAATAATGTACAGCAAATACTGACTGCAACACACTGGAGGGCCCAAGAGTGCAGCGTTTAGACAAATAAAAATGCAAAAATCTTCTGACTCGCGGGATCGAGCTATGCTCCCTCGCATAATATCCTTCAAAATGTACAAGTAAATATTGTAAATAAGTGAAGTGTGAAAAAAGTATATTGTTTGTTTTCATACTATAGTTTTGCTAAGGAATATAATTTTGTAATACAACAAAACTTCAAAACCTGTGAGGGGATAGTCACTTTCGTCACCTTCACCCTCGATCGTTCACTATGCTCACTCACTCGTGCTTGGGGCAGTGCCCCCCCCCCCTCCAGATAAAATTCAAACGTGGTTTATTTCTAATTCTATACCAGTGACTAATTTACAAATGTTACTGAAATGGCATGATTTTCCCTGAGCTTCCGGGGGCTCTGCCCCCTGTACCCCACTAGGGACCTAAGCGAGCCGATGCTCATCTGACCATATTCAAAAGCCTAAAACCCTGAGCCCGGTCATGAAAAGAAATCGCCCCCTGCTTTAATTTATTTCGACACATCTTGGGAGTATCAAATTCTATCTTATTTTTCATTTTAGAGGGGGCGGGGTGGGTGGGGGACACGTTATTGAACCCAGCTATGATGTGCTCTTTTTATTTCTCCCAAAACTTATGATATTCGTGCTCTGTATACACTTCAGTAATTCTGGGGACAATTACCCCCGGCCGATTACCAGCGGGACAATTACCCTCAAAGGAAAATTACCCCCGGAAAATAACACCCCTCAAGGGGATTTTCCTGATACGTAGGGTCTGAATTAGTCCAACATTTCTTTCACACTTACTACCTCTAAAATGCATTCATAATTACGGTAAATTTATCCATCATTTTCTGGGGGGGGGGGGCACACAGAGGTCCACAAATCTTTATCATTCTGTTGCTCCTCTATGGCCTCCTCCTACCCCCTTCTCTTTGCTGCCTCTTTTGTCAGTCTCTCTTTCCATTCCTTCTCTTCTCTATACCCTTTTTTGCATAATTTCTAAATCTATCCATCTTCTATCGCTCTCTTTCTAATCTCCTTTCTATTTTTGTCCTTCTCTCTCTCCTCTTCTCTTTGCTGTCTCATTGATCATATTTCACTTCTTTTTTCTGCTCTTTCCATCTATCTCTCTCTCTCTCTCTCTCTTTAACCTAATCTTTTTTCTCTCTTCTATTTTATATTTCCCTATCTCTCTACTTCTCTCTCTCTCTCTCTAACTCTCTCTCTCTCTCTCTCTCTCTCTTTTCCTCTTCAACAGTCAAACCCCTCAACTGCCCCTATTTCAAATCATGCAGACTGCAACAATTATAAAATAGAATATATCAATCTGGACCAAAATCAAGGTATTTTTTGTTTTTAATGGCAAATTAAAAAAAAAAAAAAATCATATTCAATCTTATTACATACATTCACAAGGTCATTTTGTTTAGGATAGTACCGGTAGTAAAGCTTCTCATCCCATGCATGCCACATTATGTTTATGATCTTGGTGGTACCATGTTCTGATGCCACTGTAAAGTGCCTAAAATAATTACCTAGGCAAAATAGTACATGTACATGTATGGATAAGAGCAGATTTGTTTGGGATTTGGGGGTGGGGTTGGGGCATTACTATACCCACTGATAAGGACATGACAAGTAAAAGTTGTGCAATAATTCTCATTATATCTTTGGTTGCTTTTTAAAAAAGCACTTGACCTGTAGACAAGTACTTTGCAATCGGAAACATTCACAGGCATGAAATGTTTTGCAAATTTTAAGAGTGGTTAAAGGTACAATGTCCCATTTGCAGGCCAAAAAATGAAAAAGTTAATTCCAACTGCATTTAAAAGATAATACTAATTTAGAACTTCCCTAAAAAAAAGGTGGGGCTTGAAAATGTCTTCAAGTGGGAAAATAACGACTATTAGTTATCAAATCGACTTTAGGGCTATAGAGCCCAAAAGTAATAGTCTTGATTTTCAGACAATTATACCGAACGGTCATACGTTTTATGCTGCGCAAAGATTCAATCAGTTTAATCTTGGCCATCACAAGAAGTGGGTTATTGATGTAGACAAAGGCTCATGTACCCTTTACAACTCTTTTCATGTATGTTATTACCAAAGAAGAAAAAAGCCAGTCAGTCACTCAATAGTGTCTGACAGTGAAATCTAGCAAGTAAACAGGTTTCCTTGCATAATTTGAATATGAGGACACTGCTAACGTTTAAATTTCACAGATAGGACATACATGACATATTCATATTCATAACTCCTGCAAAGTTCTACAGAATTTGAGGTTGGCTGCAAAAGGGACATAGTACCTTTAAAGGGCAATTCAACCCTTGTAAAAATTTCATTTGTCTGAAAGCAGAATAATCAGAGAAACAGAATGATGAAAGTTTGAGGTAAATCGGACCAATAATAAGAAAGTTATGAATGTTTGAAATAATGAGCTCTTTGAAATTTATTGTCTTGTACAATTCATGGAAGTAGTACAGTGGAACCTTGATAGAAAGAAAATAGTACATGTACAACAGGCTGGGTGTAAAAATGTCAGAGGAAAAAATGTCAGAGGTAAAAATGTCAGAGGTAAAAATGTCAGAGGAAAAAATGTCAGAGGTAAAAATGTCAGAGGAAAAAATGTCAGAGGAAAAAATGTCAGAGGTAAAAATGTCAGAGGAAAAAATGTCAGAGGAAAAAATGTCAGAGGAAAAAATGTCAGAGGTAAAAATGTCAGAGGAAAAAATGTCAGAGGAAAAAATGTCAGAGGTAAAAATGTCAGAGGTAAAAATGTCAGAGGAAAAAATGTCAGAGGTCTAAATGTTAGAGGTATAAATTCAAAACAAAATCATGTGGCAAGTTTGTTGTGGTTACACCCGGGTTATATATTAGGCTTATCGAAAAAGAACAGCGAGGGATATTCTGCAGTTGTTATTTCACCGCTGCTTTATTTTCCACTTTCCCAGTTAAATTTATTTACCTTTCGGCCCCAAATGGTGACTTTTTGCCCGATTATTGCCGAAGGAAGACGAGGGGGGGGGGGGGGTATTCTTCTTCTGGGGCACGGTGGCCCGGCTGCTCTCCCCCTTTCTCTTATATAATGCTTTGCTAATAAATCCTTCCGAACAGTGGTCAATGCCGAGGCAGAGCAGGCAGACTAATGGGACATGGTTTCTACTCCGAGTTTCGCGCCTTGCAAGCAATCATCAGGCAATTGATAGCATTCTTAAACATGATTATCCTACAACCTTGGTACAAATACCCCTAAAATAAGACTTAACTAATAAAATACAATTAGAATTACTCATGAGTAATTCTTATTATATTGTATTCAGGTATTGTATTAGTTAAGTCTTATTTTGAGTGTATTTACCAAGGTTGCAGAGGAATCATGTAAGAATGCTTTTTTGTCTGATGATCGCTTGCAAGGCGTGAAACTCGGAGTAGCAACCATGCATGTCCCATTAGTCTGCCTTATTCAATATTTATATACCGGTATATTATGCTTTTGTAAAAGCACATGGTACTGGTACACTGAGCAAACTTTTGGGGAAAAAGATTTCTAAAATCGAGAAGTTTGGCCATGTTTTATAGGCTGAGTTGTCGCTCCATGCATGGTGTAATTATTAAATAAAAAGAAAAGTCAGTACAGCCCCAAAAATAGGATCAGATATCTATGAACCTCCCCCCCTCCCACTTCTCCTTCACTTTTGAAGATTGTTGGACATTTTAACTGCGTGGCAATGACTACTATTATATGTAATTTCCAATAAATGCATATTTCCTACAATTCCACTTTCTTGTGGGCTTGGTATTTTGATACTCTGAAACAAAGCAGAAAGCCATGTTATCAATGCTAAACCCATCACATTCCCGAAGTGCGCGCGTTGCAATAAAAGATTACTATTGCGGTATAAAATAGTCTGGGAAAAAATCAATAAGCAGCTTTGTTACTCCGATACAACGCAGAAAGCCGCCGATGTTACATCAATTAAAGAGAAGGTTGAGTTCTGGGGAAAGGTGAACAATAATGTGTGAGCGTTTGTTATCATTCTTATTATGCAAGTGTGGAAGAACATCAAAGAAAAAAGTTATTCCCTGAAAATCTATTTCAAATGACTTCATATCCCAGATATGACAAGTAACAGCTTTAAAATGAGGCCCGATTTGTATGCCATAATTATGTTTGTGTAGTCCCATATCAATATCTTTCTGTGTACAGTGCTTGTTACTTTACCAAGAAAGGGCCAACGATTTTATCATTTTGATGACTCCAAAACCTTGCACTACATACCAATACTTAGATGTTTATGCTAGATGATCAACCTTTTCTGATTGCTTCCACACCGTTTCTTTCACAATGCAATCGCAAGACCAGAACTCAACTTTATCTTTAAATGCCAACCGCACCATCACATTCCAGAGAAGCGCGCGCTTTGCAGAGGTTCGGTTTAAATTACATCGTTATTTATAATTGTCGGAGAGTTTAAAATTGGGATGAGCTTCTGAATCGAGACGGTCTTTTACTTTTTGGAGCGGGTTTTTAGTTTTCGGAGCGAGTTTTTACTTTTCGGAGCGACTTCTTGATTTTCTTATTCTTACTCCACTTCTTTTGCCGCCATGAGGTGCTAAAGCTTTAGCAGAGTTCGGGGCGCCCAACCCTTATAAATAACTTTTCGTGATTCCTCGTGATTATACTAAATGCACTACTCACTTTAACACTTGACTTTTGTCGAGAACTTTCATTTCTTCGTTTGGACTTTGTTCGTCTCTGGAACGTTACACGCGGATAGGTTGCAGGCTGCCACCGGCCAAACCGGTCCGTTTCACAAACATTAACACATCAACCGATTCAAAATATCAACAAATGTTAGACATTCATACATATATGCAAGCCTGATCACAACAAAATAAATTTCAAAATCTATTTTCCACATTGTATTATCCTCAGGACATGTACGAACTACAACACACAGCCATTTATAAAATTTACATTATGGAAGAAAGGAATATAATAGACTAGCCCATGCAGTAGCAGTACGTCTCGACATTCTGTGTAATAAAAGTGCTGAGACATGATGACGGCACTCATTTTTTTTTGCTTGTACCTCTGACATTTTTACCTCTGACATTTTTACCTCAGACATTTTTTCCTCTGACATTTTTACCTCTGACATTTTTACATCTGACATTTTTTCCTCTGACATTTTTTCCTCTGACATTTTTACCTCTGACATTTTTGGCTCTGACATTTTTACCTCTGACATTTTTACCTCTGACATTTTTACGTCTGACATTTTTACCTCTGACATTTTTTCCTCTGACATTTTTTCCTCTGACATTTTTACCTCTGACATTTTTTCCTCTGACATTTTTTCCTCTGACATTTTTTCCTCTGACATTTTTACCTGGCACCGTACAACAAACTGTTTGTTATAACGAGGTAATTTTGCTGGTCCTATGTCCTTGTATTTCATGATTTTTTTAAAGCCCTTCATACAACAAGGTTCCAATATAACAATGACATTTTCTTGCTTCCAAGGAGTTTATTATGAGATTTCATCATTTAAGTCTTTAACAAAAGGCACCAAGCAAAATACTGAATTAACCCATTGCCTACGAGTACCAGGAGGTCCCTGTGTTAAGCCTATGGGAATTAGAGAATTCAGCAGTCGCTGGGTTAAAGCACCGATCATGTATTGTCATTATGAGTTGATGATGTCATCTGTCTGTAAGAGGTCCATCGCACCACAGGCAATGAGAGCTAAGAAGATTATGAAGCCAGGTGCTGTCTGTTGAATAAAAAAAAAAAAAAAAACACAATCAGATAATTAACTTACTTTTTTTTATAGAGTAATTGACTTACTCTGTTCACATTGATGTGTATTTTATATGTATTGTAATTTGTAGGTTTATTTGCACTTTTTTGTTTTGTTTAATATGTTATTGTTTATCAGTCTATTTTGTTTGTTCTAGCGCTTAGAGACGCTTTATAAGTTACGTTTTTATTATTATCTTTATGTTTGTAGGGCAGGTTCAAAATAAGAACAAAACAAAAATAAAGAAGAGAATATCCAACTACAGGTAGACTATCTTAATGTATGCAGTGCAAGTTTAAAATAATTTGATATAGGAGTATGGAAATGTTCTCCCCTCCCCTATATTTTATCATAGCATCTATCCTACAATGGAAGGGCCACTGGCATCATGGGGTTAGGGTGGGGGTCTGTGGCCTCCAGGCTTAAATACTTGATGGATGAAACACATATTAACAAATTCAACAATTATTGGGGGTGGGGTGTCCTATCATCTGGTCATGTCCCCTTTGCTAGTCCATCTTGCCCTCTCAAAATGTTACCCTTTTTTTTGGGGGGGGGGGGGGAGGGAGCACATATTTCCACACACAAATCTTAAAAAAATAAAAAAATTATGAACTACATGCATTAGGATATTGCTTTATTTTCTTTAGGCAGTAACAGTCCAGGTGATAATGCTATAAAAATAGTACTTTTTGAACAGTGGAACTAATAACAATCTCTTTTGGACCAAGAAAATTACAATGTTACCTGTAGATAAGATCTTGTTTTCCTTAATAACTCAAAGATAATTTAGCTTACAAGGAATTGGGACCAGAAATATTATCAAGTTCTAATCAGGGTTCTTTATAAAGAAGGTTCACTTTGTCAATTTTTTGTAAGGCGACTTAAATAGAAGCAATTAAAGTCCATAAAAATGAAAATTTGGGAAACTGATTTGTAGTAAATAATAGTCTTCTCCTTACCTATCAGTGCTAAATATTACTGCTAATATTAATTCCATAAATTATAAAAAGTCATGATTATAAAAAATGAACTAAAATCACTTCTCTTTGTACCTGTTTCTTCCTTGGATGCATAACAAATTTTGCAGTAGGCACAGCTGCCTGGTTTCAATGTCTGACACAGCATCAAAGAAAAGCTACATCGCTCTGAAAAGATGTCACAAAAATTATGTTCACCATTAAAAAGAAAAATGCTTCCATCTGCTCATTGGAAGTAATATGACACACCAAGAAATAAATCAAACTGCATGCACTGTTGTTGTTGATTGCATTCTTGGCATTCAGTCAAATTTGAATATTTACACCTAGTCTGGTTCAGTAACTCCATGTTTAGATTAATCCGTTGAGGTAGTTGAGTCGTAATATTTCCTAGCTTGGAAACTGTGGACTGTATCGTCCCGGCAAACCCTGCTACCTACATTGAGCGAGTTTATCAATCCTTCGGATATAGACCACTCATGCACTGTTTGTCTGTTCCCCTCAAATTATGAATTTCACCTGTCTAAAGTTCATGCAAATTTGGTAAAAATCAAACTAACACATAACCACTTCAATTTGTGTGGAATTGTTTTCAATCCCTGACATGTAGCCCCCTCAAAAAAAATCTTTTTTGACCTTAGGCTAACATTCACCCTAAAATTATTAGGAAAATAAAGAGATTCATGTCATGGCCCCCAACCTTTTCAAAGTTTCTTAAACATACATCAATTATGTAGACAGAAATTTTGAAGGCTTTTTGGAAAAAGGTAAATGTGATAATCAGCAAGATTGAGTCCATTGTTTATTTTCATCATTCTGAAACCTCACAGTACACATTACGGATATCATGTAAACAAATACAATTTAAATAGTAAAGGTTTCGAAATGGATCTGATTCTCCATGGAATTGATATTTAAGACACATTACCTGCGCTCCAGTCTCTGAAATCGCCGCCATCTGAATTTTTCATTCTTCCCTCTACGATGATAATGCGCGTATAATATACAATATATGTCGTCTGCTATCATATTTTCATAATTTAAGATTCTCTTGCTGGGGAGAGGGCAGTGGCGGATCCGGGGGGGGGGGGGGGGGGGGGGGGGGGGGGGGGGGGGGGGGGGGGGGGGGGGGGGCGGACCCCCTCCCTTTTGCAAAAAAAACAGGTAAAAATACATAAATTTTACCTTTTTTTGTTAAAAAAAGAAGACGGGCCGTGGCAAAAAAAAAAGTATTGTGTTTCTGCTCAAGGGAGGGAGGGAGGGGGGGGGGGGGGGCTGGGTTTTGAGTTTTAAAAAAATAGTGGGCACTCCCCCCCCCCCCCTCTTCCCGTTTATTCACCGGCTGGCTCTTTCGCCGCTAAATAAACCCTTGCCGCCAGCTGGATCCGCCCCTTGGAGAGGGTACAAATCAGTATTAATAATAATTATTATTATTCCGCTTTTATAAGCGCTTTACAGATAGACTATTGTCCGCACACACCGTGTGCACAATCTCCGCCCCCTTGGGAGCATTCCAGCCAGTAATCTCTCACAGGCAATTAAAGGAAAAGGCGTCACATTTTCAGGCTACCAACCAAAGTATACTGGCTAGATGTCAATCCAGTTGGGGCATGGCCTGGGGGCTGGGGCGCTCATAAACAGGTTCATTTTAAATTATGAGGGAAAATAATTATAAAGACCCAAACTTCTTATACCGGTTCATTATACTCTAAAATGAAAGCAGGCCGGTGCATAATTCCAAGAGCTTAATGCATTGTTTCGCAGGGGTGGGCGTGGCGGGGAATGAATTTCCCCTTTTCATCTCAGATTTGTTTCTCTAGTGGAAATCGCCCTAGCCCTCTTGAAGTTTCGGTAAAGGTGGGGGGGGGGGGGGGGGGGTGGTTCACAGCCTTTTATTAGTTTACCCCTATATTTTTTTTTAATCATTCATGGTTATTCTATTTCTTTAAGGGAGGGGGGGGGGGCATTACCGTTTTGGTCACCTTGGATTCGTCTATATATTATGCAGAAAGTGCATGGTGACATTATGTAAATGCTTTAACTCGCCTTTCTAAATTTGGACAGCCGCTTAAACAACAACAAATTAATGTTGGCTACTCCACTAGAGAGAGCCTGCCTGAGGGAGTGAGAGAGAGAGAGAGAGAGAAGAGAGAGAGAGAGAGAGAAAGAGAGAGAGAGAGAGGAGAGAGATAGCGCGCTAGATAGAGAGAGAGAGAGAGAGAGAGAGAGAGAGAGAGGGAGGGGGGGGGGAGGGAGGGGGGGGGGGGGAGAAATGGGATTGGGGGAGGGGTGGGTGAGGGGACACATAGTCGACTCAATAATTTGATAAACATTTTACCCTAGCAATTAATTGACGAAAAATATTATAATCATACTGAATATTCCTTAATTTGGTCTGAAAATTCGAATTTTAGGGACTTGTATTTCGAATAATTTTCTCATTTACATAAATAAAATCTTTATCTTTTGTTTAAAACAACAAACAAAACAATTTGTTTCTTAATTCAAACCACGCCCCTGCAGGGTGATTCAAATATTCAACCCACACCCATCTTTATAATAAGCACTGTCTTCAAGTCAAATGCTTTAATTTCTATGAAAATTCAGAAATAATTTGCATTCTAAACACATCGGGATTTGGGAATTTCAATTTTTCTTTTAAATTGGAGGGAAGGGGGGGGGGGGGACTTGCTCTCAAACCCAGCCAGGATGTGCTCTTTTTTATTTGTTGCAAAACTTAATATTGTACTCGTGCTTTTTACACTTAAGTCATTCTGGGGACTTAATAATTCCAAAATTTCTTCCACACTTGCCCCCAAATACATGCATAAATATGCTGCATTTATCCATCATTTATGACGTGGGGAAGGACTATTTCCCAAACCTACAGGTATCTCTGATATATCCTACAATCTTCTTTCAAAAGGAAAAATATTTTATTCGGGTCAAAACTCGTCTGTAAGAAAAAATCTCTAAACCCTTTCCCATAACCATGATTGGCCTGTGCATGTATGCAGTGTCTTCTCTAGTCAATAACCTTGGGTTGCTATAACTTTTCACTGAAGAGAGAAATAAGCTTCACCTTGGCACAATACCATGGTCCCTGTACATGGGCAAAACAATTACAAAATACACCTCTCCGATTTGTTTTATGATGGTAAATAATTTTTATAAAATTCATTTTTTTGAAAAAAATGTCACACAAAATCTTGTTTTCTTACTTAAAACTGTAATGTTGAATAACCCCAATTCAATTAAAATCGGTATCGAAATGAAGGCAATTTTATTTTTTCATATGACAACAAACTCTTGGTGGTTCGAGGCTTCCATGAAATACCATTTACAATATATTATTTTTCATCAAAAGGGCCGAATAAACAAGGTGTGCTTGTGAATCAGTGGCAACCAAACTCCTCTTTTCTGACTTTGGCCCTCCGCCTATATACCAACATAAAAGATAACATCTTTTTGAGAATACGGCCCCAGTACATAATTATATATATATATATATATATATATATATATATATATACTTTTTTTTTTGGGGGGGGGGGGCAGCACATAATTATGTCCGCAACTGTCTCCTCATTCGTTTCATCCTATTGCTCCTTCTACCACTCTCTCTTTCTCTTTTCGTTGCTGTCTCTTTTATCATTGCCTTTCTTCTCTCTTTCTATTCTCTCTCTTTTCTTTGCTGTTCCTTTTATCATACCTCTCTTCTTTCTTTCTATTCTTTCTCTCTCCCTCTATCTTCTCTTTGCTGTTCCTTTTTTATCATACGTCTCTTCTTTCTTTCTATTTTCTCTCTCTCTCTCTCTCTTTTCTCTTTGCTGTTCCTTTTATCATACCTCTCTTCTCTCTTTCTATTCTCTCCATCCATCTATCTTCTATCTCTCTTTGCAATCCCCTTTCTATTTCTGTCTCCCTATCTCTCTACCTCTCTCTTCTCTTCATTTTGCTTTGTCTCTTCGATCATATCTCTTTTTTCTGCTTTCTCCATATATCTATCACTCTCTCTTTCTTAATAATAATGATCTCTGTACTATATACTCTTTTCTGTTTCTCTCTTCTCTCTTTCTATTTTCTCTCCCTCTCTCTTTTCTTTGCTGTTCCTTTTATCATACCTCCCTTTTCTCTCTCTATTTTTCTCTCCCTCTCTATTCTCTTTGCGGTTCCTTTCATCATACCTCTCTTCTTTCTTTCTATTTTCTCTCCCTCTCTCACCTCTTTCTGTTCCTTTTACAATCCCTCTCTCTCTCTCTTTACTGTCCCTTTCATCATACCTCTCTTCTCTCTTTCTATTCTCTCTCCATCCTTCTATCTCTCTTTGTATAATCCTCTTTCTATTTCTATTTCCCTATCTCTCTCTTCTCTTCATTTTGATTTGTCTCTTCGATCATTTCTCTTTTTTCTCCATCATATATATCTCTCTTTCCGATCTCTGTACTCTCTCCTCTTTTCCGTTTCTCTCTTTCTCTCTTCTATTTGCTGTCCATTCATACCTGTCTTCTCTCTTTTTTATTTTCTCTCCCTCTCTTTTCTTTGCTGTTCCTTTTATACCTCTCTTCTCTCTTTCTATTCTATCCATCCATCTATCTTCTATCTCTCTTTGTGATCTCCTTTCTATTTCCCGTTCTCTCTACTTATCTCTTCTCTTCATTTTGCTTTATCTCTTCGATTATATCTCTCTTTTTTCTGCTTTCTTAATCTATGTCTATGTCTCTCTCTTTCTTAATATAACGATCTCTGTACTCTCTCCTTTTTCCCTTCAATTGTCGAACCACTCAATTGCTCCAATTTCACATCTTGCAGAATAAAACTAATCTTTCCCAACACCAAGATATTTCTTTTTTAAATTTTTTAAATTTCTTAAAACGTTCCCATTTCAGATATTGAGTTCACACAAAATTTTTTTTCCAGAAAAGTTTTGTAAATATATTGACAACCTTTAATGTCATGCACTCATATTTTGATATCTAACAGCATTAGAGGAACTACATTTTTTTCACATTTTTCAATATGCATTTGATATCAACACTTTATAGCTTGAGTTACAGAATAATAAGACAAATAATTTCGTTTCAAGCAGAATTTTTGTTCACATTGCTCACGAGTCAGAAGTTTTCCCTTATCATCAATCAAATCATTTATACATCTGATGCCTTTTTCATACCAAGATTTAAAAAAATACAGATTTATTTCTCCACAACGGATAAGTTAACCAATCATCTCCCTCTATACGACTCAACATAGACAAGAGCATGAAACACAGGTCTCCAAAAAGGATTAGCAACTTCATTAGACAATGCCAAAAAATATTCATCACCAAACCCTACTACAAATGGTTTTGTTAAAAACGATTGCATTAAATGACTAACATCTTTACATGTTCCTAAAACCATTCTTCGAAGCTATGTTAACTTTAGTGACATCTTAAAAAAACTCAATATCTGGCATTTTAAGTCCCCCTTCTTCATATGTGCCAACAACCTGTTTCCTACTAATTTTATCTGGCTTATTCTTTCATATAAAGTTAAAGAACTTAACTTTTATGGTTTTCATTAACTTAGCTGAAGGATCTGGGATTGCCATAAAAAGATGATTAAACTGTGGTAACAGTAATGATTAAGCAACTGTAACTCTTCCAAGAACCGTAATGTTCCTTTTGATCCAAGAAATCATCTGGCGTTTTACTTTGTCAAAAATTCTATCATAGTTATAATCTGGTATTTTGTCAATAACACCATGAAAGTCAGCACCAAGATAACGAAAAAATCATTATGTACATAATTCACTTGTCTTCCTTCTAATTCTATATCTTCATTACATTTTGAGGCCCCAATCCAAATTGTGTTTGTTTTTTGGATATTGATCTTCAGCCCACTACAATTTCCAAATAAGTCCAAAACATGTAGTGCATTACAGAAACTAGCAGCTGTGCCATCAAGAAACAATATTGTGTCATCAGCATACTGAAGGATCTTAAATTCCTTTCAACTGACAGAAATTCCCTTCACAGAGTGTGAATTGCAAATTAACAACCCAAGAATTTCGGCGCACAACAAAAACAAGTATGGAGAATTTGGATCCCCTTGCCTACATCCCCTTCCTACACGAAATCTCAATGTTATTTGCCCATTAACCATAACACTAGAGTATGCATCACTACGCAATATCTTTATCCACTTTATGAACGAACTACCAAACTTAAAAAAGGAAAGTGTTTTATACAAAAAGTGGTGAGAAACAGTATTGAATGCTTTTTCAAAGTCAATCAACAAAATCATTCCAACAACATTTTCTTTTTCAGTATAAGCAAATTAATTAACTAACTATTTGTTTCTTTCTTTTTAATGGCAAATTATGTTACCATTGTCACTCTCATTGAGGGAATGTTGTAGAACTCAACATAATTTATATTTGAGGGGGGGGGGGGGGGGGTTTACAGATTTATTTTAAAAAGTTTGATCAACAAGAAGCATACATACAGACACTTTAAACATAAATTATTGCTGAAATAGCAAAGGCATATACAATCATGTACACCAACAAAATAATTACAACAGGGCACATACAACATCATTGCGAGTTTTAAACTCAATACAATTTTTTAGGGATATCAGCCCGTTATGTTCCATTCTCGAACAAGAAATTGTGTTGTTTTTTAAACAATTATTAAAGAGCACTTTTTCAGAGCTCTACTATTTAGTAAATAATAGACAACTAGACGAACAGCTTCACCACTTCACATTTTTTTTTTTTTTATCAGTCACCTGACCATTATTTTTTTACAAATTTGAAATTTTCATGCATTTGGTGACCAAAACTTCCAGATATTCAAAATGACCTTATTTGTGTCATTGTTCTCACAATTTTAACCGGGTTAGTGCAAGGTTATTGTACTTATATTAAATATACATTTTGGAATAAAGTAAAATTCATGGAAACAAAGTGTCAGGAACCGCAAGATGCTACATCGATCACCAGTGGCGGATCCAGGGGGGGGGGGCCCGGGCCCCCCCCCCCTTGAAAAAAAAATCATGTAAAATCACGTGATTTTTACCTTTTTGGGGGGTTGGGCCCCCCCCCCTGGCGCTCAAGGGGGGGGGGGGGTGCAAATCAAAAATTTTTTGAGGATCAAAAAAAAAAAAAAATGTGCTCACTACCCCCCCCCCCCCCCCCCCCCCACTGAGCGACTTTTCGGCCGGCGCGATTTTCAAATTTTCGGGAGCATAAAAAAAAAAGGTGGGCCCCCTCCCCTAAGAAATCCTAGATCCGCGCCTGTCGATCACACTGGATAGTTTGATGATGGATTGTGGTGAAGCGTAACTTTTTCTACTGTGACTAAAAAAATGGTTGAAAAACACTGATCTAGTAGACTAAAGACGGGTGCCCCCCCCCCCCAATGACTGACCATAATATTATAATAAGACTATAAACTTAAAAAAAAAAAAATATGGACAAATGTAAATAACGCACCATTTCATTCATTTTCTAATTATAGCAATTGCCAATGACAATGCCCATCCCCCCCCAAAAAAAAAAATCAACAACATTATTTTGATCAACAAAATGAAATGGTCCATGAGCTACGCAAAAAAACAACGAATGGAAATCTTGATTTAAAAAAATAATTCCATTTTTCGAGCAACCATCATCTCATAATCGGTCATTGGGATGTCTGAACATCCTCATATTTTGATTGAATTAAGTTACACCATTCATATATAAGTGAATTTTCATTTCATTTGTTTTGTAAAGCGCTTAGAAACTGTATGTGTATACCAGCGCTATATAAATCTTAGATAGTATCATTATAATTATTGAGCAAAAATGGTAGGTCGAGTGACCTTTGTTATAACGACGGGCCTATAGTACCGTTATAATAAATATTGATGATTCTAATTCAGCCTGCGTAATGGAGATTTCAATAAATAGCACTATAAGCAACTTACTTTAAATGATTTGACCAACACTTGGGAAAAATTGAGAATTAAGATCACAGCATTGGTGATGCCACAAACATGTACCAGTATATGGTCATGCATATCTGTTAATCCTCAAAGTGCAGTGGGTAGATTGAATCCTTTGAGTGTGGGATACAAGTGTATCTCATACCCTTGGAAGTTTTGTCTCAAGAAATTTCAATAATTGTAATCATTTTGCTTGAAGCCAATGAAAAACATTTCATATACAGTTACTTCAAACAAAACATCAATAATCACCAGTCCTGTTAACGGAATGTTGTAGAAGGGGCCCGTTATAGAAAATTTTCAAAAAGTCCCCTAAAATCCACCCCTCATCCTATACCCTATTTTTATCATTTTTTTTATATATAATATTATTTTTAGATATATCATTCTAAGCTGAAACAATTTATTTTTTCCAACTTGGTTGGCTGTTGCAAAAGGAAATCTTCACTTCATTTTTTTCTTCTTCCATTTATGTGAGATTAACATATTGAACCTCAAACATTAAACTAAGAGCATATGAAATAAAAAATACATTTTGGAAGGACTTCCTTTTGCAACAGTCCCCTAAAATCCACCCCTCACCCTTATACCCTATTTTTATCATTTTTTTGTTATATATCATATTATTTTTAGATATATCATTCTAAGCTGAAACAATTTTTTTTTTCCAACTTGGTTGGCTGTTGCAAAAGGAAATCTTCACTACATTTTTTTCTTCTTCCATTTATGTGAGATTAACATATTGAACCTAAAACATTAAACTAAGAGCATATAAAATAAAAAATACATTTTGGAAAGACTTCCTGTTGCGACAGTCCCCTAAAATCTACCCCTCACCCTATTTTTATCATTTTTTATTTATCATATTATTTTTAGATATATCATTCTAAGCTGTACCCATGGTTGTCAAAAGCTCTGGCTGCGGTCCTGTTGCTTTTCCTCCATCATGCATCTTCATCTTCTTCCTAGGCACTTGTTGTGGAGAATCGTTTCGCTTTCGTTTTTGACCTGTATTAATTAGAAGAATGGCTCCAGATGGTGGCTCTGAACACAGGTTGTCAACAACTGGCAGGGCTGGCTGTGGACCAAGGGTAGTACCCAGTGCTGGCACCTGTCCTTCGTAAGGCATCTCCCTCTTCCTCTGTCTTGGCAGTGGAGAACCTTTTCCATCTGTATTAATGAGAAGATGGTTGAATAAGTATTCCCATCAGCAATTTTAAAAAGCTGCATTACAATAGCACCAATTGAACAATAACCATAACATTCTTCATTAGAAAATTTTTAGTTACTGAATCTACAAACACTCGGGCTCATACCGAATGTTTGTTTGAATAAAGTGGAGTGGGAATGCCTTATCTTTCCAACAGCCCTAAATGTAGATGTATATCTAAATGCTTTGCGTATGAACATATGGGGAAGTAATACTCAGACCATTGGATAGAAAACTACAGAAATACCCCAAAATATGCCAATTTGTAGTTACAATCAGCACAATTAACAGCAGATACCGATCATTTGTACAAAACTGTCCAAATCTATTGAGAGAAATACTGGATACATGTTAATGAAATCATGGAGGCTTTCAAACAAGTCATGAACGAATGGCACCTAGCTCACCCCTCTTATTTTAAACTGGATTAACATCGATCTCAGGGAATATCCATGTTTGGAAAAATAAAATCAAGATAAAAAAAAAAAGACATAAATAAACGGAAAATCAAGAAAAATCAGGGAAATAAATCAAAACGAAAAAATCAGGCGTGACGAATGCGTTTCTGTGTAAGATTTATGATGAACACATAATTTTTGTTTGCTAGATGCCATATCTTTGGTTTTGCTGATTTATACTTTTAGCAGCTTGTGCTTGTTCTAATGACTAATGAATAATTTGTGAGTACATGTATATAGGAACTGTCCAAACTGACTAATATGTATATTATCTCATACATTCACTGATTTGGACATACCATTCATTTCATCCTTGTTCTTTGATAGACCCTGTCCATTGACAGCTCCAGGTTCTGGCCCCTGACCCTTGTCATCTACAGCTTGGGGCTTTGAATCACTAGCTTCCCTGTCAATGGGTGCTGATGGTGGCTCTGGACACTGCTTGTCAACAGCTGTAATTGATGTAATGTATTTAAAAGTTACAGTAAAAATAATTTTTTTTTAAAAATAGAAATCCAAGAGCTTGGGCGAGGCTTTCAAGCAAATCATCATGAACAAATTGCACCTCACCCCTCTTCTTTTAAACCAGATTTACATCGATCTCAGAGAATATCCATGTTTGGAGAAAGAAAAAAAATCAAGATTAAAAGAAAAAAGAAGAAAAAAAAAGGGAAAACATGAAAAATCAGGGAAATATATCCAAACGAAAAGATCGGGAAAAAAAATCAGGCCTGACCTATGCATTTCTGTGTAAGATTTATGATGAACACTGTAGCGTCATAAGCATGTTATATTGAAATTGAATCATGTATTCACAAACAAGTTCTCCTTTCCCTCTGAGATTATGTAACAGAGTTCCCCTGTTTGTTCATGGAACAGCCCAGGGTCCAGTGGGGTGTTTGTTTAGGGCTAATTTGCATAAACTTGGCTTGTAGAGCATCTCATGGGATGCATGCAACATCCTACAGTGCAGACCGAATTACACAGGAAAGGAGTTAGCAACTCAATTTAGAATTGTGTGAAAGTTTGGAGGATCGATCTTTCATTGTAATCATCTATTAGAACCGGGATATTTAACAGTTGGTAATTAAGTCAATATATTGCTTGTTCATATATTCTTGTATACTGAATCTAGGTTACATACATTGTGAGAAACAGGAGACAAACCTGTAAGAAGAAAGTAATTTGTGTGCCAATCCTTTGTTCTTAGTTCATTATGTTGTATATAATACAATGCTAGTATACTGTAGCATGTATTCGCTAGCTGATATATTACCAGAATATATGTTGCTCTATAAGTCATTCTTACTCAAGTTATAATGAGTTTGTACATATAATTGAAACAGTAATAATTGTAGTTCCATACCCAGTAGTTGATTGCTATATTAATAGGAGGAAAGTTGTATATAGAAGAGTTAAAGTTAGTTTGGAGTTTGGAAAGTTTCTGTTCACCAAGGAATAGCCTCTAGTGTACGCACACACACACAGCTGTGTGCAGAGCATGTATGATTGATATACATGTAGTTTAGTAGGGTGTGTGTGAGGGGTAAATGCAAGACCCAGAGAGTGCAGCCAAATTAGGGCACTGTGCACTCAAGCGCACTGCACTGATTAGTGCTTTGTTTCTTTGTCTTACAGTTAGGCAAAACTTTAGACTGTATATATGTATTGCATGTTTAATTGGCAGTGATAGCTTGAGCTAAGGGATATTAAGAGGGATTTAATGATCATTGGAACTTGTTGCATTTCTACAAAGATGCATGTACATTACTTGAATATTAGGAAGTTTATATCAGGAGTTATGTAATAGCATAACTATTATTAACAACATGATTATTGCATTATATTCACTGTATGATGATGTATCTATTGTTGACTTATTATACTGTTTATTTGTGTCTTAACAGTAAACCACACTATCAGTACGATCGACGACACTATTGCCACGACACTATCCACTATCGCGACTATACTATCGACATCACTACCACTACACGTTTCTACATTTGTTCTGGATTTATTGAGACTGTCGTCGATGTTTAGACTTGAATAAAGGCACGAGCTAGTTTATACTGCAGAGACTGCGTCTTGTGTGAATGATTCAGTTTAGTGCGTTTACTACGTTAATCATTACCCTGTAGAAGGTTTCTTGGAAACGAAGCTACAAACACATAAAAGAAAAATCGCCAGATGCCATATCTTTGGTGTTTCTGTTTATACTTTTAGCAGCTTAATTGTGCTTGTTCTAATGAGTAATGAATAATTTGTGAGTACATGTATATAGGAACTGTCCAAACTGACTAATATGTATATTATCTCATACATTCACTGATTTGGACATACCTGCCATGAGTATCCCATTCATTTCATCCTTGTTTTTTGATGGACCCTGTCCATTGACAGCTGTAGCTTCTGGCTCTGGACCCTCGTCATCTACAGCCTGGGGCTTTGAATCACTAGCTTCCCTGTCAATGGGTGCAGATGGTGGCTCTGGACACTGCTTGTCAACAGATGGCGGGTCTGGCTTTGGACCAAGGTTGATTGTACTTGAGATATTGATAGGCATTGCAGGCACTTGCCCTTCATAAGGCATCTCCCTCTTCCTCCTTCTTGGCAGTGGAGACCCTTTCCGACCTGTATTAATGAGAAGAATGTTGAATAAGTGTTTCTATCAGCATCTTTACAAAGCTGCATTACAATAGCACCAATTGAACACTAACCATAACATTCTTCATTAGAAAGAAAAGACTTGTACCTTTAATAACTGAATCTAAAAACACTTGGGTTCATAAAGAATGTACGTCTGAATCAAGTGGAGTGGAAAAGCCCTAATATCTTTCCAACACTATAAATGCTTTGCGTATGAACATATGGGGAAGTATTACTTAGAACATTGTATAGAAAATGAAGAAATACCCCAAAATATGCCAATTTTTAGTTTGAATCAGCACAACAGCAGATAGCGATCATTTGTACAAAACTGTCCAAATCTATTGAGAGAAATACTGGATACATGTTTATGAAATCATGGAATCAGTTTTCATCTCTGCATTAGTCTTGCAATTTATCATACACAAGCGAAGGACATTTTGGTTTAAAAAAACAATTTTTTTTAATGAACACAAAAGTTATTCATTAAGTGCCCACAAGCATCACTTTGAAAATTGCTGAATTTCTGATAATTGTAAACTGCATGGCTTATACATGTATGTATGTCTTGATTACTACACTTAACCGAGGAGAATCAGCGAACTTAGTTATTTGCCAAGTTTCAATAGTTTTCTGTTGATATATAAAGTGGATACTATTCACCACTTCACAATATTTTTGAATTCTTCTTCTTCTTCTTTGGGTTAAAGTCTACCTCCTTCACAGTTGAAGATTCTTGCAGACTGATGAGTGTGTGTGTGCCGGCAGGTGCATGGTGCAATACTATTAAGTGGAGTGGGAAAGCCCTAATATCTTTCCAACAGTCATGTACATGTACGCTTTGTGTATGAACATATGGGGAAGTAATACTCAGACCATCGGATAAAAAACTGAAGAAATACCCCAAAATATGCCAATTTATATATACAATCAGCACAACAGCAGATAAGGATCATTGTACAAAACTGTCCTAATCTATTGAGAGAAATACTGCATCATGTTCATGAAATCATGGAATCAATTTTCATGGAGGCTTCCAAGCAAGTCAAGAACAAATGGCACCTAGCTCACCTCTCTAATTATTTTAAACTGGATTAACATCGATCTCAGGGAATATCCATGTTTGGAGAAAAAAAAAATCAAGATTAAAAAAAAAAAGAAGTAAATAAACAGAAAATCAAGAAAAATCAGGAAAATAAATCCAAACGAAAAAAATCAGGAAAAAATCAGGTGTGACGAATGCGTTTCTGTGTAAGATTTATGATGAACACATAATTTGTTTTTGCTAGATGCCATATCTTTGTTTGCTAGATGCTATATCTTTGTTTTTGCTGATTTACTTTTAGCAGCTTGTGCTTGTTCTAATGACTAATGAATAATTTGTGAGTAAATGTATATAGGAACTGTCCAAACTGACTAATATGTATATTATCTCATACATTCACTGATTTGGACATACCTGCCATGAGTATCCCATTCATTTCATTCTTGTTCTTTGATAGACCCTGTCCATTGACAGCTCCAGGTTCTGGCCCCTGACCCTTGTCATCTACAGCTTGGGGCGTTGAATCACTAGCTTCCCTGTCAATGGGTCCGGATGGTGGCTCTGGACACTGGCTGTCAACAGCTGTCAGGGCTGGCTTAGGACCAAGGGTAGTATCCAGTGCATGAACTTGATCCTAGGTTAAAAATACAGTAGAGTACTGGTAAGTAGGCCTGAGTCAAAACGTTTAATCGACGGTTAAACGACCGCATTCATCAAAACCGTTAAGCATTTCTCGCTCCATCCCAGGTCGAAAATCCCATAGAGACCAATAGAGACCATTAGAAAAATTCTATTGGTCTCTAATGGTGTCTGTTGGAGTCTATTGGTTTCTGTTGGACCCATAGAATTGAATCCAATAGAGACCATTCAAACCATCAGAAACCAATAGAAACCAATAGAAACCAATAGCAATAGAAACCAATAGGACCAATACAAACCAATAAGACCAATAGAAACCAATAGAACCAATAGGACCAATAGAAACCAATAGGACCAATAGAAACCAATAAGACCAATAGAAACCAATAGAACCGATAGGACCAATAGGACCAATAGGACCGATAGGACCAATAGAAAACCAATGAGACCAATAGAACCCAATGGGACCAATAGAAACAAATAGGTCCAATAGAAACCAATAGAAACCAACAGCTAAATCTATCTCATGCATATTCATGATTACTTTATACGTGTTCACAGAAAATTACATTTATCATAATTTGTTAAGCAACTTATGACAATGTACATCAATTTTGTGATTTTTATTTTCTTTCGGCAACTAATGACCAATAGATTATTTGTTTAATAATGTTACAATTTCAATCACATTTTAGCAAAAGATATATTGATTATAATGATTACTAACCAAAAAAACAATTCATGTATGTTTATTATATAGAATAGTACAAGCCTTCAGTTAAAAAAAAAGATATTCTTAAACTCACTTTAAGTGATCTATGTGATGGAGTTAATGCAATTGAGATTAGAATATACTTTTTATGGTGGACAGTTGCTAAAATCGTTTTTGATTTATCATTATTGATTTACCAATAGAAGCCATTGGACTATTGGTTTCAATAGGGAATTCAGAATATGGGACCATTAGAAACCCATAGAAAGATCTCTAATGGACCAACAGGAACCCATAGAAAATATCTAATGGACCAACAGAAACCCATCATAGAAGAAAATATCTAATGGACCAACAAAAACCCATAGAAGACATGGGTGGATGCTGGTCCAATAGAAGCTTTCTGTTGGTCCATCAGCATTTCTTTCTGTGGGTTTGTGTTGGTCCAATAGATATTTTCTAATGGTTTCTGTGGGTCCATCATTTCACTTTCCCTATTGAAACCATTAGACACCAATAGCTCTAATGGTTTCTGATGGTCCAATAGGATCGGATATCCTAATGGAATTTCGACCTGGGATTTAACCGTTATTTTCGTTCAGTTTCTTACACATGTCTTGTTTTTTGCTTTTGAGACTTCATTGCCGATATGGACAACAAAGTCTTGCCAATAATTATAGTTTTTAGATCTCCGTAGGGGCAACAAAACCTTGCCGACAAATACGTTGGCCCGAATTCACAAAGCAAGGTTTGAGCTCAGACCAAGGTTTGACCTCAAACCTCCTTTTGTTTCGCCAAACCTCCTTTTGTTATTTACAAACCTGGTTTGTAAATAACAAAGGGAGGTTTGGCGAAACAAAAGGAGGTTTGAGCTCAAACCTTGCTTTGTGAATTTGGGCCATTGTTTTTAGATATCTGTAGGGGCAACAAAACCTTGCCGATAATTATTGTTTTTAGATCTCCGAAGGGGCAACAAAGTCTTGCCGGCAAATATTATTTTTCAGATCTCTGTAGGGGCAACAATAACATTGCCGATAATTATTGTTTTTAGATCTCCAGAGGGGCAACAAAACCTTGCCGATAATTATTGTTTTTAGATCTCCGGAGGGGCAACAAAACCTTGCCGATAATTATTGTATTTAGATCTCCAGAGGGGCAACAAAACCTTGCCGATAATTATTGTTTTTAGATCTCCGTAGGGGCAACAAAACCTTGCTAATAATTATTGTTTTTAGATCTCCGTAGGGGCATCAAAACCTTGCCGATAATTATTGTTTTTAGATCTCCGTAGGGGCAACAAAACCTTGCCGATAATTTCTGTTTTTAGATCTTCGTAGGGGCAACAAAACTTTGCCGATAATTACTGTTTTCGGATCTCCGTAGGGGCAACAAAACCTTGCTGATAATTATTGTTTTTAAATCTTCGTAGGGGCAATAAAACCTTGCCGATAATTATTGTTTTTATCTCCGAAGGGGCAACAAAGTCTTGCCGACAAATATTGTTTTTAAGATCTCCATGGGAAAAAAAATCTTGCTAATAATTATTGTTTTTAGATCTCCGTAGGGGCAACAAAACCTTGCTAATAATTATTGTTTTTAGATCTCCGTAGGGGCATCAAAACCTTGCCGATAATTATTGTTTTTAGATCTCCGTAGGGGCAACAAAACCTTGCCGATAATTTCTGTTTTTAGATCTTCGTAGGGGCAACAAAACTTTGCCGATAATTACTGTTTTCGGATCTCCAGAGGGGCAACAAAACCTTGCTGATAATTATTGTTTTTAGATCTCTGTAGGGGCAACAAAACCTTACCGATAATTATTGTTTTTAGATCTCCGTAGGGGCAACAAAACCTTGCTGATAATCATTGTTTTTAGATCTCCGTAGGGGCAACAAATCCTTGCCGATAATTATTGTTTTTAGACCTCTGTAGGGGCAGCAAAACCCTTGCTGATAATTATTGTTTTTAAATCTTCGTAGGGGCAACAAAACCTTGCCGATAATTATTGTTTTTATCTCCGAAGGGGCAACAAAGTCTTGCCGACAAATATTGTTTTTTAGATCTCCATGGGGAGAAAAAATCTTGCTAATAATTATTGTTTTTAGATCTCCGTAGGGGCAACAAAACCTTGCCGATAATTATTGTTTTTAGATCTCCATAGGGGCAACAAAACCTTGCCGATAATTATTGTTTTTAGATCTCCGTAGGGGCATCAAAACCTTGCTGATAATTATTGTTTTTAGATCTCCGTAGGGGCAACAAAACCTTGCCGATAATTTCTGTCTTTAGATCTCTGTAGGGGCAACAAAACTTTGCCGATAATTACTGTTTTTAGATCTCCGTAGGGGCAACAACACCTTGCCGATAATTATTGTTTTTAGATCTCCAAAGGGGCAACAAAACCTTGCTGATAATCATTGTTTTTAGATCTCCGTAGGGGCAACAAATCCTTGCCGATAATTATTGTTTTTAGACCTCTGTAGGGGCAGCAAAACCCTTGCTGATAATTATTGTTTTTAAATCTTCGTAGGGGCAACAAAACCTTGCCGATAATTATTGTTTTTATCTCCGAAGGGGCAACAAAGTCTTGCCGACAAATATTGTTTTTTAGATCTCCATGGGGAGAAAAAATCTTGCTAATAATTATTGTTTTTAAATCTTCGTAGGGGCAACAAAACCTTGCCGATAATTATTGTTTTTATCACCGAAGGGGCAACAAAGTCTTGCCGACAAATATTGTTTTTTAGATCTCCATGGGGAGAAAAAATCTTGCCGATAATTATTGTTTTTAGATCTCCATAGGGGCAACAAAACCTTGCCGATAATTATTGTTTTTAGATCTCCGTAGGGGCATCAAAACCTTGCTGATAATTATTGTTTTTAGATCTCCGTAGGGGCAACAAAACCTTGCCGATAATTATTGTTTTTAGATCTCCATAGGGGCAACAAAACCTTGCCGATAATTATTGTTTTTAGATCTCCGTAGGGGCATCAAAACCTTGCTGATAATTATTGTTTTTAGATCTCCGTAGGGGCAACAAAACCTTGCCGATAATTTCTGTCTTTAGATCTCTGTAGGGGCAACAAAACTTTGCCGATAATTACTGTTTTTAGATCTCCGTAGGGGCAACAACACCTTGCCGATAATTATTGTTTTTAGATCTCCAAAGGGGCAACAAAACCTTGCTGATAATCATTGTTTTTAGATCTCCGTAGGGGCAACAAATCCTTGCCGATAATTATTGTTTTTAGACCTCTGTAGGGGCAGCAAAACCCTTGCTGATAATTATTGTTTTTAAATCTTCGTAGGGGCAACAAAACCTTGCCGATAATTATTGTTTTTATCTCCGAAGGGGCAACAAAGTCTTGCCGACAAATATTGTTTTTTAGATCTCCATGGGGAGAAAAAATCTTGCTAATAATTATTGTTTTTAAATCTTGGTAGGGGCAACAAAACCTTGCCGATAATTATTGTTTTTATCACCGAAGGGGCAACAAAGTCTTGCCGACAAATATTGTTTTTTAGATCTCCATGGGGAGAAAAAATCTTGCCGATAATTATTGTTTTTAGATCTCCATAGGGGCAACAAAACCTTGCCGATAATTATTGTTTTTAGATCTCCGTAGGGGCATCAAAACCTTGCTGATAATTATTGTTTTTAGATCTCCGTAGGGGCAACAAAACCTTGCCGATAATTTCTGTCTTTAGATCTCTGTAGGGGCAACAAAACTTTGCCGATAATTACTGTTTTTAGATCTCCGTAGGGGCAACAACACCTTGCCGATAATTATTGTTTTTAGATCTCCAAAGGGGCAACAAAGTCGACTTTACTCAAATTTTGGCGTGCTGTGTTTCTCTTGTTTTTCTGCATCTATTAAAAGCAAATTATTCGGACTGGACCTTTAATGATTTACCTATTTTCATGATTTTATGTACCGGCATTTCATGTATCTTCTTTCTGTATTTTTGTAAGCACGATGATACATTTTCTTTTTAGCACGCCTAAATGATCCATATTATCAATACAGTCAAACCTGTCTATAGCGATTGCCCAAGGGAAAAAAAAGTTGTCTTTTTAGACAGGTTCCTTTTAATAATACATATTTTCATGAGAAACCATTTTCAAGGGAAACAAAAAATGTGGTCTTTGTGGACAGGTGGTCACTAGAGCAGGTTTGACTGTATTATAACCCATAATCTATTCTCTAACAATGTTAACAAAAAATAATTTGATACTACCGGTATAGCTAGAGAAATATGATAAAGACTGACCTCCAGCTTGCTGGGCTTAATGACATCATTAGGCTTGTCCGGTTTATGTTCATGCTTGACATCGGTCTGAACACTATCCCCCGAAGTCCAGTCCATGCATTCATCTATCTGTTGTGGGATTATAAAAAAGTTAGAGATGACACAAATTTCATAATGCTGTAAAAGCAAAAACTTTCGCATTCACTAGACGTACCATAAAAACTATAACAGTACCAATCATAATAATAACTAGCCTTGAATTCGGCCCTTGGCAAATTAGGTGATATGTATATTCTAATTTATATCATGAAGAGCACATTTTCACGATTTCGTATTATCTTATGAAATGCTCCTCCCATTATGGTCTATTTATACGTCAAGTTTCAACTGTGTATAGCATCAATCATTATGGATCTATGGAAGATAGAATGAGACAATATCTCCATTGACCCTGTACAATACCCATTTAAGGTAAATTAATAAAATGGATCTACCCTAAATAAAATTACACCCACCATAAACAAATGATGGATTTAGTGCTCTTTGGAACTAAACACAAAATTTGATCCATATATTGATATATATTTTTTTTTGACTGGCCTTGAGGGAGATACCACATATATTGCCCAAACAAGACTCATACTGCCCCGAGTCAAAGACGAGGGCAATATGGGCCTTGTGAGGCAGGGCTCAAATCAATTTTTTGTCCACAGGGGCCCTTCCAAATAAAAAAGAGCCCCTGTGAGCCTTCTTACGGGGGCTCTTTTTAGTACTGACGGGGGCTCTTTTTTCAATACAAATTTCCATTGGATTGGTGGTACCCATGACACTTCTAAATTATTTGCTATTTCATCATTATCTGCATTTTTTCCCTCTTACAACATTACAAGTTATAACATGCAGCTAATGGTCAAATCTCCTCCCCCTTTACAAAATTTCTGGTCCAAGCCCGTACAGTCGCCTCCTCGCCAACTGGTTTCCTTTTACTAAATTTAGCTTTTGGTTGATTTACTGGTCGAGGTTCATTATTTGCTGGTCTTTTGGAATCACCAGATTTGAGAGGATTCACCATTTTCACGACAAAAAACTTCTCCACGTTTTGGTCCTCTATCAAGCTCCAGCAGATATGCGGCGGCAGCGTGCACACCAGTATACTACCGGCACAGCTAGTATAGCCAGTGCTGACGACTGCAGTGCACTGCGAGCTCCGTTGTTTGTATCTGTAATACTCGTAGAGATGTGGAGATGGGAGATATAAGCACAATTCTGCGGCAAAAAGCGTTCATTTGTTTACAATATGGCAGCCTCTAGACACCGAAAAATTTGAGCGAGAAATCCTGCACGCTAACCTAATTTCCATAGTTCCATTTCATTGGTTTAAGGTTTGAAAGTTGAAACTCAATATTGTGTGAAAGTTGTAACAGAAAAGATAATCTTTATTTTATAATTCCACGGGGGCGATTTTTATTTTGCAATCGCCCCCGTGAGCAATCTGACGGAGGTGATTTTGAAGCTCATGGGGGCAAATCGCCCACCCGCACCGCCCCCTTGTATTTTGAGCCTTTTTGTGAGGGCAATATATGTGGTATCTCCTGAAAGATAGGCAAGTCAATATTTGTTTTGTTATCCAAATCAGACATCTAGAGCAAATACATAAATCAACCATGACAATCTCAAAGAACTGAAAAACCAGCACTGTGCATCAGTGCTTGACAGAATTTTCGATACACTGCAAACAGTGAGCCTTTGGTGTGATTATTACATCACAATAGAGTGCGCAGGTTAATGGGCCGCATAAATAAATTTTGGTGAGATCCCCATTGTTTAATTACGTGTAAAAAGTCTATACCATGTGAGAGATGACCATGACAAAAATCAACCAATTATATATCACATTTCTCTAGTTACAGCTTTCCCCTGCAAAGAGAATGTCTAATATATACACGTCACTTCAATTTTTTCTACTAACCTTGTCATTAATATCGAGGTGCTTGAAGACCTTCTCCAATTTTTTTACGGACTCAAAACCAGCTACTTCGTTTTTAAAGTTTTTATCTGTGAAGGTAAAAGAAAATAACAGTTGCAACAATTAGAAATTCTAAGCTCAGTCATAATCATCATCATCATTATACAATAACAAAACAAAAAACAGAAAGAAAAAAAATTATCATAACAATAACAATAATAATTATTTAAAAAAATAAGAACAATAACAATATTAAAAACAACAATCAAAATAATAATAATAGATTTTCCCTCTTTTTGTGACTTCCTGGCCCCGTACAGTGTTTACTAATTTTCCCTAGCCCCCACTACACTATTTTTACAGTATTGTATTATATATATGATGTGAAACGACATGAGAGAATGTGGTTGCATAGCTTGGCTTAAATCAAAGTTCCCCATTGCATGCTGTCCTCCCTTTTGAGAATTTTAGCAAAGAATATTATTCTCTCATTTACTTTCACATTATATTTATTTTTTATTCTTACAAGAGTTACCAAAGCTGTTGCATAGGTGATTTCTTTACATCTAAATGTATACCAAATATCTATAATAATAATACGCTAAGGCTCCGCGGGGGGGCATGACGTCTCCGCCAGCCTTTGTATTCTATTGTTTTTTAATGAGATCGCCGACCCAAGTTGGTGCGGCTATCTCCTCCTGAACCCTCCCCTCGGGGTCCCGGTGACCGGTGCCATCGTCCGCGGGAGAGTCTACTCTGTGGAATTGGCTATACTCCGCCCGAGGTCCTCCTCCGTGTCGACGTCCAGGGCGAAAACAGACGCGACATGCATAATGCAGGATATGCGTGACGACAGAGATACCTCATGGATATTCAACATTGACACACGACCGATGACTATCCGTATAAAATTGTATACACAAAAATCGGTCGTAAAAAAACTCGAACCATATTCCATACCTTACCTGGCTTACCATGTCGCACGCAAGTACGCCAAAACACGTACATTTTCGCAGTTGCGAGATCGAGACGGAGCGTAGGGCTCGAGTTTTTGGCGGTCGATTTTGTTTTGGTAGAAGCTGAATCTAGACCATGAACCACTAAACATCGCGAAACTGCAATCAATTTCCATCACGAATTCACGATTGCTGCAATATTATAAAGTTTCCATAAATAGAGGTATGAAATTAAAGCCTATTTTGTGATGTTCTCGCCATGTTTACGTAATTTTGATAATCATTTCTTCAAAGTAAAGAAAATCAGACAAAATCACCGTAAATGACACGCATACAATACAGTGCATTGCCGTGTGTGTGAGATGAGCTGAGTTGCAGTTATGCAGCAGTGTGTGAGTTGAATTCGAGTCGAAGAGATTTGACACTTTGAAATTGTTATCTGTTGGTTTGCATGATTATTGCCGCGATTTCAATATAGTTTCGTGAATAGATTTACGAAACCTGAGCTTAGAAATAGTAAAAGTATTACTAATGTCTACGTTTTTAAACGACTGTTTGATTTTCTTGTGAAAATTTTACTTTGAAAAATGATTATCGAAATTCATGGTCAGAAATAATCACAATCTAGGGTCTATTATGTTACAATTCTTGCATCAAATCAATGCATGAAAACTTAGTTATTGAACTAGAAAAATGTTTTTTTTTTTAAATAGGCAATTATGAAGTAGGAAGCCTGAAACCTTATAGCCTACTAAACAAATCTCAACAAAGTGTAGGCCTATCCTTTTATGAATTAATGAAAAAGTAGCCCCAGAAAAAAGAGCCCCCGAAAGTTGAAAAAGTAGCCCCCGAAAATTTCCCAAAAATTTGAAATGGAGCCCCCGAAATGAAAAACTTAATTTTTTGCCTGCGCCCCCCTCTAGAATCCTGCGGATTTCCGCGGGTCCTGAGTTGAGTGTATATATAATATAGGCGTGGGGTCCACGGGTTTCAAGGGGCCAGCATAAACCCCCAAAAGCTCGGGTTACGTTCTTCAAAGTTGGGGGGGGGGGGGGGGAGAGATCAGATCGCAGCGAGTTGAGTGTATATATAATATAGGCATGGGGTCCACGGGTTTCAAGGGGCCAGCATAAACCCCCAAAAGCTCGGGGGTTACGTTCTTCAAAATTGGGGGGGGGGGAGAGATCAGATCGCAGCGAGTTGAGTGTATATATAATATAGGCGTGGGGTCCACGGGTTTCAAGGGGCCATAAACCCCCGAAAGCTCGGGGGTTTTAGGCGTTTAATTAGGGTCAGATGAGCATATTTTCCATACTTTATTTGTGACACTTGCTGGTCACTAATTGGCGTGGGGTCAATACGTAGAGTTGCGTAGTGTTGCGTACCAACTACGCTGGCCTACGTACGTTACTATATGCTGAAGGATGGAAAGGGGTACGCAAGATGAACGAAAACAATTCAACATGTTTAATTTTTTTCGCGTACTTTCGGCGTAGAAACTTGACGCAGAAAGTACGCCTTTTTACGCAACACTACTCTACATGACTACGCAGCAGTACGCTACCCTACGCCAGATCGACAAAGCAGTAAAAGCTTTCCACACAGTAAGCAACCATAAGCAAACCTGTACGCCAGCCTACGCATAACCTACGCAGGGACAAATTTATAGCGGCCTAATTTCTGCGTATTCGGTACGCCACACTACGGAACTCTACACAGTTCCAGTGGCTTAAAGAATAACTACCGGTACAGTTGGATTGTTTTTTTAATTTAATATAAGGCCAAATTTAAAAAAAAACATACTTATAGCGTCCTGTTTTTTTGAAAAATGGGAAGGAGGAGGCAGTTCAAAATGGCCGCTCCGTACATTTTCCTAGACATTCGGGCTATTTTTCAAGATGGCGTCCGACAATTTTTTTTTTTTTCTTTTTTAAAATCAGAAATACATTTTAGCAGTGCTTTTCATGTTTTTTTTCTTTCCCAAAAAAAAAAATAAAAAAAAATAAAAATAAAAAAAAATTCAAAAAAAAAAAAAAAAAATAGGAGGCGGCCCCCAAAAAGGAAGCGGGCGGGGACGCTAAACATGCATATTTTTTAATGGCCTGAATGGCAAATTAAGTTCTTGGTGTTTTTAATTTAGACAGTCTCTATATATCTATTTACACCCCCCGCCCCCCTCTAGAATCCCGCGGATTTCCGCGGGTCCTGCTAGTATATATATATAATGATTAAAAGAATTTAAAAAAAAGATCCTGGAAAGTTCTCTTCTTCACTATGACAGGTTTCTATTTTATTTCTTCTATCTGAAAAAATGAAATTGAAACCCGTATATTGCCGTGACGGAGGATTATTGACATTAAATTATTTGTTCTATATATATATATATTTTACTATAGGCGTCATTAGAGGGACATTTGGAGTAAAAAAACGAGTCATTAAGTAGACATTTTCATTATAGGAGGACAATTTGGTGTCCTCTTAACGTTTTTTACATTTTATTTCTCATAGAAGGCCCAAGTTCTTTTTATATATATCTCTCTCTATATATGTAATGTTACTACAGTGCGTCCCAAAAAAAACTATACACTTTTGAAATGGCTGCCAAATAAAAAAATTCCTGCGCAAACTAATTTTCATACCCTTTACAAAAGTGAGCAGTGCTCACCCAAGCATGAATTATTTTCGAACTTTTTGGTGTCATATGAAAGTTGGGTTTATGAGCTTTCCATACATATACAACTTTTCCCCAAAGAATATTATATTTTTTATACGGCAGCCATTTCAAAAGTGTATAGTTTTTTTTGGGACGCACTGTAAAGGCCTTATTGGAGGGACATCTAGAGTGAAAAAAAATGAGTCATTATTAGGTAGACATTAGGGGTAGGGTTAGGGTTAGGACTTTTATGATGTCCACTTAATGTACCATGTAGGGTTATATATATACATTGTATATATATGAACTGCCTAGGTCCAGTTGAAAACCATGGTCCCCAAGGTGACGTGACTACAACCTTTTCATGAGGGGCACAGCCCCAAAGGAAAATGGTAAATTGAATGTCATCGAGGGTACCATAGTTTTCAACCCAATTGCAATATACATGTAGGCAGTATAAACATGCATTTGGTTATATCCATCATCTTTTCAAAGCCTACATGTACATGTAGATCTATTGAACTACCGGTACTGATAATTAACTGCATTGTATGGTACTGCACACACAAATAGTTTTGAGGAAGTGATGGATTCAACAAATGCATAATAATGATGGCATCATCAAACACCAATGCCTAAAACAATTGATATGCACACATTTCTGATGTAATGACACATTACGCACTTTTTATTTGTGATGTCATATATGCCCTGCACAGTTTTCGTAAATAGTACTGCTGTACATGGATCATGGCATGAGATGCCATCCCTGATGGCAATTTGCTCCTTTGTATGAGGCCAGTGTGGAACATATTTTATCACATGATGCATATTGGAACAATTAGCAATTGCGAAGATTCTTTATATGATGGATACAATGACAAATAGCGTCCTCACCTTCAACGCCTCCATAAGACCTGGTTTCATCATAAGGACTATAAGGCAACGACACAATGATATCCTCCACGGGGGTGGTGTTTGGAATGAGCCCATTCTCCTTCAAGGCTTCCTGTTAGGATGAAATATTCAAATTGATAAATATATCACACCACTGGAATATGTTACACTTATAATTTGTTTATGGGATATAGACAAAAAAAGAAGTGTAGTGTGCCTTATAAAGACTACAGGTTCTTCACTGGTCTACCCTGTTGACTTGCCAAGAGCACTTGCTATGCTCATTTGCTTTCAAATATATATTCCCCTTATTACCCCCATGCAATTCTAATCTTTTTTTCCCTCCTAACAATGCATACTTATTTTGAAGAAAACACCTGGGGGTGTTTCACAAAGATCCAAAGTCGAACTTAACTGTAAGTTGGACTTAAAAACTATGGAGAGCCATTTGTAGCCGTAAAATAAGGTATATTTAAAAGGGAAAATTAAAGTATTTTAGACTTTTTTTATGAATTCCACATCAAGAAACATTTAATCTCCTTGATAATAGAAAATATGAATGATTAATTTGCATCAACATTTTATGCCTTTTAAAATAACTTTTCCAAAATATTTTCATAGATGCTAATGGCTTTCCATAATTGCTAAGTCCAACTTAGAGATAAGTTCAACTTAAAATCTTTGTGAAACACCCCCCCCCCCCCCCTCCGGAATAATTCTTCAGAAGTCACAATAATGAGGCGATGGAGGGTTTTGGACAAAAGTTGACAAATATGACCTTTGAAATCAAGTAATTTCTTTTTGAATAGGTGCATTATGCACATAACCAAGAGGTGAATCACCCAATTCCAACTTTTCTCTTATTTGTAACCCTCTATGAAGAGAATGCCTATTCATATGCATGTACATGTAAATGCATTTGCTATAGCATAAGATATGTCCCTTAATTCCATGTTTTCTACTCACCACAAAGTGGAAGAAATCCTTTTTAGGCAGATGCTGAATGATCTTGTAGACCTTCTCCAGATCTTGTTCTGAGCCTTGCACAGGCATACTTCTCAGATGGGTAGTCATAGCCAGCAGCTTCCCTGTAATGTTATTTGAGCCGAATACAAACAAACATGTACTAGTTGGAAACTATCATGTACTACCTGTGAAGAAAAAAACAAAACGGTTACAACGTACAATTAGAAATTCTAAGCTCTCCGTCATTATATCATCATCACCATCATAATACAATAACAACAACAATAATGATAAATAAAATAATAATAACAGTGGGTTCTTGTATAGCGCTCATGTCTGTCAGACTTGACACTCCTGGCGCTCCCGATAATAATCATCATCATAATGATAATAATAATACAAACTAGATCTGTAACCGTATTAAAACAATAGGCATGCATTGATGCCCGTGTTTTTACATGGCAGACGAAAGAGCCTATAATCTCTATCCAGAGCAATTTGTTATATACCGGTACACTGTACATGTAGGTCTTAGTATCTCGGATAGTGGAGATAATAAAATGGACCAGAAACGGACAAAATAGCGCCTGGACAGTCACGCATAAGTGATTTATAGCAATATAAAATATGGTTTAAAATAATTTGATCAATAATTAGAACAATAACGAACAAGGTCTATTGGCCGAAGCACACGGTGCTCACCAATCAACAGGCCGCTGGCTTGGTGCGTAAGAGGGAAGTCAGGCTCCGGCAAACATGCTTGGGATAACCAGCATCAGCCAGACTGGGAAGGGGTTCAATGCCTTTCCCAAGAATGACATTGGTACACACGGAGGGTTAAAGAGGCTATCAATATCCGTCTCAATCTCAATCCCAATAATTTCAACGGAGACAACGGGATCAATATCCCCAAATTTTTTATGCGTATGATATGCCGCCATGACACTCCCCTTCCAGCCAGCCCGCATCGAGCCAGCGTCCCGTTGATTGGTTGAGCACCTGTGTGCTTCGGCAAATATGCCTTGTCCGTTATTGTTCTAATTAATTATCCGCCAGTAGAGAATAAAACGTGTTTGCTTATATTTCATCACCTTATCAAGTGTTGCAGCGGCGCACGAAACGTCGTGATCTTTAGATCCCTTGTTGACTGTACATTGTGAGACAAACGAATATCACTAGCGATATTATTTTCGATAGATTCCTTTTTCTCCCTTCTAAATCAAAATGTCAAGTCTAGATTATAAAGAAACACAGAGGGGCGAGGGAAAAAATTTCGCCGGATTCCGGAAGTAACCCCCCCCCCCCCCCCCCCCCCCCCCTCTGTGCATGTGGCGAGGGATGTATGGGGAAGGTTGACAAATGTCAGTGTTATTAAATGATTCCCATACCAGGCAATTATTTCTGTATATATATGTAGCTCTGCTGGCATTTACCTCTGCATATCAGGGCTTTATTTCATCTAAGATAGCTCATTGAACTTAAGGTTGAAAATTAAACTGGGCACACTTGACCCTGTGGCAATTGCTGCTGTACAGTATATACCCAGACATTGTTTGTCCAAACAGTTGATTTAAAACGGCAATTTGCAGAAGTTTACACACATTATTTCATAAATCTTTCAAGACTTATTTAAGGAGGCTATATATAGTGCTTTTTGATGCATAATTTCGTTAAATTAAAAGGCAAAAGCAGTGGCTTTAATTTGTTTTGGCATCCGGATACACAACCCCATCATATTGTATAATATACATACATGCATGTTACAATATAATATAAATATGTCATACAATCACTATCAAATCAACACAACTCTTGCACAGAAACTGTCATACTATTCAGTATTCATAGAGTCGACTATGTCTATCACTTTATGTCAACAAAATAGAACCCCCCGAAATAGCATCAAAGCAGAACTTTATAATTCATTTGCAAAAAGTGTAATGTCACCTCAACAATAGATTCCCAGTCTAATATTGACCCATTTTTTTTTTTTTTATACCTGGGGGGGGGGGGGGGGGGGGGGGAAGGAGCTGTCACAGAATATTATTTAATAGGAGTCAATGTCAACACAAGTTTTCCTTTAATTAATGCCAATGCACGTGCAAAAGGCACATACATGTACATGTACATGTACCGGTAGTATGCAGTACCGGTATCCGCATGCTGTATAAGCTACATGTAGACCGTTGATTGTTCATTATAACCACATGTGACAAATCATGAACAAACCACACACCATGTCATCTTCCTTCATGAAATATCAAAACTATACACTTCAATCTTCATAAAAGAAGTCAAATTATCCACTTACAGACTTTACACACGAATGCACAGTGTCCCACAGGCAAGACCAAACAACGATATATTGGTCCTTATTTGACTGCGCCACACAATTCGTCCTTGTTTTCACAAAATTGACGGTAGTGAGGAAAATCGTAACGCAAAGTGAATGCAATTTTTTTTCACTACCGTCACTGTGTGAAAACAGCGACGAATTGATTGTGATAGAGCTATAATTGTCACATCACGTCATATCACATGGTATGCAAAGGCAGTTTCATTCACATTTGTTTAGATGAATAAAAATGAGCTGATTTAACCGATTTAATAAAACTTGGAGTTTGTAAATGATTTCTATTGTGAGTAGATAATCAAAATAATTTTATTTCTAATTATTATAATAAAAGAAAACAGGTAAAAAATTGTTTGCAACTCTTAATTCAAAAGGACCTTTTTGTGAAAAGATTTCATTGATATCTACAGTACAATTGAATGACAAATATTGTGACGAATCAGCCCCCCAAAATTCCCAATTTTATTAAAGTGCACTGTCAACAAAACATGACATTCTGTGTGTGGAACTGGTATTTCACAGTTTAACTAAAAACACTCTTGATGTTTTGATTTTTTAAACAGAAGCAGAATATACTCATGTAAATTTTTCCTTTTTCCCCTGGCAGGACAAGAAATTATTCTTGTTGTTCCCTCAGTAAAATATACTAAAAAAATTAAAAATAGAATCCATTTCACTGGGATAAATCCATTGCAAACACTTATTTCCAGAGTGTTCATTCATGAAAATGGGTAAATGAGTATAAATGAGAGGGTCAAGAAAAAGGAGAAAGGGTATGGGGAAATATTGGGGGTAGTTTTTTTTTTTTGGGGGGGGGGGGGGGTGGGGGGGAATTGTATTTCTGTAGGCAATTAGAAGGCCTTTTTTTCTGGTTGAAAAAAAAAAAGGCGAAAAAAAAAAATCATGTTTAGCATCCCCACTTGCTTCCTTTTTTGAGGCCACCTGCTTTTATATAAAATAAAAGTGAAAAACCTTTAAAAACATACTGCTTAAATGATCCTGTTCAAAATAAAATTTTGTTAATGAAGTATAAAAGCTGACGGTCATGTTGAAAAAAATCCCGACTAGAGCAGCCATTGAAAAAAGAATTTAAAAAGATAAGGGCCTACTCCCATCTTTTTTTTCAAAAAGGCAGAATGCTAAACATGTTTTTGTTTTGTTTCGGCCTAACCAATGGGAACATTTGAAATTTATCACACTCTCTTTTTTTTCCAGCTAACTTTAAATTAAATTTGACCCCCCCCCCCACTATTTTCCTTCCTCTCTGAATTTGTCTCAATTCTCAGGGGATTTGCCTTCATCATTATTTTTTACTAAAGAATAGCATCATCCTGAAACAAAAATAAAATTGTTCAGACATCACCTCTTGCACAGTACTTTTAGTGAATGCAAAAGTTTCTGCTTTTACAGTATTTATGAAATTTGTGAAAAGACTGACTCCTTGTTCTCCGTCTGGAAATTCTTACTTTACTGTATATTTTTTCTCTATACAAATAGTAGGCCTACAATTATGGTATTTGAATATCGCCAAGTTCGCAATCTTAATAAAGAGAAAGAGATAGAATGATCAAAACAAAGAATAACATAGACTAAGAGAAAGTGATAGAATTACTAAAACAAAAAATTAAGAATAACATAAAAGAAGGTGGTAGAAGGAAGAAACAAAGAAAAACATATGGAAAGACAGAAAGAGAAGGTGATAGAAGGTGAGAGAAGGTGATAGAAGGAAGAAACAAAGAATAACATAAGGACAGAAAGAGAAAGTGATAGAATGATTAAAACAAAGAATAACATAAGAGAAAGTGATAGAATGATTAACACAAAGAATAACATAAGAGAAGGTGATAGAAGGAGAATAACATATAAAGAAAAGACAGAAAGAGAAAGTGATAGAAAGAAGAAAGAAAGAATAACAAAAGGAAGGACAGAAAGAGAAAGTGATTGAATGATTAAAACAAAGCTAATGTAACATAAGAGAAGGTGATAGAATTAGGAAGAAACAAAGAATAATGTAAGGAAAGACAGAAAGAGAAAGTGATAGAATGATAAAAAAAACAAAGAATATAAACATAAGAGAAGGTGTTAGAACTTGGAAGGAAAAAGCAAAGAATGACATAAAAGGTCATTTAAAGGAAGGAAGAAACGAAGAATAAATTAAACATAAGGTAAGACGTCAGAAAGAAAAATTGATAAAGAATAGATAATGGAAAGAAGAAGAGAAGTTGAAAGATGAAAAAACAAAGCATAGCATAAAATACGGTAGGAAAAAATGATAGAACGACGAAAACAAAGAATTACAGAATTATTAGAAAAATGGTCGATTGAACGCACCCTTCTAGTAGTAGTAGTGCAAGCAGTACTACTTGTGGTAGTAGGTACAATGAATACCAAAGCTCCTGAAGAAAGCCGTCTCCAGCTGCCGAGCTTCCAGATCTGGGGTGGGGGTCGGGGGATGTCCCAGCTTCCAGCCATCCAGGTCTTGCACCATGGTCATTTTACTTCTGTCTCTTGCTTGCTTGGTCATATCAGGATTGTCAATTTGTTTGTTTGTTTCTAATTTCGTAGTTGTCAGCAGTACAGCTTGATGCAGGACGTAGACCTCTGCGTGTATGACCAACGTTACTATACTAGACGTATGGAATTTTCGAGACCGAGATGGATATAGCTAGTCTAGTCCCGCTCGAAAATGTCGGCCAATTTAAATAAAGCCCGCCAAACTATCAATCAGGATCTGTAGTGAAAGCTATAGTAGCGATGGCAATCAAGCTGAAATATGTAATATAATTAGTAGTTCACGACGATGAAAAATTTATCAAAATGTCGAGTGGATTGCTCCTAAATTCATCACCTATAATAATTTAAAATTACTTCCAAAGGCTTATAAATCTCTAGTTGTACTAAACACGGTAAACAGATTCTGTGTGCGTGCGTATTATGACGTAGTTCCTGAGCCAATCAATTGCAGCGATATGATGGCAAGGTTAGAATCTTTAAAAAATATTTTCTACATTTTATTTTATCCCTTTATTTCCCTTCTCTTTTTTCTATCATGTAATTCTTGATTATCTCCACTCTTTTCTTACTACATGTATCTTTATCTGTACAATAGATTATTTTAATTCCGTTTTTAAACCCAGGCAGCGCGCGGTTGTGATCTTTTTATTTCTTGCTAAATTGTAATGTGTTCGTGCTTTTTACACTTTAGTAATTCTGGGTACTAGTTAAGAACTCCAAGATTTCTTCGAAACTTGCCCCCCCCCCCAAAAAAAAATACATGTTTATTTATGCTGCATTTATCCATTATCTTCTTCAAAATGGAGAACTTCTTTGCATTATAATGACCGGTACGTTTCAAAGGCAGTTGGAAAAGACTACCGGTATTTACCTACTATGTCCTACCATCTTCTTTCAAAAGGGAAAATATTGTACTCCGGTCATAACTCATCTGGAAGAAGAAAAAAATTCCCACACCCTTTCCCCATAATCATGGTTGGCCTGCATGTATTGCAGTATCGATTTCTCTAGTCAACCGTCCTTGGGTTGCTATATAAGCCATCTCCTAATTAGCACAAGACATTGTCCTTTTACATGGGCACAAAATGCACCTCTGATTGTTTTTATCATGGTATATAATGTTTTTTTTCGATAAAGTTCACTTTTTTGAAGAAGAAAAAAAAACACACAAAAAAACATGTTTTTAAAACTTACATTGTGATAGCAGATCAGATAAAATTTGGATAATTCTATTTTCTTTTATATGACACCAGACTTTTGGTGGTTCAAGGCTTCCATGAAATATCATTTTCAATTTATGCCTTAGGGGTGCCCGCTTTCAAATAAACAAGGCACGCTTAGTTTGTGAAGTAGTGGCAACCAAACCAATCTCCCAAAATGGATCCTCATCCTTTTCATTCTCTTGCTCCTCCTACCCCCCTCTCTCTCTTTTTATTTTTCCTCTTTCTTTTTATTTTTCCTCTTTCTATTCCCTCTCTCCTTTTTTTCTTCATATCTCTCTCCTCTATTTTTTCCATCTCTCTCCATCTGTTTCTTTTCTAATCTCCTTTCTATTTTATTAACTCTTTACTTATCTCTCTCTCTCTCTTCTCTTCTCTTTGCCGTGTCTCTTCAATCATATCTCTCTTTTTGCTTTCTCTTCTTTTGTTTGCTCTCTCCATATATATCTCTCTCTCTCTCCATCTTAATCTAATCTCTTTTCTCTCTCCTCTTTTCTATTTCTATTTCCCTATCTCTCTCTTTCTCTACAACAGTCGAACCCCTCAACTGCCCCTATTTCAAATCATGCAGAATGCAACAATTAACAAATATAATATATCAATCTGGACCAAAATCAAGGTATTTCTTGTTTTTAATGGCAATTACAAAAAAAATAATTATATCCACTCTTATTACATACATTCACATGGTCATTTATTTGGGATAGTAGTAAAGCTTCTCATTGCATGCATGATACATCGGCCCGAATTCACAAAGGAGGTTTAAATTTAACCCATGGTTTAAACCCTCATTTACATAACCCATGGTCTAAAATTAGCACAAAATAAGCGTGACACAAGTCAGAGGTGCAACATTAGACGCGGGCAAGGTAAAGAATGCCTCAATTTGCGCATATTTTAAACCATGGGTTATGTAAATGAGGGTTTAAACCATGGGTTAAATTTAAACCTCCTTTGTGAATTTGGGCCATTATGTTTATGGACTTGGTGGCACCAGAAACTTTGTTCAGAGATGATGCCACTGTAATATGCCTCAACTTAAATACTTGCCATAGAAAAATAGTACATGCAATTGTATGGGCAAAAGCAGATTTGTTCGGGGGTGGGGTGGGAGGGGGCATTATTATACCCACTGATAAGGACATGACAAGTTGAAGTAAAAGTTGTGCAATAATTCTCATATCTGTGGTTGCTTTAAAACAAAAAATCAGTTTACCGTCTTGTGTCTGATCAAAGCTTTAGACATACATGTTCTTTGCAAACAGTAACATTCACAGGCATGAAAGGCTTTGCAAATTTTATGAGTGGTTAAAGGGCAATTCAAACCTTGTAATAATTTCATTGGTCTGAAAGCAAAAAAATCAGAGAGACAGAATGATGAAAGTTTGAGGTAAATCGGACCAATAATAAGAAATGTATAAATGTTTGAAATAATGAGGTCACTAAGCCTATGGGAATTTCAAACCTTGTATTACATTATTATTTGTTAGCCGTTTATACAACACGATTTCAATAAAACAAGGGAATTTTCTTGCTTCCAAGTAGTTTATAACGAGATTCCACTGTTTTAGTCTTTAACAAAAAGCACCAAGCAAAATACTGAATTAACCCATTGCCTACGAGTACCAGGAGGTCCCTGTGTTAAGCCTATGGGAACTAGAGAATTCAGCAGTCGATGGGTTAAAGCACCATTGTATTGTCATTATGAGTTGATGATGTCATCTGTCTGTAAGAGGTCCATCGCACCACAGGCAATGAGAGCTAAGAAGACTATGAAGCCAGGTGCTATCTGTAGAATAAAAAAAGAAAAGAAAAAGACACAAGCAGATAATTATAACTTACTTTTTTTTTAGAGTAATTAATTTACCGTTACTCTGTTCACATTGATGTGTATTTTATATGTATTGTAATGTGTTGGTTTATTTGCACTTTGTTTTTGTTTATCAGTCTATTTTGTTTGTTATAGCGCTTAGAGACTTCGTTGGTAAGCGCTTTATAAGTAACGTTTTTATTATTATTATTATTATCTTTATGTTTGTAAGGCAGGTTCAAAATAAAAAAAAGAACAAAAAAAAAATAAAGAATAGAAAAACCCAACTATATCTTCATGTATGCTGTACAAGTTTCAAGTAAATTTGATGTAGGAGTTTGGAAATGTTCTCCCCTCCCCCTATATTTGATCATAACATATATCATATCATGGAAGGGCCACTAGCATCATGGAGGAGGGGGGGGGGGGGATGGGTGGACTCCAGACTTTAATACTAGATGGATGAGACACAAATTTACAGAGTCACCAATTATTGGGGATGGGGTGTTCTATCATCTTTTCATGTCCCCTTTGCTACTCCCTCTTGTCCTCTCAACAACAAAAAAAAAAAAAAAAAAAAAATCCTCTTTTTTTTGGGGGGGGGCACATATTACACACACAAATCTTGAAAAAAACGAAAAAATTATGAAATACATGCATTAGGATATTGCTTCATGTTCTTTAGGCAGGTGATAATGCTATAAAAATAGTACTTTTTGAACAGTGGAACTAATAACAATCTCTTTTGGACCAAGAAAATTACAATGTTACCTGTAGATAAGATCTTGTTTTCCTTAATAACTCAAAGATAATTTAGCTTACAAGGAATTGGGACCAGAAATATTATCAAGTTCTAATCAGGGTTCTTTATAAAGAAGGTTCACTTTGTCAATTTTTTGTAAGGCGACTTAAATAGAAGCAATTAAAGTCCATAAAAATGAAAATTTGGGAAACTGATTTGTAGTAAATAATAGTCTTCTCCTTACCTATCAGTGCTAAATATTACTGCTAATATTAATTCCATAAATTATAAAAAGTCATGACGGAAAATGAAGTAAAATCCCTTCTTTTTGTACCTGTTTCTTCCTTGGATGCATACCAAGTTCTGCAGTAGGCACAGCTGCCTGGTTTCAATGTCTGACACAGCATCAAAAAAAATTACATCGCTCTGAAAAGATGTCACAACAGATATGTTCACCATTAAAAAGAAAAATGCTTCAATTTTCTGATTGAAAGTAACATGACACACCAAGACATAAATCAAACGGCATGCACTGGTGTTGTTGGTTGTATTCTTGTCGTTCAGTCAAATTTGACTATTTATGCCTAGTATGGTTCTTTAGTTTAATCAAGCGAGGTAGTTGAATCGTAATATTTCCTAGCTTGGAAACTGTGTACTGTATCGTCCCAGCCAACCCTGCTACGTACATTGAGCGAGTTTATCAATCCTTCGGATATAGACCACTTATGCACTGTTTTTCTGTTCCCCTCAAATTATGATTTTCACTTGTCTAAAGTTGATGCAAATTTGGTAAAAATCAAACTAACACATAACCACTTCAATTTGTGTGGAATTGTTTTTAATCCCTGACATGTAGCCCCCTCAAAGAAATCTTGTTTGACCTTAGGCTAACATTCACCCTAAAATTATTGGGAAAATAAAGAGATTCATGTCATGGCCCCCAACCTTTTCAAAGTTTCTTAAACATACATCAAATTATGTAGACAGAGAAACTTTGAAGGCTTTTTGGAAAAAGGTAAATGTGATAATCAGCAAGATTGAGTCCATTGTTTATTTTCATCATTCTGAAACCTCACAGTACACATTACGGATATCTTTCAAACAAATACAATTTAAATAGTAAAGGTTTCGAAATTGATCTGAATCTCTATGGAATTGACATAAAAGACACATTACCTGCGCTCGATCCAGTTTCTGAAATCGCCGCCATCTGAACTTTTCATTCTGCCCTCTACGATGATAATGCGCGTATAATATACAAGTTGGCAGTCAACTGAATTACTGCTGTCGTCTGCTATCAGATTTTCATAATTTAAGATTCTCTTGCTGGGGAGAGGGCAGTGGCGAATCCGATGGGGGGGGGGGGGGGGGGGGGGGGGGGGCTAGGGACCCGGCCCCCTCCCTTGGCAAAAAAAGAACACGGTTAAAAACAGGTAAAAATATGTAAATTTTACCTTTTTTTGTTAAAAAAAGATGACGGGCCGTGGCAAAAAAAAGTATTTTGTTTCTGCTCAAGGGAGGGGGAGGGGGGGGGGGGGGGCTGGGTTTTGAGTTTTAAAAAATAGTGGGCACTACCCCCCCACCCCCCCCCCTCTTCCCGTTTATTCACCGGCTGGCTCTTTCGCCGCTAAATAAACCCTTGTCGCCAGCTGGATCCGCCCCTGGGAGAGGGTACACATATTGCTCCGATTGTCTCATTTTCGCTCGCGTGAACATTGCGAGCACAAACCACTGACCTCTACCTCCTGAACGGATCATCGCCCATTCCCATTCACTATACGTTACGTACTAAAAGGCTGTATTGTCTGACCGTTCATGAATATTCATGTTTTTGCTAAACTCGGCAAAATGTTTGCTTTTACTAAATGGAAAAATTACGGTGGGGGGTTGGATGAAATGGACATAATGAAATAGGCAGAAGTGATCTATGATAATTCATGCTTTTTATGTTTCGTGTGCTCGACCTATATTCTTCAAATCGCTTGGTAAACTGAGTCCAAAGTTAGACTTGTTTCACATGTGTATTATAGGCAATGACGAGCTTGCAACCTATTTTGAAAAATTACGGTGGGTGAACTTTCAAAATTCAATGAGACATGAGGGCTTCAATGAAAGAGCTAGTGATAACGTACGTCGGGGTGGATGTGCTTTTCGTTTAAACAAAAAATGAATTTTTAACGATTTTTAAAAAAAACGTCCATAGGCTAACATGTTAGGCTGCTGACTCAGACCATGCTCTGACGATAGGGGGCGTTGTGAAATGAGACTAAACGGAGCCATATGAATCATTAATAATAACAATTATTATTATTCCGCTTTTATAAGCGCTTTACAGATAGACTATTGTCCGCACACACTGTGTGCACAATCTCCGCTCCCTGGGGAGCATTCCAGCCAGTAATCTCTCACAGGCAATTAAAGGAAAAGGCGTCACATTTTCAGGTTATACTAACCAAAGTATACTGGCTAGATGTCAACGCAGTCGGGGCATGGCCTGGGGCCTTGGGCACTCATATATAAACAGGTTCATTTTTAATTCTGAGGGAAAATAATAATAAGACCCAAACTTCTTGCCGGTTCATTATACTCTAAGATGAGAGCAGGCCGGTGCATAATCCCAAAAGCCGAATGCATTGTTCCGCAGCTAGAGGTGGTCGTGGGGAATGAATTTCCCCTTTTCATCTCTGATGTTTTTCTCGTGGGAACCCCCTAGCCCTCTTGAAGTTTTGGTAAAGGGGGGGGGGGGGAGGGGTTCACAGCCTGTTTTAGTTTACCCCTTTCATTTTGTATTATTTTTATTTTATTTTATTTCTTTAAGGGAGGCGCGGGGCATTACTGTTTTAGTCACCTTGGATTCGTCTATGCAGAAAGTGCACGGTGACATTATGTAAATGCTTTAACTCGCCTCTCTAAATTTGGATAGCCGCTTAAACAACAACAAATGTTGGCTACTCCACTAGAAAGAGAGGGAGTGAGTAAGAGAGTGTGAGAGAGAGAGAGAGAGAGAGAGAGAGAGAGAGAGAGAGAGATAGCGCGCTAGATAGAGAGAGAGAGGGAGGGAGAGGGGGGGGGGGGGATGGGATTGGGGGAGGGGTGGGTGAGGTGACCCCTAGTAGACTCAATAATTTGATAAACATTTTACCCTTGCATTTAATTGACGAAAAATAGTTATAATCATACTGAATAACATTTAATTTGGTCATAAATTCGAATTCTAGGGACTTGTATTATGAATAACTATGTAATTTTCTCATTGACATAAATACAATCTTTATCTTTTGTTTAAAACAACAAACAAAACAATTTGTTTCTTAATTCAAACCACGCCCCTGAAGGGCGATTCAAATATTCAACCCACACAATAAGCACTTTGTTCAAGTCAAATGCTTTAATTTCTATGAAAATTCAGAAATAGTTTGCATTCTAAACACATCGGGATTTTGGAATTTCAATTTTTCTTTCAAATTGGAGGGAGGGGGGGGGGGGGGGGACTTGCTCTTTAACCCAGCCAGGATGTGCTCTTTTTAATTGTTGCAAAACTTAATATACTCATGCTTTTTACACTAAAGTAATTCTGGGGACTTATTAACTGAAATTTCTTCCACATTCGCCCCCCCCCCAATACATGCATAATTATGCTGCATTTATCCATCATTTTTCTCAAAATGAATATTTTCTATGCATTATAATCACGTTTTGGAGATTAAAATTTAAGACTGTTAATGACGTAGGGAAGGACTGTTAACCAAACATACAGGCATCTCTGACATATTCTACAATCTTCTTCAAAAGGGAAAATATTGTGTTCCGGTCATAACTAGTCTGGAAAAAAAATCCTTATACACCCATTCCCATAATCATGATTGACCTATTTGCAGTCTCTTCTCAAGTCAAAAACCTTGGGTTGCTATAACTTTTTACTGAAAAGAGAAACAGGCCTCTCCTTGGCACAAGAAATTGTCCAAAATACACCTCTTCGATTTTTTTAAAAATGATGGTAAATAATGTTTTTTTAATACAAAATTCACAACAAATCTAGTTTTCTTATTCGAAACTGTGATGTTAAATAATCCCAATCCCAATAAAATTGGTATCGAAATGTAGATAATTTAATTTTTTCTCATGAGACAAAAAGCTCTTGGTGGTTCGAGGCTTCCATGAAATTTACAATATATTATTTTTCATCAAAAGGGCCATATTTTTTGGACGCCCCCTCCGATTTAGGGTTGTGAAATATTGTGCATTATGATAAAATCTTTCAAATAAACAAGGCGTGCTTAGTTTGTGAAGTAGTGGCGACCATACCACTCTTTTCCGACTCCGCCTAATTACATAAAAGACAACAACGTTTTTGTTTTGGAGGGCGGCGCACAGTGGGCCAGGGAGGAACCAAAGTGCGCCAAAACTAAGTTTTGGTGATTTATTTTTTTCATTTTTTTTCTTGCCCAGTTGAAAGGTAATACATAGAGGAATATATCAGTGAAATATTTAATTCCGGTATGCACAATAAGGGTATAAATTTACTACTTCAAACAGCAAAATCCTACATATTCACAGTTTTAGTGCAAAAGTGACTTATTTTAAAAATCTTTCAATTGAACATGAAGTTTTATTTTTTCAAAATAAACACATTTTCGGGGCAATGTTGCAAAGAAAACGGCTCTAACATAATAACGGGCATGATCGGGGAGCCAAATCTGGTATCAACTTAAAGCTTAGACATCAGAGAAAATGTTGGTAATAAAATTTGAGCGAAAATCCCTGGAAATCCAAACATTTCCTCTGGATTTATAAAAATTAAATCCCCAAACACGAGTTTTGGCGCACTTTAGTTCCTTCCTGGCCCACTGTGCGGCGGCGGCACATGTCCGCAATTTAAGTGTCTCCTCATTCGTTTCATCCTCTTGCTCCTCCTTATTTGCCTCCTCCTACCACTATCTCTTTTCTTTTCTGTCTCTTTTATCATACCTCTCTCTTCTCACTTTCTATTCTATCTCTCTTTGTAATCTCCTCTATACTTCTCTTTATCTTCAACAGTCGACGGACCCCTTAATTGCTCTTATTTCACTTCTTGCAGAATAAAACAAAGTATATAAATCTTTACCAAACCAGCTTTAATTGATCATGACTTGAATAAAGACACATTTCATATTATATATGAAAGCAATTTTTAGAGCATGAAAAGTATTAAAAAAAACACACCAAATACATTTGATATTGAAACATCTCATGATGGTTCTCCAAGTCTCCCTCTATTTCAGCACAGCATATATAATCTTCGTAATATCTTCAAACATAAATAATTGCCAAAGTAGCAAAGGTATATGCACAAACAATGCAAGATTGGGACACATACAACACAAGGTTGATCATGTAGCATATAAGAATTTGTGTGTATTGCAAGGTTCTGGAATCATCAAAATTATAAGAAATTTGGCCAAGGCTTGGTAAAGCTACAAACACTGTACACAGAAAGATGTATATGGGACTACACAAACATGTGGCGTAAAAATCCTATGCCGGATTTTTTACGATGTTACATGACATATTTAGAATATGAAGGCATTTGAAGAGCTATGCTTTTCAGGGGACATGTCTTATCTGATGTTCTTCCACACTTGTATACCGGTAATAAGAATGATAACGCTCACAAATTATTTTTCACCTCTTCCCAGAACTCAACCTTCTCTTTAATTGATTATTACTCGAAGAAAGACACATTATATATTAAGGCACTTCATGAAAACACTTTTTAGACCATGACGAATATTTAAAAACACCAAATACATTTGCTATTGAAACATATCTCATGATGGTTCTCTAATAACTGGGGTATACACTTATACTGCTGAAAATACTACATTGGAATTGCACATCATTGGCAACCTTCGGGAGGTAATAGAATAAATTGAATGATCACTTAATTCAAAGCCATGATTGAAAGGACCACAATTTGTTTTTACATCGTAAAAGATTTGATGGTCGAATGCATTTAAACAATAGAGAATTATTCAAATAATGCTGTGTATCTGGCCTAAAAATAGTTCAGATAATGGCCCTACAGTAACATATCGTGTTCTAACAAGAAATTTGAGAACCAATTCCAATACCAACAGCCTTTTTCCTATGACCAGGTAAGTACCATTTCGGTATGGGTTGCGGCATCCAAGCTGCATACAAATACCACAACCTTGTTAGTTTAACCTGGAAGGCTGCCATGGCTGCCACACACATCCCATTACTATGATCAATTTCCATGACTTTCAATATTACCTTGGGAGATTTTCTCGCCGTTTTCCATGACTTTCCAAATTATGTCCACCACTGTGGGAACCCTGCTATACTTAAACGTAACCTAAAACCCCACATTAGCCCTAACCCTAAATCTTAGAATATTCAAAGTAGCGGGCTCTATTAATGAGAAATTCAACACCATGCGGGATACCCACTCAAGTGATCACCAGGATTATCCTTCAGTTGTATGACCAACAAGCCTAATTATGTCGAACATGCTCTGCATTTTCCACCCATCCCCCATATGGTAAACCTTGCATCTGTTTCTGTTTCTGGTGCGTCGGTATACTCAGGGTTAACTGTACTTCGTTTTGATTTGTATGGTCGTGGTTGTGCTATGGAAGGAGAGGTGTTTCACATTTGAATCTACTAAGAAAAAGCTTGTTACAACACAGAACTTGAAATCTGTAGACCCAAAACAGTTTTTAGATGACACTCATGTAAAGTCTCTTATATCAACCGGTTCTCATGCAAATAGTGTAGATGAAGAAGTTAATTTGTAAATACCTTACTCACATCTGCACTTGATACATTGGCACCTGAGAAGCAACTCCGTGTTACAATTCACCCAAATACTGAATGGTATAACCAAGATATAGCTCAAGCAAAACTGCTTCGTAGACAATTAGAAAGAAGATCAAGGTCCACCAAACTGGAGATTCACAGGCAGATGTATCGTACGTACCCCAAAACAACATGTAAAAGCCTTGATTAAGATTGCTCAGTCAAACTATCACTCAAAAAAAGTTGAGGATTGTGGGAAAGACACAAAGAAATTGTATAAAGTTGCTAATAATTTACTACACAGAAAACAACCATCTCCTTTACCAGAACATCTCACTCATGGTGATCGGTTGAAGCTTGCCAATCGTTTTAATCAATTTTTTGTAGACAAAATTCTAACAATCCGATAGTGCTTCCAAACTCATGTTGTACAGCTGGATGACACTGTTTGTGAAGGCGAATCAGAGTTGAGTGAGTTTCGGTCGGTCACTATCAGTGAGATAGAAACATTTATCAAGAACTCACCAAATAAATCATGTGAGCTTGATCCAATCCCAACAGATTTGGTTAAGAAGTGTAGCACAGTCTTGGCACCTGTCATCACAAGCATTATTAATGCTAGCCTTAGTTCAAGTATTGTCCCACAGGTTTGTAAGACAGCTGTCATCCATCCAACCTTGAAAAAATCTAGCTTAGATCAGGAGTGTCTCAAAAATTACCGCCCAATCTCAAACTTATCTTTTTTGAGTAAACTGCTGGAACGGGTTGTTTTCTCACAACTGACTGCATATTTGCGAGAAAATGAATTGTTTGACCCATGTCAATCTGCCTACAGGCCTGGCCATAGTGTGGAAACACTACTTGTCAACATAACTGATACTATTTTTAGAGAACTGGATTGCGGTAATATTACTGTTCTTATTATGTTAGATATGAGCTCAGCTTTTGATACAGTAGATTACTCTATCCTGACTCGAAGGCTGAAATCATTAGGTATCAAGGGTACCGTCCTTAATTGGTTTATATCATATCTCTCTGAACGATCTCAGTATGTAAAAATTGGTAATTCTACCTCTGCTAAAACTACTATGAAGTATGGTGTACCCCAAGGTTCGGTAGGAGGACCACTGCTCTTTTCTCTTTATATGCAACCAATCAATAAGATATTTCACAAACATTGTATTAGTTACCATTGCTACGCAGATAACATCAAAATTTATCTTTCTTTTAAACCTACAATGTCTTCACTGTCATCAGCTGTTTCGAAACTTGAAACATGTCTTGAAGAACTCAAATCCTGGCTAATATCTAATATGGCCTTAAGCTGAATGATGATGAATCTGAGTTTTTATTATTAGGTGCCAAGCACATGTTAGGGAAGGTTGACAATCAATCGTGTCATCCATATTGGAAAAACATGTATCACTCCATCAAAAACAGCTCGTAATTTGGGTGTAATATTTGATCAGGAAATGTCCTTTCGTAGTCATATAACACATGTTCAACAGAGTGTAAGGTACCAATTACGTAATCTAAGTTTCATAAGAAAGTGTTATCTAAACCTGCAGCTGAGATCTTGATTCATGCTTTAATTTCTTCTCGTTTAGATTTTGCAAATTCATTGTTCTGTAACCTTCCAAAAAAAGATGTCACAAAACTTCAACGACTTCAAAATTCTGCAGCCCGCCTATTAACATTCGCTAAAAAATCTGATTCCATATCACCAATTCTCCGTTCTCTCCATTGGTTGCCAGTTGACGAAAGGATTATTTTTAAAATTATGTTACTAGTACATCATTCAGTTTACTCTCTTTCTTCCCCTACATACCTGAGCAACTCTGTTTCAAAATACAACCCCACACGAAGTCTTCGCTCCTCATCAGACACACTATTACTTAATACACCCAGAATAAAACATGCTTGGGGGGAACGGGCTTTCTTAGCCATGGGTCCAAAACTCTGGAATAAGCTCCCTCTAAAATTACGTCAACTAGTTGTCGACAGAAACATTCAAACTACAACTAGAAACGTATTTGTTTCTTTCGTTGTAATTATTGCAATATTCTAATTTACTATGCGTAGGAGAATTTCGAATTTGTTTTTCAGTTTATTGTTTTTTCTTTCTTATGTCTGTTACATGTACTTTTCTCTATAAGTGCCATGAGCACCGAAAGGTGGACCTGTGTGCTATACAAGTAGCCACTATTATTATTATTATTAATCATTCATTCAGAATCAGGCGGTCTTCCGTTGTATCGATTCGATGAGAGGATGTCCCGTCCCATGAACTACTGGCGTACTCAAAGATGAGTCTGACCAGCGCATCGTTGGATGCCTTGCTCTGTTATTCAGATTGGAACCTCTCCATCTCAAACACTAGAGAAGAAAAAAACAGAAACGGTGAAAGAAATCGGAATATAACTCAAAAACATGTAATTATGAATAATTAATTATATGGATCTTTGACTGCACGCCTCCGCCATAGAGCGATTTTACAAACCAAAACAGAGACAATTTTTCGAATTCCAGTTCTATTGTATTCCATTTACAGGTTCTCAGAATATTGTGATTTTTCATATTTATGTATGACCCTTTGATCTTTGACCTTATGACCCTAAAATTTAATCAGTTCATTGGCTCTGCAAGATACATACATGTCCTGAGTTTGATAGTAATCCATTCATCTGTCAGATCTAATAAGAATGCGTTCATAAGCTATTTTTGCATACATAATGAGCCCCATGACCTAATGACCTTATGACCCCCAAATCTACTCAGTTAATTGGCGTAGCAAGATACATGTATACATGTCCTGAGTTTGATGGTAATCTGTCCATTAATTGGTTCTTGAGATAACGTGATCACAAGCTATTTTTGCATTCATGAGCCCTGTGACCTTTGACCTTGTGACCCCAAAATCTAATCAGTTCATAAGCTCTGCAAGATACTTACATGACCCATGTTTGGAGAAAATCTATCAATCCGTTCTTGAGATAACGTGATCGCAAGCTATTTTTGCATAATGAGCCCCATTACCTTCGACCTTGGACTTCTTACCCCCTAAATCTAATCAATTCATTGGCTCTGCAAGATACATACATGATCCAAGTTTGGCGGGAATCCATCAATTGGTTCTTGAGAATGGGACGTACGGACAGATGACGCATTGACGGACAACCTGAAAACATAATGCCTCCGGCTACTTTGTAGCGGAGCATTAAAAAATCGCCAGATGCCATATCTTTTAGTTTTCTGTTTTTACTTTCAGCAGCCTGTGCTTGTTTATGTATAATGAATAATTTGTGTGTATAGAATTGTCCAAACTGACTAACATGTATATTATCTTATAAATTCACGGATTTGGACATGCATACCTGCCATGAGTGTCTCATGGGTGGCTGCTCCATCAGGTTCTGGCTCTGGAGCTCGGAAACGGCAAGCCAGCGTCGTCATGTGTCCTCGACCACGCACATTCCTCCTTTCTGGCACATGTGGTAAAGCCTCGTCTTGAAGAGCCTCTCGTTCCCTACCTTGATCTGTATTGAAGACAAGAATGTTGAATAAATATTCCCATCAGCAATTTTACAAAGGTGCATTACAATACCATGTGAGTCAAAAAAAAGTTTACACTTAGAAAATTGCAAAAGGGAAATGCTCTCGGCGGTCTCGCCTGCATTACGCAATTCAAAATGGCAAAAGTTGCGGTTTGGACATTTCATAGGCAGGGTGGCCCATTAGCAGCCCCCCCCCCCCCTCAATGAAATCCTCTGAATATAATCAGCATTTTGAAGTGAATATTGACCAAGCTAGAGTCATCGAAAATATTATTTACTATAAATTGTACCAAGATAAATAACTTTAATGGCATATGAAACAATAACAAAAATTGATGTATTAATTCCCACATACTGACCTAAAATGACCTTTGACCTTGACCTTGTGACCTGGAATTTGTGTCATAAGATTTGTGAAACTTGATAACCCTTGTGTATAAGTTTCATGGAATTTGAAAAAACACTTTTGAAATTATGCTAAAAATTCAAAATCTTGATGTTGATGCCACAAAAGAGTCTAAGTTTGTTGACCTGAAATGACCTTTGACCTTAACTTAGTGACCTGAAATTCTACTCACATAATTGGGGATACTTGATAACCCTTTAGTCCAAGTTTCATTAAATGAAGACTTACACTTTCAAAATTATACTAAAAATTCAAAAACTTAACCTTAGGTTAAGTTTTTGATGTTGATGACGCCGCCGCCACCGGAAAAGCGACGTCTATGTCTCGCTTTTTGCTACGTAGGCGAGACAAAAATCATCTACAAACAGTAGATTATGATTCATCTTATGAAAGAGCGTTTTATCCTAAATCAATTGGTATCATTTTTGTGTGGTACATGTATGTGTTCACGCTTGGATGAACAGGAGGCATTGTTTGCGAGAGTGCAAAAATCGACTTGTGCCGAAGTGATGCCTGCAGTATGTGATATGTTGGGATTAAAGTGAGAGAGTGAATTGAATGTATCAAATGAGATGCATTGCATGTATGCTTTTTGCAGAAGCAAAGTCACAAACACAAACACACACGGGCACAAATGTTTGTTGATATTTGATATGTGTGGCATGATTAATTTTGTTAGGGATGTTATTTGGATTTGCAATGACCGAATCAATACCCAAAACCCAATTGTTTTATTCAGACATCACATATGCAACTTTGGCGCAAGTCGATTTTTGCACTCTCGCAAACAATACCTCCAGTTCATCCAAGCGTGAACCCATACCACACAGAAATGATACTAAATGATTCGGGATAAAACACTCTTTTATAAGATGTATAATTTACTGTTCATAGATTTATGAAATAATTAGCAATTTGCTAGGTGTAAACTTTTTTGTTGTTGACTCACATGGTATAGCACCAAATGAATAATAACCATAACATTCTTCATTAGAGAGAAAAGACTTGTACCATTAGTTACTGAATCTGAAAACGCTCAGATTCATACCCAATGCATGTCTGAATAAAGTGGAGTGGGAAAGCCCTACCTTTCCAACAGCCCTACATGTACATGTATGTCTAAATAAAATGCGAATGAACTCATGGGGAAGATTACTCAGACCATTGTATAGAAAACTGAAGAAATATATCAAACTACTGTAGATCGACCTTCGACCGCGCGCAGTCGAAAATGATGCCTCCGCCATGGAGCAATTTTACAAACCAAAACAGAAGCGAGCTCTTTTTGCATACATAATAAGCCCTGTGACCTTTGACATTTGACCTTGTTACCCCAAAATCTGAACAGTTCATTGGCTCTGCAAGATACATTACGTGTCCTGAGTATGATGGTAATCCATTTATCGGTTCTCGAGATAACGTGATCACGCGAACGGGACATACACATAGCTGCTGCAAACATTTGCAATTTTCAATTAGTAACATTTAAGTAAAACTGAATATCATGTGCGCAAATCGCACATCTATGTCAGACCTGCTAACCTCTGGAGTTCAAAAACTGTATTCTTTAATCAAAAAAGTTGTATTTTACTGACAAAAATTGTATTACAAAAAAACAAACATGGATCGATGCCTCTTACAGTTCCTACATACAGGAAGAATTTTTTATGGATCATTGGTTTAATATGCATGATTTTGTCACGACTGGTGTGTTCGATGAACCAATGAACATCCCAAAATTACCCATGTGAGATGCTTGTAGGATACTTTACAGGACAGAATGAGCATTTTGCCGTTGAAAATGGCACACACACACACACTTTTGGAAATTTGTAATAATAGAAGGGGTTTTCGTACTTTTGTAACAACTACAATTTTTTTATAACAGTTGGACGGACGTACAGACGGACAGCCTGAAAACATAATGCTTTCGGCTACTTCATTGCAGAGGCATCAAAAAGTAATCATGAATGTTCAAAAGTTGGGAATATATATATATGCTTTTTTATTTTTTTAAACAAAACTGTTAACTAAAAGAAGAGACTCTTACTTTCAACCTGATGTTCTAGTAGCAATGCCACTCTCTCCAGCTCTTTTCTAAGTAGTTCCCCAGGGCTATCCATTTCCTCGAAGAGTTTAATAGCCTTGTTGTAGTAGAGCTTAGCAACATTTTTAGTGTTCTTCATGTTGAAGGAATGAGAGAGAGAGAGAGAGAGAGAGAGATACAGAGAGACAAAGTAACATCATTGTCTAAAAAACAAAAGTGGAGTCTTGTGTAGAACCATCTGTACATAAGGATTGTGAGCAAAGAACTCAAACAGTTGAAACATATTTGGAATGTAACTTAAATGAAAAGGAAAAGAAAATATATATATATAATCCTGAAGGCTTGCATGGTGATGATAGATTTGAGCAAGGTTTGCATTTACACCATTTATTCTTTCAACATTGTTATAGTTGGCCCTGAAAATTGAAGGTATGTTGTTACATAGAAACATTAACAAAACTTGCACATTTCTTCAATGTAATCAAAGCAGAAATTATGAAGACTCTGGGAATTGAAATTTTGAAAAATCAGAATATTCTGAATTTGTAGGTCCTAAAAATCCAGAATATCAGAATATTCCGGATTATTAACCATATGAGACATCTGAGCAGGGCAATTTTTAAATGTTATTGCCCTCAAGGTTTAATGGATAAGCCAACAAAACTACAGGCGATAAAAAATATTATTGACCCCGCTCAGAAAAGTCAACGGGATTTTGTGTTTAATTTGCCGGTCAATAATATTATACAGTAAACCAATTAACAAATATTATTGCCCGATCTCAAAAGTCAATGGCAAAATGTGTGTTAAACTAGTGGGCAATACTGTAGAGCCAATTGTAATTTTCATTGCGCATCTATTACGCGTATGAGAAAATGCGCACTTTGCGCGCACTCTATTGTGACGTAATAATCACACCTAGGGCACACTGTTTGTAGTGTATCAAAAAATTTGTCAAGCACTGGATGCACAGTGCTGGTTTGACGATGTTTTTGCAACTTTTCATGCTAGGAAACCCTGTGCAGTGTAGGTTAACTGTGTTTAACATAATTTAAGAGCATAAGAAAGTAAGAGTTTCTTGTTTGCTCTAGATGTCTGATGTGGTTAATAATAGTAATATTGACTGCCTAATTCATATATATGTTGTATTGCCCTGAAGGCCAGTCAATATTACTTAATTATTTGGAAGGGTTGGCAGGTATACATACCCCACTCAAAATTACTATGCGATAATAGCCTCGCTGCACTCTTGAATTCAAATTATTCAAATTCATTTATTTCACATGTCTTAAAAAATAAAAATTATGCAGATATGAACATTTTAAGAACAACTTTGTACTAAAATAGATAAATGATGTAATGACAAAAGATGCATACACTGTGCTGAAGTGGATGCAAGGGAGTAGCAAAGGTCGTTGTCCTGTCAACATTCATTACTGTCACAGATAAAAAGTTACAATATACATGAATTTAAGAAAAAAGAAATAGCAAAAACAAAGAAGAAAGGACCATCTCAACTAACCTGTTTTCTCATTGAGTTGTGATTCATTAATGCCAGTCGAAGATGGATAGTAACTGCTATATCCTGATAGAGACGCTGTCTGCTGGATGTCTCCTTGGTGTCACAAAGAGCCCATGCATTGCTCATGAATTTCAACACATCCATCTCGATCTAAAATAAAAAGTAGGAAATAATGTCAATTACTATAACCATCATTGCTTGTATGTGACAAGACTCAAATCATGTAGCCAGGGACTTCACTAGAGTGTGGGGGATGTGGGATGTGAAGTTATGAATTTTAAGAGTGTCATAATGGTAAGTACTTAGAATTAACAACATTTTTTCTTTGCTTTTCTTATTCTCATGTTTTTAAAAATGTTGTCGCAAAATTAAGCTATCAAAGATGGAAGAACTAAACTCCAATGGATAACAGCAATCTGTTAACCAAGTCATATATTACAAGGAACATTTAGAGCAAAATATAATATACTTTCATAACCACAGAAATTATGTAAGTTAAGAGCATTTCTAACGTAGCTTCCAATGAAACCAGCAGTCTCCCTTTTCTAACTAATAAAGTCTCGCTCACATAGACATTGTAATCCGCTACATTTATTTTTTCAAACTTAAACAAAAAGAGCGTTTGTATGCATCAAAGGCTACTCCTTTATCTGCATGTTTGAGACACAAAAATGTGCAGAGCTCTTTGCTTAAAAAATAATAATGATTACCGGTAGATCAATTTACATATACTCTACTGCGCTGAAAAACTAGATGGAACTAGATGGAACCGCCATAGAGCAATTTTACAAACAAAAATGGAAGCAATTTTTAAAATTCAACTTTGATTGTAATCCATCTGTCGGTTTTAATGATAATGCGTTCACAAGCTATTTATAGGCATACATAATGAGCTCCATGACCTTATGGCCCTAAAATCTAATCAGTTCATTGGCTCTGCAAGATACATACATGGCTCAACTTTGGCAGGAATCCATCAATCGGTTCTTGAGATTAAGCGATCACAAGCTATTTTTTAATACAAAATGAGCCCTGTGACCTTTAACCTTTGGCCTCATGACCCCCAAATCTAATCAGTTCATTGGCTCTGCAAGATACATACATGGCTAAAGTTTGGCAGGAATCCATCAATCGGTTCTTGAGATACAGCGATCCGAGAACGGGACGTACCGACGGATGGACAACCCAAAAACATGATGATTCCAGCTACTTCAAGGGGGAGGCATAAAAATTGCCAAATGACTTTAGTTATTCTGTTTTTACTTTCAACATGCAGCCTGCGCTTGTTTCATGTACGTATAACGAGAACGGGACGTACAGACGTACGTATGGACAACAAGAAAACATAATGCCTCCGGCTACTTTGTAGCGGAGGCATAAAAATTGCAATGGTAAACCATGGCTATAAACCAAGCCATATGTGAACGCAGCTCAACTCCTCCACATTACCTCTGCAAGATTGGAGGTGGATACCGGAGGTCGATCCTGCATCTGACACGCCATGTTGAAATAAGTCGAGCACAGGTCCCACGTGATGGAATCCCTCAATTCAACATAGCTGCTCTTGTTGCCCAGGAATTGGAGACCCTCAGGTAACACTCAGCCGCCTGCAAGGGTTGGATGTACATGACAGAAATCTTTATACTAAACTCAATATAAATTAAAACCATGTACTGGTACATCTCTATGATATCAATGATGCTACGAGTGAAGTGCATGTATACAACAAATAAATCTTGAACTGGCTTTAATTCTTTCGAGACAACCATTCCATATTTTGTGGTTTGGCTCAATAACCTTCGATTCAGAGCCCTAAAAAATATACCAGATGCATGAGTAGAAAAGGGGAAAAATTTCTGCACACATTGCATATACATAATTCTTTCATCACTACCGTATACTGCATTTGATGTCAAGAATTTAAAAAAAGAAAACAACCTTAAATTGGCGACATGTTGAGAGATTCAGAATCATTCTTTTCCGATCAAAACTTGTGATTTTTTCCTCAACTTTTCAACAACATAATTTAACATGTATATTGTTATCAGAGACATTTATATGATACTGGCTGCCCTTAACCCTTACTGTACTGGGGGGGGGGGGGGGGGGGCCTGGGAGGCCCCCCCTCGACATTTTCGGAGATCGCACCGCAACCGCTTGGAATTTCGAATTGTCGTTTCATGACTTTTTTCCCTCAAGTCTTGCGCACATTTTGATACCATTTTCGTCAGAATCGGATATACCTGTAAGGTGTTACATAACAATTAGTATGCGCATGTCATCAAAAAAGTGCTATAATTGCATATATTCATGTACAAGCAGAAATGTGAAGATATGAATTGATATCAAATTGCTTTTATATGTTTCTCAGAGTAACTTGATGTATTCTAGGACAAAAGAATACATTAGAAATAAAACAATAGATATAATAAGAAATAAAAAAACAATAAAATACATAAGAAAATAATTAGTTGAAAATCGCATAAAATTTGCATAAATTATCATTATTAATTACATCAAATAACTATTTTGTGTTAGAAAAGAAGTTTCATATGAATAATGAGTTTCAAAATTCAAAAAGTGGAGTCTGACAATTTTTGTAATGATTCTAGTTCCCTAAATATAGTTCCAGATTTGATATTCATGAATGCGTAATTTGCATATTCATAATTTATGCAAATTAACCTATGCATTTTCAAATATCATAAAAATAATGAAACCTCATGAATTTGAGATGGAGGAAACATTTATTCAATACATTTTCAAGATTCTTCACAAGTCTATGGACAAATATGTAGAGTTTTCTGTAAAATGCATAAAATTAGCATTTTGCATAATTTATTAGGCTATAACGACAAAAATTTGCATATTAGGAAAAAACTAATTATACCATCTTGTTCCTTACGTAAATATCTAAAAATATGCAAAATTTCGTGTTCATCGGACATTCGACGACCGAGATCATAGGGGGGGGGGGCCTCCCAGGCCCCCCCCCCCCCCCCAGTCAGAGGGTGCTCAAAATAGCCCAGTACAGTAAGGGTTAAGTGGTATATCAGATATATTACATTTAGCTTGCCAATATTGCACGAGTCGAAGACAAGTGCAATATTCATCCAGCATCATGAATGCAATATAACTGATATACCCTGAAAGAAAGCCAATATCATTATTATTATGTATACAAAATCTAACTACAGTGAAATTTAAAGGATTGAAAAGATCAATTTATCTATCCATCATTGTCTTAAATAATCTTACAGCAAAATTTGACAAGTCAAAATGAAAGATGATTCTAGATTTGAGTATACAGTGTAGATTGGTGTTTTAACACAATACCCACAAAGCATTTTACATGATATACTGCGGCCGTATTCAATTCAGTAAGCAAATTAAGTTAGTATTTTAATTAGAATTTTACTTGGCTAAGTTGACCCTTATTCAGATCATATCTTAGCATTTTACTTGAAGTTGACTTCAAGGCAAAATACTAACTGATAAGCATTGTGACGTCACATGGTCAATAACAAAATAGGCGCAATATTAAATGCAGGCTATTATAATTGTGCGCAGCGTAAGAAATCATGCTCAGCATGCAACATTGCAGTGATATTGCACGCTGATTCTCCATCGGTGGTAATGGTAGATGCTAACAATATTGAAATCAATCAAAGAAAGGTAACCAAACACATAATTTTACTCTCTGGGAAAGAGGCTCGTATGTATAGATAAAAAATTTGATTTAAACAATGTACAAACAAAAGAAAAATATTATTGTTGCCAATTTGAAGAAAATTACGTGATAAATTTAGCCCTAAAAATAAACCTTGACCTAAAAGGGTTAATTCTCAACACACAATGGTATGGAGGAACTGCCTAGAACAGGATTGCACATGTCACTGTGAACTGAAGGGCATACATTTACGGAAGAAAACAAGAATTAATGTTCAGAAAATCAACATGCTGCATATATGCTTCTTTTTAACTCCACTATAATCATCCATTCCCATTTTTATAGAGTGAAAAGGTTGGTATACTTAGTAAGTTAGTAAAATACATCATCAGGCGCATGTATAAACCACCAACTTGTTTTTTTTTAACTTTAGCCCCATCCCTCAAATTGATCATCTCAAATTCATCAATGAACATGAGGGGTGGAGTAGTACATATTATAGAAATTGGAATAAAGTGTGAGGGAAACATGACAAACCTTTAGAAAATAATTTTTCTCATTGGTACTGAACTCTGCATCTGGTCCCATGCTACCCCCGGAAGCATAGCTCTGGGCGCAGAGCCTCATCAGACAACCCATGTTACATTTGACATGAGCCATGTTGGTGGTATCCGAAACCTTCTCAAAGGACTTCACACCGGTGTCAAAACAACGGTAACTCTCCTTCCACAGCTGCTCAAACGTACCGGGCCTCGAATCTGAACAGGAGTATACATAATATGCATGCATGCTTGCTTACACACCAATCTAATTTCATACTATTCTATACAAATGTTATAATGCTTTATGAAGTAAATTTGTTTTCTTAACCTACTATTTATACCACTTATCAATGTATATTATGGTATGAATAGTTGTATGTAAAATGTAAAATATGTAAAATATATCCCTTTTGTTCACACTACACTGTACTCCATTCCATTCTCTGCCAAGTGAAACAGTATCGTCCAGGCATATTTTTTTTACATATTAAATCTGCATGAGAGCACAGAAAATTTGTTTATTTGGTCACAAATGAAGCTTATCTCATACATTTCCTTATTAATAATTTTACTCTTCACAGGGATATCTAAATACGGGTATTGAAAACAACTATGTTTCCCAAACATGCAACATATATATATATAGCATATCACATAGAACATGTACATAGAAAGAAAGTTGATAAACTGAAAATTCCCTTTACAAGAAAAGTCAATACATCAATGCAACTATTTAAATCATAATTTCATCAGTTCCACATAAAAAATTGTGCCTGCAAACAAATAACAAAATATATACTCTATCATACACAAGCTTCAGGCTTTCAGGGGGCAGTGGTAACAAAGTTAAACTGAAGTGTTTACATGAACATACAATGAAACCTGCTTTAGTGACCATCCCTATAATATGACCACCTGTCCACAAAGACCACATTCTTTGTTTCCCTTGAATGTGGTTTCTCAATGAAATCTGTTCTAAAGGAAACCTGTACATAAAGACCACCTGTCTATAAAGACAACTTTTATTATCTTGATTGAGCGGTCTTTATACACAGGTGTCGCTGTACTTGCAAACCGCATATGTCTGCGAGGAACTGCTGTATTTCTCACCTTTGACAGAAGCAGGATTTTCAGCAATGTTCATCAAGAAGACACCAAGCTCACTGCAAGCATTGCCGTGCTTCACAATGACACTCCTCTTCAATGCTTCCTCCTTCTTCACCTTATCATCCAGACAAGCTTCGTAACACTTGATGCTACATTTCAAAGAGTCTTCAGTCTCTGCTTGAAATTTAGTTGCCCACTCATATTCTATATCATGGAGATATAAGAAATTTTTAAGGAACAAGTAAGAGAAAAGAAGAAAACACGGCAACCAGTTTTACATATTTTGACTAGAAATATTCAGAAATCTAAAACTAGCTAAACTGGGTTTATGAATATTTTGAAGTTTACAGATGATCAGATTTACTTATACTTTTTTCATCTTTAAATTCTTTTGCAAGATGAAATTTTAAAAGAAATATCAAAAACAGGTACATGATCACTACCAATATCTTCAACGTAAGAGTGCCAAGCTGTTCAGATTCTTTTTGTTTTTCCACTTCCCCTTTTCCTTTCTTTTTATGTATCAATTGTCAGATTCTAAAGAAAGCTATGTTTTCGTATTGTATAAGTTTGTGCCTCTAGATTTGCTGGACAACAGCTTTCCAGGTCTCTTTTTCCTTTTGTATTCTACAGTCAAGTTAATAAGACAAAGAAAAAAATAACAACTGTAAAATATGTACATTCAAATTATCCTCCTATGTGAGAGTATGGCAAAGTTACACACAGGTGGCATTTATTCTAGGGGGTAGCAATGTGGAGGGAGGGGGGGGGGGGTAGTTGTGAGGGAGATTTTCTGGGGGTGGTAGCTCAGGGGTAGATGAAGTTTGTCCTGGAAACTACAAAGGTGGGTGAGGCAGCGTTGCATACCATGGGAGTGGGTGAGGCAGCGGTGCATACCATGGGATGTCTGCTTGATGGTAGCCATCTCTAGGATGAAGGTAGCTGTCTTTAGAATGAAGGTATCCGGCTCCGAGATGTTCTGGTAGTCTTTGTGATGAAGCTGCTTGTTGCTAGGAGGGTCATGGGTCAGGAGAAGATGGGAATCGCCGCACATCATTAGAAGGTTACACACTTTAACCTCTCCACCAAGGATTGACCTGATGGCATCTAAATTTACATGCAAAATATAAATAGATAGAAGGCAACACTTCACCTTTTGCTAGAAATATACAATCCAGATCAGGGCCCTGGTTCATAAAACTTGTTATCAATGACAAGTTACAATGACTGTTATAAGCTACTGAAATTGTGGAGTGTGATAGGCTGAGAGCAAATTTGTCATAGATATTTAGCATTTCTTATTGATAACAAGGTTTCAGATGCACTGCAGGTAATACAAACAGCATGGGCTCTCAGCATTTGAAGTATTGAACTTGCTGTTTAAAATTATACTGTAGATTATATACCAAAAGCACATGTTTCAGGTACTTACCTAGGAATAATGTAAGAGAAAGAGAGGACCATAGAGACAGAGATACAGAAAGATACACAGAGAAAGATACCATGTGATGAGGATGGAGATTATGAGCAATAGAGAGATAGAAAGAGTAAGAGACAGAAGGGTAGCAAAAAGAATGAAAATGAAACATACCTTTGATACAATGAACATCAGATCTTTAATACACAGGTGCATCAATTTTTTTAAAACTTACCTTGGCATTTGATAGCCAGCTGTGCATTAAGAAGCACCTTGCCATGTTTTTGACCCTCCCATGCGATCACTGTCGAATCGCAGTAGTACTGATAAGACTTCTCCAGCAGAGGCAACCTTTGCCTGTAGCCTGGAGGGAATGGATTCTCCTTGACCACTGTCTTGCTCCTTAATGGTGAGCGGTCACTGCACTGTTCTGCTCCTGCGGCAGGGAAAAAATTAATATTCATTTTTCGGCGGCTACTTTTCAAGTTTGCCTGCATAAAAATAACACTCTAAAATTTGTTTTGCATTGAACTCTATGCAAATTTACGGGGGCTCTTTTCTGATTTTCGAGGGCTCTTTTGGGCATTTCGGGGGCAAATTCGCCCTGAGCCCCGTGTATTTTTTTCACTGTCCTGTGGGTCCCCTTTTTAGCTGCAGTTTGTCACTTGGAATCTCTGTTGATGTTTCACAACTATCTTCATCCCTTAATGTTGATTCACCTGAAGATTGAGAAAATGAATCAGTGAATTTTCAGAAATTGAAAACCTTGTAGGAGCAGCAACCCTAACGAGAAAAGTGACTTCACAGCTCCTTCACAGACTCGCGCATGCTCCTCCATTCTGTTGGATTTTTTTTCCAGACATATACAGACGCATTGGTCTATTAAAAAAAATAACATTTCACAGAAATTTTCTTTAATAGTTATGCAATAACATATTGAAATATCTCTGTTGTTCACAGGTTAGAAATTTTATTCAATATTTTGGACTTTTATTTTATTTTGTCATACAAATTTTCCTGTCTTTTTGTCCCAATTTTTCCTTCATACTCAAAGAAAAAGTGTAATGTATAACTAATCTGATTATTCCACTTTTCAAAAATGTAAAGATCATCAAGATTCATTGTCATATGCCAAAGTTATGGCAGGTTTGCTGTGAAACTTTTTCAGTGGTTTCAGGTAAACAACATGTATATTCAACACCTGAAATCACATAATCATTTTACAAATTTAAAATTTTCATACATTTGGTGACCAAAACTTTCAAACATTTATAATGTCCTTATTTGTGTTTCTTGTGTAAGATTTATGATGAACACAAAAAGGAATAGATGGATCTTTGACTGCGCAGTCAAAAATGATGTCTCCGCCATAGAGCAATTTTTAAAATTAAAGTTTGATTGTAATCCATTAATTGGTTCTCAGAATATCGTAATTACAAGCTATGTGTCATATAGATGTTTGACCCTTTGATCTTTTGACTTCATGACCCTAAAAATCTAATCAGTTCATTGGCTCTGGTAGATACATACATGACCGAAGCTCAGCGGGAATCCAGCGGGAATCCATCAATTGGTTCTTGAGATAACGCAATCACGAGAACGGGATGTACAGACAGACATACAACCCGAAAACACAATGCCTCCGGCTACTTTGTAGCGGAGGCATAAAAATTGCCAAATGCCATATCTTTTAGTTTTCTGTTTTTACTTTCAGCAGCCTGTGCTTGTTAATGTATAATGAATAATTTGTGAGTATAGAATTGTCCAAACGGACTAAAATGTACATTATCTTTTAAATTCACTGATTTCGACATACCTGCCAGGAGTGTCCCATTGGTGGTTGCTGCAACTGCTCCAGATCTTGGCTCAGCCAGAGGGTTCAGCTGTGGACCAAGGTTACTACAGGGTCCTAAGGAACTGGAAGCCTGTCCCGGCACTTGTCCTCCACCACACATCTCCTTGTTCTTGTTCTTCTTCTTGTTCTTCTTCTTGTTCTTCTTCTTGTTCTTCTTCTTGTTCTTCTTCTTGTTCTTCTTCTTCTTCGACCCTTTCACTTCTTGCGAAGCCTCTTCTTGCTTGCTATTCACACCTGTATTAATGAGAAGAATGTAGGAGAAGTATTCCCATCAGCAATTTTTACAAAGCTGCATTACAATAGCACCAATTGAACAATAAATTCAAGTTTGATTGTAATCCATTAATTGGTTCTCAAAATATCGTGATTACAAGCTATTTTTCATATACATGACCCTTTGATTTTTGACCTCATGACCCTAAAATCTAATCAGTTCAAACATTGGCTCGGCGAGATACATACATGTCCTGAGTTTGAGTCCTGAGTAGTCCATCCATCCGTTCTAATGATAATGCGATCACAAGCTATTTTTACATACATAATGAGCCCCATGACCTTTGACCTTATGAGCCCAAAATCTAATCAGATCATTTTCTCTGCAAGATACGTCCTGAGTTTGATGGTAATCCTTCCTCTGGTTCCAATGAAAATGCGAACCTGTGACCTTTAACCCATGACCCCAAAATCTAATCAGATCAATGGCTCTGCAAGATACATACATGACCCAAGTTTGGCAGGAATCTACACATTGGTTCTTGAGATAACGCGATCCAAGAACGGGACGTACGGACGGATGTACAACCCCAAAACATGATGATTCCGGCTACATCAAGGGGGAGGCATAAAAATTGCCAAATGCCTTTGGTAATTCTGTTTTTACTTTCAGCATGCAGCCTGTGCTTGTTTCATGTACGTATAATGAATAATCTGCAAGTATAGGAATTGTCTTAACTGACTAACATGTACATTACTGATTTCAACATACTTGCCATGAGTATCTTATGGCTATATGGGTTGCTGCTGCAACTGGACTTGGGCTATTCATTGTTGGGTCCAGCTCGTCGTCAAAAGCTTCATGTACATTATCTTATAAATTCACTGATTTCGACATACCTGCCCCATAGGTGGCTCCTGCAACTGAGAGACCCTTGTCAACAGCTTGTGGGTCTGGCTGTAGACCAAGGTTAGTACTGGCTCCTGAGGAACTGGAAGCCAGTCCCGGCGCTTGTCCTCCATCACGCAACTTTAGCACTTGTTGTGGAGCCGGTTCTAGCTTGCTATTTACATCTGTATTAATGTGAAGAATGTTGGAGAAGTATTCCCATCAGCAATTTTTACAAAGCTGCGTTACAATAGCGCCAATTGAACAATAAATTAAAGTTTGATTGTAATCCACTAATTGGTTCTCAGAATATCGTGATTACAAGCTATTTTTCATACACATGCCCCTTTGATTTTTGACCTCATGACCCTAAAATCCAATCAGATCATTGGCTCAGCGAGATACATACATGTCCTGAGTTTGAGTCCTGAGTAGTCCATCCATCCGTTCTAATGATAATGTGATCACAAGCTATTTTTTACATACATAATGAGCCCCATGACCTTTGACCTTATGAGCCCAAAATCTAATCAGATCATTTGCTTTTCAAGATACGTCCTGAGTTTGATGGTAATCCGTCCTTTGGTTCTAATTATAATACGAACCTGTGGCCTTTAACCCATGACCCCAAAATCTAATCAGATCAATGGCTCTGCAAGATTCATACATGACCCAAGTTTGGCGGGAATCTACACATTGGTTCTTGAGATAACGCGATCCGAGAACGGGACGTACCGACGGATGGACAACCCAAAAACATGATGATTCCAGCTACTTCAAGGGGGAGGCATAAAAATTGCCAAATGACTTTAGTTATTCTGTTTTTACTTTCAACATGCAGCCTGCGCTTGTTTCATGTACGTATAATGAATAATCTGCGAGTATAGGAATTGTCCAAACTAACTAACATGTACATTTCTGATTTCAACATACCTGCCATGAGTATCTTATGGCTATGGGATGCTGCTGCAACCGGACCTGGGCTATTCATTGTTGGGTCCAGCTCGTCGTCCAAAGCTTCATGTACATTATCTTATAAATTCACTGATTTCGACATACCTGCCCCATAGATGGCTCCTGCAACTGATAGACCCTTGTCAACAGCTGGCTGGTCTGGCTGTAGACCAAGGTTAGTAATGGCTCCTGAGGAACTGGAAGTCTGTCCCGGCGCTTGTCCACCAGCACACATCTCCTTGTTCCTTTTCTTCTTCTCCTTTCCTTTCACTTGTTGTGGAGCCGGTTCTAGCTTGCTATTTACATCTGTATTAATGAGAAGAATGTTGAATAAGTATTCCCATCAGCAAATTTACAAAGCTGCATTACAATGGCACCAATTGAACAATAAATTAAAGTTTGATTGTAATCCATTAATTGGTTCTCAGATTATCGTGATTACAAGCTATTTTTCATATACATGCCCCTTTGATTTTTGACCTCATGACCCTAAAATCCAATTCAATCATTGGCTCGGCGAGAAACATACATGTCCAGAGTTTGAGTCCTGAGTAGTCCATCCATCCGTTCTAATGATAATGCGATCACAAGCTATTTTTACATACATAATGAGCCCCATGACCTTTGACCTTATGACCCCAAAATCTAATCAGATCATTTTCTCTGCAAGATACGTCCTGAGTTTGATGGTAATCCGTCGTCTGGTTCCAATGATAATGCGAACCTGTGACCTTTAACCCATGACCCAAAAATCTAATCAGATCAATGGCTCTGCAAGATTCATACATGACCCAAGTTTGGCAGGAATCTACACATTGGTTCTTGAGATAACGCGATCCGAGAACGGGATGTACCGACGGATGGACAACCCAAAAACATGATGATTCCAGCTACTTCAAGGGGGAGGCATAAAAATTGCCAAATGACTTTAGTTATTCTGTTTTTACTTTCAACATGCAGCCTGCGCTTGTTTCATGTACGTATAATGAATAATCTGCGAGTATAGGAATTGTCCAAACTAACTAACATGTACATTTCTGATTTCAACATACCTGCCATGAGTATCTTATGGCTATGGGATGCTGCTGCAACCGGACCTGGGCTATTCATTGTTGGGTCCAGCTCGTCGTCCAAAGCTTCATGTACATTATCTTATAAATTCACTGATTTCGACATACCTGCCCCATAGATGGCTCCTGCAACTGATAGACCCTTGTCAACAGCTGGCTGGTCTGGCTGTAGACCAAGGTTAGTAATGGCTCCTGAGGAACTGGAAGTCTGTCCCGGCGCTTGTCCACCAGCACACATCTCCTTGTTCCTTTTCTTCTTCTCCTTTCCTTTCACTTGTTGTGGAGCCGGTTCTAGCTTGCTATTTACATCTGTATTAATGAGAAGAATGTTGAATAAGTATTCCCATCAGCAAATTTACAAAGCTAATCGGTTCTCAGATTATCGTGATTACAAGCTATTTTTCATATACATGCCCCTTTGATTTTTGACCTCATGACCCTAAAATCCAATCAGATCATTGGCTCAGCGAGATACATACATGTCCTGAGTTTGAGTCCTGAGTAGTCCATCCATCCGACCTAATGATAATGCGATCACAAGCTATTTTTACATACACAATGAGCCCCATGACCTTTGACCTTATTACCCCAAAATCTAATCAGATCATTTGCTCTGCAAGATACGTCCTGAGTTTGATGGTAATCCGTCCTTTGGTTCCAATGATAATGCGAACCTGTGACCTTTAACCCATGATCCCAAAATCTAATCAGATCAATGGCTCTGCAAGATACATACATGACCCAAGTTTGGCGGGAATCTACACATTGGTTCTTGAGATAACGCGATCCGAGAACGGGACGTACGGACGGATGGACAAACCAAAAACATGATGGCTACTTCAAGGGGGAGGCATACAAATTGCCAAATGCCATATCTTTGGTTATTCTGTTTTTACTTTCAGCAGCCTGTGCTTGTTTCATGTACGTATAATGAATAATTTGTGAGTATAGGAATTGTCCAAACTGACTAACATGTACATTACTGATTTCAACATACCTGCTATGAGTATCTTATAGCTATGGGTTGCTGCTGCATCCAGACCTGGGCTATTCATTGTTGGGGCCAGCTCGTCGTCCAAAGCTCCAGGCTTTAAAACTGGAGCTTGTATGTCAAGGTCTCCAAATCGTGGCTCCAGATACTGGTTGTCTGGCTGTACACCTCTGTTACTGGCTCCTGAGGAACTGGAAGCCAGTCCCAGTCCTTGCCCTCCATCACGCAACTTTGGCACTTGTTGTGAAGCTAGCTGTTCTAGCTTTCTATTTACATCTGTATTAATGTGAAGAATGTTTGAGAAGTATTCCCATCAGCAATTTTACAAAGCTGCATTACAATAGCACCAATTGAACAATAACCAAAACATTTTTCATGAGAAAGAAAAGACTTGTACCATTATTTACTGAATCTAACTACACTCAGGTTCATACCCAATGTATTTCTCTTGAGTGGGGAAGATCAATCGTTCCAACAGCCCTACATGTATTTCTAAATGCTTTGTGTATGAACTAGGCCAGAGTCATGTCGGGATTTTTATAAACCGGGTCCTGACTGCCTTGCACCGATTGGGAACCGGTGTCCCGATATCAGCTAGCAGGATCTGCCACTTGCCTCTATAAATAGCCAATATCATCAGCGTTCATACCGAGTTACACACATTAGGCTGTGTTCAATCTGTATCGTTTGCGTTAAGCTAAACTGCTCGGCAAAACTAGGCAACATTGTTGATTCAGTACTATTCAGTATGCCACCTACTCTAACATGGAAATTCACATCGTTATTGTAAAAGTTGTTTTCGGTAATTCAGTACTTCAAATACGAGTGACGGGATGAATGTACAAGCCTTGACTGGCAAATATTTCAGAGAAATTGTCTGCAGCGAGTTTAGAGTCTGCACTGCATGTATTGCAGCAAAGCTTTTCTGAGCGAGCTAGCTGGGCCTCCAAAGCGCAGATATAATCATCTTCAGCCGGGTCACATGGCTGTATGACCTCCTGTTTCACTTGGTTATTGAGCAGAAATGTCTGACACCTGCATTAACTGCTGTTCGAACTCAAATTCGCTACCCAGAATGGACGGCATGGCCTGCTAAAGCTAGCTCAGATCAGCGAAGCTGTGTGCACGTGGTCGCTGGCACGGGCACTGCAGACCCTGCCAAGAACCCGGGCTGACAACAATACCCCATGCCGCGAACAGGGCACTTCTGTGCAACCCATATTTATATCGGCATTTCGAATCGATTCAGGATGAGCTAGAATATGAAATACAACTAAGTGAAAATTAAATACTGAAGAGTTTTAAGGTTGATGAATGTTTGTGGTGTGCACTACTCGGAGCGTCAGATTCCAAAAATTAAAACCGGGACCCCATGGCGGCGGTCAGGATTTGGTGTGACCGACCGTACCGACTCGGGCTTAGTAAGAACACTTTGGGAAGTATTACTCAGACCGTTGGACAGAAAAGTTGGGCTATCTGGGCTCACATAACCAGTGTCATTACCAATGTCAGATCACAGAGTCACTGGTATATGTGTATATTGTTTAATAAAAGTGGAAGACAGAAAACTACCAGTAGCAGCTGTACAATTCAAACTTCTCTCTCACAATCATACGATCTCAAATTCATGGATCAGCAAAATTGGTCAATATCATTGCATATAGACACAGCATAGTTAATAGCAGGTCCTTATTTTAACCCCTCTCTTTTCTAATGACCCTGGTATCTATCACATGTATATGAAATAAGTCTTACCATCAACAATGACTTGCTCAAGCTCTTCCAGAAAATCCTTTGCTGTTATACGGCCATCTTCGTATCCTCCACGAAGCAAAGTGATCAATGCTGTTTCTGCCATCTATCAAGTGTAGAACAATGGTATAGAAAAGACAAAGGAAAAGAGTACTACTTGGTAAAAAGGCAACATCAACATAATGACATAATTTTTTTCTTTTGGTTCGCCATAGTGGTACACAGAGTTTTTTTAAATATATTTTTTCATGATGACGTAAAGTCTAATTACGCTTCACATTTTCTATCTTATAACAGAACAGTGAATATGCACAGGACCTTTGTTTTATCATATCTAACTGAGCCTTAAATGCTCACTGAATCAAATTGAAATTAGATTGTTCAAGACTACATATAAATTATATCTGCCGTCAACGATTTTGATAGAAAATGCACACATATAGTACCTAAACAGTAAAGAATAAGGATCTAAGGATAAATTCGTGAATTGTTAAATTTAATTCAAGCCTCAACCACTTCCAATGATATACTTGTCAATAATAATCAATATACAATAAATATTATGAAATCATTACTGAGTATCACGGAAATAATCTATTGAAGTGCCCCATTTAATACGATCTTTAATGTGGTCTTATTGCGCTGAATGATCTAGTGACAGCTCATGCTATAGTGGTACACATTGTATGTGAAATGCAAAGGGGCTTACATTAGTATTTTTGACATGCAACATTAATTGCTGGAAATATTTTCTCGAGTTGTTTGATATACATGTATGCAATCAAAGACTGATTCACAAAATTCACGAAAATAAGACCCCAACGGAAATAACTGCTTAAACTGTATTAGTATTAAGCAAATTCCACTAGTTTGTAATACATGTTGAATGTCCACCTAACCCACTTACTGCACAATATGGATTTAGAATTGCTGTAAGCTAATTTCTCTCCAAGTGCAAGTTCACACGCAGAACAGAAGATTAGATTTGAGCATAATTATGAAAATATGTTTCTCATTTCAACTTTTCCACATTTAACCAAGACAATAAGCCTTTGAATTATACTTGAAGAATCCAAACAATTCATTTCTCTTTGACCACCAGAAAAATGATTTTTTTTTCCCCCCCCTCTCATTTAATAAGGTATTACAGAAGACTCATATAAGACATTAAAGTACAGAATATAATATTTCTGAAATTATATTAGGGGAGCTCAGGAATTACCATACACATCACATTAAATCTTCTTCTCATTACTATGATACAATGAAGTTGTTACAGGTACCTGGTTGCTATTTTTAGATTCTGGAGGCTTGATGTTTATGTATAATGAGAAGAGATCGGCCATCACTTTGCACATAGCTTTCACTTCTTCAAGAAGTGCAGTCTCTAAAACAGAATAACAATTAAAACAGTGTAGGTGGGGTGCATGGTCCATAAAGGGTTTCAACATAAAAAAGGTGGCAGGTTTGAATGTTGAAATGAAAGGTTTGAAATTCAGAATATAAATTCATTCTCAAACAAAAAAATAAATAAAATGTAAGTCATAAAATTGTCTGAAAAGCTTAAAAACATATGGCTCAGATTGCACTAGATAGCATCTAAGAATCCCAGAGCTCCCAGAGCCCGTGCATGTATGGGCCCTGAAACATGGCTGCAAGGGACTTGTACAGCGTTTTGTGCCAATCATTTCATACTCCTTCCAAATTTACATGTTTGAAACTTTGAATTTTGGTTTGTGGACTACCCTGTCATACATGTAGGTATAATGATTCATCATAATGCAATCCATTCACCACTATAGATCTGAATTCATGTCCTGGCTTAGTGCATGATTTCCTTGACAGCAATAAAATAAATTTTCCACCTGGAAGAAGGCTAGATCATGTGCTACAATAAAAAATAGTGTGCACACTGTGCAGGAGAAAAGAGTCCAGTGAATAGGGTACTAATGACTGTACAGTACTTGCATGTAGAGAAATTGTGTAAATCTAGGGTTATCCTTATCCTTAATATTAATATCATTACAAGAAGCTCCATCCCCCCCCCCCCCCCCCCCCCCCCCCCCCCCCCCGCTTGGGCAACTGATATTGTTTGTTTTTATCATTTTTTTCCTCCATAGATTATAGTTTGCTAAATTTAAAAAAAAAAGAGAGGTCATTATAATCACATAAAACAGAGGGGCCGATATGTAGACAAGACAGACATGCAGATATGCAGAAAATATACCCCTCAACCCCTCCCCTCCACCCCCCTCCTCCAATCACACAGAAGAACATCATCATTCTTACCATTGTTCTGCTTCTTTGATTTTTCAGAGCTGATGAGAAAGGCTTTCATGTGGTCATTGATGAAGATATTGCCAGCTGTAATGAAAAACAAGATGGAAATGACCAAAATATATTTTTGCCTTGTGAAGATAGTTGACCCATTGCCCAAGTAGTTGGTGATTACAGGAGAAACTCGACATGACGAGGTAACAGTTTTAACAAGGATATTGTCACGGGCCCAAATCAATTGACGTGTAATTCTATGACGGTATGAACCTCTTATAATGAGATCAGCTATAACGAGATTTTGGCTATTACGAGCTAAATCCAGTGCCACTAAAACAAAGAAAAACATTGCTAATCATATGTGTACGAAAACTATTTGGAGCACAACCTTCTTTCGCTCTGAGTTCATTGCACCAAACTGTGCAAGCATAGTGAATGATGTTGGGCGCACTTGAGCGCTGGCTTTACGTATACGGCCAGTACGTACGCTGGAAGCAGTATCGAAGCTCTCATAGACTTACGTACAGTAAACTAACATTTCACAGACATTGGCTTTCCAAGCATGCTCGCTCTCGAAAGCGCGTGAGAAAGAGTGAAGGTGTGACTAGAACAAAGATAATGATTGGACAATCAATAAGAAACTAGATGGAACTTCGACTGAGCGCAGTCGAAAATGATGCCTCCGCCAAAGAGCGATTTTGCCAACCAAAACAGAGCAATTTTTGAAATTCAAGTTTGATTGTAATCCATTTAGAGGTTCTCAGATTACAAGCTATTTTCCATATACACATGTATGACCCTTTGATCTTAGACCTCATGACCCTAAAATCTAATCAGTTCATTGACTTTGCAAGATATATATATATATATGTCCTAAGTTTGATAGCTATCCCTCAGTTCTAATGTGAATGAGCTGACGAGCTATTTTTGCATACGTACATGTAATGAGCCCATGACCTTTGACCTCATGAACCCCAAAATGTAATCAGTTCATTGGCTCTGCAAGATACATACATGTCTTGGGTTTGATGGTAATCCGTCCATTTTTTCTAATGATAGTGCGATCAAAAGCTTTTTTTGCATATATAATGAGCCTTGTGACCTTTGACCTTGTGACCCCAAAATCTATTCAATTTATTAGCTCTGCAAGATACATACACCTGTACATGACCTAAGTTTGGCAGGAATCCATCAATCAGTTCTTGAGATGACGCGATCACAAGAACGGCGATTTACATGTAGGCCTACATGTACTACGTACGTACCTACGGTCGGTCAACCCAAAAACATAATGCCTCAGGATACTTCGTAACGGAGGCATAAAAATGGCACAATTAAGACCTGAATCCAGTGCAGTTACACATACAGTAGTCTGAACATTTATCGGAGAGGCCGATACGATTAGCTAAGACAAAGTTGGTCTTACTCGGAGATGCATAATGAACTATTCAGGAGCAGGGGTATGCACAGGGAAATTCATGACAGGCTAAAATATTACATTGATTTTCTTTCTTTGTGTTCTTCTTCTTTTTATTACTCAATGAATTGCTACATCTGCTTTTTTTCCAAGCACACTTAAATTTTTTCCTAGTTTTTTGCTAGTCAGACATTACCACTGATCTGTATGGCAAAAACATGGACATTACACCGTCACCTGAGACGTAAACATGCAAATTTTCATTCTCCTTTTTGATTGGACACTATACCCCTTTTATTGGTCGCTTGCTTCCTCCTTTTTTGGTCCCCAGCTACATGTATTATTGGTTGGTAGTTTAGAGTAGCGTGTGTGATTGAGATCGAGAGGCTGCTACTGTTCGCTGGTAATTTAACCTCTTAGTTTAAATACATCAAACGCATTTGCCGATATGATTCAACATTTCATTAATAAATCAAATCAAAACATCAACAATTGCATGAATTGGAGTTTACAGCAGAAACAACTCGGTATATGTGTTATCATTATTGTACATTTACATGGAGTCCAACATGTGCATTTTTATGTACGACTTAAACAAGGTGTACATAGGCTATAACTAGGAAAATCAATTAGTCCCGACGACCTCGTTATATTGTTTCCCCTGTATTGGATTACTAATGCAATATCCAAGACCTCAAAGGTTTAGCTTATGTCTTATTATGGATATAGTAAATATAAAATATAGCTCATATTTGAATGGTTAGTTTAACTGCATCTCATACAATAAGGAACTTAAAGGTCTCCTCTAACCCAACTGACTTAGCCTTTCAAAACATGAATACACCTCTACTTATTAATATTCCAGACTGAGATTTTTCAGAAAATCTCTATATATTGACCAAAAAATGATAATAACCATCCATTTTCACAGATCTCACGCTTGCTATAAGCTCCACCCCTCGAAAAAAGGTGATTTGATGTCATTGCAGGAGTGTCCGTGTATTTGTCCTACAACTAAGGATCTTACAATCTCATTGTAATTCATAATTAGGAATGACGAAATTGCCAGAAACGTTCTGGAATTATCAAGACGTAATGATACGTTACACACTTTTCGTGTGTGATGTCATATGTCGTGTACAGTATCCATGAACATACTGCTGTACATTGATCATTACGTGAGATGTTACCCTTGATTAAAATTTGCTCAATTGCATAAGGCCAGTGTGACACTTATTTTACCACATGATGCGTAATGGAACAATCAATGGCGCAGATTCTTCATGGGCAGATCTAGGGGGGGGGGGGGGGGGATAGGTGAAGAAAGAAAGGATTTTTTTTGTTTTTTGTTAATTGAAAACTCGGGGGCAAATTTTATTATTGTTTTGCTCACTACACCCCCCCCCCCTCCATCCCCCACTGAGCAAAATATCAATGTGCCACTGGGTCAACCCCCCCCCCCCCCCTGGCAAAAAGCTAGATCTGCCCCTGTTCTTTATATGATAGATACAATGACAAATAGCCCTCTCACCTTGCACATCTCCATATACTCTGGATTCAGCATGAAGACTAGCAAGCTGGAACATGATGTCCCGATAGATCTGCAAGATGTCTCCCAAAGTAAATTCATATCCAGATTGCAAGAGATTCAACAAAGCCTTGGTGAACAGAATGAGCTCTTTCTCCTTGAAGGCTTGATGTTGCTGTTGATATGAAAAAATCAAATTGATCAATATATAACAACACTGGAGTATGTTGTCACTTAATTTTTTTATGGGATATAGACCCCCCAAAATAAGTGTAATGCCTTAATTATGAAGACTACGGGTTCTTCACTGTTCCCCTTATTACCCAAAAGCTAAAAAAAAAAGATTTCCTGATGATGCATAATTATTTTGAAGAAAACACCATCAGGAATAATTTGTCAGATTTATTATAGTGTCACAATAATGAGACGATTGAGGATTTTCTTAAAAAAGCTGACAAATGTGACCTTTGAAATGAAGTAATTTCTTATCGAAGTATTGCATTACAGTGCGAGTTCATACCTAAAATGTAGCCGAACCGCCGAACCGAACACAAGTTCGCCGAACATGGCACTTCCGAACCGAACCGAACCGAACCGAACGCAAAGGCCTGGTTCGGATGTTCGGCAGAAAAATATAAAAAGTTTTTGCAAGCTAATAAACTTGTCATTTTGTACCTAATTTTCATGTCATGATTGCTCATTTTATATTTACTTTTTTCCCATTTTCTGCCTTTGTGATTTACGCGTATCCAGTGGTGGGCGCGACTTCACTGGCGCCATTTAAATCCCAAATCCAGACCACGCTACGTCGCGATCGCAAGCCATAAACAAGAATACATGTGCGTGATCAAAATATGTTCAGCTCAAACCCATTCAACAAAAAAATAATATTATAATTGTAACAATATCGGACAAATTTTACAATATAAATAATTAAATAAATATATATTATAGTATGGTATTTATTTCTTCAGGAAAAATAGGGATTTTATATTTTTCCTATTAAAAATAAAAACTTATACAAAACAGTTATTGACGAGCCTGAATTTGTATTCAAGATGGCAGCTTTCATGACTCTAACATTAGACAACAACCGTCTCGGAAAATCTTTCAAAAATATCATTTATTGACAAATTGAAAACATGATTCTTTTAAAATTGAAAATAAAACACGATTCAAGACGGAAATACGAATGTAAGTAGTATTTTTCTTCACAAATAATTACGTTTAGAGCAGTTTTTAATGTGAAATTCGTACTGGTCGGAAGCAGTGTGCAGAGGTCCTCCGTGCTGGTCGGGCCCGGCAGGCTGGACGGCCCGCCCAGTGCCGACCGCCGTGGCTATAACGCTGCTTGCTATTTTATTACCGAACCCCGAACCGAACCAAGTTCGGGTGAAAAATTGCCGAACTCTGCCGAACCGAACCGAACACGAACATAGCGTCTGACTTACAGCACTAGTTTAAAAGATCCCTGACATTTGAAATTGGGCTTGCAGATTCCCATATCTCTATAATCATACATGTATGTCCTGGTACAGGCTGATCGATACCACAGTGAAGCTATAAAGCTAACATGGTTCTTGATATCTCGAGACAATAACCTCCTTTGGCAATTAGGCTAGGTTTTCATAGCCAACAATATCATAGATCTTTGGGGCTGTAATCTTTCTTTGTCTGCATGATACATGTAACCGTACTACAGCCTTTGCATACTGTCTTTCTTCACCTGAAGGTCGTTCCTCTTTAGGTCACAACCATAGGCTGTACATGTACTTCCTAAAACATCAAAGTTTTAAAAGGACTATGTACATACATGTTCATGTACATGTAATGTAAGTATAATGTAAAGCAAAATAATAATGGAGACTTTCACTGAAGATGCCCACTACCCATTTAGGGTGAGACCAAAATTATGAAATTACTGAATCTGCACATGCATGTAGCCATGTACAGTGACTTACATGGACATATAAAACTTAACTTTTTTTTGTAGATTATTAAACAAAAATATATTGCTATCTAGGTTAGATTATTGTAATACATGTAGTTTGTAAACTTCTTTTACCTACAAAAGATTGATATAGGAAACTTGAAACTGTCAAGAATCGAGCCGTTAGATTGATCTTTGGCCTTGGATCTCGTCCTCATGATGTACTAATCCCTTGATTAAGCTATAGGAGCTCCACTGGTTACCTCTACAACAACACATTCTTTTTAAAACTTTAAGGTCTGCTTGCATATCTTCAAAATTCTTAATCATAGGGCACCTGAATCTTAATGACACCCTCCAAATATATACACCAACCCGTAACCTTCGCTCAACATCTGACAAATATAAACTAACTATTCCCAAATTCAGGCTCTCATCTACTGAAAACCGTCTCACAGCTAGTGGCTACTAGGAAAACTTGGGCCAATATCGCACTTTTCATCAGAGAATTAACTTGTCTTGCCTCTTTCAAAAGTTCCCTTAAAAAATACTTCTACCCTCAGTAACTTTACTTAATTATAATGATTTACCAATTTTCATAATTTCATGTATTTCATGTTTCTTCTTCACTTTCTGTAGTTTTGTAAGCATTATGGTACATTTTGTTTTTAGCACTCCTAAATGACTGATATAGTATTATCAAAATTATATTTTAACTAGGCTTGAGTCGGTACGGTCGATCACACCGGGACCCGACTGTTGCCGTCGGGTCCCGGTTTCGTTTTTTGAGAACCGACGCTCCGAAAAAAAATAATGAAATATGTAAGAAATTGTAGTTTTGCACACCACTAAAATCAATCCACCTTAAAACTTTAGTATTTAATTGTTACCAATCATTTTCAAGCTCATCCTGAATCAATCCGAACTTCTGATATAAATATGGGTTGCAAAGGAGTTCGCCCCATGGCATGGCGTTGTTGTTGCCAGCTGCTAGCTAGCTACTGTACTGGCCGGGTCTCTCGGTAGGATTAATAAATCAGGTTGAAAGAAAAATTGATGTTTGAATAATAAAATTCTTTCTAAAAAGTACTTCTTTACAACGTACCAATCAAATTATTTTTAAAAGACAAAATAGATATTTTTTCTTTGATTTTGAACACCGCATGCTTCTTTTAAAAGCTGAAAATTACTTGGTAATCACAAGAAGTTTCGATACGGATAGCTGTTGCAAGGCAAGTTCAGACTAGTCTCGGAAAAATGCGCAGTGCTCCTCGTCATTAGCTGTAATGCGTGCCAGAACGAACCCAAACAAAGACGTGATCGTAACGAGAAAAAAATCATTAAAAACTACGAGAGCACAATTGGAAAGACAACTACTCAAAATTATCGTAAGAAGATACATAACTTGGAGGAAGAATACAATAGTTGTCCAAGAAAAGCCACAGAAATAGTGATATCTAAGGAGTTACTATAGGTACAATCATTATCGGAATGGGCCTGCTGATATATCCGAATTACACGTGTTTGAACACGAGGCTAGAATGAAACCAAATACCGCCCTCTAGGGTAAAAAGCAGTATAACATTGGATTCGAGTATTTGCAGCAACGAACTCAAACCTTACTTGGATTTCGATGATTTGCAGCAGGCCTTGCGATAAAAATGTACCCAGTTACTCCTCGATTATCACAATTTCTGTGGCATTTTTGGGGCGATTATTGAATTCTTTGTCCAAGTTATGTATCTGATTATGGTAATTTTGAGCAGTAGTTGTCTTTCCAATTGTGCTCGTAGTTTTTAATGATTTTTTTTCTCGTTACGATCACGTCTTTGTTCGGGTTCGTTCTGGCACGCATTACAGCTAACGAGGAGCACTGCGCATTTTTCCGAGACTAGTCTGAACTTGCTTTGCAACAGCTATCCGTATCGAAACTTCTTGTGATTACCAAGTAATTTTCAGCTTTTAAAAAAAAGCATGCAATGTTTAAAATAAGAGATAAATATTTATTTTGTCTTTAAAAATTATATGATCGGTATATTGTAAAGAAGAATTTTTTAGAAAGCCGTTTTATTATTCTAACATTCATATTTTTGACCAGATTTATTCGACCTGCATAAATCAAACTGGCGGCTCGAATGTTGTCTTTCGATTTTTGCCTCAGTTTTTTTTACTATTAGAGGCACGATAATGGCACTAAACATCGCCAATCATGGATGAAAATAATGTCAAATGGAAGAATATACCGATCTGAGCCGAGGTATGCATGCCATGTGTTGATTTATTTGATTGACAAAAAAGGTCACTTTTAAGGGACATACTGATGATAATAATCATGATTTGCGCTGTTTATAGAGGCAAGTGACAAATCTTGCGAGCTGACTTCGGGACACCGGGTCCCGATCGGTGCGAGGCCGTCGGGACCCGGTTTATGAAAATCCCGACATGACTCAGGCCTAATTTTAACCCATGATTTATTCTCTTACATTGTTGAAAAAGTTGTTATTCGTGACCAGCTAGAGATGAATTATTAAAACAATGACAAAGACTGACCTCCAGCAAGCTTGGATTAATGACATCATTACCGGAAGGCGTATCATGTTCATCTTCAAGCTTGACATTCATCTGAACATTACCCACAGCCCGCAATTAAGCGATCATCTATAATTTGTTCAAGCATCCTTATTCGTTCAAGGATCTCAGTTAGAGTTAGAGATTAAACAAATTGTATAAATACTGTAAAAGCAGAAACTTTTGCATTCACTAAACGTACGGTGCACGAGGTGACCATGACAAAAATCACCCAGTTCTACATCACTTTTCTATCATTTCAACTTAACTATATGAAGAGAATGCCTACCGGTATTCATATTCATATGCATGTATACTGTACATGTACATGTAGTTGCTATAGCATAGGATGTGTCACTTCAATGTTTTTTCTACTCACCAGCTCATAACCGAGAAGATCCTCTTCAAAATCATCTGAATCTGTGTCTTCCACTTGCACAGAAATGATCAGATCGGCATCCATGTCACAGTTGGAAACCTGTAGGCCTACCTGTGAAGAAAAAAAGAAAGAAAGAACAGTTTAATATAGCAATTAGAAATTCTAAGCTCTCAGTCGTTATCATCATCACCATCATTACCATAATATACAAATAATACACATCAGTAAAGTGCATTAGTAAGAATTACCTACACGAGGTACCTTTGGAACAGTCTAACATGCCCGAGGCGATAGCCGAGGATATTTGGACTGTTTTGAATTAAGGTACCGAGTGTGGGTAATTTTACTAATGCCCGAACAAAATGATGTGTATTATTTGTTTTATAAGATTATCTTTTATTTGAGCTATAAAATGATGTCTTATAACATGATTTGGATAATGACCAGTCATTATATCCAAATTACGCGCAAGGCAAAATAAATGCCTGGTCACGTGTACATGACCAATCATTTGATTAGGATCCACGTCATTATCTTATAATACAAGAAAAACAACAAAAATAACGACAATAATAATAAAAATAACAAAAATAATGAGAACAATAACAATATTAAAAACTGTAATAATAATAACAATAACAATAGATTTTTCCTTTTTGTGACTATGTTCAGTGCCTACTTCTAGCCCCAACTTTATGAGCCCAATTGCAATTAATTGCTCATTATCACTCTCTCCCTACTACTAGAACTGTACTTTCAGACATAGATTTATTTTCATTATCATTAATCTGATGATCAGTCTATATGCACATGCAATAATACTTAGACATGTACATGTACAGACATTACCTTCCGAGTCCAGTCTAGTCTTCGCAATAACTGCATGGGCATAAAAAATTACAGAGTTTCATGGCAATTGACCTCTTACGACCTTTGACCTACATGTACATACTAGTATCAAGTTTGGTGTTCATTGCTCCAATGGCTCTCGAGATATTGCAATAATGCGGGGAAAAGCACTGAATTTCAAAGAAAAGTTAGTGTGACCTTTATTACTTTTAACTTTTGACCTACTTGAAGTTCATCGCTCAAACGAGTCCTGAGATAACAAGATTATGAGGAAGTAGGAAAGACAGACAACACAGTAACTAGCACCTCAGGCTCAGGCCCCACCTTCATGGCAGAGGTGTTGAAATAAGTGTAATCAACCACCACTAATTCAACATGATTCTTACAAAAATAGTTACATATATATCCAAAATTAAGCTACTACCCATACATTAACAAATATAGAAAATCAACAGTAGTCTGACTAGACTAAAAGCTTCAGTCACTGATATTGGCAGTTAATTTTTCTGCTGATGAACCACCTCTATATAAAGACCGAAGTACATCGAATGGATTAGTGAGGGAAGTTACGCAATGTAGTTTGTGTGTGATTGCTGATCTCATCGCGCGGAGCAGCTACCAGAAAACGGACAGATTAGCTGAACGTAAGTTCCGATATATTTTGATGTTTTACAATGATTTTCAATGTTATTTTTTATTGTATATTTTTTAATGTAAATTAGATCTACTTTTCCTTCCAATTATCTTTTTTTTCTTCTTCTGAATCCATTTACTGTTAAGTCTAGATGAAGAAAAACTGAGGGACGAGGGGAAAATTTTCACTGGATTCCTGGAAGAATTGGTGGTTATTCCCCCCACCCCTTGTGCGTGCGGCAAGCATTACTATCTGTGTATGGGGAAGGTTGACAAATGTCAGTTTTATTTAAGGATCCCCATACTATAGACAATTATTTCTGTATATGCTCTGCTGGCATTTGCCTATAGTTGCCTCGAGGCTGTATTTCATCCAAGATAGCTTATTGCGATTGGTTTAAAACTGTAGGTTTAAAATTAAATTAGGCACTCTGTACACCCTGATTTTGATATGAATTTGGTTAGTGTTAAATTCTAGATAATGACACTGTGGCAATTGTTGCCATATACCCAGACGTTGACACTGACGCTGACACACAACCCCCATCATATTACTATATGACATAAATATGTCATACAATCGATCATTATCAAATCAACACATTTCTTGCACAGAAACTGTCATATTCAGTATTCATACACTCGACTATGTCTCTCACTCTATGTCAACAAAATAGAATCCCCTGAAAAAGTATCAAAGCAGAACTTATGTATCATTTGCAAAAATTTTATTATTTTTTTTTTTTGTTTTTTGGGGGGGGGGGGGAGCTCTGTCACAGAATATTATTTAATAGGAGTCAATGTCAACACAAGTTTTCTTTAACTATACCGGTAAATTTTTGGACCTGCATTCAATGCATGTGCACGAGGCACATTATGCACATGCACAAGGCACATATGTACCGGTAGTGCACAGTACCGGTATCCACATTCTGTATTTATAAGCTACATGTACATGTACCGGTAGACCTTTGATCGTTCATTATAACCACACACGTCAAATCATAAACAAACCACACACAATGTCATCTTCCTTTATGACATATCAAAAATATACACTTCAATCTTCATAAAAGAAATTATCCACTTACAGTTCCACACGAATGCACTAGCTGTGTCATACAGGCAAGACCTAGTTAACAGTGATTTATTGGTCCTAATTCTACGGAAATTGTTACTGCTATCACGCAGTACAAATTGTTCATAACACACAAAATCATAACAATTAAGGGCACGCTGGCATATCTTGCGCATGCGCTGTGTCACGACGTGGGATGCAATTTGGCAGTTTCATTCACAGTGAGCTGATGTACATGTATGTAACCGATTTACTGAAACTTGGAGTTTGTAAATAAATCTTATTGATTTCTACAATGAGTAAATATTCAAAAATAATTTTATTTGTAATATAATAGAGTGATCTGAGCTGATATAAACAGGTAAAAGTTTATTCAATTACTCTTAATTCAAAAGGACCTTTTGTGAAAAGATTTCATTGATTTCTACAGTACAATTAGGTAAAAAAAATAGTGTGACGAATCAGCCATAATACATGTATGTCTATTCCCCATGTTATTAAAGTGCACTACATGTCAACAAAACATGACATTCTGTGTGTGGGACTGGTATTTCAGTCTAACAGAAAAAACACTTGAAATTTGATTTCCTAAACATGCAGTGGCAAAATTACTCATGTAAATTTTTACCTTTTCCTCTGGCAGGGCAATAAATTATTCTTGTTGTTTCCTCAGTAAATTATACAATTTAAAACAAAATAGAATCCATTTAACTGGGATAAATCCATTGCAAACAATTATTTTCAGAGTGTTCATTCATGAAAATGGGTAAATGAGTTTAAATGAGAGGGTCAAGCTGTCAATCTTGCTCATAAGAAAGAAAAAAGGAGAAAGGGGTGGGGGTGGGGGGAGGGAGAGTTGCATTTCTGTAGGCAAATATAAGAAAGCTTTTTTTTTCTGGTTGAAAACAAATAGAAAAACAGAAGAAAAAAAAAAGCGTCCACACCTGCTTTCTCTTTTGAGGCTACCCGGTACCTGCTTTAAAAAAAAAATTTATTAATGAAAAAACCTTGAAAAACATACTGCTAGAATTATAAAGAATTATAAAAAAGGGCCTCCTTTTTCAAAAAGCAGAATGCTAAACATGTTTTTTTTTTTTTTTGCCTAACAAATGGGAACATTACAAATTTACCACATACTCTCTTTTTTTTCCAGCTAACTTTAAATTTAATTTGACCCCCCCCACTCTTTTCCTACCTTTCTGAATATGTCTAAATTCTCAGGGGATTTGCCTTCATCATTAATGTTTTATTGAAGAAGTGCATCATCATGAAACAGAAATAAAAAGGTTCAGTCATCACATTAAAAATTATCCATTGATAATTTGCCTTAGTTAGAGTGTCACCCATAATCCACCTTAAAAGAAAACAGAGGCGCCTTTCATGTAGACAACCTCTCCCAATTTCAGTTAGTAGAAATTACTGAATGACACACTTTTTGAAATCAAGAACAAACATTCACATTCTTGCAGTATACCCAGACGTTGTGTATCTGGACAGGTTGTGTGTATCTGGACAGTCGATTTAAAATAGCAATTTGTCAAAGTTTACAAGTAATATTTCATAAATTTTCCAAGCCTTACTGTATGTTGGACAATCATACTATATCATCATGAATCTGCTTGCCCCAGGTTAAACTACATGGTAGCCATATCACAACTTACAATCTACATGTAGGCCCTGGCTTAATAGCAAACCCATCCTAAAATGAAATCCAAGTATTAAACTGAATTGATTGAAAAGAACATGCAGCTGGAAAGTTGAAATTGCTCAACTTACATTGTAGTCAATTTGTACAACACAATAAACATCAAAATATGAATGACTAAAACGTACAACCATAAATCATGCATAATGAAAGTATATAAAACTCTCAAATATTACATACAAATCTAAATCAGGGATGTGAGTGCAGCAAACTAAAAAAAGAGGAGATTTGCAAAGCGTAGCGAGCAGACTCATACCCAATGGCTGGGGGTCCAGGAACAAAGCCCCTAATGGGGGTCGAGGGGGCAAAGCCCCCCGAAACCAGAGGTTTTTGCATTTTAAAATGTAGAGAAAACACTATTTCATAGGGGTAAGATTATAATTTTACAATGTTTTAAACATTTAATTTTCCATATTATTTACAATATACATAATAGAGTACATAGAGCATCATTTACTAAATTTCTTCACCATTCCATATGATACCAAATCCAGAAACATCTTCTATTATGGTCTACAATAAAAAATGATTAACGTACCTAAAGTTAAGTATTTGATGCTCTAAGTATTTCTCATTTGCTAGTTCTTTACTCCAGTCATTTTTTTTTCAGTACTTTTTTGCTACTAGAAGGTAGTTCATGCATTTCAGATTTCCTTTTCTCCACTTTCTTCATCAGTTTATGTGTGTGCTCCACCCGTGCCTTGTCAGCATCTTCAATTGCTTTCTCCTTAGTTTGTTTCTTTGAAGGACAAGCAGACTTTCTGGGTACAGTTTGTGACATTCCAGACTTGTGTTCCTTTTCCTGTACATATGACTTGTATGCTGATCTCATATTCTTGCAGAGTTTGGGATTTACCTGATCTTTCAGGTAATTTTTTCTTCTGAAATATCTGATTCCTGATTTTCCACTTGCTGTTAACTCATACTTCACTGTTTGTATGGATGAAAATGTTTCAATGTGCAAGTTGGGCCTTTCAGTGTTTAGAACATTCCCCATTATACTGAAAGATGACTCCACCTGTGGTCCATGAAAGCAACTAACCAGTGCCAGTGCCACTCTTGTCATAACTGGATATTTCTCTCGTAATGAACTCCAGAATATGTCTATTCTCTCTTCTGTATTAACAATTTCTTTGTCTGTATTATACTGCCTTGCTTCCTTCTCATATTCATGAGTTTGCACATCTTTCAGAGCAAATGCCACTAATTGTGGTAGCTGGAGTAAGCGCTGGAGTGTGATTGTGTGGCCTCTACATGCTGGATCAATAGCTGAAGCACACCTCAGCAGTTTGTTGTTCACTGGCATCTTTCTCTGTAAGGTTTGACCACATTTCAGATATGCAGTCTTTAGCTTGTTCACTAGTTCACTTGCAGCAGGTCCCTGTAAATTCTCCTTGATGTACCTGACGAGGAACACCGCATTGTCAGGTAGTATGTTCTCCTCACTCACATTTACTTTATGCAAGGCTTGTGTGTTCAAGATTTCAGGTTTAATGAAACATACAAGAAAGTCCTTCAGTAAATCCTGCTGTTTGTCATTGAGTTTGTGGACAAGTGGTGTCACAGACTGAAAATACAGGACATACTTCTTGAGCATAGGAAGAATGGAGGTGTAAATGTGGAGAAGTACTTTGGTTTTACTCGGGGTATGGAACAGCTTCTTCACAATCCTCTTCTTACGGTCTTTTCCAGCCTGGGTCATTGTTTTTGTCTTATTTGACATTTTAGACTGATGTTTACAGATTTCCTTCTTTACTGATTCACTGATTGAATGTTTTTGATACATGCTATCAACAACTGGGAGATAAGTTGAACTGTCTGATCCAGACAAAAAGGGATAGTAAAAAAGTATCAGAGCATCTAGCAATCGAGATGTATCTACACAAACATCGTATACAGAAAGCCACCTATGGGGCACATATCGCTCTGGAATTGTTGCTTTGATGCCCAGTGCATCACAGATGAAACGCAAGACCTCTTTTTGGTCACTGGACCACTTGAAATCAGTATAGATGTCATTGAGAAGTCCCTCGATGTAGTTATCAAATCCATGGCAGAAGGCTTTTGCAGCATTATGTGCGTGGTGGCATGAGTCTCCATCTATGTCAAGCAACTGAGGAGCTTTCTTACTTCTAATGCGTGTTTCAAGTCCACTTTTTGAACCGCGCATGACGGCACAAGAGTCCATCAAAATAGAAACCAAGTTCTCCCATTTAAGGGAATACTTATCAAATAGAGCTACTAAATGATTGTACAGAGTCTCGCTGTTTACGGTCACTACTTTAAAAGATGACAGATGTTTTGTGACTACTTTGTTCTCCTTCTCTGAAAAATAACTGACTAGGACAGTTACAACGCGTTGATTTGTCTCACTTGTGCATTCATCAATATTCAGTGAGAAGTGAGAGGATTTCAAATCCTCAATGAGTTCTTCATGAAATGTTTTTGATAATCCATGGGTCATCTTATACGAAGCTGTAGTTCTGTCCATTGATAAATTTTCGAGCACTTGTTTATCTTTGGCAAGTTCTTGGTTAAGATGAATAAGATCATTCACGATTGAAAATGGCAGGGAATGTTCAGCTGTAAACGCAAGTATGGTTGCTTCTGCATATGCCTGTCTGTCGGGCAATGACACATTTGGCTCAGAGAGTCCACCTTTCAACTGTTGTTCATGCTTATCCAATTGTTTTTTGAACATGGGGTGAATTCCATATGTTGATGTAGTAGTCATTGGTTGTTTTTGACCTACAAGACAAACAAAAAAAAAATATATAAATAAATGAATAAATACAAAAAAGGCAAACTCATGAACAAGGTTACATTCATATACATGCACCTGCCCAAGTATCACTGTACTCACCCCAAATTCTTTGAAAATAAGTATGTTCTGTACGAAATAATGCATGACAATATATGCCAACATTTATATGTAGAAATGAACAAATCAAATTCCTGCCCACACACACACACACACACCCATCACATGAAAATTTGGGCAGCATAACACCCCCCTAGGCACTGGCCAGCAAAATCACTGATGCCATTCAAATGACATGATTTGACACATGTAACTTGAATGTACCAGTCTTATTAATAAAACTTTCCAGTATAATTATAAAAATGCATAGGCCTACAGCACAAACAAACAACAACAAAAAACACACACACACACAAGAAAACAATTTGATCAGTTAAAGGATTTTGAGGGGTCCGCGATTCTAATTTCTAAAATACAATTGTAAACTCACCTGGAAGTAAAGTATTTGCTGCTCTCAGTTTCAAAACTTTTTGGTGTGCAACAGAGTCCAAATGATCAGTCAATGAAACTCGTCCACGAGAACCATATTTGCACTCCTTATCACACACTACGCACACGGCGTAGCCAGCTTTTTTTACAAGACGGAAAGAGTGAGAAAGTTTTTGATCTTTGTGCGTGAAGTCCATCCAAGACCATTTCCATGGATTTTTAACCAGTGGATCCCGCTTATCTTCCTCCAATGATTCCGAGTCCAATTTCGTTCCTCGCTCAATAAAATTCCGATCTCGAGTTGCCATGTTGTCTCATATTTCACAGATTTTCTTTGAAAGTAATACATATTTCCAAAAGAGAACGCCGATTCTGATTGAAATATCGTAACAAAAATCAATAGCACACTGCACGAAGACATGTGAATCAATGCAAACACCGTACCGTAGATAGTATAGCGATCGAAATGCACGGTACGCCCGGCGCACGCGGCGCGCTGAGCTAGCAATACTCGATGCAGGCCCTGTACTATCTTTGAAGCAGGCGCGCGCGCGCGCTTTTGCTTTTGTATTAGTCTCGCATTCGCAGACCCTTAAAGTAATAAGTTGTCTTGGGGCAAAACGCGGATTTTTTCAATGGAGAAAATAAAAACGCGACGGGGCGATCTAAAAACGCGGAAATTCGCGGAAACGCGGAACTCTCACATCCCTGCTAAATATAAGGTACAATATAAGAAGGAAAGGAGAGAGACGGAACTAGAAAGAGGAAGAGAAGGAAGAAGAATTAGAAAGAAAGAAAAGTTGATCAGAGAAAATATGAAAGATTGGATAAGAAGGGTGGAGAAGAACTGAGTAAAAAATGAAAAGTAGAAAGAGAGGAGAATGATCGAAGACCATTAATATTAATGTGGTACAGTCTTAAGCAATGTTTTTTTTAATATTCCAAACAGGAATAAAGGAATGAAAGTCTCTGCCAAGTGCACCTGAAGTTGAAATATATATATTGAAAAAAACACTTTGAATACTGTACATAATATATTACGGTAACGTCATTTAAAAAAAAATTGTTAACGTCAAAAGAGCAAAGCTATGCCAATCCAGCACCACATTCAAGTTCAATGCAAATTACTCTGTAACTCTAAAAGACAATATGAAGATTTTTAAAATGTCATATTCACTATTACTATAGTGTGAGTCAAAAAAAAGTTTACACCTAGAAAATTGCTAATTATTTTAAAAATCATCTATGAACAGTAAATTATTATACATCTTATGAAAGAATGTTTTATCCCAAATCATTTGGTATCATTTTTGTGTGGTATGTCTTCACGCTTGGATGAACAGAAGGCATTGTTTGCGAGAGTGCAAAAATCGACTTGCGCCAAAGTTGCTTACATGTATGTGACGTTTAAATAAAACAATTGGGATTTGGGTATTAAATCGGTTTCTGCAGAGCCAAATAACATTCCTAACAAAAATAATCATACCACACATATCAAATATCGAATATCAAATATCAATGTGAATTTATGCGCGTGTGTGTGTGCGTGTGAGACTTTGCTTCTGCAAAAAGCATATGCAATACATTTCATTTGATACATTCAATTCATTCTCTCACTCCGCTAATCCCAACATAATACATGCTGTAGGCATCTATTTGGCGCAAGTCGATTTTTGCACTAGCTCTCGCAATGCCTCCTGTTCATCCAAGCGTGAACACATACCACACAAAAATGATACCAAATGATTTAAAACACTCTTTCATAAGATGTATACAAATTTACTGTTCATACATTAGATGATTTTGAAAAATAATTAGCAATTTTCTAGGTGTAAACTTTTTTTTGACTCACACAGTACAAAGCACCTAATGTAGGTACATGTACATAGTCTATGTATGTACAAAAATTATGTATTGTGTGAAGAAAAAAGGGGAAAAAAATAGCAGAGGAAAGAGGTAGGAGGTAGGAAAACAGAAAGAAAATAGAACAAGATGAGAACCAAAGAGAAATGGAAGAAAAAGGGGATTCACACAAACTTGACAAAGAGTCACATGAAATAACATGGATTGTAAAACATCCTAAAACTAAGTACATGGATAATATTATCAAAAAGATATTGCACAAAGTATAATACACTGAAGAAAAAAAATAAAAGCTATTAATAATAATGAGGGTTTATTCAGGATAGACTAGTCTAAAGGTCTACATCTAACTTAGATAACCGATTGAAAGGTGACCTAACCTAGATGTTCGGAATGTACATTTAAGGCCATGTAAAATTGATTACATGTTGATCGTCCGGATTTTTTGAAAAAGAGGAGGAGGGTGTACCATGTTATTTGATATTTGATATTTCAAAATGGCCGCTCGGTACATTTTCCCTGACAGTCGAGGCTATTTTTTTTCAAGATGGCCGCCGACAATTTTTTTTTTTTTAAATCAGAAATAGAGCCATTTTAGCAGTGTTTTTCATGTTTTTTTTCTTTCAAAAAAAAAAAAAATTAAAAAAAAAAAAAAAAAAAAAAAATAAAATAAAATAACAAATAACAAAAAATAGGCGGCGGCCCCCAAAAAGGAAGCGGGCGGGGACGATCAACATGAAATCAATTTTACATGGCCTAATATAGATCTACTATTAGGCCCAACAATGCTTCCTTCTATAACCGATTCCTAATTTTAGATGCAAGTAAGATGAGATTCTCTATTTTATTTTTAGTTTCATTTCATCTCCCTAAATTATTAAATAAACAAGCTTAGATCTAGTTTAATAATGAAAACTAACGTTAGCCTTCCGAATAAAATTACTACGTCAGTAGCCATGAGCAGAGTAGGTGGAAAAGGTGATAGGGAAATTTCCTGCACTGCAGGTCAGTAGGTCTTTAAGTTCTAATCTGGTCCAAATTTGTAGGTGTTTGCTTCTAATTTTCTTCCACGATTCCACAAATTCGAAAGTAGTTATCAACAGTTGGATCATTGATGTGCACAGTGAAATGATCTAGGTCTACTCGTATCGAATTTTCCGAGACAGTCCCGGCCGCAAGTCGTGGCCAAGCTATGGCCAAGCTATGGCCAAGGAGTGACAGGGTAGCGATCGCAATCGCAATCAAGCTGAAATTTCACGACCATGAAAAATGTATCAAAAGTTCGAGATCGGATTGCTCCAAAATTCATCACAGATAACAATTTAAAATCACTTCCAAATGTACACAAACTTCTGCAGATTCCTAATATCAGCACATCTTTTCATAAATATGATTTAATTTACGAATTTAAAGCGTAATTACAGCTGTACTCACCAGCAAACTTTCCAAGAACTAAAAATCTTACTCTGTGTGGAGGGGGGGGGGGGGGGGGGGGGGGGGGGGGGGGTACGTCTGCGCCATCCATACAAGCATACAGTACATGCGCGCTGCGTACAGCACGTACGTACACGCGCAGAAGTTTCGAGAGCGATACGGGTTATACACGCGCAGAATTTTCGAGAGCGAGATATGGAGGAATCGAGGGAGGGGGTTGGAGATGGTAATAGCTAGTCTGGTCCCGCCCGAAAAATCTCGGCCAATTTAATTAAAGCCCGCCAAACTATCGATCAGGATCTGTAGTGAAAGCTATAGTAGCGATGGCAATCAAGCTGAAATATGTAATATAATTAATTATTCACGACGATGAAAAATGTAGCAAAAGTTCGAGTGGATTGCTCCTAAATTCATCTCCTATAACAATTTAAAATTACTTCCAAAGGCTTGTAGACCTCTAGTTGTACTAAACACGGTAAACACTCGGGCTGATATTTGATAAATTATCACATCAGATTTTGTGTGCATGCGTGCGTTTCGCTGGGCCAATATTTTTATGCCTCCGTTACGAAGTAGCCGGAGGCATTATGTTTTCGGGTTGTCCGTCCGTCCGTCCGTACGTCCGTCCGTCCGTACGTCCCGTTCTCGTGATCGCGTTATCTGAAGAACTGATTGACGGATTCCTGCCAAACTTTGGTCATGTATGTTACTTGCAGAGCCGATGAACTGATTAGATTTTGGGGTCACGAGGTCAAAGGTCAAAGGTCACATGGCTCATTATGTATGCAAAAACAGCTCGTGATCGCGTTATCTGAAGAACCGATTGATGGATTCCTGCACAACTTTAGTCTTGTATGTATCTTGCAGAGCCGATGAACTGATTAGATTTTGGGGTCACAAGGTCAAAGGTCACAGGTCACAGGGCTCATTAGGTATGCAAAAAGAGCTCGTGATCGCATTATCTCAAGAACCGATCGATGGATTCCTGCCAAACTTTGGTCATGTATGTATCTTGCAGAGCCGATGAACTGAATAGATTTTGGGGTCACGAGGTCAAAGGTCAAAGGTCACAGGGCTCATTATGTATGCAAAAATAGCTTGTGATCGCATTCTCATTAGAACAGATTGATGATTCCTGCCAAATTTCGATCATGTATGTATCTTGCAGAGCCAATGAACTGAGTAGATTCATGGGTCATGAGGTCATGAGGTCAAAGGTCATGGGCTCATTATGTATCCAAAAATAACTTGTGAACGTATTCTCATTAGAACTGACAGATGGATTACTATTTAACTCAGGACATCTTGCAGAGCCAATGAACTGAGTAGATTTTAGGGTCATCAGGTCAAAGATCAAAGGGTCATATATGTATATGAGAAATTGCTTGTAATCACGATATTCTGAGAACCTCTTAATGGATTACAATTGAACTAGAATTTGAAAAATTTCTTCTGTTTTGGTTTGTAAAATTGCTCTATGACGGAGGCATCATTTTCGACTGCGCGCAGTCGAAGTTCCATCTAGTTGTTAATGGTGTCAGTCTTCAAAAAATATCTGATCTACATTTTATTTTATCCCTTTATCTCCATTCTCTTTTTTCTATCATGTAATTCTTGATTATCTCCACTCTTTTCTTATTAGTCCCAGGCAGCGCTAAGTTGTGATCTTTTTATTTCTTGCTAAATTGTAATGTGTTCGTGCTTTTTACACTTTAGTAATTCTGGGTACTTAAGAACTCCAAGATTTCTTCGAAACTTGCCCCCCCCCCAAAAAAAAAACACAACAACAACAACAAAAATACATGTTTATTTATGCTGCATTTATCCATTATCTTCTTCAAAATGGAGAACTTCTTTGCATTATAATGACCGGTACGTTTCAAAGGCAGTTGGAAAAGACTACCGGTATTTACCTAGTGTCCTACTATCTTCTTTCAAAAGGGAAAATATTGTACTCCGGTCATAACTCATCTGGAAGAAGAAAACAATTCCCACACCCTTTCCCCATAATCATGGTTGGCCTGCATGTATTGCAGTATCGATTTCTCTAGTCAACTTACCTTGGGTTGCTATATAAGCCATCTCATAATTAGCACAAGACATTGTCCTTTTACATGGGCACAAAATGCACCTCTGATTGTTTTTATCATGGTATATAATGTTTTTTGATAAAGTTCACTTTTTTGAAGAAGAAAACCCCCCCCCCAAAAAAAACATGTTTTTAAAACTTACATTGTGATAGCAGATCAGATAAAATTTGGATAATTTTATTTTCTTTTATATGACATCAGACTTTTGGTGGTTCAAGGCTTCCATGAAATATCATTTTCAATTTATGCCTTAGGGGTGCCCGCTTTCAAATAAACAAAGGCGCGCTTAGTTTGTGAAGTAGTGGCAACCAAACCAATCTCCCAATATGGATCCTCATCCTTTTCATTCTCTTGCTCCTCTTACCCCCTCTCTCTCTCTTCTATTTTCTTTGCTCTCTTTTTATTTTTCCTCTTTCTATTCCCTCTCTCTCCTTTTTTTCTTCATATCTCTCTCCTCTATATTTCCATCTCTCTCCATCTATGTTTCGTTTTTAATTTCCTTTCTATTTCTATAACTCTATACTTATCTCTCTCTCTTTTCTCTTCTCTTTGCCGTGTCTCTTCGATCATCTCTCTTTTTGCTCTCTTCATCTATCTATCTCTCTCTCTCTCCATCTTAATCTAATCTCTTTTCTCTCTCCTCTTTTCTATTTCTATTTCCCTATCTCTCTCTTTCTCTACAACAGTCGAACCACTCAATTGCTTGTATTTCACATCTTGCAGAATGGAACAACTACAAAATATGATATATCAATTTTTTTCCAATACCAAGGTATTTCTTTTTTTATTTCTTGTTTTTAATGGCAATTAAAAATAAATCATATGTACTATTTTTACATAAATTCACATTGTCATTTGTTTAGGATAGTAGTATGCATCACACATTATGGTTATGAACTTGGCGGCACCAGAAACTCTGTTCAGAGATGATGCCACTGTAAATTGCCTCAAAATACTTGCCGTAGCAAAATAGTACATGCAATTGTATGGCCAAAAGCAGATTTGTTTGGGGTGGGGTGGGGTGGGGTGGGGTGGGCCCTACTGTACCCACTGATAAGGAAAATAAGGTTTATATTATATTTATTCTTTGGAACCTACAAAAACAAGCAATGCTTTCCAGGAGGTCACTGTTTCATTTCATAATTTTGAAGTTACTTTGTCAACCATGTTCTTTATTGTGCAAACAATAGATATGAAATGGAAATAAATTCGAATCAATCAATCAAAAAAAAAAACATGACAAGTAAAAGCTGTGCAATAGTTCTCATATCTGTGGTTGCTTTAAAAAAAAAAAAAAAAAATCAGTTGACCATCTTGTGTCTGATCGAAGCTTGATTGAGACATGTTCTTTGCAAACAGTAACATTCACAGGCATGAAAGGTTTGCACATTTTAAGAGTGGTTAAAGGGCAATTCAACCCTTGTTATAATTTCATTGGTCTGAAAGCAGACAAATCTGACAAACAGAAAAATGAAAGTTTGAGGTAAATCGGACCAATAATAAGAAAGTTATGAATGTTTGAAATAATGAGCTCTTTGAAATTTATTGTCTCATACAATTCATCGAAGTAGTACAGTGGAACCTTGTTGGAAAGAAAACAGTACATGTACAACAAACTGTTTGTTAAAACAAGGGTAATTTTGCTGGTCTTATGTCCTTCTTTTTCATTAGTTTTTTTTAGCCCTTTATACAACAAGGTTTCAATATGACAAGGAAATTGCCTTGCTTCCAAGGAGTTTATAACGAGATTTCATCATTTAAGTCTTTAACAATAGTCACTCAGCGAAATAATAAATTAACCCATTGCCTACGAGTACCAGGTGGTCCCTGTGTTAAGCCTATGGGAATTAGAGGATTCAGCAGTCGATGGGTTAAAGCACTGATCATGTATTGCCATTATGAGTTGATGATGTCATCTGTCCGTAAGAGGTCCATCGCACCACAGGCAATGAGAGCTAAGAAGACTATGAAGCCAGGCGCTGTCTGTAGAATAAAACAAAAAGAAAAAGACACAAGCAGATAATTAACTTTTTTTTTTTTTTAGAGTAATTAACTTACTCTGTTCACATTGATGTGTATTTCATATGTATTGTACATTTGTAGGTTTATTTGCACTTTTTTGTTTTGTTTTGTTTAATATGTAATTGTTTATCAGTCTATTTTGTTTGTTATAGCGCTTAGAGACGTCGGTGGTAAGCGCTCTATAAATAACATTTTATTATTATTATTATTATCTTTATTATGTTTGTAGGGCAGGTTTAAAATAAAAACAAGAACAAAACAAAAATAAAGAAGAGAATATCCAACTACAGGTAGACTATCTTAATGTATGCAGTGCAAGTTTAAAATAATTTGATGTAGGAGTATGGAAATGTTCTCCCCTCCCCCTATAATTCATCATATCATCTATCCTACAATGGAAGGGCCACTGGCATCATGGATAGTGGGGTGGCCTCTTGTCCTATATTTTTTTAAAAATAATTTGTTATAATTTTTTTTTTTTTTTTTTTTTTTTTGGGGGGGGGGGGGGGGGGGGCACATATTACACACAAAAACCTTGAAAGAAAAAAAAATAGCATTATGAACTACATGTATTAGAATATTGCTTCATGTTCTTACGGCAGTAACAGTCCAGGTGATAATGCTAAAACAAATTACTTTTTAAAACAGTGGAACTAATAACAATCTCTTTGGACTAAGAAAATTACAATGTTACCTGTAGATAAGATCTTGTTTTCCTTAATAGCTCAAAGATAATTTAGCTTACAAAGAATTGGGACCAGAAATATTATCAAGTTCTAATCGCGGCCCTTAATAAAGAGGGTCCACTTTGTCAATTTTTTTAAGGAGACTTAAATAGAGGCAATTAAAGTCCATAAAAATGAAAATTTGGGAAACTGATTTCTAGTAAGTTTAGGCTTCTCCTTTATACCTATCAAGTGTTAATATTAACTAATTAACTATAATTCCAGAAATTATAAAATAGTCATGACTAAAATGAACTAAAATTACTTCTTGTTGTACCTGTTTCTTCCTTGGATGCATAACAAGTTCTACAGTAGGCACAGCTGCTTGGTTTCAATGTCTGACACAGCATCAAAGAAAAAGTACATCGCTCTGAAAAGATGTCACAACAGATATGTTCACCATTAAAAAACAAAAAAATGCTTCCATCTTCTGATTGAAAGTATTATGACACACCAAGAAATAAATCAAACGGCATGCACTGTTATTGTTGATTGCATTCTTGGCATTAAGTCAAATTTGACTATTTATGCCTAGTCTGGTTTTTTAGTTTAATCCGTCAAAGTAGTTGAGTCGTAATATTTCCTAGCTTGGAAACTGTGCACTGTATCGTCCCGGCCAACCCTGCTACGTACATTGAGCGAGTTTATCAATCCTTCGGATATAGGCCACTCATGCACTGTTTGTCTGTTCCCCTCAAATTATGATTTTCACCTGTCTAAAGTTCATGCAAATTTGGTAAAAATCAAACTAACACATAACCACTTCAATTTGTGTGGAATTGTTTTCAATCCCTGACATATAGCCCCCTCAAAAAAATCTTGTTTGACCTTAGGCTAACATTCACCCTAAAATTATTGGGAAAAAAAAGAGATTCATGTCATGGCCCCCAACCTTTTCAAAGTTTCTTAAACATACATCAAATTATGTAGACAGAAACTTTGAACTTGAAGGCTTTTTGGAAAAAGGTAAATGTGATAATCAGCAAGATTGAGTCCATTGTTTATTTTCATCATTCTGAAACCTCACAGTACACATAACGGATATCATATAAACAAATACAATTTAAATAGTAAAGGTTTCGAAATGGATCTGAATCTCCATGGAATTGATATTTAAGACACATTACCTGCGCTCCAGTTTCTGAAATCGCCGCCATCTGAATTTTTCATTCTGCCCTCTACGATGATAATGCGCGTATAATATACAAGTTGGCAGTCAACTGAATTACTGCTCATGTCGTCTGCTATCAGATTTTCATAATTTAAGATTCTCTTGCTGGGGAGAGGGCAGTGGCGAATCCGGTGGGGGGGCTAGGGACCCGGGCCCCCTCCCTTGGCAAAAAAAAGAACACGGTTAAAAACAGGTAAAAATACGTAAATTTTACCTTTTTTTGTTAAAAAGAAGACGGGCCCTGGCAAAAAAGAAAGAAAGTATTTTGTTTCTGCTCAAGGGGGGGGGGGGGGGGGGGAGGGGGGGGGGGGGGCTAGGTTTTGAGTTTTAAAAAATAGTGGGCTACCCCCCCCCTTCCCGTTTATTCACCGACTGGCTCTTTCGCCGCTAACTGATAAACCCTTGCCGCCAGCTGGATCCGCCCCTGGGAGAGGGTACAAATCAGTAATAATAATAATAATAATATTCCGCTTTTATAAGCTCTTTATAGATATACTATTGTCCGCACACACTGTATGCACAATCTCCACTCCCTGGGGAGCATTCCAGCCAGTAATCTCTCACCGCCAAAGGAAAAGGCTTCACATTTGCAGCTACCAACCAAAGTAGGCCTATACTGGCTTGATGTCAATCCAGTTGGGTCATGGCCTGGGGGCTGGGGCACTCGTATATAAACAGTTTCATTTTTAATTTATTGAGGGAAAATAATTATAAAGACCCAATACCGGTTCATTATACTCTAAAATGAAAGCAGGTGCATAATTCCAAGAGCTTAATGTATTAATTGTTCCGCAGGGGTGGGCGTGGCGGGGAATGAATTTCCCCTTTTCATCTCAGATTTTTTTTCTCTATAGTGGGAATCGCCCTAGCCCTCTTGATGTTTTGGTAAAGGTAGGGGGGGGGGGGGGATGGTTCACAGCCTTTTTTTTAGTTTACCCCTATAATTTTGTATTATTCATGGTTATTTTATTTCTTTAAGGGGGGGGGGGGGCATTACTGTTTTGGTCACCTTGGATTCGTCTATATATTATGCAGAAAGTGCATGGTGACATTATGTAAATGCTTTAACTCGCCTTTCTTACTTTGGACAGTCGCTTAAACAACAAAAAAATGTTGGCTACTCCACTAGAGAGAGCCTGAGGGAGTGAGAGAGAGAGAGAGAGAGAGAGCGATAGCGCGCTAGATAGAGAGAGAGAGAGAGAGAGAGAGAGAGGGGGGGGGGATAAATGGGATTGGGGGAGGGGTGGGTGAGGTGACACCTAGTCGACTCAATAATTTGATAAACATTTTACCCTAGCAATTAATTGACGAAAAACATTATAATCATACTGAATATCATTTAATTTGGTCTGAAAATTCGAATTTTAGGGACTTGTATTTCGAATAACTATGTAATTTTCTCATTGACATAATAAAATCTTTATCTTTTGTTTAAAACAACAAACAAAACAATTTGTTTCTTAATTCAAACCACGCCCCTGCATGGTGATTCAAGTATTCAACCCACACCCATCTCCATTATTAATAAGCACTTTGTTCAAGTCTAATGCTTTAACTGCTATGAAAATTCAGAAAAAGTTTGCATTCTAAACACATCGGGATTTTGGAATTTCAAATTTCTTTCAAATTGGAGGGAAGGAGGGAAGGAGGGAAGGAGGGAAGGAGGGGGGGGGGAGTGGGACTATTGCTCTTAAACCCAGCCAGGATCCTACAATCTTCTTTCAAAAGGAAAAATATTGTATTGGGGTCAAAACTCGTCTGTAAGAAAAAATCTCTACACCCTTTCCCATAACCATGATTGGCCTGTGCATGTATGCAGTGTCTTCTCACAAGTCAATAACCTTGGGTTGCTATAACTTTTCTCTGAAGAGAGAAATATGCTTCACCTTGGCACAATACATTGTCCTTGTACATGGGCAAAACAATTACAAAATACACCTCTCCGATTTGTTTTATGATGGTAAATAATTTTTATAAAATTCATTTTTTTGGAAAAACATATCACACAAAATCTTGTTTTCTTACTTAAAACTGTGATGTTGAATAACCCAATTCAATTAAAATCGGTAACGAAATGAACACAATTTTTTTTTCATATGACAACAAACTCTTGGTGGTTCGAGGCTTTCATGAAATAACATTTACAATATATTATTTGTCATCAAAAGGGCCGAATAAACAAGGTGTGCTTAGTTTGTGAATTAGTGGCAACCAAAACCAAACCCTCTCTTTTCTGATTTTGGCCCTCCGCCCAGGCACGTAGCCAGAGTTTGATGTTTTTTTTTTTTGGGGGGGGGGCACATACTTGTAATCGATCGAGGTAAAAAAAGGGGTCTAAAAAAGTTCAACCGATCTTGGATTTAAAAAAAAAAAAAAATTGGCGGGGGGGGGCAGCACATAATTATGTGCGCAACTGTCTCCTCATTCGTTTCATCATATTGCTCCTCCTATCACTCTCTCTTCTCTTTGCTATCTCTTTTACCGTATCTCTCTTCTCTCTTTTCTTTGCTGTCCCTTTTTCACATCTCTCTAGTCTTATCTCTTTCTTCCTTTTTTTCTTTCGTATTTGACCCCGAAAATCGCGTTGAATAATCCCAATTCAATTAAAATCGGCATCGAAATGAAGACAATTTTTGTTTAATCTCTCTTCATCTTTCTATTTTCTCTTCTCTATACTGTCCCCTTTTCACATCTCTCTTATCTCTTTCTTTTCTCTCTCTCTCTCTTTCTTTCCCTATTATCATACCTCTCTTCTCTTTGCTGTTCCTTTTATCATACCTCTCTTCTTTCTTTCTATTCTCTCTTCTCTGTCCCCTTTTTCACATCTCTTTTCCTCTCTCTTCCTTTTATCATACCTCTCTTTCTATTCTCTCCCTCCCTTTTCTTTGCTGTTCCTTTTATCATACCTCTCTCCCTCTCTCTTTTCTTTGCTATTCCTTTTATCATACCTCTCTTCTTTCTTTTTATTTTTCTCCCCTCTCTTCTCTTTGCCGTTCCTTTTATCATACCTCTCTTCTTTCTTTTTATTTTTCTCCCCCTCTCTTCTCTTTGCCGTTCCTTTTATCATACCTCTCTTCTCTCCATCCATCTATCTTCTATCTCTCTTTGTGATCTCCTTTCTATTTCCGTTCTCCCTACTTCTCTTCATTTTGCTTTATCTCTTCAATCATATCTCTCTTTTTTCTGCTTTCTCAATCTATGTCTATGTCTCTCTCTTTCTTAATATAATTGAGTTTATTGATTTCACATTTCACATGCAGAAATACTACAGATAACAAAATATACATAAAATACATATTGTTTCATAATTAAAAAAAATAAATCATTATACAAATGTTGAAGTGACTGCCATTTAGTAAAACATGTGTTATACATACCAGATATAGAATAAATATATCTCATCTTCATAATATTGAATAATTTCCTTCTTCAAAGAACTAAAATTTGGAATTTTGTTATTAAGCTTTTGAACAAATAGTTGATGCTTAATCAAGTCACCATGCAATTTAAAGCATCGTTTCTTTTGTCTTCAAAATTAAAAATTACATTTTCTAAATTAAACTCTATCCGTAATCGAGAACCTTCATTTATCCATTTCACCGTTTCATTCCAGATTGATTTATTGATTTCACAATTGTAAAAGAAATGTACAATATCTTCCACCTCTTTTTTACAAAACGAAAATTTATCCTTACTCACGATTTCATCTTATACAGTTGCTTGTTCAAATACAAAATTCTATTTACTATCTTACACTGAAAATATCTCAAACCGATAACTGGAGTAAAACGAAATATCATTCTATGATATTTCTGCATTCTTAGACATTCAGGGGTATAATCTAAATGTCGTTCCCATTTCAGACATATTGAGTTCACACAATTTGTTTTTCCCAGAAAAGTTTTGTAAATATATTGACAGCCTTTAATGTCATGTACTAATATTTTGATATCTAACACCATTAGAGGATCTACTACATTTTTCAATATGCATTTGATATCGACACTTTATAGCTTGAGTTACAGAATAATAAGACAAATAATTTAGTTTCAAGCAGAATTTTTGTTCACATTGTTCACGAGTCAGTTTTCCCTTATCATCAATCAAATCATTTATACATCTCATGCCTTTTTCATACCAAGATTTAAAAAATACAGATTTTTTTCCCAATTTTTATTGAGCTATTTCTCCACAACGGATAAGTTAACCAATCATCTCCCTCTATTATAAGACTCAACATAAACAGAGCGTGAAACACATGTCTCCAAAAAGGATTAGCAACTTCATGAGACAATGCCAAAAAATATTCATCACCAAACCCTACTACAAATGGTTTTGTTAAAAACGATTGCATTAAATGATTAACATCTTTACATGTTCCTAAAACCATTCTTCGAAGCTATGTTAACTTTAGTGACATCTTAAAAAAACTCAATATCTGGCATTTTAAGTCCCCCTTCTTCATATGTGCCAACAACCTGTTTCCTACTAATTTTATCTGGCTTATTCTTTCTTATAAAGTTAAAGAACTTAACTTTTATGGTTTTCATTAACTTAGCTGAAGGATCTGGGATTGCCATAAACAGATGATTAAACTGTGGTAACAGTAATGATTTAGCAACTGTAACTCTACCAAGAACCGTTATGTTCCTTTTGATCCAAGAAATCATCTGGTGTTTTACTTTGTCAAAAATTCTATCATAGTTATAATCTGGTATTTTGTCAATAACAACATGACAGTCAGCACCAAGATAACAAAAAAAATCATTATGTACATAATTCACTTGTCTTCCTTCTAATTCTATATCTTCATTACATTTTGAGGCCCCAATCCAAATTGTGTTTGTTTTTTGGATATTGATCTTCAGCCCACTACAATTTCCAAATAAGTCCAAAACATGTAGTGCATTACAGAAACTAGCAGCTGTGCCATCAATAAACAATATTGTGTCATCAGCATACTGAAGGATCTTAAATTCCTTTGAACCGACAGAAATTCACTTCACAGAGTGTGAATTGCAAATTAACAACCCAAGAATTTCGGCGCACAACAAAAACAAGTATGGAGAATTTGGATCCCTTGCCTACATCCCCTTCCTACACGAAATCTAGAAGTTATTTGCCCATTAACCATAACACTAGAGTATGCATCACTACGCAATATCTTTATCCACTTTATGAACGAACTACCAAAGTTAAAAAAGGAAAGTGTTTTATACAAAAAGTGGTGAGAAACAGTATCGAATGCTTTTTCAAAATCAATTAACAAAATCATTCCAAGAACATTTTATTTTTCAGTATAAGCAATTATGTCATATAGAACTCTAATTATTTGTTTCTTTTTTTTTAATGGCAAATTATGTAACCATTGTCACTCTCATTGAGGGAATGTTGTAAAACTCAACATAATCTATATTTGAGGGGGAGGGGGGGGGGGGTTACAGATTTATTTTAAAAAGTTTGATCAACAAGAAGCATGCATATAGACACTTTAAACATAGACAATTGCTGAAATAGCAAAGGCATATACAATCATGTACACCAACAAAATAATTAGATCAGAGTAGCCTACATACAACATCATTGCAAATTTTAAACTCAATATAATTTTTTAGGGATATCAGCCCATTATGTTCCATTCTCGAACAAGAAATTGTTTTGTTTTTTAAACAATTATTAAAGAGCACTTTTGAGAGCTCTACTATTTAGTAAATAATAGACAACTAGACGAACATAGTATAGTGATACGTGCATGCATACGTTTACAATCAGTGCGTAGTGTGTTACATGTGAATACCCAAGATGAAATATAGTTCTGATCATAAGATATAAAACATTGAAACATGTATCTACAAAGACCACCGTGAACAGATATGTTTTGAGTAATTGTTTGAAAGAACTAGCGGAGGAAGCTTGGCGAAGGAGAAGAGGAAGATTGTTCCAGAGAGATGGGCCTGCGTGGGAAAGATGTGGTCACCCCAAGAGTCAGTCGGGATCGGAACTTGAGATGGCAAAGAGTCTGCATGGCCTTAGTCTGCCAAAGCGTGGAGAACTGGAAACATACCTGAAAATATTTTAGGTTTTAAGTTACAATCAGCACAACAGCAAATAGCAATCATTTGTACGAAACTGACAAAATCTATTGAGACTGGATACTCAAGAGTACTGGATACATGTTCATGAGGTCATGGAATCATTTTTCATCTCTGCACCAGCGTTGCAATATACCGTAAGCTATTTATTAAGTGCCTCCATCACTGTAAGAATTTTTCTAAAATGCACTGTTGAGATATTCTGTAGAAATCTGGGGTAATTTGTGATAATTTTAAACTGGCTTATACTCCCTTAAAGGGATCCGGTAACTTTGTCTCAGATTCTGAAATAAAATTCTGGATTTAGCTCATGATGCAATGATAATTATAAACCTTTAGGTCAGTCAGGAACCCCATGACTTTTACAAGCCGATCGCCTGTCTGATTATCAAGATATTTATGATTGGAATTACAAATTTTGAAAACCGTTCGCCTGACGGTTTTCATAACACTACAGTCTATTGGGGAAAACGAGTTTGTTAAAACCGGTCACTCAAAGATTTTTACTTTTTTGAGGAACTTCTTGATCATTTTGAAGCGCAATTTTTTTAGGGCTTCAATATTACACCATATCACAGACACTGATAACACGTAGGGCCTTGTATCTCAGATTTAACATTGTTAAACGATCCCTTTAAGGAATATTATGTGATCATTTCTCGAGTCTTGAGGCCTGTTGCAAGAAAGTTCTGGATATCTTATTCGTACCCTTGATAAAAATACCAACTTGCTTTCATTTGAACGAGATGTCTACGTACAAGAATTAATGACGGCTTCCTGTAACAGACCTGTCTTACGTAAGTTCTCTTAGTAAGCATTCATAATAATATATCCCTTCTTATCATAGGCTACTCATTCTTGCAGATATACTAATTTGCATGAATTAATTCTATTAAGGATGAAATGGAACAGTATGTTTGTTTTATGTTTATACGTTTATTGTTCACTTTCTAGTCTTCTTTTTGACAGTACATGTACATGTATAAAACTGGATTTGTGAAAATACATCTATACATCATCCTCTACGATGACTTGAAATGAAACATAAAATACAACGAAGGAAATATTCTTAAAACAACAGCCTTGAGCGAAGTTTGCCACATTGGGTCATTTTCATTTGGGGTCATTCATGAGGTTGAGAGAAAATATGATTGAAGTTCTGGATGTGTTCTTTTACATATAGAATATCAAATCAACTGTTAAAGATATAGCTGAATACTGAAAAAAATTACTGCTGTTTCAGTACTTTTTAGAAGCATAACATGGACATCACAGTTATTTAATATTACATTAACGCTCATGTCTCAAGTTTATTGGACTTTTAAAACTTAAAGATAAACTTGAGTTCTGGTAAAAAAAAGAAAATGAATTCTCACAGAATCTAACGAAACTATACACTGAATGTTCAAGATTACAAATAAATGTCATGTGCCAAACAATTTTTGAAGAAAATGTATACTGGCTGAGTAATGAGCATATAAAGATAAGGAAATCAGGGTAGTACTAGCCCCGACACCATGTGTGTTGTCCCATATACATCTTTCTGTGTAAGTGATTGTTACTTTACCAAGACTCTGCCAAATTTATGATGATTTTGATGACTCCAGAACCTTGCATTACACACCATTACTTGATCAACTTTTCTGATCCATTCCACACCTTTTCTTTCACAATGCAATCGCATTACCAGAACTCAAGTTTATCTTTAAATCTAAATAGAGTTGGTTATCCAGGGCTGTCGTTTAAAGCCGGTAACCGGTAAAACTTGCCGCCTATTCACTCGTTTCTTACCGGCTATAATTAAAAAAAAAAAAAAAAAAAAAAAAAAAAGAAGAAGAAAGATTGAGTATGGTGCATCATCTCATCAGTTTAATTAAAAATTACAAAGTAATGGTACAAAGTGATAAATAATTATCAACTTAATAACTTTTCTTATGAGTTATGATTGTTCATGTAATATTAAACATGAACAATATGTGTGTTTATTACAATATATGTGTAATACAAGGTAGGAAAGATAACTACAAATTTTCTTCTTAGGTATGCACCAGATTGCACGATTTCAAGTGGAAAATCCCAAAAGGTCCCTACCGTAGGAAGGGGGGACACCCCCCTCCTACACCCTCCCCCCCTCGGTCGCTTCGCTCCCTCGCAGTGATGGTACCTCCTATAAAATTCAAATTACCTCCTTCAAAAATAATTAACAAGACCCCTGGGTTATCTGAGATATCATTGGCAAACTGTTTGTTGTTATATCAGGCAAACATGTCCAGAAACTTTACCAAATCATATGAAATGAGGCTTATGACCTGACAGAATATAGAGAACACTATAACAATATTAACAGAATGTTCACTTCTACTGCTTTTATCAAAATACATTAAAATTATGAAAGAGACAGCTCCATACAGAATCTAGTTTTGTTGTTGTAATGTAATTCCTGATTGAGAAGAAATGTAGGTCCAGTGACCTTTAATATAACAACAGTACCTATAGTAGTGTTATAATAAATATTGATGGTTCTAATTCAGCCTGCGTAATGGACATTTTGTACTACAAGTCCCTATTATAGTTTAAATAATTTGACCAACACTTGGAAAAAATTGAGAATTAAGATCACAACATTGTTGATGCCACAAACATGTACCGGTATATGGTCTTGCATATCTGTTAATCCTCAAAGTGCAGTGGGTAGATTGACTCCTTTGAGTGTGGGATACAAGTGTATCTCATACCTTTGGAAGTTTTGTCTCAAGAATTTCAATAATTGTAATAATTTTGCTTAAAGCCAATGAAAAACATTTCATACACAGTTACTTCAAACAAAACATCAATAATCACTAGTCCTGTTAATGGAATGTTGTAGAATTGGGGGGGGGGGGGGGGGGTATAAACTTTCTCAAAGTTTGATCAAGATACATACAACAGCTATTTCAGTAAATTGCTAAAATTATGTATGCAACACCATAGCAAGTAAGAAAAGTAACAAGTAACAAATGATATCTACATCCATTTCAAATATTATGATTTTGAGGAATCCCACAAGACCATGGCTTGGGTGCTACATATAAGTTACTATGTATTTTTATGCTTTTGCTGAGTAGCGGGCTATTGGCATTCAAACAAAAGGTAGTGTGTAACTCTTAAAAAAGGGAATATTTTGCAGTGCTTGTGAATAGAACTCTAATACTGGGATTTAATTGAGGAGTTTCAGGCAATATGTACCAAGTTTGTATTGTAATCTTTCAATCGAACTGAAAACCTGACTTCGAACTTGTTGTGATAGTCATCCAATTTTTTCTAGAAAAACATTTTTTTTTTTCACCGTCGCATATTTCTTCATCTCACTACATGAATTATAACATGTGGGGCAATGCACATTTGTATCCACCCACGTACGGCAATAATCCCAACACAATTATGATCGACTCGGCAGTGACAGAGCACAATTCCGGGCCAAAAATTTCATATTAAGCATCATAGGAATTACATAAAAATTTATCAGATACAAGATTATAATATAACATTCACATTAGAAATATTTTTTCTGATGTCAGAACTTCCGATGGATGATTTGAAAAGCGTTGAAAACGAGTGTCATTTTCAGGACGATGCGATCTATATGATTCGAACCTCTCTCTCATAATCCTACCATCTCAAATTCATGGATCAGCAAACTTGGTCAATATATCACTGCATATAGATATAGCTCAGTAAGTTAACAACAGGTCCTTACAAAAAGCATATTTAGACCCCTTTCTTTCCTAAAGACCCTGTAATCTATCACATGTATATGATAGAAGCCTTACCAGAATGGATTCGCTGAAGGTCGCGTTGAAATTCCGGTACTGTCATACGACCTCCGCGTCCTGCACCAAGCAAAAGAGACAATGATAGCTGTAGAACAATGTAGAACAATGGAATAGAAAAGACAAAGGAAAAGAGTACTTCTTGATAAGATGACAAAATAAACCAGCAGCAAATGTAATCTTGACTTCTGCTAATAACGGAAAGAAAGTCTCATTCCCATTTGCAGCAGTATGGCAAGCCAAAAGGGAAACAAAACGTGGTCATTCGTCCATCTTAAAATCATGCAAATATAATTTGTCTTTTTTTGAAGTCATGTCTCTTTTTAAGGCTTTCATCTGTTTTCTTTTGTCTTTTCACAAATCATTCACCTAGCTATTTCCAAACTATTCGTCTTCTAAACAACCATCAGTCTTCTTGTAAACTGTTTGTCTTTACAGAAATCATGTTGATATGGTGATTATTTTACCTGACTGCTAAGAAAGCATAAATGCTTGTAAGTAAGCAACCAGACGGTTGACAGCTTTAGGTCCTCTCCGAGGGACCTGGTAATGAGGATTAATGCCTTACCAAAGGGCACTAACGCATCGACTTGGTTTCGAACCCGGGTCACCGGATCACGAGACTACTGCTCTACCGACTGAGCTATCGCGCCTGTTTCCTTTTGCATATGATAATTTGTTGAAAGATGAATTATTTTCCTTTTGCAAATTATATTTTGCTGAAAGATGAATCATTTTTAAGAAAAATGATTTTTTAAAGGATGAATGAAAGCAAGGGTAATATTATACATGAACTACTTTGTAGGCCCCTTGAGCATCCCTATAATTGATACTTGTGCAATATAAATGTACATGTAGTTATTTCTGTATTTCAGCCAATATTTTTTGCATAAAGATATTTTCAAGGATTTAAGGACAAATTTGTTACCGGTAATTGTTAAATTTGATCTAAAGGGAAGGTTGAGTTCTGGGAAGAGGTGAAATATAAATTGATAGTGTTATCATTGTATTATGCAAGTGCATGTGGAAGAACGTTCCCTGAAAAGCATGGCTCTTCAAATGCCTTAATATTCTAAATATGGCATGCAATCATAAAAATCGGCATTATAATCAAGCAAATTCCACTAGTTTGTAATACATGTGGAAGGTCCATCTATAACGTACTGTACAATATGGATTTAGAACTGCTTTAAGCTAATTTCTCTCCAAGTGCATTCACTAGCAGAACAGAAGATTAGATATGATTATGATAAAGACTAGATGGATCTTCGACTAGCTGCGCACAGTCGAAAATGATGCCTCCACCAAAGAGCGATTTTTCAAACCAAAACAGTAGCTATTTTTAAAATTTGAGTGTGATTGTAACCCATTAACAGGTTCTCAGAATATCTTGATTACAAGCTATTTTACAGATGACCCTTTAATCTTTGACCAATTCATAACCCTAGAATTCAAATCAGTTTATTGGCTCTGCATACATACATCTCCTGAGTATTTGATAGTCCGTCGGCTCCAATGATAATGCGATCACAAGCTATTTTTTCATACATAATGAGCCCCATGACCTCAAAATCTAATCAGTTCATTGGCTCTGCAAGATACATACATGATTAAGTTAAGTAAGCGGGAATCCATCAATCAGTTCTTGAGATAACGCGATCACAAGAATGGGACGTACAGACAAGCTGAAAACAATGCCTCCGGCTACTTCATTTCAGAGGCATAAAAATATGTTTCTCATTGCACCTTATGTCCATTTTTAACTAAGATAATGAGCCTTTGATTTTACTAAGAATACAAACAATTCATCTTTCTTTGACCATCAGAAAAATAATTTTTGCTCTCATTAAATAATTAGGTATGTGCAGGAGACTCATTCAAGACATTAGACATTAAAGCACAAATTACCAGTACAATATTTCTGAAATTATATTACAGGAGCTCAAGAATTGCCATACACATCACATTAAAATCTTCTTGTTGTTCCTAATGATACGATAACGTTGTTATAACTTACCGGTACATGTACAAAATGTTTTTGCATGTATGACATGAAGGGATCCGCCATGAATATGCACACTTCTTTCACAAGAAGTGTACTCTCTAAAACAGAATGAGAATTGAGGGGTATAGGTCAGTACGTGGTTCACAATGGAAAAAGGCGGCAGGTTTGATTTTTTTAAATGACAGGTTAGAAAATAAGTTCAAATTGCATCAGAGAGCATCTAAGAATCCTGGAGCCCACAAGTCATGTAGGCCCTAGAACATGGCTGCAAGGGACTTTTACAGCACTTTATGTCAATCATACTCCTTCCAAGTTGCAAATTTAAATGTTTGAATTTTGGTTTGTGGACTTCCCTGGCATCTAGGCATAATGATTCATCATAGTGCAATTCGGTCACCACTAAAGATCTGAATTCATGTTCTGGCTTAATTAGAGCATGATTTCCTTGACAGCAGTGAAATAAATATTCCACCTGGAAGAAGGTTAGAGCCTGTGCTACAATAAATATAGTGTGCACATTGTGGAAGAGAAAAGAATCCAGTAAAGAGCGTACTAATAAATGTACAGTGCGTGCATGTAGAGAAATTGTGTAAATCTAGATTTTCATTACAAGAAGCCCTGTCCCCCCCCCCCCCCCCAACAACAAAAAAAATGCCTCATAGGCGTTCTGGACCGAGGTTGCATCTCTTTAGCCTTAGCACATTTCACACACTTCTTAACATAAGGACCAACTTCAGTATTCATATTTGGCCAAAAGGCCTTAGATCTCATTAATTCATAGGTCTTATTTCTACCTTGATGTCCCCATTCATCATGACATCCTACCAACACATTCTTACGTAAACATTGAGGAAGTAAAACTACCTCTACTTCCCTTCTTCTCTCTCTTCTCTTTGCTGTCTCATTGATCGATTCTCCTTTTCTTTTTTCTGATCTTTCCCGTCTATCTATCTCTCTCTTTAATCTAATCTTTTTACTCTCTTCTAATTTACATTTTTATTTCCCCACCTCTCTACTTTTCTCTCTCTTCCTCTTCAATAGTCAAACCCCTCATTTGCATCTATTTCAAATCATGCAGAATGCAACAATTAAACAATATAATATATCTAAAACTAATATTTTGCCCTTGAAAATTTAGAAATTGCACCCCCCCCCCCCCTCGAGCACCATGGGAAAGGGCCTGTCTTCAAAGAAAGGTCAAATTAACATGTTTTTACTCGTTTTTTTCCGCAGGGGAGGTGGCCTTGGCCCACCTGGATCCGCCACTGGGGTAGGGGGGGGGGGCACATAGGTCCACATATCTTTTTCATTCTGTTGCTCCTCTTTGGCCTCCTCCTCTTTTGTCAGTCTCTATGATTTCCATTCCTTCTCTTTTTTCTACTCTCTTTTTTCTTAAAATCTATCTATCTCCTTTCTACTTCCCTCCTTCTCTTTGCTGTCTCATTGATCGAATCTCCTTTTCCTTTTTTTGATCTTTCCATCTATATTTCTCTCTCTTTAATCTAATACTTTTTACATGTACGTCTCAACCCCCCTCCACCAATCACACCGAAGAAGTACATCAACATATATTGTTCTGCTACTTGGATTTGTCAGAGCTGATATGAAAGGCTTTCATGTGGTTGCTGATTATGATTGTCAACTGTAAAATCAAAAACAAGACAAATAGCCTCCTCACCTTGCACGTAACGACGTGGAGGCGGACAACGTGTTTCGTAACGAGAGAAGCAGATGAGATTTTTCAAAAACACTTCAGATCCAATTCCAGATGGTTTTAGGTAGCCTTTCAACAAAGCCTCGAATTTCACTTTCTCCCTCTGTTAGCATGAAAAAAATCAAATTGATAAATATGTCAAAACACTGTTAACACTTTGCATTTTGTATAAGGCTACAGGTTCTTCACTGATCTACCCTGTTGGCTTTCTAAGAGTGCTTGCTATGCTCATTTGCTTTCAAATGTATATTCCCTTTATTACCCCTAAAAGCTACTCTGTTCGTTTCCTTATGATGCATATTTATTTTGGAGAGAACACCAGGAATAATTTTTCAGATGTCACAATAATGAGACGATTGAGGATTTTTGACAAAAGCTGACAAATGTGATCTTTAAAAACTTTTAATTTCTTTTCAAAGTACTGCATTCCAGTGCAAGTTCATACCAAAATTGGCTGGAATAAAACGTATAAGGCCATTAAAAAAAATATACATGCCCGCTTCCTTTTTGGGGGCCGCCTCCTATTTTTTTTTATTTGTTATTTTTGATTTTTTTTTTGAAAGAAAAAAAACATAAAAAACACTGCTAAAATTGGCTCTATTTCTGATTTAAAAAAAAAAATAATTGTCAGCGGCCATCTTAAAAAAAATAGCCCCGACTGTCAGGGAAAATGTACCGAGCGGGCATTTTGAGCGGCCATTTTGAAATATAAAAATAAAAAATAAAAAGGGCCCCCTCCTTCCTATTTTTCGAAAAAAACAGGACGCTAAACATGTTTTTTTTTTTATTTGGCCTAAGATGCTATCTTGTTTTTTCAATGGCTGGTTCAAATTATTGAATATTTGTGGGGCACCACAAACTAGAAATCGTTATATTTAAGGATATTTCAGCTGTCTCTGAACCGATTTTGATCAAACAAAGATGATTTTGTTATTTAAATTGTATGTTCTTCCAAATTTGACACTCAGTTTTTCGTTATCTCACAAAAAAATGATTGTGTAGCGCCCTCTGCAACAAAACTCAACTATCCCTTTAAATGATCCAAGAAATTTGACCTTTGGCCTGCAGATTCCCATGTCTACTCATTTCTTGTCCTGGTACAGGGAGATACCACATTCAAAGCTAAAGCCAACATGGTTCTTGATATCTCCAGACAATTAACCTCCAATTTTCATCAAAATTAACTTTTTAGTAAGACTAGGTTTTCATAGCCAACCAGATCATACCTGATCGAGGCTGTAATATCTCCCTGCTTTTGCTACATGTTCTTCACGCTGAAGGCCATTCCTCTCAAGGTCATATGCAGGCTGTACTTCCTGAAAAATCAAATTTATAACAAGAATATTTACATAATTAAGTCTACATGTACGGTACATGTAATGTATAAGCATACTGGTTTAATAAGCAAAATAAATAATGGTGACTTTCACTGAAGATGCCCACTACTCATTTAGGGCAAGACCAAAAATATGAATTCACTAAATTTGAAAATGTATACCGGTAGTTACTTACTTACATGCACAACTTAAAGGAGAATTAATCTCTCAACTATGACGTATTATCATGACATAGAGAGTGAAACAACGTTTCATTTAATATAAAAAAAGCATCGCAGTAGGCCAAATAATCGTCTTGCAAGTACAATAAAAAGACCCTACACCTGTACTTCGCCATATTTACAACGTCGTCTGCAGCCCAATGAAGCTGCCACTTCGTTCAAATTTCCCTTCAAAACAGAGAACTGATATAGCGCGCACGCTTTTTACATACCTACCAACATTTGAAAATAAGAATTAGGAATTTTTAGCACGGTATTTCTTTGTAAATTACAAATCACACTTGCAGCGGCAGTGTAACTGGCAATACGCGGTAAATACGCGATAAATCTTTACCTTAGAGCGGATACAAATTCGCTGCTCGATCATACAGCCATAAAACGAACATAATACGTGATCTCTCAAATCGCGGCACATGATAAAACAAGCTTTATTTGGCACACACACACACACTGATGTGTGCGTGTGTGTGTGTGCGTGCTTACAAAAGCACCCACTGTGTGTGTGTGTTTACAAAACTACAGAAAGTGAAAGAGAAACATGAAATACATAGAATTATGTCACTGTGAGACATTTTTGGGGAGATGAGAGCCTGAATTTGGAAATAATTGGTTAATATCGGTGGGTCCCCCAACGCCATGACAAGATCATCCAGTTCCTCGTCAGATGAACCATTCTGATTATAACAAAGTTAGAGATGATACAAATTTCATAAAAACTGTAAAAGCAGAAACTTATGCATTCAATAGACATACCATGCAAGAGGTGACCATGACAAAAATCACCCAGTTCTACATCACTTTTCTATCATTTCAGTTTATCTCTACAAAGAGCTACATGCATTTATACGCATGTATGTCGTGTACATGTAGATGTAATACGTTGCTACATGTACAGCATAGGATGTGTCACTTTAATGTTTTATACTCACCTCGTCCTGTGGTAGGTTAGCCATACCCAGCTTTCTTGTACGAGTATGTATGTAACTGTGAAGAAAAAAAAAAGAACAGTTACAGCAATTTGAAATTCTAAGCTAAGTCGATCATCCTCACCATCATTATTATCATCATCAAATACAATAACAAAACAAACAAAAAATTGTAATAATCATAACAACAATAATAATAAGAACAATGACAATATCAAAACAATAACAATAATAATAATAATAATAATAATAGATTTTCCTCTTTTTGTGACTCTCCCTTGACCTGTCCAGTGTCTACTTCTACTTTTTTCTAGCCCCCACTACACTATTTTTACAGGCCAATTGCAGTTTTTGTCTTAATATGACACTTTAAATGGATTTTGAAGTCAATATAACTTTATAGATTTCCCTTTGGCTTTCCCCAAGACAGATCGATTAACAAGCAAAGAATCAATCTGAATCAAAGTATATTTTTCTTTCATAAATCAATACCACAATAAAAACTGCAAACATGGAGCTTCCGAGACACGTCTGTAAAAACATGAAAGAGTTAAGCACCAATGCGCAAAATTCCAGGACTGCTAAAACAGGCCTATAATGATCCAACTACATTGTACATGTATACCTAGTGCATGTACTACAAAGTCAATGAATGTAGCAAAGGCACTACCGGTATATTACACTCAAAATCACATTAAAACTGTTTCCTGCTGGGGGTCATTTCTTGAAACTGTCATATCTACAAGATCAACGGCATCTCGCCGCTGTCGTTTAACTTATCCACTACGTGTTTCACAAAACTGTCTTTGCCAAGAAGAGCGACAACTTCCACGACAATTCCTTATTGCGACTCCAAACCCGTCATATCTTTTTAGAACGCCATCTCAAGGGAACTTTAAGTTTGTCTATGGGCAGCGAAAAAATGAAACTGAAAATTTATTTTAAAAACGCATTTCTTGATCTTGAACAAGCTCTCATTTCACTGACCAGTTTTGTATAAATGTTAATAAAAAAGTATTGTTCAAGCAAATAAACTATTCTTTTAAGGTTTTAAGGCCTTAATGAGCAAATACGATCAATATTATTTGAACATACATCAGACTACCATAGAAAAATCGCCGAAGATCAAACAGTCTGTATATACACACCAATGAGAATAACAACAATTTTTGTGTACCGGTAGGTTTATATTTTGATATTAAGCATAAATTTGATACAAATTGTATTTAGATAATTATTTGATAAAGAAGTGTTAAAACTGTGAGTGATAATTTTTTTTTCTTCATTATTTTCTTTGCTAGAAATAGAATCAGGGTGTTCTTTCGATTTGATATGAGTTATGGTATCCTCTTACAGTTACATGCAAATTTCCATTCGCTTGTCCCCAAAACAACCTCGAGTTTCATTATTGTTTATATATTCTTAGATGTCTTTTATAACACATGTTTTCGTGCAGATTGGATGTAATTTGTATCATTTGTGCTACCCATCTCTTAGTTTTTACTTTTAAAACAGTTTGAATGAATTTAAGCGTCGTAATCTCTTGATAATTCAGGATAAAATCTGATGGATCGTGACAAAGACTTTATTTCCTTTAGTCGATAGTATCAAAATCATGAATTTGTTGCTGATCATGGTTTTGTGAAACAGGTTGTTCGGTTCCTGACATCCCTGTAGGTCACTGACAAAGATATGACTGTCATGGAGTTAGTTTCATGAAACAGCCCCCTGGAGTCGATCATCCCAGCTCACTTCCTCCAATAAATATCATTTTACATGAAATAAGAAAGTGTGGCAAGGGTTACCATCTGTGTATGGGGAAGGTTGACAAATGTCAGTTTTATTACAGAATTCCCCATACCGGACAATTATTTCTGTATATGTACGTGTCTGCTCTGCTGGCATATATCTGCCTCTGCCTCAGGGCTTCATTGCATTAAAGATAGCTCATTGTGATTGGTTTAAGAACTTTAGGTTTAAAAATTGAATTGGGCACACTGTACAGTGTTGAATTTTATAGGAATTTGTTTAGTGCTAAATTCTAGAAATTGACTGTGGCAATTGTAGAATATACCAAGACAATATTTGTCCAGACATTTGATTTATAACGGTAATTTGTAGAAGTTTACACACATTATTTCATTAATCTTTGGAGACTTATTTAAGAGGGCTAAACTATATTATTTGATGCAGACTTTTGTTAAATCCAAGGACAAAAGTGGTGGCTTCATTTTTTTGGCATCCCGGCACACAACCACCATCAAAACATAGTCTACACTGCTCATACATGTACACGTATGCTATGATATGACATAAATATGTCATACAATCATTATCAAATCAACACATGCCTCGCACAGAAAATATTCTATTCAAAGACTATATATCACAGCCCAGATAACAATACGGCGTTGGGCCAACGTCGGCCACGGTCGGCAGGGTCGCAGTCGGCAAGCCAACGTTGGCTAATCGTTGGGCCATTGTCGCCATTTTTTACTGATAAATGGTGGCTATTGGTTGGCTCATTCGACGTTGGGCCAATGTTGGCTGAACGTTGGTCCATTGTCGCCATTTTCACTGATAAATGGTGGCTATTGGTTGGCTATTCGACGTTGGGCCAATGTTGGCTGAACGTTGGTCCATTGTCGCCATTTTCACTGATAAATGGTGGCTATTGGTTGGCTATTCGACGTTGGTCCAATGTTGGCTGAACGTTGGTTAATTGTCGCCATTTTTCACTGATAAATGGTGGCTATTGGTTGGCTATTCGACGTTGGGCCAATGTTGGCTGAACGTTGGTCCATTGTCGCCATTTTCACTGATAAATGGTGGCTTTTGGTTGGCTATTCGACGTTGGGCTATTGTTGGTTAAATGTTGGTCCATCGTCTCAATTATCACTGATAAATGTTGGCTATTGGTTGGCTATTCGACGTTGGGCTAACGTCGGCTGAACGTAGGTCCATTGTCGCCATTTTCACTGATAAATGGTGGCTTTGGGTTGGCTATTCGACGTTGGGCCAATGTTGGCTAAATGTTGGTCCATCGTCTCAATTATCACTGATAAATATTGGCTATTGGTTGGCTATTCGACGTTGGGCTAACGTTGGATCATTGTCGCCATTTTCACTGATAAATGTTGGCTTTTGGTTGGCTATTCGACGTTGGTCCATTGTCGCCATTTTCACTGATAAATGGTGGCTATTGGTTGGCTATTCGACGTTGGTCCAATGTTGGCTGAACGTTGGTTAATTTTCGCCATTTTTCACTGATAAATGGTGGCTATTGGTTGGCTATTCGACGTTGGGCCAATGTTGGCTGAATGTTGGTCCATCGTCTCAATTATCACTGATAAATATTGGCTATTGGTTGGCTATTCGACGTTGGGCTAACGTTGGATCATTGTCGCCATTTTCACTGATAAATGGTGGCTTTTGGTTGGCTATTCGACGTTGGGCTATTGTTGGTTAAATGTTGGTCCATCGTTTCAATTATCACTGATAAATGTTGGCTATTGGTTGGCTATTCGACGTTGGGCTAACGTCGGCTGAACGTAGGTCCATTGTCGCCATTTTCACTGATAAATGGTGGCTTTGGGTTGGCTATTCGACGTTGGGCCAATGTTGGCTAAATGTTGGTCCATCGTTTCAATTATCACTGATAAATATTGGCTATTGGTTGGCTATTCGACGTTGGGCTAACGTTGGATCATTGTCGCCATTTTCACTGATAAATGTTGGCTTTTGGTTGGCTATTCGACGTTGGTCCATAGTCACCATTTTTACTGATAAATGGTGGCTATTAGTTGGCTATTCGACGTTGGGCCAATGTTGGCTGAATGTTGGTCCATTGTCGCCATTTTCATTGATACATGGTGGCTATTAGTTGGCTATTCGACGTTGGGCCAATGTTGGCTGAACGTTGGTCCATTGTCGCCATTTTCACTGATAAATGGTGGCTTTTGGTTGGCTATTCGACGTTGGGCTATTGTTGGTTAAATGTTGGTCCATTGTCGCCATTTTCACTGATAAATGGTGGCTTTGGGTTGGCTATTCGACGTTGGGCCAATGTTGGCTAAAATAATGTTGGTCCATCGTCTCAATTATCACTGATAAATGTTGGCTATTGGTTGGCTATTCGACGTTGGGCCAATGTTGGTTGAATGTTGGTCTAATTGATTACTGATAAATGTTGGCTTTTGGTTGGCTATTCGACGTTGGGCTAACATTGGCTCATTGTCGCCATTTTCACTGATAAATGGTAGCTATTAGTTGGCTATTCGACGTTGGGCCAATGTTGGCTGAACGTTGGTCCATTGTCGCCATTTTCACTGATAAATGGTGGCTACTGGTTGGCTATTCGACGTTGGGCCAATGTTGGCTGAACGTTGGTCCATTGTCGCCATTTTCACTGATAAATGGTGGCTATTGGTTGGCTATTCGACGTTGGTCCAATGTTGGCTGAACGTTGGTTAATTGTCGCCATTTTCACTGATAAATGGTGGCTATTGGTTGGCTATTCGACGTTGGGCCAATGTTGGCTGAACGTTGGTCCATTGTCGCCATTTTCACTGATAAATGGTGGCTTTGGGTTGGCTATTCAACGTTGGGCCAATGTTGGCTAAATGTTGGTCCATCGTCTCAATTATCACTGATAAATATTGGCTATTGGTTGGCTATTCGACGTTGGGCTAACGTTGGATCATTGTCGCCATTTTCACTGATAAATGTTGGCTTTTGGTTGGCTATTCGACGTTGGGCCAATGTTGGCTGAACGTTGGTCCATTGTCGCCATTTTTACTGATAAATGGTGGCTATTAGTTGGCTATTCGACGTTGGGCCAATGTTGGCTGAATGTTGGTCCATTGTCGCCATTTTCATTGATAAATGGTGGCTATTGGTTGGCTATTCGATGTTGGGCCAATGTTGGCTGAACGTTGGTCCATCGTCTCAATTATCACTGATAAATATTGGCTATTGGTTGGCTATTCGACGTTGGGCTAACGTTGGATCATTGTCGACATTTTCACTGATAAATGTTGGCTTTTGGTTGGCTATTCGACGTTGGGCCAATGTTGGCTGAACGTTGGTCCATTGTCACCATTTTTACTGATAAATGGTGGCTATTAGTTGGCTATTCGACGTTGGGCCAATGTTGGCTGAATGTTGGTCCATTGTCGCCATTTTCATTGATACATGGTGGCTATTGGTTGGCTATTCGACGTTGGGCCAATGTTGGCTGAACGTTGGTCCATTGTCACCATTTTTACTGATAAATGGTGGCTATTAGTTGGCTATTCGACGTTGGGCCAATGTTGGCTGAACGTTGGTCCATTGTCACCATTTTTACTGATAAATGGTGGCTATTAGTTGGCTATTCGACGTTGGGCCAATGTTGGCTGAACGTTGGTCCATTGTCGCCATTTTCACTGATAAATGGTGGCTTTTGGTTGGCTATTCGACGTTGGGCTATTGTTGGTTAAATGTTGGTCCATCGTCTCAATTATCACTGATAAATGTTGGCTATTGGTTGGCTATTCGACGTTGGGCTAACGTCGGCTGAACGTTGGTCCATCGTCTCAATTTTAAATTTTAAATGTTGGCTTTTGGCTGGCCATTCGATGTTGGGCCAATGTTGGCTGAACGTTGGTCCATCGTCTCAATTATTACTGATAAATTGTGGCTGTTAATTGGCTATTTGACGTTTGGCTATTAACGTTGGCTCAATGTTGGTCCATCGTTTCAAATTTTACTGAGAAATGGTTGATATGTTGGCTAATATACGCGACGTTGGGCCAACCTTGGCTTAACGTTGGTCTATATCGTCTCCATCTTTACTGATAAATAGTGCATGTATATATTGGTTGGCTATATGACGTTGGGCCAACGTAGCAAATACGACCTAGTACCGCTACATCCGGGTAAAAAAAATTGCATGCGTGCGCATGCCCATGTGCTCTTGCAATTGCAACGTACGTCAGCCATATCCTGTCCATTTGTCTGGATCAGTTGCCGGGGAGTATCAACACTGCATGGTAAATGAATGATTTTCTTTCTCTTTCAACGTTATTTTTGTGAGCATGTCGCGTGAAACTGATAAATTGTATAGTGTGAGAACTCCCCGTCACAAAGCGAGGGAAATAGCATGAGAAATTGTTAAAGTAATCATTGATAATTCCCTGTCCAAATGAAAGTGGAAGTGAGTACGAGTACCGCTCGGCGTACGCTTAGCATGCACACCCGCTGCGTGCAATTGAAGTGTGAGTGATGGCTATATGATGGCTATGATGGCTATGATGGGGGCCGAAGTGTCGGCATCAGATGCATTGGGTGTTTGCCGTGATAAATGTTAATATGTTCCTGACCTAGAGTTAGACCTAGGTGATGTATTGATGCATCATGTTGCAGCGTCCAAGTCTGCCAAAATATGCAAGAACTTTGTATCAACACATTTAGTGGATTGTGAGTGTGATGTGAAAGAGGTAGCTGGTGGGAATTACCCTCATTTTGGCATTTGCAATCATTTAAAGTCGCAATTGGCCAAGAACCTCAATTTGATCAAATAGTAAATAGGAAAAACTATTGGGGGCGGGGGTAACACTGATCGATCCCATAATTTTCATTCACAATCTCAAATTCCAAATTCAAATTTGATTATTGCTGCATTTTTATTCTCATTTTCAAATTAGTTTTTATTGTTTATGCACATGTATATTAAATTGCTATAATTTGAACTGAAGGTAAATATTCTAATTATTTATTTTTAAAATTCTGACGTTCTTTACTAATACATTCAATTCTATATAGCTCTTCCAAATCCCAATACTTTTTTCTCCCATAATCCCTACAATTCTGAAATTTAAATATTAAATCCTGCATTTCATATCGTCAACTTCACAACAAATTCCAGATTCCTCTACCCGTTCAGATCCAGCTACCCCTACCTCGATCATCCAGAACAGCATCAACAGCACCAAGGACCCCTTCGACATCGACCCCATCAACCTCCAGAACACTGTCGACCCCAACGACCCCATTGACCTCAACATTCAGAAATATGGGTATGTCATTTGGCATTGTATTCATTTTGTATTTAGTTATACATGTAGACAGGATAGCACTTCTTAGTATTCGTTATAGTTGTGCCCTGCACACAAAGTACAAATGTACTGGATTAATGTACGTTTGTGTAGGACATAGCTGCTAACGGATGCTAGTATCTTTTTCCTGATTATATTGAGAAACTGCATTGTGATCACTTACAAAACTATTCAACAACAACAAATCATGAAATACTGCTTATAGCAGTATTTTTTTGGAAACAATTCTGAATGCAGGGTGCCACAAAAAACAAAACACAGTCAATTGATTTGTTTCTTGTATAAGCAACTAACGATATAGCTTTGTGTTTTTGTTTCTACTTTGAAGCCCCTCGAGCTCTCTCAAGTATTGGGAGCTTACATAAATACAAAAAAAAAGTATTGGGAGCTTCACATTTCACTTCAATGTTATAATGATGTGAAAGAAAATGCCACTCTTCTTCAAACATTTGTCCTAAAAATTAGAAAGAATACAAACTTACTAACTAAGGGTTTTGTGTTGTATGCAGAAAACGCAAATTTTGTATTCTTTCATCCATATTCTACTTCAAACACATTTGTTAGGGCAATATTCTATTTGCAGAAGTGTCCGGGTGTTAATGACATCCTCTTTTACATCATACCATTTAAGTGAGATTGTGCCATCTATTCTTTGGCTAATTTTGGGATCCAACACTTAAGAGGGGCTTTAAACTGTTATCAATCAAGCATCTCAACACTGAGCAAACAGATACTATCAATTGGTTCTTTCTATTGAAGAATATTACTGCCATTTTACCTCAAATGTATATTTCCTTTGTTAAGAAGAGTGTTTGATGCTATTCTAATTAAACAAGACAAAAATAAAAGAAATCCATTCCTTTCTAATTTCCATACGTCTGGGTCATTCGCTCTAAAGTTTGAACGAAGTTATTTTCATGACAAAGTACTTCTATCCATGAAATTTCATCAAAACTAGGGAGGATGTGCCACTCAGGACTACTTCCCTTGAATGCCGTACTATTTGATTAATATCCGTACTATTTCAAGGTGATGTTTCCATGATCTGCTTTTAAATCTTGTTTGGTTTCTTTCTTCTTCTTTTTTTGCCGCAGATGTCGAAGTTGTACCACCACAAGCTAGACAAGATTTTGATTCCGACTAACCCATTCTTTAAAGGTCCATTGCCTCAGGAAATTAAAACTTTTATGTCTTGTATCAAGACCCTTTTAAAGCAACATAATAACAATTGTTTCATAAATAAATGCCTCCTTATATTTTTTATAATTTTTTGAAAACCTCTCCAAGTTGCTCGTCTAATGGTGGACCCCGCCCCTTACAATTCTCAGAGTTCCTCGGAATGATTGACCAAAGGATTAGTGATGTTATATCAAGAACGATCTCCGCTTAGGCAAGCTACGGTGCTTGCTAGCCAGCTCTGCAGGCATTATGTTTTGTACACAAACATAAACAATAACTTTTGTTATTAAATAGTGTGCTATGCATCTTTACTTGTTATTTATTGTGGTGAAATTTCACTAATGGCCCAATTTTAAAAAGAGAGCTATGAGTCGAAGAAGGTCATAATTGATTTGAATGCCTGTATAACGTGTCAACTAAATGCATGCTATAAAGAATTTCAAAGGTAAGAAAAAAATGTTTCATATATCTAAGTGACTGAATGTTTTTCGTACTACCTTCTTCTCAATTTAAAGAAATATTGAAAGTGGTATATCAGAGTGAAGAAACTTGTGTTTTTCCCTTTACAAGCTCTGCTCTTTCTTACTTCACTTTCAAATTTCCTCTCTTGTTATATAAACATTTAGCGATTGCTTTACTTCACACATTCAAGCAATGTATACTATCCCTCCTAAAAAAAACAGTTTGTAGATGTGTTAACAATAGATATGGCGACGAAATGTATCAGCATCTCTGAAATGCCTAAGCATAAAAAATGTTGGCAATTTCTCTGAATTTTATTTTTTATTTTTTATGGAACATTGTTTACATTAATTGCCTAGTTCTTGGTATGCAAATGGTGGACACTTTATTAATTTCTTTATATTTTTGTGCTGTACATATGTAGAGGAATCTTGTCATAAGCAATCGTGTTCGTCTGCCAGAAAGTTTGTTTTGTTTTACTCGGGAAGTTGTGAGGATTGTTTATTATATTCGTACAATGAATTTCAGTATGTTATGTTGTGTTACGTGTAAGCGACAATTCATTTTATAACAGCTCCTATCGTCCTAGCATTCATTGATAGTAGGCCTATATTGTGACACATTGAGGTACCTTGAACTTGAAACTATGTTTACATCTTTTTCGAATTCAAACGAAAATACAAAAGAAAGATGTACAATAATTGTATTCACATTTACAACAGTTTGTTTATTACACATAAAATAAAGTATGTTTTATCACAAAATCAGTTTATTTTCCTTGTTCTTTTGTTTTGGAGGGAGGGGATGTATTCAGAGCAAATTCTAAGAAGCAAGATGGTGAACTTTTCATTAAAATGGGACAAATAAGTTGTTATCAAGTTTTGATAGTGATTAAAATGTACAAGATAATAGACATGATGAAATTAAAATAACATGTCCCTCTTGCTTCAATATTGTTATTATACATATCTTCCAGAGGGATCTATAGTCGAGTTCTATAATGAACTTTTCTCAAATTCAGTCTAATTTTGATGAAATTGTTACTATCTTCATTTTGTGGATTTTGCTCTGTTTATTTATTTAATCCAATCTTAAACTACTTGGCTTTTCCTTGTCACGTTGTGATGCATGTGTTTGAATGATTGTACATGTCCGATGTAGTATGATCTTGACGATGTTCTTATGAACGGACGACTGATGTTGGTGTGAATATGTTTTTGAGTTAGTGTTGGTAATGTCAGAAGGATGTTGGCATGAACTGGAAAGGGGAGGTACAACGTCGGCACATGGTGGGATACGGGTTGGCATAACGTTGCTTCTACGTCGGCAAATGGTGGAGAAGAGGTTGGCATTACGTTGGTCTAGCATTGGCACATGGTGGAGGAGGGGTCGGCACTTGGTGGGAAAAGGGTTGGCATTATGTTAGGACAACGTCGGGGAGACGTCGGCACATAGTGTAAAAGGGGTTGGCATTACGTTGGTCCTACGTCAGGGAGACGTCGGCACATGGTGGAAAAGGGGTTGGCATTACGTTTGTCCTATGTCGGCATATGGTGGGATAGGGGTTGACATGACGTTGGTCATACGTCGGGGGGACGTTGGCCCGATGTTGGCTTAATGTCATTTCGTCACTGTCAAGCCAACGTTGGCCCGCCGGCAAGAAAGCTGTTGGCCCAACATCACATTGGCGACGGTGGCGCAACGTAACAGCCCACGACGTCGGCACATGGTGGGATAGGGGTTGGCATAACGTTGGTCCAATGTCGGAACTACGTCGGCACATGGTGGGATAGGGGTTGGAATAACGTTGGCCCTACGTCGTGGAGACGTTGGCACATGGTTGAAAAGGGGTTGGTATAACGTTGGGCCAATGTCGAGGAGACGTCGGCACATGGTGGGATAAGGGTTGGCATAATGTTTATCCAATGTCGGAACAACGTCGGCACATGGTGGGATAGGGGTTGGCATAACGTTGGTCATACGTCGGCACATGGTTAAAAAAGGGTTGGGACGACGTTGGTCCAATGTCGGAAAGATGTCGGCATACGGTGGAAAAGAGGTTGGCATAACGTTGGTTCAATGTCGGGAGGACATCGGCACATATGGTCGGATAGGGGTCGGCATAACGTTGGCCCGATGTTGGCTTAATGTCATTTTGTCACTGTCGGGCCAACGTTGGCCCGCCGGCAAGAAAGCCGTGGGCCCAACATCATGTTGGCGACGTTGGACCAACGTAACAGCTTACATTGGCCCCACGTTGGCGTAACGTCGTATTGTTATCTGGGAGTCACTCTATATCAACTAAAATAGAACCCCTCCGAAATAGCATCAAAGCAGAACTTTATAATTCATTTGCAAAAAGTGTAATGTCACCTCAACAATAGATTCCCAGTCTAATCTTGACCCATTTTTGATAGGGGGGGGGGGGGGGTGGAGCTCTATCACAGAATATTATAATAAGTCAATGTCAACACAAGTTTTCCTTTACTTCCTGTAAATTTTTGTACTTGCATTCAATGCACGTGCACGAGGCACATTTAATGCACAGTACCAGTATATACATCCTGTATAAGCTAGATCTTTGATTGTTCATTATAACCACACGTGTCAAATCATGAACAAACCGGGCACAATATCATCTTTCATATCATAAATATACACTTTGTTCCTCATAAAAGAAGTCAGATTATCCACTAATAGTTCCACACGAATGCGGTGTTCCACAGGCAAGACCAAACAATGTTTGATTGGTCCTAATTCTAATGAAATTTGACTGCACTATCACGCAATACAATTGATCGTATCACACAAAATGATAAACAGGCTGGCATATGTTGCGCAAGAGCGAGCTATAATGATGTCATAAAAATATGACGTCATATCAAGGGGTATGCAAATTAGGCAGTTTCATTCACATTTGTATACATGAATAAAAATGAGCTGATGTAACCGATTTTATGAAACTTGGAGTTTGTAAATTAAACTTATTGATTTCTATGAATATTCAAAATAATTTTATTTCTAATATAAAAAATGAGCTGATATAGAAAACAGGTAAAAGTTTTTGCAACTCTTAATTCAAAAGGACCTTTTGTGAAAAGCTTTCATTGATTTCTACAGTACAATTAAATTTTATTAAAGTGCACTGTCAACAAAACATGACATTCTGTGTGTGGAATTGTTTTTCACAGTATAACTGAAAACACTTGATGTTTTAATTTTCTAAACAGAAGCACAATTATAGGCCTACTCATGTAAATTTTTCCTTTTCCCTGGGAGGACAAGAAATTATTTTTGTTGTTCCTCAGTAAATTATACTAAAAAAGTTAAAATAGAATCCATTTCACTGGGATAAATCCATTACAAACTAGATGGAATTTTGACTGCGCGCAGTCGAAAATGATGCCTCCACCATAAAGCAATTTTAATGAATTTGATTTGCATAAATTAGCATAATTGATAAAATAAGTAATTTTCAGCAAAATTATAGTGAGGTCTCTTCCTTTATGCAATTGCATAAATTAGCATAATTGATAAAATAAGCAATTTTCAGCAAAATAATAGTGAGGTCTCTTCTTTTGCGCAATTTCTCAAGACGCGTGCCAAATTTCGAGGCAATCGGCCCCTCCCCCCCCCCCCCCAGTCAGGGAGGTGCTCAAAATAGCCCAGTTAAGTACGGGTTAAGTAACGGAACATATTTCAAGTGGTTCTTGACATATCATGACAAGTCCTATACATGTAGTCTGAATTTTTCAAGTTGACCTCTATGACCTTTGACATACATGTACTCCAAAATCTAATCTGATCGTTTTCCTATAGTGATATATATACTATCCTTAAGTTTGAAGTTTAAAATCTCAAATGGTTCTTGAGATATCGCGATAACGAGCTGAAGACATGGAATTTCACAAGTTGACCTCTGTGACCCTTGACCTACGTGCTCCAAAATCTAAACAGATCGTCTTCCTATGGTAATACATACTATCATTAAGTTTGAAGTGAAAATTCTCCAGTGGTTCTTGAGATATCGCGATAACGATCTCAATGTATGGAATTTCATAAGTTGACCTCTGTGACCCTTGACCTGTGACCTACGTGCTCCAAAATCTAATCAGATTGTCTTCCTATGGTGATACATACATGTACTATCATCAAGTTTGGAGTTTAAATCTCCAGTGGTTCTTGAGATATCATGATAACAATCTCAATGTATGGAATTTCATAAGTTGACCTCTGTGACCCTTGACCTTTGACCTACGTGCTCCAAAATCTAATCAGATTGTCTTCCTATGGTGATACACACTATCATTAAGTTTGAAGTTTAAAGCTCCAGTGGTTCTTGAGATATTATGATATGGTGATACATACTATCATTAAGTTTGAAGTGAAAATTCTCCAGTGGTTCTTGAGATATATCGCGATAACGATCTCAATGTATGGAATTTCATAAGTTGACCTCTGTGACCCTTGACCTTTGACCTACGTGCTCCAAAATCTAATCAGATTGTCTTCCTATGGTGATACACACTATCATTAAGTTTGAAGTTTAAAGCTCCAGTGGTTCTTGAGATATTATGATATGGTGATACATACTATCATTAAGTTTGAAGTGAAAATTCTCCAGTGGTTCTTGAGATATATCGCGATAACGATCTCAATGTATGGAATTTCATAAGTTGACCTCTGTGACCCTTGACCTTTGACATACGTGCTCCAAAATCTAATCAGATCGTCTTCCTATGGTGATACATACTATCCTTAAGTTTGAAGTTTTTACATCTCCAGTGGTTCTTGAGATCATGATAACAATCTCAATGTATGGAATTTCATAAGTTGACCTCTATGACCCTTGACCTTTGACCTACGTGCTCCAAAATGTAATCAGATTGTTTTCCTATAGTGATACACACTATCACTAAGTTTGAAGTTTAAATCTCCAGTGGTTCTTGAGATATCATGATAACAATCTCAATGTATGGAATTTCATAAGTTGACCTCTGTGACCCTTGACCTTTGACATACGTGCTCCAAAATCTAATCAGATCGTCTTCCTATGGTGATACATACTATCCTTAAGTTTGAAGTTTAAATCTCAAATGGTTCTTGAGATATCGCGCTAACAAACTCAATACAAGGAATTTCATAAGTTGACCTCTGTGACCTGTGACCTTTGACCTACATACTCCAAAATCTAATCAGATCGTCTTCCTATGCTGATAAATACTATTCCCGAGTCTTAAGTTTAAATCTTAAATGGTTCTTGAGATATTGTGATAACGGTCAAACGGAACAGGCGTACGGACGTACGGATGGACAACCCGAAAACATGATGCCTCCGGCACCACCTTCGGTGGCGGAGGCATAACAATTAGTGTTCATTCATGAAAATGGGTGAATGAGTATAAATGAGAGGGTCAAGCTGTCAATCTTGCTCATTAGAAAATAAAAAGGAGAAAGGGGGAATATCAGTGGGGGAGGGGGGGGGGGGGGTGGAGTTGTATTTCTGTAGGCAAATTAGAAGGCTCTTTTTTCTGGTTGTAAACAAATAAGGCGAAAAATCAAAAATCAAAAATCATGTTTAGCATCCCCACCCACCCATCCTTTTTTGAGGCCACTTTCTTTTATACAAACATTTTTCATGAAGAAAACCCAGACACTCAACCCCCCCATCATACTATATCAACATGAATCTGCTAGCCCAAGGTTAAAACTACATTGTAGCCATATCACAACTAACAATCTAGGCCCTGGCTTAATAGCAAACCCATCCTTAAATGAAAGTATTGAATTGAAAGAAAGAAAAGTTGATTATAATTTATAGAGAATATACTAAAGATTGGTTTAGAAAAAAAAGAGTAGAAAATGAAAAGTAGAAAGAGAGGAGAATGATCGAAGACCATTAATATTCATGAGGTACAGTTTTAAGGTATGTTTTCATTTTAAACAGGAATTGTATTTTCCTGCGCTACAACGTATAGCAGGAAAATGTTGTATATGCGGATCCGTTTAATGATTACGTAATGGGAGTGGCGAGACGCCACGATTCCGCGAAGCGGGATGGTTTGAATAACTTAGGCAGGTGTAAGTTATTGTATTGAGAAGGAAAGGAATGTTCAGAAAGGCATAATAAGAGAGGGAAATGGGCGTGGTAGCCATTCTAGCTTTGTCAGACACTAGATACACGACACGACTACGGGGACCGAGCCAGGAGCGACAGCTATTATACGATGGAGCCGATGGACATTGCCGAGCTTGTCCGCGGCGAAGTGAGGGATTCACAGAATACATTACTGGATAAATTAGAAACGCTTGTTTCAGATAAGCTTAATCATTTCCAGAAGGACATAAACGATTCACAAATGGCTATGAGCGAAGTACAGCTATCAAAGATGGAGGAAATAACCAACACGACGTACAAGTTTAAAAAGAAGGGAAACGAGGAGCAGTACAAGAGCAATACCAAGGTTTATCAGAAGTTGTCTGAAGCAGAATCTTTGCTGAAGAAAGACGCAGATTTGAGCAGAGCTTCTACGGCAGCACAGAACAAAATCGCCGAAGGTAAAGACATTTTAGAGCATAGGCAGAAAATCATCAAGCTTGCTGATCAATCACCTTTCGGATGGCTTACAGTTTCTGAATATGAAACCAATAGCCTCGCTCGGGATTCGGACGACGAGAAAAGAATCTGGAAGGCGGAGGCCAGAGCGAAACGCAAGATGAATCAAGCGCCTCGAAGGCTTCACGCAACCAGATACGTCCCTATCCAACAGATCGTCAACCAGCATCTCAGCAGTCTTCAAGGCCATGGTCAAATCCTAGCTCCAAGACAGAGGGATGGGATTTCAAGAGGAAAACGGGAGCATGCTTCGCCTGTGGTAAATTCGGGCATTGGAGGTTCGAATGCAGGGAGCTGGCATCAAGCAGAGAAGCAAGAAATGAAAAGATAAGTAAAAATTCATTTGATATTCAGTTGAATGATATGAAGGTTTATAAGAGGAATGCATTTGCAGACAAGAATGACTCCACAGAGTCAAGGATAAATTCTGAAAAGAATTGCAAAGTTGTTACTCCGGTTGGAAGGCTTAAATCGGCAAAAGATAAATGGAAAGAAATCGGAACTAACGAATTCATATTGGATATCATTTCTGAAGGGTATAAAATACCATTCATAACTCGCCCCAAGAAAACCGAAAGTAAGAATAATAGGTCTGCTATTCAAAATGCAGAATTTGTAGGAAAGGAAATACAGAATCTAACAAGGAAAGGATGTGTTACTGAAGTTTTCCAAAAACCTGAAGTAATAAATCCACTGACAGTTGCAGGAAACAAAGAAAAACCGAGATTAGTTCTGGATTGTAGAAACATAAATCCACATCTTTTTAAGCAAAAGGTAAGATATGAAGGTGAGGATATAGCAAAGGAAATGATAGAAGAAGATGATTATATGTTCACTTTTGACTTGAAATCTGCTTACCATCATGTTGAGATATTCAGAGAACACAGAACCTATCTAGGTTTCTCTTGGGATTACGAAGATCAAAAAAGATATTTCATATTCAATGTTCTACCATTTGGTATTTCCACAGCAGGTTATATTTTCACAAAATTGACAAGACCTGTAATTGCTCATTGGAGATCGCAGGGAAATAATGTGATTATGTATTTGGATGATGGCTTGGTAATTTGCAAAGATAGGATGTCTGCTATTACACTAAGCAGACAGATCAGGGAAGAGTTAAAACAGTTGGGTTTTCTAATAGCGGAGGAAAAATGCAATTGGAATCCCACAACGAGACAGAGAGGGGAAGTTGAAGAAGAACATAGAGAATCTATTAGACAGGATGCAAAGTAATAACGACATAGTGCATGTGAAGGAATTGGCTAGAGTAGCAGGTCAAATTAGCTCAATGCACACCGCAATGGGTCAAATAGTTCAAATAAGAACAAGGAATATTTGTAACAGTCTGAACACGAAGGCCAGTTGGCAGGCACCGATAAAGGTCGGAAGAGAAGCAAAAGACGAATTGAAATTCTGGTTGCACCATGTTGAAAGAATAAACGGGATAGAGATAAAGAGGTTGCCGTTTGTCGCATATACCATGTTCGATGCTTCTGAAACAGGTTTCGGCGGATTTGTAGCCGAGAAAGAAGATTTAGAGCTTGTGGGCAGTTGGTCAAACGTAGAAGCCGTTAAGAGCTCCACTTGGAGAGAATTAGAAGCCATGAAACGAACTTTGTTTTCATTTGAAAGAGAACTGAAGGGGCAGAATGTTCAGTTGAACACAGACAATAAGAATGTTGTGTCTATACTAAAGAAGGGCAGTAAGAAGAGTGAATTGCAAGAACAGGCTATCAGTATTCATAATAAATGTGAATCTAGCAATATTACTGTAGATCCAGTATGGATAAGGAGAGAAACAAATTGCAAAGCTGATAATTTAAGTAGGAGAGGAGATAGTGATGATTGGTATATCACAGATGAGATATTCGGATACTTGGATTCGAAATGGGGTCCATATGATATCGATAGATTTGCTAACGAGTACAATGCTAAATGTACAAAATTCAACTCCAGATGGTGGTGTAGCCAAACAAACCGTATTGATGCTTTCAGCCAAAGTTGGAAGGAAGGCAGAAATTGGTGGGTGCCGCCACCAAGACTAGTCGGACAGACTATAGTAAAAATAATGAAGGAAAAAGCGCAAGGTACTCTCATTGTACCAGTTTGGAAATCTGCGCCTTTTTGGCCCAAAATAAGCCATAATGGGGAGTTTGTGCACTTTATTAGGGAAGTTGAATTTTTTGATTCTGGCATAACGAAGAAAGGAAGAGGAAATAACGGTATTTTTGGTAATCAGAGATACAGGTTCGGTATGGTTGCAATGGAAATTGCATTTTGATTTGTTTTTAATTTTTTCATACAGCACTAGGTGTAAGGACCGCCGTTAAGGAAGAGATGAAGCGAGCTCAAGTTACGTCATCAAAGTTCATCCAACTGGCAGAACAGATGTCATCGCATATCATTAAATCGAGAAGCGAAAACACAAACAAGAAGTATTTCGCAGCATTTAACCGATGGGATCTATTCATCAGTGCAGAAGGAGGGAATTCTCTTCCAGCTGAATCTATTCACGTCGCCCTATATGTGACTCATCTTATTGACAAAGGACATTCATCGAGTGTCATAGAAGGTGCTGTATACGCCATTAAGTGGGCTCATAGTCTTAGAGGGTTCAGGGATCCCAAAGACAATTGTTTTGTAAAGAATTTGTTGGAATCTGCCAAACGGCAATGCAAGAAAAAAGTAAACAAGAAAGATCCAGTTACTTCAGATCAAGTTAAAGAGCTATGTAAGAAGCATGTTCATACAGAGGACGCAATTTTGCTCAGAGACTTAACATTATTAATTTTGTGTTTCACGGGGTTTCTTAGATATGATGAAGCAAGATCTTTGAAGTGTAATGATGTGTCAATTTATGATGATTATATTTCTCTTAATATTGCTAAGAGTAAGACAGATCAGTATAGACAAGGTAAAAGTGTAGTCATTAGTGCCGGTGTGACAGAAGCTTGTCCGGTCAAAATGGTAAAGAAGTATATCAATGTGGCTCGGATTTCTAATTTAGATTCCAATCATTTTTTCTTTAAACCGGCATACAGGTCTAAAGGAGTTAGTGCGCTTATAAGGAAAGACAAACCTTTAAGTTACACGACAGCTAGAGAGAGGGTAATTTCTTTGTTGAAAGAAGTATGTGGGGATGCAAATCTCGGATTGCATTCACTGAGGGCAGGTGGAGCCACTATGGTTGCTAATACATCAACTAAAGACAGATTGTGGAAAATACATGGTCGTTGGAAGACAGATAAAGCGAAGGATGGATATGTTGTAGATACATTAGATAATAAACTTGAGGTGACAAAATCCTTAATGCTTTAGGCATATTATGAATGTTTTCCATCATAGGAAACGTGTTTATTTTGAATGTGGAGTATGAATTGTCTTGGAAAAACAGATATAATGTCCGACAATATGTTTTTTTTTATTAAAGAAGAGTAATGAAAGAAAGGAAAGAGTAATCGTTATATGAATTCATGTAATACATTTTTTCTGCAAATAACGGTTAAGTGATTATGTTTTGTTAAATAATCAGAAAGGGATATTCGACAAAAAGGATATTCAAGAAAGATGATCATTTAAATCTTGAGACGGATTAAATTGGAATAGATTGTTAAATATTTTTTTGTTAAATTGTTCAGTGTGCTACAAGGAAATGCACCCGTTCTTTTTTACATCTAGGTCGGTCTGGCAGGCTTTTCCATAAAGATTGTTATTGATGTAATCTGTGAGTCATTAACTGAGTAATGAAGGATGAGAATATACTTGTATTTTCCTGCGGTACAACGTATAGCAGGAAAGTGTTGTATATGCGGATCCGTTTAATGATTACGTAATGGGAGTGGCGAGACGCCACGATTCCGCGAAGCGGGATGGTTTGAATAACTTAGGCAGGTGTAAGTTATTGTATTGAGAAGGAAAGGAATGTTCAGAAAGGCATAATAAGAGAGGGAAATGGGCGTGGTAGCCATTCTAGCTTTGTCAGACACTAGATACACGACACAAATTTCAAGTGGAAATTTTAATACAGAACAATAGTTTGGTGTTTGTTTTTGTAGGAGGTTTAGAGATTCAAATAGATTATTTTTATTGGGACGATTTGCCATTAGGTTTTTCCAGAGCATTTGCCTTATTTAGTTTATCTCTGGTTTTTTCAACCTAGGGAATCGGTCCGGGCGTGGGGAAAAAATGCAAAGCCCCATGCAGGTTAGGGATCAAAATTAATATTTTATTCTATACAATGTCAGTATATATTGAGGTGTGAACGTTGACGATTGAGATTGAAATTATGCAATGTTAACAATATTTACACTTGATATTTTCAAAATCAAGAATGAGTTAAAAAATTGAAATTATTTTGATGTTCAAAATGATATAATAACAAAGATTGTTCATGATTGTTCAAAAAGATACAATTCGAATAAAAGCTGGCTTGGTCGGTCTGGCAGGCTTTTCCATAAAGATTGTTATTGATGTAATCTGTGAGTCATTAACTGAGTAATGAAGGATGAGAATATACTAAAAGTCTCTGCCAAGTGCACCTTAAGTTGAAGTATAAAAACAAACACTTTGAATAAATAACATATAAACATCATTTTAACAATTTGTTAATGTCAAAAGAGCTAAGCTATGCCAATCCAGCAATACATCCAAGTTTAATGCAAGTTATTTGTAACTCTAAAAGAAAATATGAAGATTGAAAAAAAATGTCATATTCACTATTACTATACAAAGCATCATATAAGTACAAAATTATGTATTGCGTGAAGAAAGAAGAAGGAAAAAAAAAATCTTTAATTGATTGACACTTAATTTTTTTTCCTATAATTTTTTCTTGCTATACTTTTTTTTTCTTTCTTTCTATACTTCTTTCTTGCTTTACCTTTTTTTTCTTGCAATACTATTGCTAAAATACTACGGAAGGACATTTAATCAATTTGTTTCCCATTCGGAATCCCTTTCATTGCTGGTTGGTAAGTGAAACCATTTCTTTTATTGTTCCACTAGCGAATGAGAGCGTGTGAGTACAGGAGACTAAATGTAGTTTTTCGTTTATTTTGCGTTGTTTACATTTAAATAATTTGGTAGATATACCTAGTATGCTATTTTATCTCGATACATCTTAATCATTTTGTTTGTGATTCGTATTGATTTCGTTGACCATTGACTGCATTAATTACATTAATCAATAACCATGACGTCTACACAAACGACTCCCACTACTCAACACAACCTCCGTCAAACTGACTTTTTACCGACTCGATTCTCTGGAACCCAAATTGACCGTGATGAAGTGACCGCTCATTTCATGACTTTTACGGACTATCTTGATGCCCAAGACATTGACATCGACGACACTGGAAACTTGACGACCATTCTAAAACTATTTAAACAGACTCTCCAGGGTCAAGCACGACTTTGGATAGATGGACTAACTTTTAACGACTTCAATGACCTGCGAAGTTCGTTTGTAAGACGGTTTAGTCCCGCTAAATCATCTTACACTCATGCGCGAGACTTCACGACTATGACGATGACTACGGAGGAGAGCGTGGAAGCGTTCCTCCAACGACTTCGACAGGCCGCAGCGCGTATAGGATACGCGGAAGCGCAAATAAGCCATCGACTACTTGACGCACTGCCGGACGAATGCCGCGCGACTATACTGATGTCGGCATCCACAACGAACCTCAACACGTTGACCGCTGATGACATCGCCGCGAAAGCGCAGCTGTTTTTGGAACTTAAGACAAACCCAACTAAGGCCAAAGAACTGACTTTCTCTGCCCAGTCAGAGATTGACGACATCAGAGAGCAAATCAACTCTCTGAAAATGACCACCATGACTGACGACAATCGACATGATCGAGGACGAGATCAACGTCGACAACCGTCAACTCCACGACAACGAAGCGCTGATCGCAGCGCTAGTCGTGATAGACAATACGATCAGAGCCGCGACAGACGCACAAATGACAGCTATGACAGACGAGGTAGGAGCCCCTATCGCCAAGACAATAGACGAAACGGACGACAACAATCACGACCACGACTCCCCGCACGACTCATTTGTAACTATTGCCAGATTCCAGGCCACGTTTGGCGGGAATGTAGGAAAAGATTGAGAAATATGGCTCGACCGCCACCACCTCCCCCACACAATTATTACGGACCTGCCTACAATAACGACCAACCATACTATCACCAACAACAACAACAACCTCGACATTCCCACCATCCTCGGCAATCACAACAACCACAATACCAACAACGCCCCCAGGATTTCTAAGAAGGGAGAGAGCCGATAGCGCTCATTGTTCTTTCTCCCGGACTACGTCTAAGTATAGGCCTGACAATGATATGACTTCGACTTATTTAGGAGTTGAAGAAGTAGACTTAAAACTGACAGAGAGAAACTTTACAAAGGGACGTCTACCAGATAGGAGGACTGCACTAGTACTATTTGACAGTGGTGCATCTAAATCAATCATTTCCGGGCGATTCGTGGAATCATCCCCCTCTCTATCTAAACTTGTACCAACCGAAGTAGCCCCTGTTCGATTCAAATTGGGTAACGGACAATTTTTGATTGCGGATAGAGCAGTGAAATTTCAACTAGTTATTCAGGGTCACAAATTCGAAATCACATCACTCATTGCAAGCAGCCTTGTTGGTGTAGATTTTCTTGGGAACCAACACCCTTTCTGATTTGGATGGAACACTTCACTTCAGGAATATAGGTTCAAGATCAAGTCCAAGAATATTTCTTTTGCACCTCCAACTACAGTGACAGTTGCCCCAGGTAACTCGACACTCCCAACTCTGCAAGGTAAGACCCCAGCTCACTTGCGTAACTCAGAGATTGTACTGACAGCTAACAAATACCTATCTCGACATTGCCCCACTACAAGTATTGTTTCCCTACATAAAGGAAGGACTCAGGTCCTGGTGACAAACTTGACTGACAGGCACATGACCTTTTCTAAGGGTAGACCCATTGCTTTCTTAGATACAACCAAACTTGTTAACGCAACACAAGAACTCCCTATGCACTGCTTAAACATGACTCTGAACTTGAAGGACAACATGTACACTGGACAAGATAATGTTCATAGAGACTCAGTCAGGCATGACAACCTTAAGGCGTATCCCCACCTTGACCCTAGTGACCCCATCGTCAATATGACAGAAGACGAGATAATACAGAAACATATTGACTTGACTGGGAGTATTCTGTCTCTGAAAGAAAGACAGGCAATCGTTCGTATTCTCATGCAGAATAGAGATGCATTTTCTCTATATGGCGAACTATCAAGTTGCCCGAACTTCGAAGTAGACATTGCACTGACTAACGACGAACCATTTTTCCTTTCGACCTTACTTTGCAACTGAGGCTGACAAGGCTAGGATAGAATATGAGCTAACCAAACTTGTCAAATTGGGAATTTTAGAAGTAGGACATCAATCATACACCTCACCTGTCCTCCTCCTTTCCAAAAAGAACACCTCCGAAAAGAGAGTTGTTACTGATTTTCGGTATCTCAATTCTAGAGTTAAATGAATTAATCATCCCTTCCCCCTACTTTCGGAAACCCTCAAACGAATTGGCAATGCTAACACAAAAGTCCTTAGTGTGATTGATTTGAAATCAGCTTTTCATTTTTATCCCCCTATCCAAATCAGCTCAAAAGTATACAGGCATTGCATCATACCATGGCGGGAAACATTACTTTTACAAACATTTGGCACAAGGCTTAAACGTTTCACCCGCTATCTTTCAGGCAAAAATTGACGATATTTTGGGTTCGATCCCCAATTCTAGGCAATTTTGCATAGCTCATCATGACGACATTATACTATTTAGCCAAGACAAGACCTCCCATCGATCCCACTTGATAGATGTACTAAAGGCCCTCTCTGCCAACGGACTGAAAGTCAGCCCGAAAAAGTGCAAGCTCTTCCGCACTGATGTTGATTATATGGGCCACCGAATCACTGTCAATAAGGTGGGAGAGGCATGTTTTTGACCCCTTCGTGACAGGTGTGCTGCCATCCATGGCATGCCCAAACCGAAGACCCCCAGACAAGTTAGGAGACTAGTGGGAGCAGTGAAATATGTTGCTGGATTTTTCCCCAATATACATGTACAATCTGTTCTCAAACCACTACACCAACTGACTAGAAAGAAAAGCAAATTCATCTGGACTGACGAACACGAGACTGCCTTTAACAAAGTTAAAGTGCTAATGACCAACCCTCCAGTATTACACATGCCCCAAAGTACAGGACAATTCTCATTATACAGTGACACTTCTCGGACTGCTACCGGCTCTTACTTGACACAACTTATCAATGGACAGGAATGCATTATGGGTTATTACTCAAAAGTATTGCCCGATGCATGGCAGCGATACAGCGTAACAGAGCTGGAACTATTTGGACTATTGATCAACATCTCAGCCTTTAAGCATTTGCTTAAAGGATGTGAGTTCAATGCATTCGTTGACCATAGTTCAATTGTCCAGATTTTAAAGTCAAAAGATGCACCGTGCACAACACGACTGCAAAAATTGATTTTGAAATTATCTGAATACTCCTTTCAAATTGGATACAAAAAGGGTACTGAACTTGTTTTGGCAGATTTTCTTTCTCGAGCCCCTTCTGGCGACCATGATGAGATTGACAGGGTTGTCCCCATTGTATGCTGCCTATTTGACGAGAGTGATCTAATTGACATGAACAAATACACCCAGCCCAACAGACTGACCGCATAGTCACTCGTGCCTATGCTAAGAAAATGGGTATTCCTATTCCTGATATCAATCCAAGAAACCTAACGGGTGTGAACAAACCCCTACGAATCCCACAACACAAGGACAAACTGACCAGCCAAAACAGACCAAACCCCCCTCACTGCCACCTACATGTAGGACTATCTCGCCACAACCAGCCAATCACAGACCTACTAGACAGGGCACACCCCCTATACACCCATGTGGAGTTCACCGTCCTTTCCTTCCACAGAACCAGGAATACACAATTCCTCCTACCAGACAAACCCCACCTGTTCCCACTACAGAACTCATCGACTTGTTGACAGAAGCAATGACAGTCACAATGACCATTACCGTGAAGTACCCTCTGACCTCTACATTCCCTCTAGACCATTTACCTCAAAGGTAGACAACATCAAAGCTAGACACGTTCCCAAACAACATGAACTAGACAAGATCACCGACATGAGAAAACTGAAACATGAGAAAACTGAAAACGGAACAGGAAACCTCACCGTTCTTTAAACCTGTCTATGACTTTCTCGCCCATGACATTTCAAAGACAGTCAAATTAAAGGCAGAAGAGTACATTCTTTGTGACGGTATACTGTTCAGACTTTTCTTCACTAAAGATGACGACTTTAGACTACAACTCGCAATTCCTGAGACCCTAACAGATATGATCATATCTCAACATCATGACACGTTACTTAGCAACCACCAAGGAACACAACGGACATATTTGACTATTAGACGGAACTTCTACATGCCAAACATGTTTGAGAGAATCAACAATTACGTTAAGGCTTGTATGCATTGCCAGCAATTCAAAGGCAAGCCAGACAGACTAAGACCCTTTCACACTCGTATTCCTGACTCATACAGACCATTTGACCGCATTAGTCTCGACTTTAAGACCATGCCGACCTCACATACTGGATTTCGACATTTGATGGTCATCTGTGACGAAATTACGAGATTTGTAATTTGTGCCCCTCTAAAATCGCTCGATGCCGAGACAATTTGCGAGGCACTTATCCAAAAAGTCATTTGTATTTTTGGACCACCATCATGTCTAGTTACTGACGCAGCAGCTTCCCTGACAGGTAAGCTACTGACTGCATTATGCGCGACTTTGACCATTGACCGCAAGGTAATCAGTGTAGAGAACCATGGGAGTTTGCACACAGAGAGGCACATCCAGACCCTCTCAAACTTTCTCAAAGTGAACCTAAACCAATTTGGCACTGATTGGGTTAGATTTGTGTCGACCACATGTTATGCATACAACTCTTTCTCTTCCCCCCATCTTGGAGACCACAGCCCCTATGAGCTTGTGTTTTGCCGAGAGCCCCCTAATCTATCCAATTTGTCTTTCGACCCCATGTCTGGCCTCTCATCTTCATTTGATGAGTATGCGGACCACCTCAAAAAGAAATTTGACCAATTATCTCACACAATGCTGTCATTACAAAGGAAACAGCAAGAGAAACAAAACACAAAGATCTCTAACAAATTAGACAAGACTCCAATCTACTCAATTGGTCAGCTTGTCTACCTCTACAAGCCTACCTCTTCCTCTTTGACTGCAAATTCCAAGAAAATTGCAGCAGAATGGGTTGGCCCACTAGTTATACATGACGTAATCGACAGGACTTATTACATTCTTGCGACAATGAAAGGAGAAATCCTTCGTGACATCTTCAACTACAGTTGCGATTAATCCCGCCAACAACCTGTGGATCGGGGGCCGAAAGGGCCTTGCCCCCCCTTGCAAACCTGAAACAGAGAGAAGGAAGGGAAAGGAAAGGAAAAAAAGAGAGAAAGGAAAAAAAGAGAGAAAGGAAAGGAAAAGAGGAGATAAAGGGAAAGAAAGGTAGCTAGATAGATAGGCGCTAGGCGCAGTGCAGTGTGTACAAATCTCATACATATTACGGTGACGTCATGACTAGTCTTAGTAACAATCGCTTGCAATTTTAAAAATATTGATTAAACACTCACGTCACGTTTTGGTAGACGTGATCATTCGTGTTTTACCAGCGTGGAAAACAACGAATAGTAGGCCCTACACTTCGTAAATTAGAGTCACCTATTTTACGAAACAGCGCAAAACGTGATACGTGACACGTGGTGCGTGAACGTGAGTGTTCGTTGCAAGCCGATTGATAGTTACATTAAAGTCTATGTTGATGCTTCATTTGAAGTGCATGAAGGCCTTTCAAAACATAGGAAACTTTCATTTGTAGAGCGCTCCTGTTAATTTTCCTTTCTATTCTCATGTTGATCAAATGCTAGAATTTATAGCATGTATACATTTTTTCTTGTTATTGCTTTTATCGCATACAAAACTTGGTGTTATCGTTGGAATGACACAAATAGAAATGACATTATTAGTCGTATTGTTTGTATTCTTGATCTTAGGAATTTGTTAATGATTCCATACTTAATCGCTCTTGCTGATTAAGATTAACTAATTTTGTTGCGATAGATAGAATGTGTTAAGGTGCATAAGTCTGCACAAGTTAATGGACTATTCGTTTCATTTATTATACTTCATGTTAATGATTCTGTTATGTTTAGATAGAATTAGAATAGCTTTTACCATATTATTGTAGAAAATTTGTTCCAGAAAACACACAAAGTTCCTTCCTCTAGAAAGAAAAGATGCTCCCCAATAGCCTGACTCAAGTGAAGCAAGCAGCAACTCCACTGGGGCCGGAGACAGAGAATTACCCTTGATGTTATATTTTCACATTACTTCAGACAGCTAAGGACCATGGAAGAGACATCAGCCATGAGACAGAGGAGACAGTCAAATGCAATTTCTAAATCAATGATTGCTTGGTGTCAGTAAAAAATGAGGAGAAAGCTGTCAAGTTGGTAGCCAATCTAAGGGATCTACTTCGGAGAGGAGGTTACATGTACATAGCCCAGATGTTGTGCAGTCTATTCCTTTGAAGTATAGAGCAAAGGAAGTGGCAGGTTTGAACTTAAACCATGATGCCATGATCAGCTGTAGGCAAATTAGAAGGCTTTATTTCCTGGTTGAATACAAGGGGAAAATCTAAGGGATCTACAATGTACTTCCGAGAGGAGGTTACATAGCCCAGATGTTGTGCAGTCTATTCCTTTGAAGTATAGAGCAAAGGAAGTGGCAGGTTTGAACTTAAACCATGATGCCATGATCAGCTGTAGGCAAATTACACTATGAAAATGACTGACAAAGAAAGCGGACAAAATATACAGTTCCTCAAGTAGACAAAGGAACATCCCTTCACTGCTATTATGTAAAAAGGTGAATATGCATGTGACACCTGTTCTACACATTTTTACATAATAGCAGTGAAGGGATGTTCCTTTGTCTACCTGAGGAACTGTATATTTTGTCCGCTTTCTTTGTCAGTCATGTTCATAGTGTTAGAAGGCTTTATTTCCTGGTTGAATACAAGGGGAAAATCTAAGGGATCTACTTCGGAGAGGAGGTTACATACCCCAGATGTTGTGCAGTCTATTCCTTTGAAGTATAGAGCAAAGGAAGTGGCAGACAGGGGCGGATCCACGTAACGATTATTCCGACCCGGGCCCCTCCCCCCTAGCCCCCCAAAACGATAAAAAAATAGGATAATAACGTAAAGTTAACCTTTATAAAACAAAAAACAAAAGCGCCCCCCCCCCGCTTATTCGCCGGCCGGCTGAGTCGGCACTAAATTTTGTATTAAGATTTGGCTACCCCCCCCCCCTTGACGCCGTCTGGATCCTCTGCAGGCGCGGATCCACGTGGGGGGGGGGGGGGGGCTGACGGGTCAACAACAACAAAAAAATTCTAAAAATGAAAAAACCTTGAAAAACATACTGCTATTAAAAATGATCTTTTTCAGAAAAGAATATAAAAGCTGGCGGTCCCTGTAATGGGGTGTTGTGGCGTGCGCTTGTATTCCAGCTTATAATGGAAGTTACAAACTGATTCAGCTGAGGACGCAGGTTGGAAATTAAGCCACGTCTTTAGGATGGGGACGTTTAAAGTCGGTCCACAGACGTAAATAATCATATCTGATTGATACACGTCTGTAAAAAATCAATTACACACACACACACACGCTAGACGTCTTGGAAAATGTGCTAAGAAAAAAAAAAGAAGGCAGAATGCTAACCATGGTTTTATTTTGTTTTGGCCTAACAAATGGGAACATTTGAAATGTATCACACTCTCTTTTTTTCCAGCTTAGTTTGACCCACCCCACCCCCCCTCTTTTCCTTCCTCTCTGAATTTGTCTCAATTCTCAGGGGATTTGCGTTCATCATAAATTTTACTGAAGAAGAGCATCATCATGAAACAGAAATAAAACCATAATCCACCTTAAAAGAGGCTCCTTTCATGTACACCTGTATACACCCCCTTCCAGTTTCAGTTACTAGTAATCACTGAATGACACACTTAATTCACATTCTTGCAGTATACCCAGCCGTTGTGTAGCTGGACAGTCGTTTAAAACAGCAATTTGTCGAAGTTTACAAGCAAAATTTCATAAATTTTCCAAGACGTATGTTGTATGTTGGACAATATCATAAAGGAAACAAATTAATAATTTCCATTAAATCTAAAGGCAAGAGTGAATTCTTTGTTTGTCAAGTGTCCAAACATTCAACCCCCATCATACTATATCATCATGAATCTGCTTGCCCCAGGTTAAACTACATGTACATTGTAGCCATATCAGGCCCTGGCTTAATAGCAAACCCATCCTTAAATGAAGTCCAAGTATTGAATTAATTGATTCGGTTTATTGTAAATAAAGAACATGCAGCTGGAAAGTTGAAATTGCTCAACTTACATTATACTTGATTTGTACAACACAATAAATGATCAAAATATGAATGACTAAAATGTACAACCATACATGTAAATCATGCATAATGAAAGTATATAAAACTCTCAAATATTACATACAAATCTAAATACATGTACATGTATATTGAAAACTTCTATGTCATCTTACAATGTAAGAAGGAAAGGAGAGAGAGAGAGAGACGGAACGAGAAAGAGGAAGAGAAGGAAGAAGAATTAGAAAGAAAGAAAAGTTGATTATAATTTATAGAGAATATACTAAAGATTGGAAAATGAAAAGTAGAAAGAGAGGAGAATGATCGAAGACCATTAATATTCATGAGGTACATACAGTCTTAAGGTATGTTTTCATTTCAAACAGGAATAAAGGAATGAAAGTCTCTGCAAAGTGCACCTTCAGTCATGTCAGTTGAAGTACATGTATAAAAACAAACACTTTGAATAAATAACATATTAACATCATTTTAACAATTGTTGATGTCAAAAGAGCTAAGCTATGCCAATCCAGCAATACATCCAAGTTTAATGCAAGTTATTTTGTAACTCCAAAAGACAATTATATGAAGATTGAAAAAATGTCATATTCACTATTACATGTAGTACAGTAGTCTATATAGGCCTACAGAGCATCATAGAAGTACAAAATTATGTATTGTGTGAAGAAAGAAGAAGGACTAAAAATAGCAGAGGAAAGAGGTAGGAAAACAGAAAGAAGATAGAAAAAGATGAGAACCAAAGAGAAGAGGAAGAAAAAGGGGATTCACACAAACTTGACAAAGAGAGTCATATGAAATAGCATGGATAGTAAAACATCCTAAAAGTACATGGATAATATTATCAAAAAGATATTGCACAAGGTATATTACACTGGAGAAAAAAATCAAAGCTATTAATAATAATGAGGGTTTATTCAGGATAGACTAAAGGTCTACATCTAACTTAGATAACCGATTGAAAGGTGGCCTAACCTAGATGTTCGGAATGTACATTTAATATTAGGTCCTAACTATTAGTATTAGGCCCAACAACGCTTCCTTCTATAACTGATTCCTAATGTTAGATGCAAGTAAGATTCTCTATTTTAGTTTCATTTTATCTCCCTAAATTATTAAATAAACAAGCTTAGTTTAATAATGAAAACTAGCCTTACGAATACTATAGGCCTCAGTAGGTGGAAAAGGGTATAGATCTAGGTCTAGGAAAATTTCCTGCACAGGTCAGTAGGTCTTTAAGTTCTAATCTGGTCCAAATTTGTTGGTGTTTGCTTCTAATTTTCTTCCACAATTCCACAAATTCGAAAGTAGTTATCAACAGCAAATGTCAGTTTTATTAAAGAAATGACCCAAATCAGATGGTTATTTCTGTCTAGCAGTGAAATGATCTAGGCCTACTCGTATCAAATTTTCCGAGACAGTCCCGCCCGCGTCTTATTTTTTCGTACCACGGCGAGCCCGGATTCCTGTTTTATCATGAATATTCATTAGGCAGGGCCGGGGAAAGTCTCGATTCTCTTGAATATTCATGTATGATCGAGGCATGCGCAGCATCGAATATCGTGTGTAACAAGTACGTTGGATTAATGGCAGGCCTATACTATGACATAGAAAAGCAATGTCATGGTCATTTAGATAATACAGTCATAAATGCTGTGTTTAATTACTAGTAAATGCCAAAATTTCAGTACCGGTAGACAAGATATATAGCATATATTTCAAGTAAGAGTCTTGATAGGCAATTTGTGAGTAGCCTAGGCCTACTTTTCTGAGATTAATGGGAGTCTAGTTCTTTTCATAAATTGGTAAATAATCAGTTCTAGGTTTGCTTTTTAAATATTACAAGCAGAGGTTGCATTACGGTATTGAATATGTGATACAGTATTATAAACTGTATAAAATAGATAACAAGAATAGGCCTACATACAGACATTTATCAAAAATAAAATACTTGTGTATTGCACTTAAATTATTTCTATGATCTATGCTCACTTAACTGCATAAGGAAGAAAAGGAAGAAAGAAAAATGGGATTAGAAAGAAGAATAACAAAGTTAAAAAGTAAAATATATATAAATAATAAATGAATGGAAGAAATAAAGAATACGGAATAGATACCAAGGAAGAAAGAAATAAATTGCAAGAAAATTGAAATGAAAAGAAGACAAAAGAAAAAGGGAAAGGAGCAAGATAATATTGATACCATATCTTCAATCTTGTTTTCTTTTATCTTGCCTCTTGTTTTTGTTTAGGCCTAGCTACCATTTTTTCCTTTCCTTTCTCTTTTTCTCTTAAAAGTTCTCTTTGGTTTCTTTCTAAAATAATGAGGGAAGGGGGGGGGGGGGGGGTGGGGGACTCGATGATAATTCATCATTTGAAGGTTTACAATGTGAAGTCCATGAGTTATATGCACCCACTGAAGAAAATCCATGTACAGGGTTGCTGCAGGAACCCCAGCACCCACAGATCCCACGCATGATGAGACAAACTCGAGAGAAAACTACACATTCTTTCACATACATTGAAGAAAGAAAAAAAAAGAAAAAAAATCCAAGATCGGTTGAACTCTTTTTGACCCCTCCCCAGGACGTCGATCAATTACATGTATGTGCCCCTGCCCCCCCCCAAACTCTGGCTACGGCCCTGGCGATAATTACCCACTATTCAAATACTGACAGGTGCCCCTTTTTCTTCAACAAATGCCCCTTTAACTTCATAATAAGTGCCACTGTTCCATTTTCATAAGTGCCCCTTGTGATATCTGATAAAAGCCCTTTCATTTTTTTTTTACTTTGACACGAGTCCCCTTAAACTTTCTAACAAGTGCCCTTTTACCTTTTGATATGTGCCCCTTTCCCTGTTTAATAGGAGCCCCAACCCCAACCCTTTCTCATAAATGCCCCTTTGACACATGCCCCCTTTTCCTTTTTTTATAATTCCCCTTTTCTCTCTTTCTCTGTCTTTCGAAAACTATCTTCTGCAAGGTTTGTTCTCTTGACCGAGCAACCTGTTGCAATTCCTTTCTGTCTCACTTTCAGTCGTACTTGTTGCCACTCATTTGCATTCACTCGTTATCAACTACCATCAACTATTTCATATTCACTCCATTACTGTCCACATTTCAATTTCATTCTCTTCACTCTCCCTTTTTGCAGCCTTTCCAGGAGCTTTGCTAGAAGTAGAACATTTTTAATGTAGAGGCCAGAGAAACCGGAAAGTATGTTAATCATTTTATTCAAATATCTAACTTTAAAAAAAGGAAAGTGAAACATTGTTTAATTACAATATATTGACATAATTTTGTTAAAGAAAAAATTTGAATTTAACACTGGAAATTTGTAATTGGTTTGCCAGCCCCCCCCCCCCCCAAAAAAAAAAAAACACACTCAAAACACAACAGTGGTACCAGGGTTTTTGTTAGGAGGCCCATGTACTGTATAATTTTTATTCTTAAGAATAGTTTTCTCTTTTTTATTAATTTGACATTGGCATACCGTAAATTTCACCAGGAACCCCCCTCCCCCACATTAACAATCGACACTGCCATTACTTCTACCAACAGTAATGCTATAATTCAAAATTTCACTTTCTAAATCCTTCTAATATAAACATATAATCATATTTGTACAGAGGATAAGATAAGAGGATAGCAAGCCCCCCCCCCCCCCCCCCACTCCCTGTTTTCTTTAGTTGGGAAGCATCGAAACATGATTCTATGAAAGCTACCAGTTTGGATACGAAAGGCAATGAGGGGATAAGCAGTTTCCATATTTAATGCATTTAGAGTGTTGTCTTTCAAACCTTCTTACATACAATACTTGAAGTAGCAATAATTTCATAATCTACAAATCTTCCCATACAGAAGTCCATAGAGGTAAATGAATTTTAACATGTATAATTATAATCAAAATATCATTGATTAATTCAATCTTTGATATAGACTGATAGACCTTTATCAATCAAATTTGAAGGAGAATCTTTCTGCCCAGTCCTCAGTTTCATCCTATAAGATGGTAGTTGACATTGTTAGAATTTTAATGTTTATTCGTTGAGGATTAGTTATCTTTAATTATTTGAAAGTCGACAAGATGATAAACTTCATTAGCTTTATTGAATGTAGTATTCTACAAACATATAATACAAATAACAAATAAATATCATGTAAATATTCCAGTTTAAACCCATCTCTATTGTCCTCTTTCATTATATGAGGGTGGCATCTTTAAGACGTAGTCTCGTGTAGATATCTTCTGCATCCATCACTAAAGTTGTAGCCTAGTTTTCAGAAAAAAATATAACCCAAGTCTGTTGAATGGAAAAATGAAATAAGATATAAAAAAAATCAACAATGACTAATAACATACACCCTGATACCTGCTCAGAAAAAGGAAGGACTGAAATTCACTTGGGGTTCTAGTGGGCAAACCTAAACTATTTTTTGTACAAGACTAGTTTAAATACTGACCGCATCTTAAATTATTACTGATGATCCCATTAAGACGATAGGCCTGCTGGAGCTCGGATCAGACAAGGTATGAAATAAGTAATACAATGTAATACAACTCGTGCTCATACCGGTAATTGAATAATACTCGGTTAAGTATGGGACATAAAATGACCAAACAACTTTGACCAGCGAATGTACTGGAAATAATGCTACTGAAACATACGTAATGTAGACTTATATTTCATCTACATGTATATTGACATTTAATTTTTAATCTAAATTACAATTGTGATATTAAGTCAATTATTCTTTTACAAGTCAACTGACAATGAAAAATATCTGTTTCAGATCTATAATTTTCTCCATGACATTTGTTCCACAAAAATTTATTGGGGGTACCTTCATGTATATTAGCACACTTGCTCGTATGAAGTGTAGACAGTAGTAGGCCCGCATCTCTAGATATGATCCCGTCAACATCTGTTCTTTGTTCCTCTCCTGAGTTTGCAAACCAGAATGCCTTCATCATCCACTGTAGAGAGGCATCATCCTACATGAGAGAAAACAAAGTAGGTACATGTACTTCAATTAAAAACTGATACTGATGGATACATATCAACCATAATACATCCTATAAACAGACTTTTATCAATCTTATTTTGTGTTCTTCTTCATCTTCATTGCTCAAGAAGTGAAAGTACCCCTTACAAAAAAAAAATGAGGGGTCCTGTGTATACCCTACATGTAGTGCTTACAATGTGCATTTGATATGGCTCTTCTAAACACAGGACCTCCTGTAAATAAGGACAAATTTTCCTTTGTAAACATAGAAAGAAAAGACATCAATATTTGTATACTAGGTGCAGAACTAGAATAAAATATACCCTCCACTATATATGCTTGCAATGTCAACTTAGTTCCATTTCCTTTTGAGTGAATTAATAGGTGGTCGTTTAATATGTGTGTGCTAAATAACCTGATAACTGTACCTGCATGGGACTTTCTGCTTCATCTTGCAAATATAAGAGATGTTGTAATGTCCTCCTTCCAGCTCTTCAGTTTCAATCTTTTGTAACAAAAAGAAGAAGAAAATCAATACGACAATCAAGGCATCCCTTTCTCCTTAACAAAATAAAATAGATCTAGCATAATTCAAATTAATAGATATTTTTATGTCATGGTTGGCCTTAATTTTAATATGGTGTGGAAATCAACATTCCTATTTAATGAACCACAGTACAAAGTAAAACTAAATGGAAGATTTAACTTGTGCATCAAACAGTGGTTTCTATGGCCTATGAACACGAAGCAGTACTAAGTAGAATTAGTTTATTATAACAAGAAGAGGTGGACTACATACCATATAAGCAGAGGCGGCGCTCCGAGAGGGGGGGGGGGGGGGGCAGAGTGCCCTCCCATTTGGTCAAGTACCCTAAAAGTGCCCCTTTTTGCATAGGAAAAGTGCCCCTTTTTACATAGGAAAGTGCCCCTTTTACTCTGACAAGTGCCCCTATTAAGTTTTTAAAGTGCCCCTTCCCCTTTTAATAACTACCCCTTTTAACTTGGATAAGCGCACCTTATATCTTCACATGTGCTCCCTTTCATTTTTAATAAGTGCCCCTTTTTCTTATAAGTGCCCCCATTTAAAAATAGGCCCTTTCCCTTCTCATAAATGCCCCTTTTCATCTATGAAAATAGTTCCTTTTCATTCTCTTAAGTGCCCCTTTTCATCTCTTGTAAATGACCCTATTCACTTCTGAGAGATACTTGTTTTACTTTGACAAGCACCCCTTCCCCTCCTAGTCAGTACTCTTTTCATCTCTTATAAATGCCCCTTTTATTTTGACACATCCTCCTTTTCCTTCCTATATAATGCCTTTTTTCCTTATAAGCACACTTACCCCTTATCATAATTACCGGTACCACTTTTCGTCTTTGATAAGTGCCCCGTTTATTTAAACATGTGCCACTTTTTCTTTTTAATAAGAGCCACTTCCCCGTCTCATTACCCTTTTAACAATGATATGTACCCTATTTCCTTTCTTATAAAGAACCTATCCCTTTTTCATAAATGCCCCTTTTCACTGCTTATAAATGCCCCCCTATCAAAATCTGATGGGTGCCTCTTTTCCGTCGACAAATGCCCATGTTCTTATCATCCCTGGTGCATGCCTCTTTGTTTAGGTGTAAGAAGTGCCCCATTTTCACCTCTGATAATTAGCCTTTGTACTTTGACACATGCTTCTTTTCTTTTCTGATAAGTGTCTTAACCCTTTCGATAAGTGTCCCCTTTTCCTCTCATCATTAAATGTGTCCCTAATTTCAAGCGACTAAAAGCAATTTCCCACAAAGCTCGCTCGCTACGCTTGCCCATAGTTATAGACGTTATAATTATGTAACTTATCACAGATCTATTCAGTCTTCCGTTATGAGATTGTGCTTATATAACCCCATCAGGATTGGGTTTTCCTCTTTATAAGATGTAATTTTTCGCACTGCAAGCCAAAAACTGCAAAGTATGATACTTAAGCAATATCTTAAATGCTGTATTAAGAGAAACAAATATTGAAATCATCCCTGATAATGTAATCACAAAATAGGGGTATATACCAATGTCAAAAAAATGGTATATTTTCCCTCTGAAGGTGCCCTTTTCTCAAGAAAGTGCCCTTTTTGTTGGTGCCCCCCCCCCCACTTTGGAAGTTGCTCCGCCCAAAGGCTCCGCCGCCTCTGCGTATAAGTAAACATAATTGTCGACTACCCTAGGGGTCTTCTCTTATACAACGTCCAACAAAAAATAGATTTATCAAATGAACTGCACACTTTGGAGAAGAAAAAATCTTTAATATAGGTCTAGATCTAGAAAAGTTATGACAACTTGACAAGCACACTGGACACACACAACATCTGAACATTAAATAAATGAATCCTAGATCTAGGTCTAATTTGTTTGTTTTTGAATATTTTTATTAATAAGTTCCAGGTTTACGTCTAAATGAAATATGGTTTGGAGCTGTTTGATTATCCATGGTCACAAACAATTTTGGTCTAAAAGTTGACACGCACCAATGATGCAACTGAGCGAACGGCGGGCGAACGGATAGCACTTAGTCTTAGTAATACTAGTATAGCCAACAGAGTCGACATCTACTAAAGATATAAACAAGAATTAACCCTCTTGGATTATTAAAGAAATCATACTTCATAGATTATTTTAAGGTGTAACGTTAAATCTAGATTTAAATTCAATGGATGATTGGTGAATTAGATTCACGATGACGATCAAATTTGGAATAAAACCTGATCAGAAAGTTTTATCTTGATGCAGATGAGCACCGAAATTCCCCAACGTGGGCCTGCCGGAACCCCGGGGCTCTAAAGGGTGACATGAAGGCAAACCGCAGTCAAACTACTTCACGACGATGAAAATCAAAGTGCAATTTCAAGAGAAATATTTTCCTAGCCTTTTCCCCACAAATCTGTTGAGAACAGTCTCAAAATGTAAAGAAATTACAGTAGATCACGAATTACAGCTTTTTCAAATTAATGACTAAATTCTCTTAATCTACTGATATTTCAATCAATTACTCACCCATATGCATTCTCCGTGAATCTTCTCACTTTGTGCGAGTATAGCGCGCGTCGTGCATTCCCACCTCGATATGAATATTTAAGAGAATCGAGACTTGTACTTTCCCCGACCCTGCCTAATGAATATTCATGATAAAACAGGAATCCGGCCTCGCCGTGGTACGAAAAAATAAGACGCGTCCCGCCCGCAAGTCGTGGCCAAGCTATGGCCAAGAAGTGACAGGGTAGCAATGGCAATCAAGCTGAAATATTAGTACACGACGATGAAAAATGTATCAAAAGTTCGAGATCGGATTGCTCCTAGATCTACATTCATCACAGATAACAATTTCACAATCATTTCCAAATGTACAAAAACTTCTGCAGATTCCTAATATCAGCACATCTTTTCATAAATATGACTTAATTTACGAATTGAAGCGTAATTACAACTGTACTCACCAGCAAACTTTCCAAGAAATAAAAATCTTCCTCTGAGTGGGTACGTCTACGTCACGTCATACACGCATACATACAGCTAGCTAGTGGTGGTGGTGCATTGGTGGTGGTGCATTGGATTTGTACACAGCTGTTTAGTTCAGTAAAGAATTGTACTGTGCGAACTACCAGAGACAGAGTATAACCAGCTGTACTTATCTCATTCGCGACAATGGTTCTCAAATAATGATCACTCAGTGCTAGCAGGACACTATATATATAGAGGCAATCCAGGGGCCCGTTACCCCCGGCAAATGCTGAATTTCTATGACAAATTTGCTCTCAGCCAATCAGATGCCATGATTTCATAGCTTCATAGCTTATAACAGTAGCTTGTAACAGTAGCTTGTAACTTGTTATTGATAACAAGTTTCATGAAACAGGGCCCAGCTGTTAAGGCCAGGAATGCACCATTCACTGACGGGGAAATGCATTTTATGAGGGACAATTTTTTTACTAAATGTTTGTGATGTACATCAAATAAAAGGAAATTAAATCTTTATGAACCCATTTTCACTTATCTGTGGCTGTCTTGAAGTGTGATAATGCTTACATTTATTCAGAAATATCCTTTTTTCATGCACTGATTGTAATATATATGGACTGAAATGCCCTTCGTGGTAGTGGAGTAGGCCACATGTCTAGACATCAGGCTTTGGGCTATAGTAGAGTCAAAGTGTGTAGACCCCGCTGATATTTTTCGGGGACGAAGGTTTTTAAGTGTTTTTGAGTTGTTTGGAGGTCAATGATTAAAATTAGCTTGGGTAGTCCCCTCCTAACCCCCGGCAACTCTTGTAGGGGTCAAAATAAGGTCAAAATGGGGGTCAATAGGGGGTCAATTTTTTTAAATGCCCTGATTATGTTAAAAGACATGTCAAATTGTTTGTTTTATCATACTGAATAAAAAAGTGTACATGATCATATACCCCTGACCTCCCGTTAAGAAGTTATGGCCGGAAAAGTCAAAAGGTCAACAAACTTTCATTGAGGGCAAAATACACTAAAAGTGTTAGGATCGATCAATTTTCATGTTTTTTGTGTCTATTTATATGTATTTTGATTTATAAATTTGAATGAGACAATTTCTACTTAAGAAGACCGTATTCAAAAGATATAAGGGGTCAAAATAAGGTCATTTGGGGTCAAATGAGCTCCTTTGGGATCAAAATACACTAACAGACTTAGGAGTTATTTGTGTCAAATTATGTGTAAATTGATGAATAATAGTGAATGAATTTTTTTTTTTTTTAAATTTAGAAAACCGTATTCAATTGATGTAAGGAGTCATTATAAGGCCCAAATGGGGTCATTTGGGGTCAAAAATGTTTAATTGACCTAAATTGTGCTGTAATGCACTCTCACACTGAATGAGAAAGAGCAGTTTTATTCTAGGGTTAAAATACGATAGGAGTGACAACAAAGCCATGTTCATTTTTTTTAAGTGTCACGATGCAGTTTACATGTAATTTAACTGGTGGCCACAATTTCAAATTAGCTTGATTGTTTTTATCTGCCCATCAGTTACATACACAACCCTGCGCTCTCTTACTAGGTATGGTAAATTTCTTAATTTGTTGCAACATACCGGATAGATGTGACAAATCAGAGGTTCTACGCATAGTCGGAATCTTCAGAGACAGAGTCTTGATCATTATCGATATCCGAATCGGAGTCAGACTGTGGAGATTGGTCATCTGCTGGTATTAGGTTGGTCAAACGTGTAGGCAATGCAGGCTTGGTGTATCGAAGTGGGATGCAGTTGCCATCTTTCATGTGCCATCCATGGTGGAGAGGTGATGGAGGAGCATCTGGACTCCTGAAGTTCAGGAAGATGTATGCCTGATAGTTGGCTCGTCTGACCTTCATCTGATGTGAGTCGCAATCAGGTGGCATTCTCTGTGTTGCTTTTTTCTTCATACTCTCCCACTTCTTTGCTCTTGCCTCTGCTAAACTTGTACTAGTTTTGTCTTTGTAGATGAACTTAATTGTGAATTGCTCCATGTCGATTTGGGTGTCTTCTGATACAGGCAGCTGTTTCCCAAGTCCTTGGAGCAAACTCCTTCCTTCCTCTGACTTCATTGCCGATTCAAAGATGGATGGTTTGCCATGGCCATAGAAGCCAGAGACAGCGTCTGCACCAGTATATATAAGTCGTCTCTGGGTGTTCTAATGACATGATCTTGAACTCTGCATTCAGAAACTGTTGGAGCCGAACTTTGTTGCCTGGATTTTTGAACATATCATTGAACAGCCTGGATGTTGGCAGCGGATCATCTCTTCTCATAAATACATTTCGGCTACCTCCTACATAAGTAACGCCTGTACGCCTCTGATGTTCACTATCCTTGATACTCTCATCTAGGTCATAGGGATCATTCACAAAGAAAATTGTGGTCGCCTTTCTGTGACGACCTGCAACTATGTTGTAAATCTTGTTTGCATAATCGCCCCACGTGTAATCTGTACCATCCTGCTTTTCTCTATCCTCTGCTGATGGAGTACTAAGTCTCCAAATGAATCCTATGTCGACGAGTGCAATGTAGTTGTCAAGCGAGTTTATCTCCTCAAGATTGAGCTTGTCAACCAACTTTGATTTCATCACCTTTCTCAGTGTTCCGTTCACGTTAAAGATAGGTAGACATTCATCTGTATCACGATATTGCATTACATCGCTCAGTCGAAATGTGTCCTCACATTTCTGAGCAAGAGAGATTACCTCTGTCATGGCCTTGTTCTCCATTGCATCAGTCTTTGTAACCCGAGATGTTCCTTTAACAATTGGTGGCTTGGTGAAACTGCAGCGTGAATTCCTGTGCATCGTGTCATCAAAGTTCTTCTTATCGGAAAACATCCTCTCTTTGAAAAATGATTGAACAAGCACTTCACCATCTTTGTGCGCATTCTCAAAGTCAACGACCAGCTGATCGGATGCCATCATACCAGACTGCAGAGACCTCAATGTTGGCTTGGTCTCATCAAACGGGTCACAGTCAAACTCACCCAGGCATTTGTCCAGATCTTGAACCCCTTTCTCATCTCTCTGCAGTCTCTTCTTGCAATTTTCTCTGTGATCCTTGGAAGAGTCTTTGAGGTTTGCCAGTACATGCAAGGAGTTTCTCACTTTGTTGCAAGCATTTGTGGTTTTTGTGTGTGCAAGTAACATCTTTTCGTTCTTCAAGATATGTTTCCATCCTGCTTTCATCTTTGAACCCTTGTTCATGGTCATCTCTATCCATAGATCTAGGGGTAAACAGAAATATGGTTTCCCGGCGGTCATTGATTGGGAGAACAACCCCTCTTTCAAGTAGGTTTCTCTTCTGGTAGACTTGAGATCTCGAGCCAAAACTCAACCAGCCACTTGCTGTATTTGTCATTATCGTAGATGCGCAACCATGGAAACATCATCCTGAGAGAAGCTTTGAACGAATCCCAGTCTTGTGTCCGCAGAGCATGTATGTTCATTAGCAGTATTTCCACCATGTCCATGAAGCTTAGCCAGAACCTAGCCATTGGAGAATCAGATGCTTCAACGCTTTCAAATGCCTTTGTCACAAAAGATGTCAATTCTTCATTTTCCAGGAGATCTGCAGCTGCTGCTTGCAACTGCGCTTGTGAACATGTAGATGGATTTTTGAGAATCTCAAGGCTAACTTTAAGTTCAGGTGACAGATCTACCCCACTGGAAAGTTCATGTCGAATGACTCTGCGCATGAGTACCTCATACATGAGAGTGAGACATCTTATGCTCCTGTTGTAGTGCTTCCCACGAAGTGCCTGGTCAACCGAACCTTCTGCGATGATATGTCTGCTGCGACAAGAATGTCAGATAATCCCGAGCCTTGAAAGCGCTTGTTGATTGCTGATATGAATGACAATTGAGTGTGGAATGGACCAAGGACAGGGAGGATATAAGCTCAAATTTGGCTTGATTCTCATTCTTTAGTTGTACCCTCAATGCATACACAGGTTGGTCACCAACAAGCTGAATGAATGGCATTGACTTGGCTACAGCTGCAGAAACCATCCTACACATGAACTCATGAACTACTGATTTCTGAGGTGGCTTTGGAAATGTCAGGAAATAGTGAGCAGAACTCTTTGTAACATTTCCCTGGATTTTCGCCTGGAAGCCAGTGAAACCTCCAACCTTTTGATCAGGAACTTGGATGTTATGTCCTGCATTATTAGTCCGAGCCAATGAATGCACTGCACTCCTCTTTCTTTGCCCACAACTCGTCGGAAGAGATGTATCAACTTCAGTACGCACTTCTGGCTGACCACGTTTTACTGTTTTGTATGGATGTACTTTGAGCTGTTCAGAAGTTACTTGTTTTAGGTCATCGGACTTGACCAACTGAAGAGGGGAGCATTCGTCTCCTGTGGCTGTGAAGTGATCAGGCTGGACAAACATAACATTAGTTCGATGAGATGTATCTGCCCCAGTAAGTGTGTCATCCTTAAAGTCATCATTGTCCAAGATGCCAGTACCTGGAAAACCTTATGCTATTGCATCTGGGCAGGTTGAGTCTTCCTTTACTGCATGCATGGCCCATGAATCATATAGACGTAGAGTATCACTGTAGCTAATTCCCAAACCGAATTTCTTGAGAATGTCAGAGATTTCACGACTTCGGGTTAAGCCATGCAACGTGACTGACAAGCATGTTTGAAATGTATAACTCCTAAGTCTGTTAGTGTATTTTGATCCCAAAGGAGCTCATTTGACCCCAAATGACCTTATTTTGACCCCTTATATCTTTTGAATACGGTCTTCTTAAGTAGAAATTGTCTCATTCAAATTTCTAAATCAAAATACATATAAATAGACACAAAAAACATGAAAATTGATCGATCCAAACACTTTTAGTGTATTTTGCCCTCAAATGAAAGTTCGTTGACCTTTTGACTTTTCCGGCCATAACTTCTTAACGGGAGGTCAGGGGTATATTATCATGTACACTTTTTTGTTCAGTATGACGAGACAAACAATTTGACATGTCTTTTAACATAATCAGGGCATTACAAAAAATTGACCCCCTATTGACCCCATTTTGACCTTATTTTGACCCCTACGAGAGTTGCCGGGAGTTAGGAGGGGACTACCCAAGCTAATTTTAATCATTGACCTCCAAACAACTCAAAAACACTTAAAAACCTTTGTCCCCGAAAAATATCAGCGGGGTCTACACACGTTGACTCTACTACTAGTCGATTAGGCAAAAGGGGTGTTCAGAAATTATTCAACCAAAATAAGGGATGGAGTCAGGCTAAAATCATTTCGTGTTAAAGATCAATCGCTTTCGTGGATAACGTCACATATTAGAACACTGATGAAGAAAAGAGATAATATTCATAGAAAATGTTTAAAAGTAAAGAAAAAGATTTTATTGCAAAAAGATTCCCATTTAAATACAATGTGTGAAGAATTATGGTCAAAGTACACCAATTTAAGGAATGAGGTCAATATATCTATGTTTAAAAGTAAAACTGAATATTTAAAGAAAGAAATCAAGAAAAATGTAAACGATGTTTCAAAGATGTGGAAATGTTTAAAGTTATTATTACCAACAAAATCCTCATCATTTCCTTCCATTCTTTACGACAATGATATGGTATTTAATAACGATGACGCTATTGCCAATGCATTTAATGATTATTTTATTCGATTAAATGCTAAGCTCGCGCAAGAGATGAATGTCATACAAGCCGACGAACATGATATTGGGGATGTTTTTAATTGCTATCCTTCCAATTATGTTTTTAACTTTGTTTCCACCAATGAAAGCTATGTTGAAAAATTGATTTCAAACTTGGATTATAACAAAGCAACAGGGTCTGATGATAGTCTTCCTAAAAAAGTCTAAAGCTTTTATTGTACCAACCATTACTCAATTAATTAATTTGTCTTTTTCAACAGGAGTCTTTCCCAATGATTGGAAGTATGCAAAGGTTTTTCCGTTATTCAAAAAAGGCGACATTAATAATATTGGTAATTTTCGTCCAATTTCCATCTTACCTGCAATAAGTAAACTCATTGAAAGGACTGTTCATCAGCAATTGTATGATTATTTAATAGAACATAATATCCTCAGTAAGACTCAGTTCGGGTTCCGGCCAGGTCATTCTACAGCCTCGGCTCTTGGGGCTTTAACAGACAGTTGGTTACACTGCATAGATAAAGGCCTCATTGTAGGGGCTCTTTTTATTGATTTAAGACGAGCTTTTGATACGGTTAATCCAGATATTTTGTTAAATAAATTAAAGAAAATAGGTTTGAGTAAGTTATCATTAGCTTGGTTTGACTCGTATTTAAATAATAGAAAACAATACGTTGCTATAAATCAACTGATCGCTGTATTTCTGTTGGAGTTCCACAGGGATCTATTTTGGGCCCGCTCCTATTTTTGATTTATATAGATGATATGTCAGAAGTTTTGAAACATGGAAAAATTGTAATGTATGCCGACGACACGACACTTTATGTAAGTGGACCCACCTTTTCGGATGTACAAATTAAATTGCAAAGTGATTTTAATGTTATATGTAGATGGATAAAATGTAATAAACTCTATTTGAATGTTGATAAAACCAAATTTATGATCATCGGAAGTAAACAAAGATTAAACCATTTTAAAAATGACAGTATTACATTAAAGTATGAAGATATATGTGTTGAACAATGTAAGATCTTTAAATGTCTAGGTATTATGATCGATGAAAACATATTATGGTCTGATCATGTAGATTATTTATGTAGAAAAGTGTTTGCCGGACTTGCCATGCTTAGAAGAGTTAAACCATATGTAGATGACATTTCATTGAAATTATTATACACATGCAGGCGCGGATCCAGGATTTTCCAATAGGGGGGGCCGAAAATTTGAAAATTGCGCAGACCGTTTTTTCAAGGTCATATTAGAAGCACCATACCGGTACAATTTTTGACATTTTCATCGGGGGGGGGGGGGGGGGGGGGGGGGGGGGGGGGGGGGGGGGGGGGCTATAGCTTCTTGCCCGCGGAAGCTTTGACCTTTCATTGAAAGAAGACGATTTGTTGTACCGTTCTCGACTTGTATTCCTTGCCTGAATTCAGTTTTCCCCCTCCCGCGCAAAGCGCGGAAGCTTTGACCTTTTATAGTTCAATGAAATTATTAGAGAAAAAAGATGATTCGTTGTTCCATTCTCGACTCTAAATCCTTCTCTAAATTCAGTTTTTCCCCTCCCGCGCGAAGCGCAGAAGCTTTGACCTTTCATTAAATTATTAGAGAAAGAAGACGATTCGTTGTAACATTCTAGACTCTTAATCCTTGTTTGAATGCAGGTCCCCCCCCTCTCGCGCGAAGCGTGGAAGCTTTGACTTTTCACTAAATTATTAGAGAAAGAAGACGATTCATTGTACCATTCTCGACTCTTAATCCTTGTCTGAATTCAGTTTTCCCGTGCCCGCGCGTAGCGTGTAAGCTTTGACGGTTCATTAAATTATTAAAAGTGGAAGACGAATCGTTTTACCATTCTCGTCTCTTAATCCTTGTTTGAATTCAGTTTTCCCCCTCCCGAGCGATGCGCTGAAGCTTTGACGTTTCATTAAAGTATTAGTGAAAGAAGACGATTCGTTGTAACATTCTCGACTCTTAATCCTTGTCTGAATTCAGTTCCCCCCCCCCTCCTGCGCTTTGCGCGAAAGCTTAACGTTTCATTAAATTATTAGAGAAAGAAGATGATTCATTCTACCGTCATCAGCTCTTTATCCTTGTCTGAATTGAGTCCCCCCCCCCCTCCCGCGCGAAGCGCGACATGTTTGACGTTTCATTAAATTATAAGGGAAAGGAGACGATTCTTTGTACCATTCATTTTCCCCTGCCCGCGCGTAGTGCGTAAGCTCTGATGGTTCATTTAATTATTAAAGGAAGAAGACGAATTGTTTTACCATTCTCGTCTCTTAATCCTTGTTTGTATTCAGTTTTCCCCCTCCCGAGCGATGCGTGGAAGCTTTGATATTTCATTAAATTATTAGAGAAAGAAGACGATTTGTTGTACCGTTCTCGACTCTTAATCCTTGTCTGAATTCAGTTTCCTCCCGCCCGCGCGAAGCACGGAAGCTTTGCCGTTTCATTAATTATTAGAGAAAGAAGATTTGTTGTACCATTCCCGATTCTTATTACTTAACTAAATTCAGCCCCCCCTCCCTCCCGCGCAAAGCGCGACATCTTTGACGTTTCATTACATTATAGGAAAAGGAGACGATTCTTTGTACCATTCAATTTCCCCTGCCCGCGCGTAGCGCGTAAGCTTTGACGGTTCGTAAAATTATTAAAGGAAAAAGACGAATCGTTTTACCATTCTCGTCTCTTAATCCTTGTTTGTATTCAGTTTTCCCCCTCCCGAGCGATGCGCGGAAGCTTTGATATTTCATTAAATTATTAGAGAAAGAAGACGATTCGTTGTACCGTTCTCGACTCTTAATCCTTGTCTGAATTCAGTTTCCTTCCGCCCGCGCGAAGCGCGGAAGCTTTCCCCTTTCATTAATTATTATAGAAAGAAGATTTGTTGTTCCATTCCCGACTCTTATTACTTGACTAAATTCAGCCCCCCCCCCTCCCGCGCGAAGCGCGACATCTTTGACGTTTCATTAAATTATAAGGAAAAGGAGACGATTCTTTGTACCATACATTTTCCCCTGCCCGCGCGTAGGGCGTAAGCTTTGACGGTTAATTAAATTATTAAAGGAAGAAAACGAATCGTTTTACCATTCTCGTCTCTTAATCCTTGTTTGTATTCAGTTTTCCCCCTCCCGAGCGATGCGCGGAAGCTTTGATATTTCATTAAATTATTAGAGAAAGAAGACGATTCGTTGTATCGTTCTCGACTCTTAATCCTTGTCTGAATTGAGTTCCTTCCCTCCCGCTCCCCTCCCGTGCGAAATGCGGAAGCTTTGACGTTTCATTAAATTATAAGGGAAAGGAGACGATTCTTTGTACCATTCTCGACTCTTAATCCTTGTCTGAGTTCATTTTCCCCTGTCCGCGCGTAGCGCGTAAGCTTTGACGGTTCATTAAATTATTAGAGGAAGAAGACGAATCGTTTTACCATTCTCGTCTCTTAGTCCTTGTTTGAATTCAGTTTTCCCCTCCCGAGCGATGCGCGGAAGCTTTGACATTCATTAAATTATTAGAGAAAGAAGACGATTCGTTGTACCGTTCTCGACTTGTCAGAATTTTCAAAAATGTTTCTTTGTCTGCTCCTATTTCGTCCTATGTCCTCTTACTGCCCCTACCGCCCCTGGCTACGCGCCTGCTTTAAAGGGAAAATGAAACAATCATGATTATGATAGCAAACAATTAGGTTAGTAGAAATGAAAGGGGAAAAAGATCTTTTACACCAACCATGGATAAATCACGGACAGGAGCGTCATAGTTTTGAGTTATCGGGCGAGGGCCGGCCGGGGCGTAGCGACCAAGCGAGATTTTGCAATGTTGAACGCTGAAATTATGCATTCTAGAAAATCCCTAAGCCCAATATGTACGTTCTTTCCGCTATATTTCTTTCTAGCTATATTTCTAAATTCCCTGGAGGACGTGTCCCCCTATTGGGCCCAGGATTGCCGCACCTGTCCATGATTACTACCAACATGAGTTCAAATACAAGCACAAGCGAGTTGGTATGAGCTGAATCCAAAATAATGAAGGGCAAAATAAGAGTTGTGAAGCGGCCCTACCGTTAATTTAAAATTTGACTTTTGAGTATATAATTTCTATTTAAAAGACATCCAAAATATTGTGCCCTTTTCAAAATTTTCAGTAAAGAGTGAATGACCGCAGGGGCTGTTCTTAACGTTTAACTTTGAATCCGCGGCTCGAGATTTTATGCGGCCGGCCGGCCCGCCCCCCCCCCCCCCCCTCCCTCTATTCAATAACGTTTGCCAAGCCTTCTGAAATGACCCCAAATCTCCCGATTACAGTTTCCCACATTCGTCATTACTGTCACATAGCGCCATTTCATTGTCTTTCCCCCTTTCTCACCCGACTTTTCTTTTCCCACCCCCCCACCCCCACCCGCTCTGTGTTATCTAGGGTACACACATGTATGTTCCCTCTCTTTGAAAGCACCCCTCTATCTCAGGTATGTAAAGTCAGTACGGGCCGGACTTTGTTGCGTGAAAAGTAACTCTTTATCGGAAATTTTGGGAACATAAATTCGGTCCTTCCGACCCCAGAGTGGGAGGGCGGGAGGGGGGGGGGGGGGGAGGGCTTTCTTCTTTATATTTTCTCTTCTATTTCCTTTTCTCTTTTCCTTTTTTTCTCCTCTTCTCCTTTCCTTTTTTCTCTTCTTTTCTTTTTCTTTTTTTTCTTCCTTTTTTTGCGCCGCCACTGCACATGTCTCATACAATCACAAATTGATTATTGTTGTGAAATTTGGGGAAACAGGTTTTTAAGTCATATAGATAAGATAACTAAACTACAAAAGAGGGCTGCAAGAATGATTTTAAACTGTAATATGTATACCCCATCAAAGGAATTATTTACTCGCATGAAATGGATACCATTTCAAGAGAGGGTTAAATATTTTAGATGTATATTTGTTTTTAAATGTCTTAACGATTTATCTTCAGACTTTCACAAAGATGTTTTTCAAGAAGTATCAACTCAACATAATTTTTACACACGGCAATGTACTCGTCATGACCTGATTATTGATAAATGTCATACTGAATACCTTAAGAATGCAATAAGTTATGATGGTGCTTCTCTATGGAATAAATTACCTTCTAATATTAAGCAGATAAGTAATGTAAAGATCTTCAAATTGGCACTTAAGAAATATTTTTTCCACCTTGCTGTTGAATCAGGATAGGTTTTGAGGAACACCTTTTTTTAATTATTTTTTACTGCTAGTCTGCCTCTATTTTTCTTTTAGCTCTCTCTCTCTTGCTTCTTTTACTTAATCCTTTACTCTCTTAGCAAGTGATCTATTTATAATAGCATTCATCATAATTGACACTGATTAATATGTTTGATATTGTATATTTATTTTCAATATGTAATACTGTTCTATTAATGTATTCATACCTAATTGTTTGTTTTATCTTTTTAATTGTATATACATGTTTTACAGGGCCTCATGGAAGACCAACTTTTTGTTGAATGGGCTACCCTGGTGAAATATAAATAAATAAATAAAATAAAATAAAAAATAAATAAGTCATGTATTGAAAAATGTGATTATATTCTTTTGTAATATTACATTGCTTTTTTGACCAAAATTGCAGTACACAAATTATCTGCTTATTTGTTATCTAACTCCTAGTTCAAAATCCCCCCCCCCCCTGTCTCAAAATGAAATGTATACGCGCGAGACGATCATATCGATATGGCTTGGCTTAGCGCGGGAAAGTCTGGCAAGCTGGGGCTACGTGTATGTGTGTGTGTGTACTGTAACTGGTTATATACACTGAAAGACATTTGTTGTTCATCAAGACTCATGGTTGAGGAATGCAAGTAGTTAGACTGCCAACCAGGCAAAGTTTGTAATAAGCTAAACGAATGTTATGCTAAATATTACTCATTGCGGATATAGTATCGAAAATAATAGTGATATTCGTTTGTCTCGCAATGTGGTCAATAAGGAATCTAAAAGATCACGACGTTTCGTATGCTAGCCCAGCTAACACAAAAACATTATAAGAACATCATGATAATGTTTGGCTAAACGTTTGGGAGATGTTTTGTTCAAATGTTAAAATCATATGAAAATGTATGGTCTTGCGATTATCAAGAAAACGTATTTATAACATTAGACACCAACATCAAAAAAACATTTAAAAAATATTTGTTTAACATCGGGTAAAGACCAGTTATGGTCATGCGATTGAATTGTGAAAGAAACGTTGTGGAATCGATCAGAAAAGGTTGATCATCTCGCATCTAGCATCTGCAAGGTTCTGGAAGCATCAAAATGATAAGAAATTTGGCCCATTCTTCGTTAAGTTACAAGCACTATACACAGAAAGATGTATATGGGACTACCCTATAAGGTTCTCACAGGACCATGAGAGAAACAAATTTACCAAACTATGAATTAGTAGGCGGTTTCCCGGCAAATTTTTTATCATCATTAGTCAAAACATATTCTTTCACATGATTGGTAATGAGAGCTTCCATTTCATTTTTTGAAATCGGGGGCGTTACCAATACTGGTCTTTACCTTTAAGCTTAAACATTATAACAATATCAATTTGATATTATCAAAAATGTTGATATAACATATTAATGATATTTTTCAAACATTTGAAGGAAATGTTATAAAAATGTCAGCCATCAGTCTATTTCTAGCATACATTTTGATATCATTTAAACATTTAATAGAAACATTTGAATGATGATATACCAAAATGTTTTTTAAATATTAACTTAGAAATATTAATTAAATGTTGTAATGATATGTTTGAAGGAAATGTTTTTAAAATGTGAGCCATCTTTTTCCAAGACCATACATTTTGATATCATTATAACATTTCAAAGAAACATTACAATATTGTTATTCTTAAATGTTTTTAATATGTTAATTTAGAAATGTTGATTAAATGTTGTAATGATATCATATTAATGTTTGAAGGAAATGTTTTTAAAATGTGAGCCATCTTTTTCAAAGACCATACATTTTGATATCATTTAAACATTTACTAGAAACATTTGAACGATGATATCCCATATGTTTTTAAAATATTAACTTAGAAATGTTAATTAAATGTTGTAATGATATCATATCAATGTTTGAAGGAAATGTTTTTAAAATGTGAGCCATCTATATCTAAGACCATACATTTTGATATCATTTAAACATTTAATAGAAACATTTGAATGATGATATCCCCAAATGATTTTAAAATATTATCTGGGAAATGTTGATAAGATGTTGTAATGATATCTTACAGATGTTTGAATGAAATGTTATAAAAATGTAAGCCATCTATTTCTAAGACCATATTTTGATATAATTTAAACATTTAATAGAAACATTACAATGTTGTTATGTGTAATGTTCTTTAAATGTTATTTTTAGAAATGTTCATTAAATGTTGCAATGACATTGAACAATTACATATTTATAACATGTCTGCATTCATACATCTTCCAAATGCATACAATTATGTTTCTAATATTTCACAGTCTAAATTAATACATTAAACATAAAGTGAAAAAAGGAGTATTTAAATGCTTTAGTTAAAATAACATCATCAAAATCTTTTAACTATGACAAAATGTTGAAAACAATTTGAGTAATGAACAAGAATCATTCACACGTAATGAAATCACTTAAATGACGGAAGTTGGTAACTTTATATTCTAAGATACATACACAAGGGAAGATTTACCATAAACAATTATTTCTGTAATTAGTAGAAATAAGTACATGTAGATCCAAAATTGTTGTCACAGAACAAGTAATGAAATCAAAGTGAAAGTACTTGTGTTCAGCATGCATCAAGGTAATGCCAATCATTTATAGTCCCATGTAGTAGGGAAACCGGGGAGAAATGGAAAATTTTTCTTCACTTTAAAATTTTTACCAACTGTAACTAAGCAAATATTTGGACTAAACCAAGTACATGTATGTTTGTATATTAAAAGACTATACAGTGCGTCCCAGAAAAAACGAAACCGAGAAGTATCGATGTTCTATCATAACTTAATCACAACTATAATTAATGAATGATACATATTTGGAAAGCTTAGAGTCTCCTCTTTCATGTGATGCTACTCAGATGATGCATATTTCACGCATGAGTGATTAAAAGCAATTTGAAGGAAGGAAACCAAAAAGACATTTGGCGGGCGGTATCTGAATTTCGAAGAAAAATTCACATTTCTAGAAAGTTGAGTTTCTGCCCTTTCGTATGACACCTCAATCAGGAAAAATGAGCGAGGAATGACAAAGTTCTGTTTGTTTAAAGTAGTGCTTGCATTTCCATAATTTTATTAAACGAATTCGTTTTCACCGGCTGCCTGCCGTATCAATAAACGAAATTAACAAAAGACTTAACTCCGTTTTGTTGACAATCAGCCGTAGACGAGAGTCTTCATGCATGGCTGATTGTCAACGAAACGGAGTTAAGTCTTTTGTCAAATCTGCTTTTTGGTACGGCGGGCACCCAGTGAAAACGAATTCGTTTGTTAAAATTATGAAAATGTAAGGGCTACTTTAAGCAAACAGAACTTTGTTATTCCTCGCTCATTTTTCCTGATTGAGGTGTCATATGAAAGAGCAGAAACTCAACTTTCTAGAAATGTGAATTTTTCTTCGAAATTCAGATACCGCCCGCCAAATGTCTTTTTGGTTTCCTTCCTTCAAATTGCTTTTAATCACTCATGCGTGAAATATGCATCATCTGAGTAGCATCAACTGAAAGAGGAGACTCTAAGCTTTCCAAATATGTATCATTCATTAATTATGGTTGTGATTAAGTTATGATAAAACATCGATACTTCTCGGTTTCGTTTTTTCTGGGACGCACTGTACAGTGTATCCCAGGAAAAAAAAGAAACTGGATTTCATGGCAATTTTGTTTATGTCATGATAATAATTTCTGTAATGAGATGTACATGTGTGGAAAGCTCGGTTTCTTATTTGATCCATAATCTATTATTCATATTTCACGTATGATTGAATTTAACAAATTGAAAGTAGTGGTATCAAAATTTCATTTGCACAAAAAATTGCAACTTTGAGTTAGTTTATAGGGTAGTAGAGATACTTATTTTGGAAAAAGAAACACATCACACACAAATTAATATTTTTCTCTTTTATACGACACTTCATGCATATAAAATGAAAAGATCCTTGATTTCTCCCAAATTACTAGATGTTGATTAAAAGAAGCCATTCAGCTTTCCTAATCTAGCAGCTGACAATGAACCAAATGCTTGAGTGAATTTACACATAACAATACAGTGTTTAAGTAGCCATGTTCAGGGGCTCTTTTAATGCTGTCTTGCACCCACAACAAAAAGTGAGTCACCCTTACTCAAATTGATGAGTCACTGGTTTGTCCGTACAGCGAAACACTTGAAGGATCATGTGAGTCACTATGACTCGATACAAATGAGTCTTATTTAGAGACTCATTTGTATCGAGTCATAGTGACATGATCCTTCAAGTGTTTCGCTGTACGGACAAACCAGTGACTCATCAATTTGAGTAAGGGTGACTCACTTTTTGTTGTGGGTGCATCATGACATAGACCCCCTACTCCCTAGGCCTATCACACACATACCATACCATGCCAGAGTCACTGTCCACATTTGCAATGGAAAATATATCCTAAAATATCACATTTTAGCGATGTAATCGGTGGTCCCGCTACCCGAATCTGAAAAATCTACTTTGTACGCACTAAATTAAGCCTTAACTTGAGATTTATTTGTCACCCATACTAGCTGTCACGAAACAATCTTGAATTAATTCGTTTTACATCAAATAACAAGGATCTAGGAGTTTCGTTGTATAAAACAATGATGCAAGATTATGCATGTTTTCATTGGACACGGCTTCGTGCGATACAGTAGAATCTATATAGTTAAGTTACACACAGCCTCATCAACTCGAGTGCGGATATCGTAAAATGAACGCATGCATCATTTGTATAATAATCAGAAGATTCAGCCCACGAATCCAGTCATAAAAATCATCGTTTAAAACCATATGAATATTTATGCATACCAATTTTTCACTAGCTGCAGTCAAAACTCTTCTGAATCCAAGATATAAGATGGCGACGTCGCGTCGTCGATCGGGAATTCAAATATGGCTCGAGAATGCGCATTTTGGATGACGTCACGAAAGCATGCGCGCGCATGCATACAGCCTCACTTTCAAGTTGACTCACTTTTTTCTTCTAAAATGCTCTTATGTCGATCTTGACTCATTTTTTACGACCATGTGAGTCAGTCGAAGCATTTTGCAAATGCGTCAGCTCATGATTGACACACTGGTGAAATATAAATGAGTCAATAGAGACTCATTGGTTGTTACTAATGAGTCAATTTACACCTGACTCACGAAAATTATGCTTAAATGTGTCAAATGACTCACTTTATGTTGTGGGTGTGGGAAGGATGTGAACAGAAGGTTTGTGTGAATTCACTTACATGTAAGCATTACATGTAGATCCAATGTCAGCTGCTAAATCAGGAAAGCTAAAATGGCTTCTTACTCAATTGTCAGAAATCTAGCATATTTTCATTTTACTTCTTCTCAAGTGTACTTAATTGATTTTTAATGCAAAAGGTGTCATGTACGAGAGAAAATAATGATTTTTTTTCAATGTAATGTCTCTTTTTCAAAAAAAAAAAAAATTTAATACCCTACGAACTTAAAGTTATCGTACACAGAGAATCCAGAGACGCCAAAATTGCCTCTGCGATAAACTGACTTCCGTCCAACAAAACTTACCATAACTTACAGGAAATAAATATTACACGCAATATATGTCCACCAGGATGAACCAAAATTACACCACTTACACTCAATAATTTGATAAAAAAAATTACCCCAGCTTTGCCATTTAACTGACGAAAACTCTAAACAAAAATTGAAAGATTGATTTCCCCTCTTTCCTCAATACTGAATGTTATTTAACCCTAATAAGGCCGGGGGGGGGGGGGCCATTATGGCCCCCCCTCCACGATTTTTCCGATTGCTCGGGAACGCATATGGATGGCGCCCCGCCGCTCGCTGACTTTTTTCTTTCGAGTCTTGCGCAACTTTTGAAATCATTTTTTTGAAAATCGGACCTACGGTTACAAGGTCACGTGACCTTTTGTCTTTGCATGTCAGCCTGAAAATCGCTCATTTTCGTGATTTGTGTACAAAACATATGGAAAAGTCATTTTTCCTAAAAACAGAACAAACATGGGTTATTGGGTCTTGTTTAAAGTTGAGGTGGTTGTTTTTGAAGTCAAAATAGTTGAATTGTAGTAAGAAATGAAATAAAACAACAAAAACAATGAAATACATTAGTTAAAAAAACAATGAAATACATAAGAAATTATCAAAACAAGGGATAACATAAGGAATAAGCTGGCTCTTCCAAATTTTTTTGTCGTATTGTTATTGAGAATGGTCTAATGAATATATGTAGTGAAAAAGAATGCTTAAATATGAATAATATATGATTTATGGGTAAAAATGTGATTTTTATGACTTTATTTGCATAAATTACCATAAATATGCAAATGAGTGAATTTTTCAAAAAATTGAAATTATCACATTATTCTATACACTTCACTTGACATGCGTGCAAATTTTCGCGGCAATCGGCCGCTTCGCGGCCGAGATCTTAAGGGGGGCCATTATGGCCCCCCCCCGGCCCTACTAAGACCTCAAATAGCCCGGCCTTTTTAGGGTTAATTGAAATTCGAATACTAGGGAATTGAATGAGTAACCGGGGCGTTGCTGGAAGCAGTGGCGTAGACAGGTTCGTACACCTGGGGGGGGGGGATGACTCAGGGGCGGATCTAGCTTTTTGCTAAGGGGGGGGGTGACCAAAATAATGACGATGCGGAGCATCGTCCACGAGCCGCGAAGCGGCGAACCGATTTTTTTTTGGGGTGTTTATTTGAACCCCGTAAGTGATGTTTTCCTGGGCATCTATTAACACAATGGAGACCATAAAAAGCAGTGCATGATAACGTCTTTTTAAATCAAGTAACAGTTAAATACACAGTTATATCCAGAGTTATCATGTGTTTGGTTAAGTTACAAGATGAGTTGAATATCTTCTCACAATATTTGCACTTGAAAGGGTTTCTCTCCAGCGTGCGTTCTTTTTTCTTTCTTTTTTTCCTTTTTTTTTTCTTCTTTTTTCCCCCCTTTTTTTTGTTTGTTTTTTGGACCCCCTAACCCCCCCCCCCCCCCGTAGATCCGCACCTGTTTAATCTTGTGGTTATCTTGTGGTTTCCAAACCACAAGATAACCACAAAATACTTGTAAGATTTTCTTTTTTTACCGTCTGAATTGGCTTTCACCGTGTGAATGCGGCTAATAACAATAAACACAATTACAATAATGATGAGGATTATTATTATCATCATCATAATTATTATTATTATTAATATTATAATTGTTATCATTATTATTATTACTATTATTATCATCATTATGACTTATTAAGTAAGCAAATATCATTCCCCAAAACCTGGGGGGGGGGGGGATGATTGTACATGCCATCCCCCTCATCCCCCCCCCCCGTTGTCTACGCCCCTGGCTGGAAGTACTATGCCATTTTCTCGTTGACATAAATGAAGTCCTTATAATCATCTTTTGTTTAAAACAACAAACAAAACAATTTGTTTCTTCATAAACCACGCCCCTGGTGATTCAAATCTCAAATATTCATCCCACGCCCAATTCCTAATAAGCAATGTCTTCAAGTCTTAATATGCTTTACTTTACTTCGACACATCTTGGGAGTATCAAATTTTATCTTATTTTCATTTTAGAGGGATGGGGGGGGGGGGGGGGGTGGGGTGGGGATGGGGGGACATGTTATTAAACCCAGCTATGATGTGCTCTTTTTATTTTACCCAAAAGTTATGATATTTGTATTTTGTACTTCAGTAATTATGGGGACAATTACCCCCTGCATGGGTAATCAACCCCGGCCGATTACCAGCGGGACAATTACCCTCCAAGGAAAATTACCCCCGGAAAATCACACCCTCAAGTGGATTTTCCTGATACGTAAGGTCTTAATTACTCCAATATTTCTTTCACACTTATAGTGCCCCTAAAATGCATGCATAATTATGGGACATTTATCCATCATTTTCTTCAAAATTGAGAACTTATAGTCACGTTTTGGAATTTAAAATTCCAGACTGTTTATGACGTGGGGAAGTACTATTTCCCAAACATAGTATCTGCTATAGTCAACAATCTCAAAAGGGATAATATTAATTGTGCACTGGTCATGATAAACTAATGTGGAAAAAAAAATCCCCACACCCTTTCCCATAATAATGATTATCGCTACCCAAGGTTATTGACTTGAGAAGACACTGCATATGTTATGCAGTGTCTTCTCAAGTCAATAACCTTGGGTAGCGATAGCTTTTTACTGAAAAGAGACAAACTTGTCTTTGCAAATGGACAAAACAGTTACAAAATACACCTCTAAAATAAATCCCTCTTTTCTGACTTTCGACCTCCTTTATTTTTTTGCCCCCGAAAATTTAGAAATTGCACCCTCCCCCTTGAGCACCAGGGAAGGGGGCCCGTCTTCAAAGAAAGATAAAATTAACATGTTTTTACCCGGTTTTTTTTCCCCAGGGGAGGGGGCCTGGGCGCGAATTTGCGATTCCCAAACCATTCAGCTATGGGAAACATTTTGAGCAACGTTATAAAAAAAGTTATAAAGACACGCCCACATCGACGCGAGCCATCTCATCATGGCGGTGCGAATGTGTCTGGGGCCAAGTCTGAGTGAACCATCAAATCTTCAAAATGATTTTCCAAATCTGCATGTAAGTAGATATTTAGACCCTGTATTTAATTAGGTAAGAGTTCCTTTTGGAATTATGTTTGCATGTATGGGCTGCACATAAACAATGGATAACAGTGGGCCTGTATGTGCCTGTAGCTAGCTCGCGTGTGAAGTGCATTGTACCAAGAAGTTACTTCTTGATTGTACCTAACAACACATAGCTCCACATACCTTTTTCATTCTGTTGCTCCTCTTTGGCCTCCTCCTACCCCCTTATCTTTGCTGTCTCTTTTGTCAGTCTCTCTTTCCATTCCTCCTCTTCTCTCTACTCTTTTTTTCTAATTTCTTAAATCTATCTATCTTCTAGTGTTCTCTTTCCAATCTCCTTTCTATGTCTCTATACCTCTACTTCCCTTCTTCTCTCTCTTCTCTTTGCTGTCTCATTGATCGAATCTCCTTTTCTTTTTTCTGATCTTTCCCGTCTATCTATCTCTCTCTTTAATCTAATCTTTTTACTCTCTTCTAATTTACATTTTTATTTCCCCACCTCTCTACTTTTCTCTCTCTTCCTCTTCAATAGTCAAACCCCTCATTTGCACCTATTTCAAATCATGCAGAATGCAACAATTAAACAATATAATATATCTAAAACTAATATTTTGCCCTTGAAAATTTAGAAATTGCACCCCCCCCCCCTTGAGCACCAGGGGAAAGGGCCTGTCTTCAAAGAAAGGTAAAATTAACATGTTTGTACCCGTTTTTTCCCGCAGGGGAGGTGGCCTTGGCCCACCTGGATCCGCCACTGGGGTAGGGGGGGGGGCACATAGGTCCACATATCTTTTTCATTCTGTTGCTCCTCTTTGGTCTCCTCCTTTTTTGTCAGTCTCTATGATTTCCATTCCTTCTCTTCTTTCTACTCTCTTTTTTCTTAAATCTATCTATCTTCTAGTGTTCTCTTTCCAATCTCCTTTCTACTTCTACTTCCCTCCTTCTCTTTGCTGTCTCATTGATCGAATCTCCTTTTCCTTTTTTTTGATCTTTCCAGCTATATATCTCTCTCTTTAATCTAATCTTTTTACTCTCTTCTAATTTACATTTTTATTTCCCCATCTCTCTACTTTTCTCTCTCTTCCTCTTCAATAGTCAAACCCCTCATTTGCACCTATTTCAAATCATGCAGAATGCAACAATTAAACAATATAATATATCTAAATCTTTTCCAATACCAATACCAAGTTTTTCTTGTTTTTAATAGCAATTAAAAAAAAGAAGTCATATTCACTCTTATTTCATACATTCATTTGGTTAGGATAGTAGTGAAGCTTCTCATTGCATGCATGACACATTATGTTTATGAACTTGGTGTTACCAAAAACTCTGTTCAGAGATGCCACTGTAAATTGCCTCAAAATACTTGCCTTATATAGCAAAATAGTACCGTAAATGTAAATGCATGGCCAAAAGCAGACATGTTTGGGGGTGGGGTGGGGGGGGGGGGCAATACTTTATCCAATGATGATGATGTGACAAGTAAAAGTTGTGCAATAATTCTCATATCTTTGGTTGGTTTAAAAAAGAAAAGAAAAGTGTTTTACCATCTTGGGTCTGATCGAAGCCTTAGACATGTTCTTAATTTGCAATCAGAAACTTTTAACAGGCATGAAATGTTTGCAAATTATAAGAGTGGTTAACAATGGCGACAGTTTTATGACGCAGAATATTGAATCACACCTGTGCCATGACACTGAATGCGTTTCACAAAATTGTCTTTCTTTGAAATTTGTTGTCTTGTACAATTCCATTCTGCATGATTTGAAATAGGTGCAAATGCAATTTCTGCATTGGATACAGCATGAAAGTTTCTTGCTGTATAGTACAGTGGAACCTTGTTAGAAAGAAAAAAGTACCGGTATGTGTATACTGTATAACAAACTGTTGTTATAATGAAGTAATTTTGCCGGTCCCATTTCTTTGTATTTTATTGTTTTTTAGCCCTGATATAACAATAAAGAATGTGATTCACAAAATTGTCTTTCTTTGAAGCTCTAAGGAGTTTATAACGAGATTCCACCGTTTTAATCTTTAACAAAAGGCACCAAGCAAAATACTGAATTAAGCCATTGCCTACAAGAACCGGTTGGTCCCTGTGTTAAGCCTATGCAAATTAGAGAATTCAGTAGTCTATGGGCTAAAGCACTGATCATGTATTGCCATTATGAGTTGATGATGTCATCTGTCTGTAAGGGGTCCATCGCACCAAAGACAATGAGCGCTAAGAAGACTATGAAGCCAGGTGCTGTCTGTAGAATAAAACAAAAATAAAAGACAGAATCAGATAATTTACTTACTTTTTTTAGAGTAATTAACTTACTCTGTTCACATTGATGTGTAATTCATATGTATTGTAATTTGTAGGTTTATTTGCACTTTTTTGTTTTGTTTAATATGTAATTGTTCATCAGTCTATTTTGTTTGTTATAGCGCTTAGAGACTTTGGTGGTGAGCGTTTTTAAGGTAACGTTTTTATTATTATTATTATTATGTTTATGTTTGTAGGGCAGGTTTAAAATAAAAACAAGAACAAAACAAATAATAAATTAGAATAACTACAGGTAGATTATCTTCATGTATGCAGTGCAAGTTTAAAATAAAGTTGATGGAGGAATGTGGAAATGTTCTCCCCTCCCCTCTATATTTCATCATAGCATATCCTGCCTGCAATGGAAGGGCCACTGACATCATGGAGGAGGGGGAGGATGAGGGGGGGGGGGGGATGGGTGGACTCCAGACTTTACTACTAGATGGATGAAACACAAATTAACAAAGTCACCAATTATTGGGGATGGGGTGTCCTATCATCTTTTCATGTCCCCTTAACCTTCTTGTCCTTTCTTAAACTATTTTCCATTTTTTTCCGGGGGGGGGGGAGGGTACATATTTCCCCACACAAATCTTGAAAAAATAAAAAAATTATGAACTACAGTACATGCATTAGGATATTGCTTTATTTTCTTTAGGCAGTAACAGTCCAGGTGATAATGCTATAAAAATAGTACTAGTAGTAATTGAACAGTGGAATTACTAATAACAATCTCTTTTGGACTAAGGAAATTACAATGTTAGATAAAATCTTGTTTTCCTTAATAGCTCAACATTTAGCTTACCAAGAATTGGGACCAGAAATATTATCAAGTTCTAATCGGGGTCCTTTATAAAGAGGGTTCACTTTGTCAATTTGTTGTAAGGCGACTTAAATAAAAGCAATTAAAGTCCATTAAAATTAAAAGTTGGAAACTGATTTCTAGTAATTAGTATTCTTCTTCTTTATACCTATATCAGTGCTACTATTAACTAATTAACTATAATTCCGGAAATTATAAAAATAGTCATGACTAAAAATGAAGTAAAATCACTTTTCTTTGTACCTGTATCTTCCTTGGATGCATAACAAGTTCTGCAGTAGGCACAGCTGCTTGGTTTCAATGTCTGACACAGCATCAAAGAAAAGCTACATCGCTCTGAAAAGATGTCACAACAGATAATTTATGTTCACCATTAAAAAACAAAAAAATGCTTCCATCTGCTGATTGAAAATAAAATGACACACCAAGAAATAAATCAAACGGCATGCACTGTTGTTGTTGGTATTCTTGGCGTTGAGTCAAATTTGACTATTTATGCCTAGTCTGTTTTTTTTTTAGTTTAATCCGTCAAAGTAGTTGAGTCGTAATATTTCCTAGCTTGGAAACTGTTTAGCCATTTTCGCGAAAAATTTCCAAGAAGTGCTCTGGTGAAAGAGTCTAAGTCGTCAGCGCACTATTATGTGCAAGCACACCCATGGAAGCCGGAAGATGATAGAAAGGGGAAAACGAGGATAGCGGAGAGGATATGGAGAAGGAAAAACAAGAAAATACATAAGGAAAGAGAAGAGGATAAGTCAAAGGAAGAACATAGAAATACAAAATTGAAGAGCTAAGAGGATCATAGATCTATATAGACTAAGGAAAAACATGGAAATACATAAAGAAGGAGAACTTGGGGAATCTATCAGATTAAAACAAAGAAATAGATGACGAAGGAGAAAAGGATTGAAGGAGAAACAAAGAAATACATAAAACAAAAGAGAAGAGGTTAGAATAAAAGAGAACAACTAAGAAATACATAACGACGAAGGAGAATTGGGGAAAATTTGAAGAAAAAACAAAGAAATATCGAAGGAGAAAAAGGATAGATTGAAGAAAAAAGAAGAAATAGGTTTACATGACAAAAGAGAAGAGGATAGATTGAAGGAGAACACAGAAATACATAATGAAAGAGAAGAGGGGATAGATTTAACTCGAAACAAATAACAAGTATGTACACATGCATGTACATCTCCAGCAATCTAACAAAACACTGCTAAGGGTAATGCTAGACTCTGTCTCTAGTCGTTTGCACAGTATATTTGACTGAAGTGGCTAAACAGTTGTGTAAAAAAAATATGCGCGTCCCGGCCAACCCTGCTACGTACATTGAGCGAGTTTATCAATCCTATAAAGGCCACTCATGCACTGTTTGTCTGTTCCCCTCAAATTATGATTTTCACCTGTCTAAAGTTGATGCAAATTTGGTAAAAATCAAACTAAAAAAACAGGTAATAATACATACATTTTTACCTTTTTTTGTTAAAAAAAGATGACGGGCCGTGGCAAAAAAAAGTATTTTGTTTCTGCTCAAGGGAGGGGGGGGGGGGGGGGGGGGGGCTGGGTTTTGAGTTTTAAAAAATAGTGGGCACTACCCCCCCCCCCCACCCCCCCCCCCTCTTCCCGTTTATTCACCGGCTGGCTCTTTCCAGCCAGTAATCTCTCACAGGCAATTAAAGGAAAAGGCGTCACATTTTCAGGTTATACCAACCAAAGTATACTGGCTATAGATGTCAACCCAGTTGGGGCATGGCCTGGGGCCTTGGGCACTCGTATATAAACCCAAACTTCTTGCCGGTTCATTATACTCTAAGATGAGAGCAGGCCGGTGCATAATCCCAAAAGCCGAATGCATTGTTCCGCAGCTAGAGGTGGTCGTGGGGAATGAATTTCCCCTTTTCATCTCTGATGTTTTTCTCGTGGGAATCGCCCTGGCCCTCTTGAAGTTTTGGTAAAGGGGGGGGGGGGGGGAGGGGTTCACAGCCTGTTTTAATTTACCCCTTTCATTTTGTATTATTTTTATTTTATTTTATTTTATTTCTTTAAGGGAGGCGCGGGGCATTACTGTTTTAGTCACCTTGGATTCGTCTATGCAAAAAGTGCACGGTGACATTATGTAAATGCTTTAACTCGCCTTTCTAAATTTGGATAGCCGCTTAAACAACAACAAACAGTGTTGGCTACTCCACTAGAGAGAGAGAGAGGGAGTGAGTAAGAGAGTGAGAGAGAGAGAGAGAGAGAGAGAGAGAGATAGCGCGCTAGATAGAGAGAGAGAGAGGGAGGGAGAGGGGGGGGGGAATGGGATTGGGGGAGGGGTGGGTGAGGTGACACCTAGTCGACCCAATAATTTGATAAACATTTTACCCTAGCATTTAATTGACGAAAAATATTATAATCATACTGAATATCCTTTAATTTGGTCTGAAAATTCGAATTTTAGGGACTTGTATTTCGAATAACTATGTAATTTTCTCATTGACATAAATACAATCTTTATCTTTTGTTTGAAAACAACAAACAAAACAATTTGTTTCTTAATTCAAACCACGCCCCTGCATGGTCATTCAAGTATTCAACCCACACCCATCTCCATAATAAGCACTTTGTTCAAGTCAAATGCTTTAATTTCTGTGAAACTTGTGAAATATTTTGCATACTAAACACATCGGGATTTTGGAATTTCAACTTTTCTTTCAAATTGGAGGGAAAGGGGGGGGGGGGAGTGGGACTTGCTCTTAAACCCAGCCAGAATGTGCTCTTTTTATTTGTTGCAAAAATTGATATACTCGTGTTTTTTTTACACTTTAGTCATTCTGGGAACTTATATAATAATTCCAAAATTTCTTCCACACTTGCCCCCCAAATACATGCATAATTATGCTGCATTTATCCATCATTTTTTTTCAAAAGGGAGAATTTCTTTCCATCGTAAAATATTGAGGTTAGAATTTAAGATTGACTATGACGTGGGAAAGGACTATTTCTCAAACCTACAGGTATCTCTGATTTATCCTACAATCTTCTTTCAAAAGGAAAAATATTGTACTCGGGTCAAAACTCGTCTGTAATCATAATCATTATTGGCTTGTATGCAGTGTCTTCTCAAGTCAATAACCTTGGGTTGCTATAACTTTTCACTGGAGAGAGAAATAGGCTTCACCTTGGCACAATACATTGTCCTAATTGTACATGGGCAAAACAATTACAAAATACACCTCTCCGATTTGTTTTATGATGGTAAATCATTTTTATAAAATTCATTTTTTTGGAAAAAAATATCACACAAAATCTTGTTTTCTTACTTAAAACTGTGATGTTGAATAACCCCAATTCAATTAAAATCGGTATCGAAATGAAGACAATTTCATTTTTCATATGACAACAAACTCTTGGTGGTTCGAGGCTTCCATGAAATACCATTTACAATATATTATTTTTCAACAAAAGGGCCGAATAAACAAGGTGTGCTTAGTTTTTGAATTAGTGGCAACCAAACTCCTCTTTTCTGACTTTGGCCCTCCGCCTATATACCAACATAAAAGATAACATCGTTTTGAGAATACGGCCCCAGTATTTCTTTTGTATTTATTTATTTATTACTATTATTATTATTATTATTATTATTATTATTATTATTATTATTATTATTATTATTATTATTATTATTATTATTATTATTTTTTTTTTTTATTTTTTTTATATTTATTTATTTATTTATTTATTTATTTATTATTTTTTTGTGGGGGGGGGGGGGGGGGGTAGCACATAATTATGTCCGCAACTGTCTCCTCATTCGTTTCATCCTATTGCTCCTCCTACCACTCTCTCTTTGCTGTCTCTTTTATCATACCTCTCTTCTCTCTTTCTATTCTCTCTCTTCTCTTTGCTGTCCCTTTTTTAACATCTCTCTTATCTCTATCGGTATCGAAATGAAGACAATTTTTTGTTTTACCTCTCTCCATCTTTCTATTCTCTCTCTTCTCTATATACTGTCCCCTTTTCACATCTCTCTTATCTCTTTCTTTGTTCTCTCTCTCTGTCTCCCTCTCTCTTCATTTTGCTTTCCCTTTTATCAAACCTCTCTTCTCTCTCTCTTCTCTTTGTTGTTCCTTTTATCATACCTCTCTTCTTTCTTTCTATTCTCTCTCTCTCTCTTCTCTTTGCTGTCCCCCTTTTTTCACATGTCTCTTATCTCTTTCTATTCTCTCTCTCTGTCTCCCTCTCTCTTCCTTTTACTTTCCCTTTTATCATACCTCTCTTCTCTCCTTTCTTTGCTGTTCCTTTTATCATACCTCTATCCTCTCTCACTTTCTCTCTTTTCTTTGCTGTTCCTTTTATCATACCTCTCTTCTTTCTTTTCTTTGCTGTTCCTTTTATCATACCTCTATCCTCTCTCACTTTCTCTCTTTTCTTTGCTGTTCCTTTTATCATACCTCTCTTCTCTCTTTTCTTTGCTGTTCCTTTTATCATACCTCTATCCTCTCTCACTTTCTCTCTTTTCTTTGCTGTTCCTTTTATCATACCTCTCTTCTCTCTTTTCTTTGCTGTTCCTTTTATCATACCTCTATCCTCTCTCACTTTCTCTCTTTTCTTTGCTGTTCCTTTTATCATACCTCTATCCTCTCTCACTTTCTCTCTTTTCTTTGCTGTTCCTTTTATCATACCTCTATCCTCTCTCACTTTCTCTCTTTTCTTTGCTGTTCCTTTTATCATACCTCTATCCTCTCTCACTTTCTCTCTTTTCTTTGCTGTTCCTTTTATCATACCTCTATCCTCTCTCACTTTCTCTCTTTTCTTTGCTGTTCCTTTTATCATACCTCTCTTCTTTCTTTCTATTTTTTCTCACTCTCTCTTCTCTTTGCCGTTCCTTTTATCATACCTCTCTTCTCTCCATCCATCTATCTTCTATCTCTCTTTGTGATTTCCTTTCTATTTCTATTTCCCGTTCTCCCTACTTCTCTCTTCTCTTCATTTTGCTTCATCTCTTCGATCATTATCTCTCTTTTTTTCTGCTTTCTCAATCTATGTCTATGTCTCTCTCTTTCTTAATATAATGATCTCTGTACTCTCTCCTTTTCCCCTTCAATTGTCGAACCACTCAATTGCACTAATTTCACATCTTGCAGAATACAACAAATAGTACATGTATATCAATCTTTCCCAACACCAAGATATTCTATTTTTTTATTTTTTTAAACGTTTTAGCCCTCCATGGCTATTTCATTTAGTCAAACAAACATTATTTTGTACAATTCTATTAAATTAAATCTTTTCTTAACTCAAACAAAACAGAATACTTTCACATTTCTCTCCTTGTTGTTTATACAAACAAATGTTGAAGTGACTGGCATTTAGTAAAAAATGTGTTATACATACCAGATATAGAATAAATATATCTCTCATCTTCATAATATTGAATAATTTCCTTCTTCAAAGAACTAAAATTTGGAATTTTGTTATTAAGCTTTTGAACAAATAGTTGATGCTTAATCAAGTCACCATGCAATTTAAAGCATCGTTTCTTTTGTCTTCAAAATTAAAAATTACATTTTCTAAATTAAACTCCATCTGTAATCGAGAACCTTCATTTATCCATTTCACCGTTTCATTCCAGATTGATTTATTGATTTCACAATTGTAAAAGAAATGTACAATATCTTCCACCTCTTCTTTACAAAACGAAAATTTAACCTTACTCACGATTTCATGTTATACAGTTGCTTATTCAAATACAAAATCCTATTTACTATCTTATACTGAAAATATCTCAAACCGATATCTGGAGTAAAACGAAATATCATTCTATGATATTTCTGCATTCTTAGACATTCAGGGGTATAATCTAAATGTCGTTCCCATTTCAGACATATTGAGTTCACACAATTTGTTTTTCCCAGAAAAGTTTTGTAAATATATTGACAACCTTTAATGTCATGTACTAATATTTTGATATCTAACAGCATTAGAGGATCTACTACATTTTTTCACATTTTTCAATATGCAATTGATATCGACACTTTATAGCTTGAGTTACAGAATAATAAGACAAATATTTTAGTTTCAAGCAGAATTTTTGTTCACATTGCTCACGAGTCAGAAGTTTTCCCTTATCATAAATCAAATCATTTATACATCTGATGCCTTTTTCATACCAAGATTTAAAAAATACAGATTTTTGTCCAATTTTTATTGAGCTATTTCTCCATAACGGATAAGTTAACCAATCATCTCCCTCTATACGACTCAACATAGACAGAGCATGAAACACATGTCTCCAAAAAGGATTAGCAACTTCATGAGACAATGCCAACAAATATTCATCACCAAACCCTATACTACAAATGGTTTTGTTAAAAACTATTGCATTAAATGACTAACATCTTTACATGTTCCTACAACCATTCTTCGAAGCTATGTTAACTTTAGTGACATCTTAAAAAAACTCAATATCTGGCATTTTAAGTCCCCCTTCTTCATATGTGCCAACAACCTGTTTCCTACTAATTTTATCTGGCTTATTCTTTCATATAAAGTTAAAGAACTTAACTTTTATGGTTTTCATTAACTTAGCTGAAGGATCTGGGATTGCCATAAAAAGATGATTAAACTGTGGTAACAGTAATGATTTAGCAACTGTAACTCTTCCAAGAACCATTATGTTCCTTTTGATCCAATAAATCATCTGGTGTTTTACTTTGTCAAAAATTCTATTATAGTTATAATCTGGTATTTTGTTAATAACAACATGACAGTCAGCACCAAGATAACGAAAAAATCATTATGTACATAATTCACATGTCTTCCTTCTAATTCTATATCTTCATTACATTTTGAGGCCCAAATCCAAATTGCGTTTGTTTTTTGGATATTGATCTTCAGCCCACTGCAATTTCCAAATAAGTCCAAAACATGTAGTGCATTACAGAAACTAGCAGCTGTGCCATCAAGAAACAATATTGTGTCATCAGTATACTGAATGATCTTAAATTCCTTTGAATTAACCGACAGAAATTCCCTTCACAGAGTGTGAATTGCAAATTAACATCCCAAGAATTTCGCCGCACAACAAAAACAAGTATGGAGAATTTGGATCCCCTTGCCTACATCCCCTCCGTAACTTTTTCTACTGTGACTAAAAAATGGTTGAAAAACACTGATCTAGTAGACTAAAGACGGGTGTGCCCCCCCCCCCCCCAATGACTGAGCATAATATTATAATAAGACTATGCACTTTGTTTAAAATAAATATGACGAACAAATGTAAACAACGCACCATTTCATTCTAATTATAGCAATTGCCAATGACAATGCCCATCCTGCCCCCCCCCCCCCAAAAAAAAAAAATCAACAACATTATTTTGATCAACAAAATGAAATGGTCCATGAGCTACGCAAATAAAAAATGAATGGAAATCTTGATTTAAAAAAAAGAATTCCATTTTTCGAGCAACCATCATCTCATAATCGGGCATCAGGATGTCTGAACATTCTCATATTTTGATTGAATTACGTTACACCATTCATATATAAGTGAATTTTCATTTCATTTGTTTTGTAAAGCGCTTAGAAACTGTATGTGTATACCAGCGCTATATAAGTCTTAGATAGTATCATTATAATTATTGAGCAAAAATGGTAGGTCGAGTGACCTTTGTTATAACGACGGGCCTATAGTACCGTTATAATAAATATTGATGATTCTAATTCAGCCTGCGTAATGGAGATTTCAATAAATAGCACTATAAGTAACTTATTTTAAATGATTTGACCAACACTTGGGAAAAATTGAGAATTAAGATCACAGCATTGGTGATGCCACAAACATGTACCAGTATATGGTCTTGCAAATCTGTTAATCCTCAAAGTGCAGTGGGTAGATTGAATCCTTTGAGTGTGGGATACAAGTGTATCTCATACCCTTGGAAGTTTTGTCTCAAGAAATTTCAATAATTATTGTAATCATTTTGCTTGAAGCCACAACAGCTATTTTGGTAAATTGCTAAAATCCTGTATGCAAAATGATAGCAAGTAAGAAAACAAATGAAATCTACATCATTTTAAATATTATGATTTTGAGGCCTAGTTTCCCAGAAGACCATCGCTTATATTGTTTATTTTTTCTTCATAATAAGTTTCAATTTAATTCAATTACGTTATTTAATATACACAAGACTATATCATTGTTATAACTTCTGGAGCCTATGACCTACAAGCATTGCTTGCTCTTTAGGCTCCATCATATTTCTTCCTTTATTAAGTCTTAAATCATTCTTTTTTTGTTTGTATAAACGAATCCTAAAATGAGTACAAAAAATGTAACATGCCAAATGTGATGATGTATTATACAACATATAAAATATGAAAATAAACTGAAACTGAAACTGAAACTGAAACTGAAACATGGAAGTTACAGTCAAACCTGATTTAGTGACCACCTGTCTACAAAGACCACATCCCCCCCTTGAAACTGGTTTCTCATTGAAACATGTATCTACAAAGACCACCGTGAACAGATATGTTTTGGGTAATTGTTTGAAAGAACTAGCGGAGGAAGCTTGGCGAAGGAGAAGAGGAAGATTGTTCCAGAGAGATGGGCCTGTGTGGAAAAGATGTGGTCACCCCAAGAGTGTCAGGATCGGAACTTGAAGTAGCAAAGAGTCTGCATGGCCTTAGTCTGCCATAGCGTGGAGAGCTGGAAACATACCTGAAAATATGTCGGTTTTAAGTTACAATCAGCACAACAGCAGATAGCAATCATTTGTACAAAACTGACAAAATCTATTGAGACTGGATACTCAAGAGTACTGGATACATGTTCATGAGGTCATGGAATCATTTTTCATCTCTGCACCAGCGTTGCAATATACCGTAAGCTATTTATTAAGTGCCTCCATCACTGTAAGAATTTTTCTAAAATGCACTGTTGAGAAATTCTGTAGAAATCTGGGGTAATTTGTGATAATTTTAAACTGGCTTATACTCCCTTAAAGGGATCTGGTAACTTTGTCTCAGATTCTGAAATAAAATTCTGGATTTAGCTCATGATGCAATGATAATTATAAACCTTTAGGTCAGTCAGGAACCCCATGACTTTTACAAGCCGATCGCCTGTCTGATTATCAAGATATTTATGATTGGAATTACAAATTTTGAAAACCGTTCGCCTGACGGTTTTCATAACACTACAGTCTATTGGGGAAAACGAGTTTGTTAAAACCGGTCACTCAAAGATTTTTTTACTTTTTTGAGGAACTTCTTGATCATTTTGAAGCGCAATTTTTTTAGGGCTTCAATATTACACCATATCACAGACACTGATAACACGTAGGGCCTTGTATCTCAGATTTAACATTGTTAAACGATCCCTTTAAGGAATATTATGTGATCATTTCTCGAGTCTTGAGGCCTGTTGCAAGAAAGTTCTGGATATCTTATTCGTACCCTTGATAAAAATACCAACTTGCTTTCATTTGAACGAGATGTCTACGTACAAGAATTAACGACGGCTTCCTGTAACAGACCTGTCTTATGTAAGTTCTCTTAGTAAGCATTCATAACAATATATCCCTTCCTATCATACTCATTCTTGCAGAAATACTAATTTGCATGAATTAATTCTATTAAGGATGAAATGGGACAGTATGTTTGTTTTATGTTTATGCATTTATTGTTCACATTCTAGTCCTCTTTTTGACAGTACATGTACATGTATAAAAATGGATTTGTGAAAATACATCTATATCATCCTCTACGATAACTTGAAATGAAACATAAAATACAACAAAGGAAATATTCTTAAAACAACAGCATTGAGTGAAGTTTGCCACATTGGGTCATTTAGGTTCTGGATGTGTTCTTTTACATATAGAATATCAAATCAACTGTTAAAGATATAGCTGAACACTGAAAAAATTAATGCTGTTTCAGTACTTTTTACAAGCATAATAGGACATCACAGTTATTTAATATTACATTAATGCACATGTCTCAAGTTTATTAGACTTTTAAAACTTCAATCTAAATAGTGTTGGTTATCTGAGATATCATTGGCAAACTGTTTTTTGTTATATCAGGCAAACATGTCCAGAAACTTTACCAAATCATATGAAATGAGGCTTATGACCTGACAGAATATAGAGAACACTATAGGGTCATTCCATGTCAAATCACCCGAAAAATCTGAAAATCTTAACCCGACCATTTTTGATTTTGATGAAACTTAGTATACTTGTTGAGTGTGATCTCACAGCACCAAATCCAAAATTTTAGGTCAATCGGGTGAGGGGTTTGGGAGATACGGCCCACCAAATTTTGAGATTTTTTCAAAAATGGGGGTGGCGGGCCTACCTTTGAACCCTTGTATCTCGGGACCTAATGGGTCAATCTTCACAAAATTTGTATTGTTTTAAAGGGTATTCAATAAGGATTCCAAATCTGCCGCCATTTTGAAGATTTGTACATGTTGGGGTACTTTGACCTCTTGACCTCAGATTTGACCTTGAAATTGACCTTGTGGATCACGTAACTTTGACAACATTTTTCATGAAATGTAATCTCTGACATGTTCACTAAAACATATTAAAGTTTCAGAGATATAATATTTTTTGTTTTGGAGTAATAAGGATTGAAAGTATCCATGCTCACAGATATTCACAGTACAACATACATCTTCCACATGTTTTTTTGTTTTAGTCACATCCATCCTAAATGTCAGCAGTACTTGAATAGAAATAAAATGACAAGTTCATATAGGCCTAAAGGGTTAACAGGATGTATGGCTTTAGACCTCTGAGTCGGTTCTAGGATAATTACCCCCTGGAAAATTCACCCCCGGAAAACTACCCTCTAAGGACAATTACCCCAGAGGTCAATTACCCCCCCCCCCTATTCGTTAAAGTGGAAGTCCAACCTGATAATAAGGTGGTTTTAATCAAAGCAGATTTATTTTTTGGGGTATATTATTCTTGAGGGGTAATTTTCCCGGGGGGGGGGGGGGGGGGGGGACAGATTGTCCTAGGAGGTAATTTTCTGGGGGGTAATAATCCTCTGGATGTGATAGTCCTTGGGGGGTAATTGTCCTCAGGGGGGGGGGGGGAGAATTTCCTGAGGGTTAATTTTCCAGGGGGGTAATTATCCTAGAACCGACTCAGAGGCCTAAAGCCATACATCCTGTTAACCCTTTAGGCCTATATGAACTTGTCATTTATTTCTATTCAAGTACTACTGACATTTAGGATGGATGTGACTAAAACAAAAAAGCATGTGGAAGATGTATGTTGTACTGTGCATATTGCATGTATTGTATACATTATAATAGGGTTTATTGTGAATATCTGTGAGCATGAATACTTTCAATCCTTATTGCTCCTAAAAAAAAAATATTATATCTCTGAAACTTTTACATGTTTTAGTGAACATGTCAGAGATTACATTTCATGAAAAATGTTGTCAAAGTTACGTGATCCACAAGGTCAATTTCAAGGTCAAATCTGAGGTCAAGAGGTCAAAGTACCCCAACATGTACGAATCTTCAAAATGGCGGCAGAATTAGAATCCTTATTGAATACCCTTTCCAACAATACAAATTTTGTGAAGATTGACCCATTAGGTCCCGAGATACAAGGGTTCAAAGGTAGGCCCGCCACCCCCATTTTTGAAAAAATCTCAAAATTTGGTGGGCCATATCTCCCAAACCCCTCACCCGATTGACCTAAAATTTTGGATTTGGTGCTGTGAGATCACACTCAACAAGTACACTAAGTTTCATCAAAATCAAAAATGGTCGGGTTAAAACCATTGGGTGATTTGACATGGAATGACCCTATAACAATATTAACAGAATTTTCACTTTTACTGCTTTTATCAAAGTACATGTACATTAAAATTATGAAAGAGACAGCTTCATACAGAATCTAGTTTTGTTGTTGTAAAGTAATTCCTGATTGAAAAGAAATGTAGGTCCAGTGACCTTTAATATAACAACAGTACCTATAGTACTGTTATAATAAATATTGATGGTTCTAATTCAGCCTGCGTAATGGACATTTTGTACTACAAGTACCTTAGTTTAAATAATTTGACCAACACTTCGAAAAAATTGAGAATTAAGATCACAACATTGTTGATGCCACAAACATGTACCGGTATATGGTCTTGCATATCTGTTAATCCTCAAAGTGCAGTGGGTAGATTGAATCCCTCAAGTGTGGGATGCAAATGTTTCTCATACCATTGGAAGAAGACTGTTTTCACTACTTTGCCTCATGAAACTGCAATCATTGTAATAATTTTGCTTGAAGCCAATGGAAAACATTTCATATACAGTTACTTCAAACAAAACATCAATAATCACCAGTTCTGTTAATGGAATGTTGAAGAATGGGGGGGGGGGGGGGGGGGTATAGAAAACTTTCTCAAAGTTTGATCAAGATACATACAACAGCTTTTTCAGTAAATTGCTAAAATTATGTATGCAACATCATAGCAAGTAAGAAAAGTAACAAGTAACAAATGATATCTACATCCATTTCAAATATCATGATTTTGAGGAATCCCACAAGACCATGGCTTGGGTGCTACATGTAAGTTACTATGTATTTTTATGCTTTTGCTGAGTAGCGGGCTATTGGCATTCAAACAAAAGGTAGTGTGTAACTATTAAAAAAGGGAATATTTTGCAGTGCTTGTGAATAGAACTCTAATACTGGGATTTAATTGAGGAGTTTCAGGCAATATGTACCAAGTTTGTATTGTAATCTTTCAATCGAACTGAAAACCTGACTTCGAACTTGATGTGATAGTCATCCAATTTTTTCTAGAAAAACATTTCTTTTTTCACCGTCGCATATTTCTTCATCTCACTACATGAATTATAACATGTGGGGCAATGCACATTTGTATCCACCCACGTACGGCAATAATCCCAACACAATTATGATCGACTCGGCAGTGACAAGAGCACAATTCCGGGCCAAAATTTTCATATTAAGCATCATAGGAATTACATAAAAATTTATCTGATACAAGATTATAATATAACATTCACATTAGAAATATTTTTCTGATGTCAGAACTTCCGATGGATGATTTGAAAAGCGTTGAAAACGAGTGTCATTTTCAGGACGATGCGATCTATATGATTCGAACCTCTCTTTCATAATCCTACCATCTCAAATTCATGGATCAGCAAACTTGGTCAATATCACTGCATATAGATATAGCTCAGTAAGTTAACAACAGGTCCTTACAAAAAGCATATTTAGACCCCTTTCTTTCCTAAAGACCCTGTAATCTATCACATGTATATGATATAAGTCTTACCAGAATGGATTCGCTTAAGCATGCGTCGAAATTCCGGTACTGTACAATTACCTGCGTCCTGCTTCAAGCAAATCAATCAATGCTTCCTGTAGAACAATGTAGAACAATGGAATAGAAAAGACAAAGGAAAAGAGTACTTCTTGATAAGATGACAAAATAAACCAGCAGCAAATGTAATCTAGACTTCTGCTAATAACGGAAAGAAAGTCTCATTCCCATTTGCAGCAGTATGGCAAGCCAAAAGGGAAACAAAACGTGGTCATTCGTCCATCTTAAAATCATGCAAATATAATTTGTCTTGTTTTGAAGTCATGTCTCTTTTTAAGGCTTTCATCTGTTTTCTTATGTCTTTTCACAAATCATTCATCTAGCTATTTCCAAACTATTCGTCTTCTAAACAACCATCCGTCTTCTTGTAAACTGTTTGTCTTTACAGAAATCATGTTTCCTTTTGCAAATGATAATTTGTTGAAAGATGAATTATTTTCCTTTTGCAAATTATATTTGCTGAAAGATGAATCATTTTTAAGAAAAATGATTTTTTAAAAGATGAATGAAAGCAAGGGTAAATATTAAACATGAACTACTTTGTAGGCCCCTTGAGCATCCCCTATAATTGATACTTGTGCAATATAAATGTACATGTAGTTATTTCTGTATTTCAGCCAATATTTTTTGCATAAAGATATTTTCAAGGATTTAAGGACAAATTTGTTACCAGTAATTGTTAAATTTGATCTAAAGGGAAGGTTGAGTTCTGGGAAGAGGTGAAATATAAATTGTGAGTGTTATCATTGTATTATGCAAGTGCATGTGGAAGAACGTTCCCTGAAAAGCATGGCTCTTCAAATGCCTTAATATTCTAAATATGGCATGCAATCATAAAAATCGGCATTATAATCAAGCAAATTCCACTAGTTTGTAATACATGTGGAAGGTCCATCTATAACGTACTGTACAATATGGATTTAGAACTGCTTTAAGCTAATTTCTCTCCAAGTGCATTCACTAGCAGAACAAAGATTAGATATGATTATGATAAAGACTAGATGGATCTTCGACTAGCTGCGCACTGTCGAAAATGATGCCTCCACCAAAGAGCGATTTTTCAAACCAAAACAGTAGCTATTCTTTAAATTTGAGTGTGATTGTAACCCATTAACAGGTTCTCAGAATATCTTGATTACAAGCTATTTTACAGTTGACCTTTTAATCTTTGACCAATTCATAACCCTAGAATTCAAATCAGTTTATTGGCTCTGCATACATACATCTCCTGAGTAATTTGATAGTATCCGTCAGCTAGCTCCAATGATAATGCGATCACAAGCTATTTTTTCATACATAATGAGCCCCATGACCTTTGACCTCATGACCTCAAAATCTAATCAGTTCATTGGCTCTGCAAGATACATACATGATTAAGTTAAGTAAGCAGGAATCCATCAATCAGTTCTTGAGATTAAGCGATCACAAGAATGGGACGTACAGACAAAGCTGAAAACACAAGCTGAAAACAATGCCTCCGGCTACTTCGTTTCGGAGGCATGTTTCTCATTGCACCTTATGTCCATTTTTAACTAAGATAATGAGCCTTTGATTTTACTTTAAGAACACAAACAATTCATCTTTCTTTGACCATCAGAAAAATAATTTTTGCTCCCATTAAATAAGGTATGTACAGGAGACTCATTTAAGATATTAGATATTAAAGCACAAATTACCGGTACAATATTTCTGAAATTATATTACGGGAGCTCAAGAATTGCCATACACATCACATTAAAATCTTCTTGTTGTTCCTAATGATACGATAACGTTGTTATAACTATCCTGTACATGTACCTGGTCGCTATTCTGAGAATTGTTCCAAAATGGTTGAAAGAGATCCTCCATGATCGTGCACACTTCAATCACCCCCCCCCCCCATAAAAAAATAAGAAAGAAGGAAGGAAAGGAAAAGAAACAAGGAAAAGAGGACGAAGAAAAGAAAAGAAGGGGGATATCAGTTGCAATTTTCCCGCCAAGAAGATCGGAATCGGGAGGGGGGCAAATGGCCCTTGCCTCCCCTCCCCCCCCTCTGCCCCCGCTAAAAAAAAGACAGAAGGAAGGGAAAAGGAAAGAGGAGAGCGAAAAAGGAACAAAAAAGAGAAAGAAGAAAAGAAAAGGGTAAAAAGAAGGGGTGATCAGTTGGGTAAATCCCATAACAACCGTGGATTGGTGTGGGGGCCGAAAGGCGCTTGCCTCCCCTACCCCCTGCAAACCTAAAAGAGAGAGAGAAGGAAGGGAAGGGAAAGAGGAGAAAAAGGGAAAGAAGATAAAAAAAAAAGAGAAAGAAGAAAGGTAGGGGAGATCATTTGCAATTTTTCTCGCAAACAAAGTGTAGATCGGGGGGGGGGGGGGGGGGGGGGCACTGGCGTACTGATAGGGGAAGGGGGACTTGGGGGAAATAACATTCAAACGTGGTTTATGTTTAATTCCATAACGGTGATTTACAAATAATGCTGAAATAATTTCCGAGATTTTTCCTCACTTTTTAGTAAATTATACTTCATGCGTTTTTTGGAAAATTTGCAGTCAGGCAAGAAATAAGCTTTTTTGAGTTGCCTACATGTCAGGGCCCGCAAAACGGCGGGGATCGGAAGCCTCGAGCTCCCCCCCCCTAACTTATTTTGAAAAAGTATATTAAAGAGAAATAGGAAGACTGAGAGAGCAAGAAAGAAAGAATAGTTAACTGCCAGTGTCACAAAATAATGAGGTATCAAACTGCTCATCTGACCCTGATTAAATGCCTAAAACCCCTCAGCTTCCGGGGCTCTGCCCCCTGGACCCCGCCTAGGGCCCTAAGGCGGACCCCTGGATGCTAATCTGACATTAATTTAATGCCTAAAACCCCTGAGCTTCATCTGGGGCCTCCGCCCGCTGGACCTCACGCCAATTACTGTCTTGCCATTGTCACAAAATAACTAAAGTATAAAAGTATGTTCATCTGACCGTAATCAAATGCCTAAAACCCCTCGGTGGGGGCGGTTCCCCCAGAACGCCGGCCAAAAAACAAAAAAGAGAGGAGAAAAAAGGAGCAGATAAAGAACATTTTTGAAATTCAGACAAGTATTACGAATCGTCTTCTTTCTCTATAATAATTTAATGAAACCTCAAAGCTTCCGCACTTCGCGCGGGAGGGAGGGGGGGGGGGGCAACTGAATTCAAACTAGGATTAAGAGACTAGAACGGTACCTCGAATTGTCTTCTTTCTCTAATAATTCTATGAAACGTCAAAGCTTTCGCGCGGGAGTGGGGGGGGGGGGGAATGAATTTAATCAATGGTTCAGTGTCGAGAACGGTACAACCGTGCAGGAGGGAGGGGGGGGGGGAACTGAGTTCCGACAAGAATTAACAGTCAAGAACGGTACAATGATCGTCTTCTTTCTCTAATAATTTAATGAAATGTAAAAGCTTTCGCGCTTCACGCGTGAGGGGGGAACTGAATTCAGACGAGAACTGAATTTAGACAGGGATTAAGAGACGAGAACGTTACAACGAATCGTCTCATTTCTCTAATAATTTAATGCAATGTCAAAGCTTCTGCGCTTTGCGCAGGATGGGGAGGGGGGGGGGGTTGGAATGAGTACAGACAGGGATTAAGAGTCGAGAACGGTACAACAAATAGTCTTTTTTCTCTAAGATTTTAATGAAACGTCAAAGCTTCCGCTTGCAGAGAAGGGAGGGAAAAACTCGCCCCTCCCTGCACCTGCACCGACCCCTCCCCCCATTACGTCACTGCTGGTCACCATTACGTACCAATATTTGGCTCGCATAATTACAAATTTGCCCCCCCCCCTGAAGCTTTGACATTTAATTAAATTAATAGAGAAAGAAGTAATCATTGTGCCGTTCTCGACTGCTAATTCTTGTCTGAATTCAGTTTTCCACCCCTCCCGCGCGAAAGCTTTTACGTTTCAATCAATTATTAGAGAAAGAAGACGATCATTGTACCGTTCTCGACTCTTAATTCTTGTCTTAATTCAGTTGCCCCCCCCCCCCCCCTCACCTGGTGCTCAGGGGTTTTAGGCTTTAAATTACCGTCAGATGAGCATATTTTGATACCTCATTATTTTGTGACACTGGCAGTTAACTATTCTTTCTTTCTATTTCTCTTTAATATACCTTTTCAACTGACAACAAAAAAATCTGGGGGGAGGGGGAGGAAGCTCGAGGCTTTCGATCCCCGCCATTTTGCGGGCCATGACATGTAGGCAACTCAAAAAAGCATATTTCTTGCCTGACTGCAAATTTAGGAATTTGCCATTTTCCACCAAAAAAGAGAGTATAATTTACCAAAAAGTGAGGAAAAATCTCAGAAATTATGTCATTTCAGCATTATTTGTAAATCACCGTTATAGAAATAAAGAGAACCACGTTCTAATGTTATTTATACCAAGTCCCCCCCCCCTCCCATATCAGTACGCCAGTGCCTAACCCCCCCCCCCCCTCTCCCGATCTACACTTTGTTTGCGGGAAAAATCGCGACTGATCACCTCCTTTCTTCTTTCTCTTGTTTTTTTTTCCCTTTGTCTCCTCTTTCCCTTCCCTTCCTTCTCTCTCTTTTAGGTTTGCTGGGGGTAGGGGAGGCAAGGGCCATTTGCCCCCCCCCCCCGACCCACAACTTGTTGGCGGGAAAATTGCGACTGATATCCCCCTTCTTTTCTTCTTCTTCTATTTTCTTTCCCTTTATCTGCTCTTTTACTTTTTTCTTTTCCTTTCCTTCCTTCTCTCTTATTTTTTTATGGGGGGGGGGGGGGGGGAGGCGGGGAGGCAACAGCCTGCGACGCAAGAACCTTTCGCCCCTGGTCTCCTTCCCCTTTTCTTTTCTTCTTTCTTTCCCTTTCTCTCCTTTTCCCTTTCCCTTCTTTTCCTTCTCTCTCTCTTTTTTTGCGGGGGGTGGGGGACAAGGCCTGCTCGACCCCCTTATTGGATCCGCGCCTGAGAGGCAGAGAGAGAGGGGGGGGGGGGGGGAGCTTTTATAGGATCAGCACAGAGTGCCACAGACCCATGCAAGGAACCATCTCTGTTGAATTCAACATAATACCTTCATTGTTACTACTATTATTGTTTGCTAGTGTAATGTTTATTGAAAAGTAATAAATATGTTGACTTTTATATCAAACTTTGTTATTATATTTTGTCTTTTTAATTAGCATCAATAACGAAGTTTAAGAAAAGTTGAACAGGGTGAAAGTTGTGTGAGTGAATGTTGATTGGGTATGTCTTGTTGCTGTCTTAATTGGATAATAACCGATTATGAAGGTGACACATTTATTTTGAACTAAAGAAGGGCATGTTATGTGAAAGAATGTGACTTTCCTTAAATTAAAATTTGTGTGGATGTGATAAAACCATTATAGATGGCATATATGCCGGTGAATACATTTTTCAGATGGTATAGACAATTAAAAATAATTTCAATTTGTGTTGGCAATTTTTTTTTTTTTTTAATATTAAAAAGCATGTGCCCCCCTACATTTTTTCAGCAAGACTTAACAAATACATAAACGTGTGTCTGATTAAGTAAAAGAAATGGATATTGTTTTTTATTTCAATAAATAAATGACTGATATGCAAGACTAGCTAAACACCTTTATTTGACATTTTTTAATATCTAAGTTAATTATTTCATTGTGTTTCCTTTTATTTACTGATTTAATTCTTATAAATGCCTGATCTGCAAGACTATGCAAAAAGTAGTTTTACTTTTGATTATTTCTATTCCTTAAACATTTTAAACGACTGATGTGAAAGAGTAGTCGACGCACCCTTTCGAGAAAAGACCCCCCTCTTTTCTCAAAAGGGTGTGCTAAGATGGTCCTCCGTTCTCAACGCACCCTTTCGAGAAAAGCGGGGGGCCTTTTATCGAATGGGTGCGTTGAACTCACCACACCGCGCCACACCGCACCCTTTCGATGAAAGCCCTCAAATTCATGGATCAGCAAACTTGGTCAATATCACTGCATATAGATATAGCTCAGTAAGTTAACAGGTCCTTACAAAAAGCATATTTAGACCCCTTTCTTTCCTAAAGACCCTGTAATCTATCACATGTATATGATATAAGTCTTACCAGAATGGACTGAAGCTCGCGTTGAAATTCCGGTCCTGTCATAAAACCTTCGCCTCCTGCAATACGCAAACCAAGCAATTCTATCTGTAGAATGTAGAACTATGGAATAGAAAAGACAAAGGAAAAGAGTACTTCTCGATAAGATGACAAAATAAACCAGCAGCAAATGTAATCTTGACTTCTGCTAATAACGGAAAGAAAGTCTCATTCCCATTTGCAGCAGTATATGGCAAGCCAAAAGGGAAACAAAACGTGGTCATTCGTCCATCTTAAAATCATGCAAATATAATTCTCTCTCTCTTTTAGGTTTGCTGGGGGTAGGGGAGGCAAGGGCCATTTGCCCCCCCCCCCCCCGACCCACAACTTGTTGGCGGGAAAATTGCAACTGATATCCCCTTCTTTTCTTCTTCTTCTATTTTCTTTCCCTTTCCTTCCTTCTCTCTTATTTTTTTATGGGGGAGGGGGGGGGGGGGGGCAGGCGGGGAGGCAACAGCCTGCGACGCAAGAACCTTTCGCCCCTGGTCTCCTTCTTCCCCCTTTTCTTTTCTTCTTTCTTTCCCTTTCTCTCCTTTTCCCTTTCCCTTCTTTTCCTTCTCTCTCTCTTTTTTTGCGGGGGGTGGGGGACAAGGCCTGCTCGACCCCTCTTATTGGATCCGCGCCTGAGAGGCAGAGAGCGGGAGGGGGGGGGGGGGAGCTTTTATAGGATCAGCACAGAGTGCCACAGACCCATGCAAGGAACCATCTCTGTTGAATTCAACATAATACCTTCATTGTTACTACTATTATTGTTTGCTAGTGTAATGTTTATTGAAAAGTAATAAATATGTTGACTTTTATATCAAACTTTGTTATTATATTTTGTCTTTTTAATTAGCATCAATAACGAAGTTTAAGAAAAGTTGAACAGGGTGAAAGTTGTGTGAGTGAATGTTGATTGGGTATGTCTTGTTGCTGTCTTAATTGGATAATAACTGATTATGAAGGTGACACATTTATTTTGAACTAAAGAAGGGCATGTTATGTGAAAGAATGTGACTTTCCTTAAATTAAAATTTGTGTGGATGTGATAAAACCATTATAGATGGCATATATGCCGGTGAATACATTTTTCAGATGGTATAGACAATTAAAGATAATTTCAATTTGTGTTGGCAATTTTTTTTTTTTTTAATATTAAAAAGCATGTGCCCCCCTACATTTTTTCAGCAAGACTTAACAAATACATAAACGTGTGTCTGATTAAGTAAAAGAAATGGATATTGTTTTTTATTTCAATAAATAAATGACTGATATGCAAGACTAGCTAAACACCTTTATTTGACATTTTTTAATATCTAAGTTAATTATTTCATTGTGTTTCCTTTTATTTACTGATTTAATTCTTATAAATGCCTGATCTGCAAGACTATGCAAAAAGTAGTTTTACTTTTGATTATTTCTATTCCTTAAACATTTTAAACGACTGATGTGAAAGAGTAGTCGACGCACCCTTTCGAGAAAAGACCCCCCTCTTTTCTCGAAAGGGTGTGCTAAGATGGTCCTCCGTTCTCAACGCACCCTTTCGAGAAAAGCGGGGGGCCTTTTATCGAATGGGTGCATTGAACTCACCACACCGCGCCACACCGCACCGCACCCTTTCGATGAAAGCCCTCAAATTCATGGATCAGCAAACTTGGTCAATATCACTGCATATAGATATAGCTCAGTAAGTTAACAGGTCCTTACAAAAAGCATATTTAGACCCCTTTCTTTCCTAAAGACCCTGTAATCTATCACATGTATATGATATAAGTCTTACCAGAATGGAATGAAGCTCGCGTTGAAATTCCGGTACTGTCCTATAACCTTTGCCTCCTGCAATAAGCAAATCAGGCAATTCTTTCTGTAGAATGTCAAACTATGGAATAGAAAAGACAAAGGAAAAGAGTACTTCTCGATAAGATGACAAAATAAACCAGCAGCAAATGTAATCTTGACTTCTGCTAATAACGGAAAGAAAGTCTCATTCCCATTTGCAGCAGTATATGGCAAGCCAAAAGGGAAACAAAACGTGGTCATTCGTCCATCTTAAAATCATGCAAATATAATTTGTCTTGTTTTCAAGTCATCTTTTTAAGGCTTTCATCTGTTTTCTTATGTCTTTACACAAATCATTCACTTAGCTATTTCCAAGCTATTCGTCTTCTAAACAACCATCCGTCTTCTTGTAAACTGTTTGTCTTTACAGAAATCATGTTTCCTTTTGCAAATGATAATTTGTTGAATTTTCCTTTTGCAAATTATATTTTGCTGAAAGATGAATCATTTTTAAGAAAAAAGATTTTTTAAGAGATGAATGAAAGCAAGGGTAATATTATACATGAACTACTTTGTAGGCCCCTTGAATATCCCCTATAATTGATACTTGTGCAATATAAATGTACATGTAGTTATTTCTGTATTTCAGCCAATATTTTTTGCATAAAGATATTTTCAAGGATTTAAGGACAAATTTGTTACCGGTAATTGTTAAATTTGATCTAAAGGGAAGGTTGAGTTCTGGGAAGAGGTGAAATATAAATTGTGAGTGTTATCATTGTATTATGCAAGTGCATGTGGAAGAACGTTCCCTGAAAAGCATGGCTCTTCAAATGCCTTAATATTCTAAATATGGCATGCAATCATAAAAATCGGCATTATAATCAAGCAAATTCCACTAGTTTGTAATACATGTGGAAGGTCCATCTATAACATACTGTACAATATGGATTTAGAATTGCTTTAAGCTAATTTCTCTCCAAGTGCATTCACTAGCAGAACAGAAGATTAGATATGATTATGATAAAGACTAGATGGATCTTCAAATAGCTGCGCACAGTCGAAAATGTTGCCTCCACCAAAGAGCGATTTTTCAAACCAAAACAGTAGCTATTTTTAAAATTCGAGTGTGATTGTAACCCATTTACAGGTTCTCAGAATATCTTGATTACAAGCTATTTTTACAGATGACCCTTTAATCTTTGACCAATTCATAACCCTAGAATTCAAATCAGTTTATTGGCTCTGCACACATACATCTCCCTGAGTAATTTGATAGTATCCGTCAGCTAGCTCCAATGATAATGCGATCACAAGCTATTTTTTCATACATAATGAGCCCCATGACCTTTGACCTCATGACCTCAAAATCTAATCAGTTCATTGGCTTTGCAAGATACATACATGATTAAGTTAAGTAAGCGGGAATCCATCAATCAGTTCTTGAGATTAAGCGATCACAAGAATGGAACGTACAGACAAGCTGAAAACACAAGCTGAAAACAATGCCTCCGGCTACTTCGTTTCGGAGGCATGTTTCTCATTGCACCTTATGTCCATTTTTAACTAATATAATGAGCCTTTGATTTTACTTTAAGAATACAAACAATTCATCTTTCTTTGACCATCAGAAAAATAATTTTTGCTCTCATTAAATAAGGTATGTACAGGAGACTCATTTAAGATATTAGACATTAAAGCACAAATTACCGGTACAATATTTCTGAAATTATATTACGGGAGCTCAAGAATTGCCATACACATCACATTAAAATCTTCTTGTTGTTCCTAATGGGCAATTCCACGGTAACGGAAGGACACTCAGACAAGATTTTTGAACTTCAGGTTCATACTAAAAGAACCGTTTTATTAGTATAAGATGTGAAACAGTACAGATATAATACATATATAAGTGCCTTAAATTCTCCCAAAAAAAAATTGTCATTATAGTTAAGTAGTTTAAGAATGTGCATATTAATTATCTTGGTAACGGAAGGACATAAAAATGGACATGGTTTTTCCAGTTAATTAGTGTTTATCCAAACTTTGTGAAGTTGATGAAGCTTTCCACTTGACTGAAACACATTTTGTTCCCCATAGTTTAATACATACTAATAAAACATTTCTTTTAGTATGAACCTGAAGTTCAAAAATCTTGTCTGAGTGTCCTTCCGTTACCGTGGAATTGCCCTAATGATACGATAACGTTGTTATAACTATCCTGTACATGTACCTGGTCGCTATTCTGAGAATTGTTCCAAAATGGTTGAAAGAGATCCTTCATGATCGTGCACACTTCAATCACAAGAAGTGCACTCTCTAAAACAGAATGAGAATTGAGGGGTATAGGTCAAGTGACAGGTTAGAAAATAAGTTCAAATTGCATCAGAGAGCATCTAAGAATCCTGGAGCCCACAAGTCATGTAGGCCCTAGAACATGGCTGCAAGGGACTTTTGCAGCACTTTATGCCAATCATTTCATACTCCTTCCAAGTTGCAAATTTAAATGTTTGAATTTTGGTTTGTGGACTAGCTACCCTGGCATCTAGGCATAATGATTCATCATATAGTGCAATTCGGTCACCGAATTGCAACCCTAAAGATCTGAATTCATGTTCTGGCTTAGAGCATGATTTCCTTGACAGCAGTGAAATAAATATTCCACCTGGAAGAAGGTTAGAGCCTGTGCTACAATAAAAATAGTGTGCACATTGTGGAAGAGAAAAGAATCCAGTAAAGAGCATACTAATGAATGTACAGTGCGTGCATGTAGAGAACTTGAATGTGTAAATCTAGATTTTCATTACAAGAAGCCCTGTCCCCCCCCCCCACAACAAAAAACTTGGGTCTTTTGTTGGAGGGAGGGGGGGGGGGGTTGCAGGTTGCTTATTTTTCTTCCTTTCCCCTTTCCCTTTTTACTTTTAATTTCCCCTTTGCTTTCCTGTCCTTCCTTCTCTTCTCTTTTCTTTTTTGGACAATTGGTTATTATTTTTGGAGGGATAGATTTCAGTTTGCTTCTTTTTGAAGAGGTTTATACATTTCTTGAGTATGGTTCTTGATATTTACACATAAAAAAGAGGGGCTGACATGTGGACAAGAAAGACAATCTACGATCTACATGTACGTCTCAACCCCCCTCCACCAATCACACCGAAGAAGTACATCAACATTCTTACTATTGTTCTGCTTCTTGGATTTGTCAGAGCTGATATGAAAGGCTTTCATGTGGTTGCTGATTATGATTGTCAACTGTAAAATGAAAAACAAGACAAATAGCCTCCTCACCTTGCTCGTAACGACGTGGAGGCGGATCACGTGTTTCAAAATTAAAGAAGCAGATGAGATTTCGCAAAAACACTTCAGATCCAATTCCAGATGGATGTAGGTAGTCTTTCACCAAAGCATTGCATTTCTTTTGCTCCATCTGTTAGCATGAAAAAAAATCAAATTGATAAATATGTCAAAACACTGTTAACACTTTGCATTTTGTATAAGGCTACAGGTTCTTCACTGATCTACCTTGTTGGCTTTCCAAGAGTGCTTGCTATGCTCATTTGCTTTCAAATGTATATTCCCTTTATTACCCCAAAAGCTCCTCTGTTTGTTTCCTTATGATGCATATTTATTTTGGAGAGAACACCAGGAATAATTTTTCAGATGTCACAATAATGAGACGTTTGAGGATTTTTGACAAAAGCTGACAAATGTGATCTTTAAAAACATTTAATTTCTTTTCGAAGTACTGCATTCCAGTGCAAGTTCATACCAAAATTGGCTGAAATAAAACGTATAAGATGCTATCTTGTTTTTTCAATGGCTGGTTCAAATTATTGAATATTTGTGGGGCACCACAAACTAGAAATCGTTATATTTATGGATATTTCAGCTGTCTCTGAACCGATTTTGATCAAACAAAGATGATTCTGTTATTTAAATTGTATGTTCTTCCAAATTTGACACTCAGTTTTTTGTTATCTCACAAAAAAATGATTTGTGTAACGCCCTCTGCAACAAAAATCAACTATCCCTTTAAATGATCCAAGAAATTTGACCTTTGGCCTGCAGATTCCCATGTCTACTCATTTCTTGTCCTGGTACAGGGAGATACCACATTCAAAGCTAAAGCCAACATGGTTCTTGATATCTCCAGACAATTAACCTCCAATTTTCATCAAAATTAACTTTTAGTAAGACTTTCAGCCTTTTCACACACAGCTAAAATTCTATAAACATGACTAGTATAAACGTGTTTCGAACGTGTTTAAACTGATCACGAGCCTTTCACACACAGAAATTTCGTTGCGATCGTTAATAGTTTCGTGATTAACTACTGCTCGTAAAATGCGCAGTAGTGCCATTGCGCATTGAAGGTCATGTCATGTCAATCAAAGCGCACGCTCCATCCAGTTTAAACACGTTTAAACACGAATTTCCTTTCACACACAAAATGTCAAGCTCTCTAGATACGAACTTCGTATCTGCAGCCTGCTTTTAGGGGCGTATGGATCGCGACTTCGTATCTATCCCAACATCGTATAAACGATGTTCACACTGGGAAATTTTGTCTATAAACATGTTTAAAACTGTTGAGTGATTCTAATCATCTCTAGATACGATGAATTTTAGCTGTGTGTGAAAAGGCTGTAGGTTTTCATAGCCAACCAGATCATACCGGAGTGAGGCTGTAATATCTCCTTGCCTTAGCTACATGTAAACGTCGTTCTTCACGCTGAAGGTCATTCCTCTGAAACATCAAATTTTTAACAAGAATATTTACATAAGTCTACATGTACGGTACATGTAATGTATAAGCATACTGGTTTAATAAGCAAAATAAATAATGGTGACTTTCACTGATCGAAGATGCCCACTACTCATTTAGGGCGAGACCAAAAATATGAATTCACTGAATTTGAAAATATATAGTTACTTACTTACATGCACAACTTAAAGAAGAATTAATCTCTCAACTATGAAGCATTATCATGATATAGAGAGTAAAACAACAGTTCATTTAATATAAAAAACATAGCTGTAGGCCAAATAATATCGTCTTGCAAGTACAATAAAAAGACCCTGCTTTGCCATATTTACAACGTCGTGAAGCTGCCACTTTGTTAAGATTTCCCTTCAAAACTTACGGGTTGTGACGTATCGCACGGAGAACTGATGTAGCGCGCACGCTTTATATGCAATACACGTCAAACATGGTGTACTGCCCAGTATTTTGTTGTAATAATTGTTCCTCGAAAACCAAGGGGAAATTGTTTCATCGGTTCCCAGACCCACACAATCGCAATGAAATATTCAAGCTATGGGTAGCAGCTCTGAAGGTGGAGAAATTTCTTGACCAGAAGTACAAATACGACAGAAAAGAGGAGAGTCAAGCTTGAGGCAAAAAAGGCATGTCATTTATATCGTAATTGAATGTCCCATTTGTGTGCAATATCGTTACAAATTGCGCGTGCTTGAGCTCACTGCAGCATGAGTGTAATGTGTATGTAGTTTACAGCAGGGAAACATACGTACCCAATAGGGGTCATCCCCATGCGCAAACACAATGGCAATGTTCTGAAAATTCTCAGAGCCGCAAAAGACGAAGGATTCGGAAGAAGAGTTACGTCCTCCCTTCCGTCAAATGTTCAATATTTATATTTTTCAGATATAATGTTTTAAATGGAAATGAAATAAACTCAAATTAACATGTAGTTTGAGGTTAATTCCCCGTTACCTGTTAAGTCTGTAGATTATTAAACCAAAAAAATATGTCTATCTAGGATTCTATGTATGTACATGTAAGTAAAGATTATTGTAATAGTTTGTATACGGTTTTGTCTACAAAAGATACATGAAACTTGAAACTGTCCAGAATTGAGCCGTTAGATTTATCTTTGGCCTTGGATCTCAGACTCGTACGTGTACTTCATACATGCCAACCTTTCACAGCAAAAAATTAGGAATATAGTCTTTTTGTATACTTTTCACACAGAATATATCAAAAAATGAGAGGAAGCTGGGGTTAAAAACAGTAGCTTGAAGGCCCAAACATAGGATTCTTTCCTCCAAAAAGGAATGGTTGGCAGCTATGGTACTTTTCCCTTGATTATTAAGCTAGGAACTCCAGTGGTTACCTCTACAACAACGCATTCTGTTTAAAGTCTGCTTGTACATGTATATCTTCAAAATTCTTAATCATAGGGTACCTGAATCTAAATGACACCCTCCAAATATATACACCAGCTCGTAAACTTCGCTCAGCATCTGACAAATATTAACCAATTATTTCCAAATTCAGGCTGTCATCTCCCAGTGACATAATTTTGTATGTATTTCATGTTCCTCTTTCACTTTACCGGTATGTAGTTTTGTATTTAGCACTATGGTACATTTTGTTTTTAGCACTCCTAAATGATCAATATTATTATCAATATTATACTTTAACCCATAATTTATTCTCTAACAATATCAAAAAATGTGTCATAAAAACTGTAAAAGCAGAAACTTTTGCATTCACTAGACATACCATGATAAGAGGTGACCGTGACAAAAATCACCCAGTTCTACATCACTTTTCTACCATTTCAGTTTACCTCTACAAAGAGCTACATGTATTTATACGCATGTATGTACGTGTACATGTAGATGTAATACGTTGCTACATGTACAGCATAGGATGTGTCACTTTAATGTTTTATACTCACCTCGTCCTGTGGTAGGTTAGCCATAGCCAGCTTTCTTGTACGGGTATGTATTATGTAACTGTGAAGAAGAAGAAAAAAAAAACAGTTACAGCAATTTGAAATTCTAAGCTAAGTCATTATCATCAATAACAAAACAAACAAAAAATTGTAATAATCTTAATCATAACAACAATAATGATAATAATAATAATAAAAACTAATAAGAACAATGACAATATCAAAACAATAACAATAATAATAATAGATTTTCCTCTTTTTGTGACTCTCCCTGGACCTGTCCAGTGTCTACTTCTACTTTTTTCTAGCCCCCACTACACTATTTTTACAGGCCAATTGCAGTTTGTCTTATTATAACACTTTACATGGATTTTGAAGTCAATATAACTTTATAGATTTCCCTTTGGCTTTCCCAAGACAGATCGATTAACAAGCAAAGAATCAATCTGAATCAAAGTATATTTTTTTTTCATAAATCAATACCACAATAAAAACTGCAAACATGGAGCTTCCGAGACACGTCTGTAAAAACATGAAAGAGTTAAGCACCAATGTGCAAAATTCCAGGACTGCTAAAACAGGCCTATAATGATCCAACTACATTGTACATGTATACCTATTGCATGTACTACAAAGTCAATATCGCACTACCGGTATATTACACTCAAAATCACATTAAAACTGTTTCCTGCTGGGGGTCATTTCTTGAAACTGTCATATCTACAAGATCAACGGCATCTCGCCGCTGTCGTTTAACTTATCCGCTAAGTGTTTCACAAAACTGTCTTTGCCAAGAAGAGCGACAACTTCCGCGACAATTCCTTATTGCGACTCCAAACCCGTCATATCTTTTTAGAACGCCATCTCTAGGGAACTTTAAGTTTGTCTATGGGCAGCGAAAAAATGAAACTGAAAATTTAAAATATTTAAAAAACGCATTTCTTGATCTTGAACAAGCTCTCATTTCACTGACCAGTTTTGTATAAATGTTAATAAAAAAGTATTGTTCAAGCAAATAAACTATTCTTTTAAGGTTTTAAGGCCTTAATGAGCAAATACGATCAATATTATTTGAACATACATCAGACTACCATAGAAAAATCGCTGAAGATCAAACAGTCTGTATATACACACCAATGAGAATAACAACAATTTTTGTGTAGGTTTATATTTAGATATTTTCCATTTTCAAGCATAAATTTGATACAAATCGTATTTAGATAATTATTTGATAAAGAAGTGATAAAACTGTGAGTGATAATTTTTTTTCTTCATTACTTTCTTTGCTAGAAATAGAATCAGGGTCTTCTTTCGATTTGATATGAGTTATGGTATCCTCTTACATGCAAATTTCCATTCGCTTGTCCCCAAAACAACCTTGAGTTTCATCATTGTTTATATATTCTTAGATGTCTTTTATAACATATGTTTTCGTGCAGATTGGATGTAATTTGTATCATTTGTGCTACCAATCTTTTAGTTTTTAATTTTTAAAACAGTTTGAATGAATTTAAGCCTCGTAGTCTCTTGATAATTCAGGATAAAATCTGATGGATCGTTACAAAGACTATATTTCTTTTAGTCAATAGTATCAATATCATGAATTTGTTGCTGATCATGGTTTTGTGACACGGGTTGTCCGGTTCCTGACATCCCCGTAGGTCACTGACAAAGATATGACTGTCAAGGAATAGTCTGCAGGCACAGACCCTAATTTGACACTTTATCAACAAATCATTGTGCCTTGAGAGAAGTCTAGCCCAGCTACCTACTGGTTGTGTCAGTGTCAGGAGCAGCTTCAGTACATGGCCTATGGTAGTCTTATAGTGCAGACTCACTTTTACGACTGACCAGGGTTTGTGCTTGCAGACTAGTCAAGGAAGGAGGTAGTTTCATGAAACATCCCCCGGGAGTCTCATCCCAGCTCACTTCCTCCAATAAATATCATTTTACATGAAATAAGAAAGTGTGGCAAGGGTTACCATCTGTGTATGGGGAAGGTTGACAAATGTCAGTTTTATTACAGAATTCCCCATACCGGACAATTATTTCTGTATATGTACGTGTCTGCTCTGCTGGCATATATCTGCCTCTGCCTCAGGGCTTCATTGCATTAAAGATAGCTCATTGTGATTGGTTTAAGAACTTTAGGTTTAAAAATTGAATTGGGCACACTGTACAGTGTTGAATTTTATAGGAATTTGTTTAGTGCTAAATTCTAGAAATTGACTGTGGCAATTGTAGAATATACCAAGACAATATTTGTCCAGACATTTGATTTATAACGGTAATTTGTAGAAGTTTACACACATTATTTCATTAATCTTTGGAGACTTATTTAAGAGGGCTAAACTATATTATTTGATGCAGACTTTTGTTAAATCCAAGGACAAAAGTGGTGGCTTCATTTTTTTGGCATCCCGGCACACAACCACCATCAAAACATAGTCTACACTGCTCATACATGTACACGTATGCTATGATATGACATAAATATGTCATACAATCATTATCAAATCAACACATGCCTCGCACAGAAAATATTCTATTCAAAGACTATATATCACAGCCCAGATAACAATACGGCGTTGGGCCAACGTCGGCCACGGTCGGCAGGGTCGCAGTCGGCAAGCCAACGTTGGCTAATCGTTGGGCCATTGTCGCCATTTTTTACTGATAAATGGTGGCTATTGGTTGGCTCATTCGACGTTGGGCCAATGTTGGCTGAACGTTGGTCCATTGTCGCCATTTTCACTGATAAATGGTGGCTATTGGTTGGCTATTCGACGTTGGACCAATGTTGGCTGAACGTTGGTCCATTGTCGCCATTTTCACTGATAAATGGTGGCTATTGGTTGGCTATTCGACGTTGGGCCAATGTTGGCTGAACGTTGGTCCATTGTCGCCATTTTCACTGATAAATGGTGGCTATTGGTTGGCTATTCGACGTTGGGCCAATGTTGGCTGAACGTTGGTCCATTGTCGCCATTTTCACTGATAAATGGTGGCTTTGGGTTGGCTATTCGACGTTGGGCCAATGTTGGCTAAATGTTGGTCCATCGTCTCAATTATCACTGATAAATATTGGCTATTGGTTGGCTATTCGACGTTGGGCTAACGTTGGATCATTGTCGCAATTTTCACTGATAAATGTTGGCTTTTGGTTGGCTATTCGACGTTGGGCCAATGTTGGCTGAACGTTGGTCCATTGTCACCATTTTTACTGATAAATGGTGACTATTAGTTGGCTATTCGACGTTGGGCCAATGTTGGCTGAATGTTGGTCCATTGTCGCCATTTTCATTGATACATGGTGGCTATTGGTTGGCTATTCGACGTTGGTCCAATGTTGGCTGAACGTTGGTTAATTGTCGCCATTTTCACTGATAAATGGTGGCTATTGGTTGGCTATTCGACGTTGGGCCAATGTTGGCTGAACGTTGGTCCATTGTCGCCATTTTCACTGATAAATGGTGGCTTTGGGTTGGCTATTCGACGTTGTGCCAATGTTGGCTGAACGTTGGTCCATTGTCGCCATTTTCACTGATAAATGGTGGCTTTGGGTTGGCTATTCAACGTTGGGCCAATGTTGGCTAAATGTTGGTCCATCGTCTCAATTATCACTGATAAATGTTGGCTATTGGTTGGCTATTCGACGTTGGGCTAACGTCGGCTGAACGTTGGTCCATCGTCTCAATTTTAAATTTTAAATGTTGGCTTTTGGCTGGCCATTCGATGTTGGGCCAATGTTGGCTGAACGTTGGTCCGTCTCAATTATTACTGATAAATTGTGGCTGTTAATTGGCTATTTGACGTTTGGCTATTAACGTTGGCTCAATGTTGGTCCATCGTTTCAAATTTTACTGAGAAATGGTTGATATGTTGGCTAATATACGCGACGTTGGGCCAACCTTGGCTTAACGTTGGTCTATATCGTCTCCATCTTTACTGATAAATAGTGCATGTATATATTGGTTGGCTATATGACGTTGGGCCAACGTAGCAAATACGACCTAGTACCGCTACATCCGGGTAAAAAAAATTGCATGCGTGCGCATGCCCATGTGCTCTTGCAATTGCAACGTACGTCAGCCATATCCTGTCCATTTGTCTGGATCAGTTGCCGGGGAGTATCAACACTGCATGGTAAATGAATGATTTTCTTTCTCTTTCAACGTTATTTTTGTGAGCATGTCGCGTGAAACTGATAAATTGTATAGTGTGAGAACTCCCCGTCACAAAGCGAGGGAAATAGCATGAGAAATTGTTAAAGTAATCATTGATAATTCCCTGTCCAAATGAAAGTGAAAGTGAGTACGAGTACCGCTCGGCGTACGCTTAGCATGCACACCCGCTGCGTGCAATTGAAGTGTGAGTGATGGCTATGATGGCTATGATGGGGGCCGAAGTGTCGGCATCAGATGCATTGGGTGTTTGCCGTGATAAATGTTAATATGTTCCTGACCTAGAGTTAGACCTAGGTGATGTATTGATGCATCATGTTGCAGCGTCCAAGTCTGCCAAAATATGCAAGAACTTTGTATCAACACATTTAGTGGATTGTGAGTGTGATGTGAAAGAGGTAGCTGGTGGGAATTACCCTCATTTTGGCATTTGCAATCATTTAAAGTCGCAATTGGCCAAGAACCTCAATTTGATCAAATAGTAAATAGGAAAAACTATTGGGGGCGGGGGTAACACTGATCGATCCCATAATTTTCATTCACAATCTCAAATTCCAAATTCAAATTTGATTATTGCTGCATTTTTATTCTCATTTTCAAATTAGTTTTTATTGTTTATGCACATGTATATTAAATTGCTATAATTTGAACTGAAGGTAAATATTCTAATTATTTATTTTTAAAATTCTGACGTTCTTTACTAATACATTCAATTCTATATAGCTCTTCCAAATCCCAATACTTTTTTCTCCCATAATCCCTACAATTCTGAAATTTAAATATTAAATCCTGCATTTCATATCGTCAACTTCACAACAAATTCCAGATTCCTCTACCCGTTCAGATCCAGCTACCCCTACCTCGATCATCCAGAACAGCATCAACAGCACCAAGGACCCCTTCGACATCGACCCCATCAACCTCCAGAACACTGTCGACCCCAACGACCCCATTGACCTCAACATTCAGAAATATGGGTATGTCATTGCAATGACGACCTTCGTCATTGCCTTGTTTTCGTTCACATTCTGCCCCATTAATATTCTCCTCCTTTTCCTTGTTTTCCTTATCGTCCAAAAATCCCATTCGTTTTGCACATACTGCTTGTTATTCCTAGTTAGATGCTTTCCTCATGTCCTTTTCCTTTCAAATTTCATAGGCATAGTCTTTAACATCTCATCAAGGTCACTACATTCTTCGATTTTCGAAATCACTCATGCATAACCGTCCAGGCGCCATTTTGTCCGTTTCTGGTCCATTTTAAGGCCTTTCTTTCTTCCTTCCTATCTCCACTATCCTAGATCCTACAAACTTCTAACAAATTCCTCTAAATAGTCTAAGAGATGTTCTTTCATCTGCGATGTATAACCTGCCCTTCAAAATGCCATCTTCGTACCCAAAATTCAAATCTGAAACCGACTCCGTCAAAAGTCTCTCAAATTCTTGAAAAATTGACCCCTTAATAATCTAAAACTGCCATAACTTTCTCATATAAATTTCGTTTTGTATTTAAATCTCACAGTATCTTTATCTCATAATTGCACATAGCCATGCCAAATAATCACGCTCCAATTGCTTTGCAAAACATAAATAGCGCCCTCTAAAGTTCTGGGAATTGGCTTTCTCTCTGTGGCCGTATCTCCATAATGGCTTGGCAAACCCGTACCCTTTTTTGGATTTAGATACTTGAAGATATGCCCTTTCCAGCCATATACAAAATCATATACCCTATCACTGACCAAATTTGAGAAAATTGCCCTCCAAATTCGCCATTTTCAAGAAAATTGAGAAAAAACTTCAACTTGCTCTAAACCGGCGATCTTTATACCTACATCAATGAAACTTGGCACACACATGTATCCATATACGTGACAACTGTCTGTTAAGTTTAGTAAATTGTAATGCCCTCTTCGCCAAGTTATCGCCAAAAATGATGAATTTACTATGCTTTACGTAATAGCGCGTTTGATGCGTGCAGTACGTTTTGCGCAGATGACAATGGTTTCAAACTGACCGCACTGAAGTGCCCTTTCGAATGATACCAAGTATAGTATATGTTCACGCAGAAAATTGTGAGTAAATCGCATTTGAACAAGGGTACGCCGAGTTTCCGCCCTATTATAACACGTTTCGGCCATGAAGTCATTTTTTAAGACTGTTATTCGGTTGTGATAGTATGGGCGGCCGTTCGTGCCAAAGCACGCGTCGCAACATGTTCATCATGCACCCAGTCCTATTGGTTTTGTACGCAGTGCTTGCGAGCCCTTTCTACAATACCGCCCAGAAGTTATTGGGCATGTTTTTGCGGGGCGGGTTTTCCCCGATGGGTATTTCACGATAAAATCACGATAAAATATCGATGAAATACTGATAGAATCACGATAACAATCACGATAATTTGCACACTAGTGAATGATTTCCTCTATCGGGGGATGCGTGTAACCCGCCTAATCCCCCGATAGGCTATCGTGTTTCATGGTGCGCGTATTTGCAACTAGTCAAGTCATGTCCTCTGCAAAAATAAGCGCATGTCTTGCTCATCGCGCGCGCTAAGTCTTGATATGTATGATTTGTACGCGCAGTTCCGTATGTGTCTTTGTTTACGTCACAATAGAAAGTATTCACGAGTAAACATTACACACAGTTAAATACTAGTAAAAGCAGTCGCTAAATCACTGACACTGGGCGCGGATAAGCATCGGGTACTGATGCGGTGAAGCAACGAGTAGATCTAACTATATTCAAGTTGCAAAAACTTGCATGATTTGCATTCATTGAAATTATAATTGTGAGCACAATACCTTTCATTTTCACTGCCATATTTTCTGTTCGCCTACTCCAGATATGCGTATCTCATTCCACAACCATGAAAGTGGTGAATAAATTCAATTCAATTCAATTCAACCTCCACCAAATAAAATAAAAATATTCCCAAGATCGTCGCTTCAGAAAACACGCAGGCGATCAGATTCTTTCATTTGCCCTAACAGTATCACTGACAAGACTGCCGTAAGAAGGGTCTCCACCCCTAAAAAAGAAAACGTCCAATCATGGACATTCTTGCCTACTGGTCACGCGTAAAAGTTGCCAGGTGGACTAGTAACCAAGGTTACCAAAACACGCGTAAATAAACATTTTTAGTCGACGGCATTGGATGATTGATAAATAATAAAATCTGTAAAAATGGCATGGATCAATTACTGTAACTGTCTTCGGAGTGTGGATTAGACCAGAGTTGAATTAACAGGAAAACATGTAGGAGAGAGAGAGAGATAATTGAGAGGGAGGTAGTGTTGAGCTGGAGATAGATGAAGATATTATTCGAGAAGGAAAGGAGTTATGATCGAGGTCAGGATGGGGAAAAAAAACAAATAAAATGGATTATTATCTACTTAACAGGGTTGACTAAATATAAGTAGGCAAGACACCAATACGTTAGTCTATTTTCCGTACACCTTTCTACTTCCACTTCTTATTCATCGACACTAGACGAAAACGTTCATGGGTGGAGAAATGTTGGAGAGCAAGAGAGACGAGACGAAATCCCACTAATATCTTCACGAGGGGGGGGGGGGGGGGGGACTACACGTAATAGAGAGAGAGAGAGAGAGAAAGAAAAATGTTTGATGGGAGCGCAGGCTAGCGAAATCATACTAAGGGAGACATTTACGTACATTTACTTTTGAGAAATAAACAGTAGGATTATGTCTGCCACATGCGTTGAGAGCTGGCTCCCCTCGGCTGACACATCGTAAATAACAAAGATAACATTCAATGACATTTTTAACCGAAGATTGAAAACTAGGTCATTCACACTTCTTTTTCTTTTTATCATTTATAATTACTTTGTACGATGGCGATGTTAAAAAATAGGATGTTGGAAAGGAAGAAAAAAAGTTGGATCGTAGATTAAATGACATTGATTTGCAAAACTGGAACGATGAAGTTCATGAAGTTCATGTTTCAATTACAGAATTTTTAAACAGGTAATCGGTTTGGAAGAATATATGTTAAAGTTGGATTTCAGTGATAGAACATCTCTTTATAAATATCGATGTGGTAATACATGTAGTAAGCTGCCCTGCCGTCTGCACCTGACCGTCACTAAAGTCAGCCTCTAGAAATTGTAGAATTGTGTTCCATATGTGATCTCAAAGTACAAGATGATGCATTTCATTATGTTCTCGTATGTCCAGCCTTTGGCTTTGATTAACATTCGCAATTATTTGTTAAGAGATAGTTCGTCAATTTAAGATTAAGAATTAAAACAAACCTTTCAACCTTTTAGATTCATTCATGGTTTGCTGCTTTGCATTAGAATATGATATAGATTTTATTTTTAAAAGCAGACCCGTATCACTATCATTCGCGAAGTTGTGTTTTATTTTTGTGGACATTTTTACAATAATAGCTCCTGTTCTAGTCCCTCTAACGTTTATTCGCGCTAATAATATTTATAATTAATTTGCCTGATGTTGCATTCAATTCATTTATGGTTTGCTGCTTCGCAATCGGATATAAAATAAATGATAATTTTAAAAGCAAACTCGTATCATTGGCGACGCAGGGGGGGGGGGGGGGGGTGGAGGGGAGAAGAAAAGAAAAGGAAGGAGGGGAAAAGGAAGAAGAGTAAATCTAAAAATAAAATCAAATAGACAGACGAAACAAGCAGAGAACTTCATCAATCGGAAATTCTAATTTTTTCGCCAATGAATTGAATGTTTAAATGACAAGAGAGCTTGCGTACATTTCATATTGTGTTTCAAGTGTTTCTAAACAATGGGTTTGGAGTCAAGGTGTCTGGCAGCATGTGGTTATCTCAGAAGTTAGTATAAACAGATCATGTTCGCGCCGTAAGATCACGTGATCATAGTAGTGATGATTGAACCTTCGAGAGAAAACTATAAGCGCGAGCATTTTTTTAAATCTTTACCTCATCATCTTTTCTGTTTTTTTTATTTCTTTGTTTTACCTTTTCTCGAAATATAAATATGTGTATGTATTCCCTTCGCTTGTTCCTTACGGTTCAAGGAGAATTACCCCCTTGCACAATCACCCCCCCCCCTTTGTTTAATTCCTTGTTTTTCTTGCTATCAATTCGATCAATCATTTTTTTTTGTTTATCCTTATTTCTTACCATATGTAGATCTTTGTTAAGCCGTTATTATTTATTATTATTATTATCATTATCAATCATTCTTCTGGTTTATTCCTTCGTAAATGTGTTTTTCTTAGATTTCTTTCTATCATTTTATATTTTGTCCTCAATCCTCGTGTATTTCTTTGTTATTTCCTTATGTATTACTCCAATTTTGATTACGGGAGCTTGCCAACCCAGGTATGTGTACATGTATTTAGCTTGCATGCAAACTGAATGTCATAAAATGGAGATCGAGATCGAGGGGTTTTCCAATTCCGGGAATCCCTGAGCGCGCGCACTACATATCAAATTTCAACTACTTTGTGGACCACGAGGTACATTGGCTGATCGAGATCGCGTTGCTTTTGTTTTTGATAATACTGGTTTATGAAAAAGTCGTTTGCGGTATGTGGCAAAATTTGTAATGTGTAGGGACAGGGTCAACCGATTGGTATTATGAATGAATAAAATAATAATATTTTTTTTATTATTTGGAGTTACGGATCCTTTATTTATTCTGTTAACTTTCAATTCTCTATCTCTCTTAATTATCTTTGTCTGATATATTTCACCCTTCACTCCCTTCCCTCTTTCTTTTCTGTCCCTGCACGCTAACGGTAACGGTACCCCTCCGCCTCTTCTCTCCTCTTCCCTTAATTATTCACGCCTTCCTGAAAATCTCAACAACAACATACACATAATTCTTCTAGAAATAACAGCCGCATTTATCCATAAATTCTAAGACTCTACCCATATATTAGATCTGATATGTACATGTAATGATGAATACTCTCGATTAGACAGAAATAACCGTCTGATATGGGTCATTACTCTTTGATAAATCTTACATTTGTCAACATTCCTCATACACAGACGGTGACCCTTACGGCTCGCACGACGGGGGGGGGGGGGGGGGGGGTGAGCCTTTCTTTTCTTCCCGTTTTTCCTTATTTAGATCTAATTTTCCGATCAATAAATCGGACATAAGAAAGTATGTATATTTCTTAAAATTCTTACAATTTTAATCAAGTAATTGCAATGGCGAAATTTAGGCGAATTAGATCACGCGTTTATGAATATCAAAATATCACCGGGTCAAGCCGTGCTGACTCGTACGCACATGTAGGTATCGGACGTCCGGGGAAAAAAAAGAGCATTCATTAACTCAAATCAAGATGGCTGCACAACAAATAATGTTAACGACAAGTCTTTCTCGGATTAAACATAAGCGGAATAGCCGTCGATATTAGAGACTGAAGCTTTCGGTCTAACTTTTGATATACTCTCGGATCTCCTCTGCCATGATATGAGCTATCCCAAACATTCCTCCCCCCCCCCCCTCAAATAAAAAAAAAGATGTCGTATCGTGGGAAAGGCCAATTAGACACCTGGTTTTTGGTTTCTGCACTTCTCTCATCGGATAACTTTTCTCTCCGCATGCGCAATCCCAAACATTCCCCGTAGCACATTGTCTCGTGTATTTATGCATGGAATGAAAAGAGCATTCATTCACGCTTTTGTGATGTAATAATCAAGTGATTGTGACGTCAGTGGCAAGCGCGCATCGGTATGTTTGAGGATGCGCAGGCTCAGCAAGCGTATAAATACAGCATGCTGTGCGCAGTTCTATCGTGATAATAACAAACTAAGGAAATATCACGATATGCATCGGGGATTTAGCGAGTTGATCAAGTTGAGGAAAAAAATCATGATAGAGATGAATACAAATCACGATGTTTCTCACGATAAAAACACGATAAAACCCGTCTACAATCACGCTAACCTCCTATCGTGAAACACGATCCCGCATGCCCAATAACTTCTGGGCGGTATTGTATATGCCTTACTCTACTCCAATTCCCTTCAAAATTCGTAGGCGTAGTCTCTAGCATTCCTTCAAGGTCACTAAATTCTTCGTTCTCCGGAAACCCTCATGCGTGACCGTCCAGGCACCATTTTTTCCGTTTCGGGCCGTTTTGGTGACCTTTCTTTCGCCCTAACTATCTCCACTATCACAGAAGCTACAGACTTCTTACATATTGCTCTGGATAGTCCGAGAGTAGCTCCTTCGTTTGACACGTAGAAACATGGCGTCATTGCACGCACATCGTTGTGACACGATTGCATTTCTAGTTGCAATGACGAACCTTCGTCATTGCCTTGTTTTCGTTCACATTCTGCCCAATTAATATTCTCCTTTTCCTTATCCTTATCGTCCGGAAATCGCATTCGTTTTGCACGTAGTGCTTGTGATTCCTAGTAAGGTGCTTTCCTCATGTCCTTTTCCTTTCAAATTTCATAGGCATAGTCTCTAACATCTCATCAAGGTCACTACATTCTTCGATTTTGGAAATCACTCATGCATGACCGTCCAGGTGCCATTTTGTCCGTTTCTGGTCCATTTTAAGGCCTTTATATCTTCCTTCCTATCTCCACTATCCTAGATCCTACAAACTTGTAACAAATTCCTCTAGATAGTCTGAGAGATGTTCTTTCATCTGCGACATTTGACTTGACCTTCAAAATGCCATCTTCATACTCGAAATTCAAATCTAAAACCGACTCCGTCAAAAATCTCTCAAGTTCTTGAAAAATGGACCCCTAAATAATCTAAAACTGCCATAACTTTCTCATATAAATTCCGTTTTGTATTTAAATCTCACAGTATCTTTATCTCATAATTGCACATAGCCATGCCAAATTTCACGCTGCAATGGCTTTGCACAACATAAATAGCGCCCTCTAAAGTTCTGGGAATTGGCTTTCTGTCTGTGGCCGTATCTCCATAATGGCTTGGCAAACCCGTACCCTTTTTTGGATTTAGATACTTGAAGATATGCCCTTTCCAGCCATATACAAAATTATATACCCTATCACTGACCAAATTTGAGAAAATTGCCCTCCAAATTCGCCATTTTCAAGAAAATTGAGAAATAACTTCAACTTGCTCTAAAATGGCGATCGTTATACCTACATCAATGAAACTTTGCAGACATATGTATCCATATACGTGACAACTGTTTACTAAGTTTGGTAAAATTTGAATATGTCAGCGCAAAGTTATCGCCAAAAATGATAAATTTACTATGGATTACGTAATAGCGCGTTCAATGCGTGCAATACATTGCGCGCAGTTAACAATGGTGTCAAACTGACCGCAATGAAGTGCCCTTTCGGATGATACCAAGTATTATATATGTTCACACAGAAAATTGTGAGTAAATCGCATTTGAACAAAGATCACTACACGAATTCCGCCGAGATTCCGCCCGAACCTAACACGTTTCGGCTATGACGTCATTTTTTCAGACTGCTTTTCGCCCCTTAAACGTCCTTTTTTTTCCTTGAAAATTTGCAGTGACATGCCGAGTTCCAATACGCAGGGCACCTCTTGGCCGGATTTTTGAAATTGGTCAAGGGGACCATTTAAGACGCCATTTTGTCCTATACATCTATTTTACATCACGTGTTTCGATAGGATTATCATAGAAAAAAAGAGAGTAATTTACAATAACAACCATGAAATTCTCTTTCTAATGATACCAAATACGGCCCATAAAGAGACGTAAAGAGAGAGAGAGAAAAAACAATTTAACTCCGGTCATAGTACAGATCCTGCACGTTTTCCGCCCATTCATTACACGCATTGTCTATGGGGCATATCGGGTTCACGCTTTTGGCCCCGAACTTGATTGCAATGTCAAACATGCACCAAATCCCATTGGTTTGTGCACGCAGTGCTTGCGAGCCCTTTCTAGGTTCTTTCCCCTATTCCAATTTCTTTCAAACTTCGTAGGCATAGTACCATCCCATCAAGGTCACTGTTGATGCCTTTTCTTTCGCCCTACCTATCTCCAATATCACAGAAGCTACAGACTTCGTGCAAATTGCTCTGGATAGTCCGAGAGAAGCTCTTTCGTTTGACACGTAGAAACACGGCGTCATTGCACGCACATCGTTCTGACACGATTGCATTTCTAGTTTGGCATTGTATTCATTTTGTATTTAGTTATACATGTAGACAGGATAGCACTTCTTAGTATTCGTTATAGTTGTGCCCTGCACACAAAGTACAAATGTACTGGATTAATGTACGTTTGTGTAGGACATAGCTGCTAACGGATGCTAGTATCTTTTTCCTGATTATATTGAGAAACTGCATTGTGATCACTTACAAAACTATTCAACAACAACAAATCATGAAATACTGCTTATAGCAGTATTTTTTTGGAAACAATTCTGAATGCAGGGTGCCACAAAAAACAAAACACAGTCAATTGATTTGTTTCTTGTATAAGCAACTAACGATATAGCTTTGTGTTTTTGTTTCTACTTTGAAGCCCCTCGAGCTCTCTCAAGTATTGGGAGCTTACATAAATACAAAAAAAAAGTATTGGGAGCTTCACATTTCACTTCAATGTTATAATGATGTGAAAGAAAATGCCACTCTTCTTCAAACATTTGTCCTAAAAATTAGAAAGAATACAAACTTACTAAGGGTTTTGTGTTGTATGCAGAAAACGCAAATTTTGTATTCTTTCATCCATATTCTACTTCAAACACATTTGTTAGGGCAATATTCTATTTGCAGAAGTGTCCGGGTGTTAATGACATCCTCTTTTACATCATACCATTTAAGTGAGATTGTGCCATCTATTCTTTGGCTAATTTTGGGATCCAACACTTAAGAGGGGCTTTAAACTGTTATCAATCAAGCATCTCAACACTGAGCAAACAGATCTGTACTATCAATTGGTTCTTTCTATTGAAGAATATTACTGCCATTTTACCTCAAATGTATATTTCCTTTGTTAAGAAGAGTGTTTGATGCTATTCTAATTAAACAAGACAAAAATAAAAGAAATCCATTCCTTTCTAATTTCCATACGTCTGGATCATTCGCTCTAAAGTTTGAACGAAGTTATTTTCATGACAAAGTACTTCTATCCATGAAATTTCATCAAAACTAGGGAGGATGTGCCACTCAGGACTACTTCCCTTGAATGCCGTACTATTTGATTAATATCCGTACTATTTCAAGGTGATGTTTCCATGATCTGCTTTTAAATCTTGTTTGGTTTCTTTCTTCTTCTTTTTTTGCCGCAGATGTCGAAGTTGTACCACCACAAGCTAGACAAGATTTTGATTCCGACTAACCCATTCTTTAAAGGTCCATTGCCTCAGGAAATTAAAACTTTTATGTCTTGTATCAACACCCTTTTAAAGCAACATAATAACAATTGTTTCATAAATAAATGCCTCCTTATATTTTTTATAATTTTTTGAAAACCTCTCCAAGTTGCTCGTCTAATGGTGGACCCCGCCCCTTACAATTCTCAGAGTTCCTCGGAATGATTGACCAAAGGATTAGTGATGTTATATCAAGAACGATCTCCGCTTAGGCAAGCTACGGTGCTTGCTAGCCAGCTCTGCAGGCATTATGTTTTGTACACAAACATAAACAATAACTTTTGTTATTAAATAGTGTGCTATGCATCTTTACTTGTTATTTATTGTGGTGAAATTTCACTAATGGCCCAATTTTAAAAAGAGAGCTATGAGTCGAAGAAGGTCATAATTGATTTGAATGCCTGTATAACGTGTCAACTAAATGCATGCTATAAAGAATTTCAAAGGTAAGAAAAAAATGTTTCATATATCTAAGTGACTGAATGTTTTTCGTACTACCTTCTTCTCAATTTAAAGAAATATTGAAAGTGGTATATCAGAGTGAAGAAACTTGTGTTTTTCCCTTTACAAGCTCTGCTCTTTCTTACTTCACTTTCAAATTTCCTCTCTTGTTATATAAACATTTAGCGATTGCTTTACTTCACACATTCAAGCAATGTATACTATCCCTCCTAAAAAAAACAGTTTGTAGATGTGTTAACAATAGATATGGCGACGAAATGTATCAGCATCTCTGAAATGCCTAAGCATAAAAAATGTTGGCAATTTCTCTGAATTTTATTTTTTATTTTTTATGGAACATTGTTTACATTAATTGCCTAGTTCTTGGTATGCAAATGGTGGACACTTTATTAATTTCTTTATATTTTTGTGCTGTACATATGTAGAGGAATCTTGTCATAAGCAATCGTGTTCGTCTGCCAGAAAGTTTGTTTTGTTTTACTCGGGAAGTTGTGAGGATTGTTTATTATATTCGTACAATGAATTTCAGTATGTTATGTTGTGTTACGTGTAAGCGACAATTCATTTTATAACAGCTCCTATCGTCCTAGCATTCATTGATAGTAGGCCTATATTGTGACACATTGAGGTACCTTGAACTTGAAACTATGTTTACATCTTTTTCGAATTCAAACGAAAATACAAAAGAAAGATGTACAATAATTGTATTCACATTTACAACAGTTTGTTTATTACACATAAAATAAAGTATGTTTTATCACAAAATCAGTTTATTTTCCTTGTTCTTTTGTTTTGGAGGGAGGGGATGTATTCAGAGCAAATTCTAAGAAGCAAGATGGTGAACTTTTCATTAAAATGGGACAAATAAGTTGTTATCAAGTTTTGATAGTGATTAAAATGTACAAGATAATAGACATGATGAAATTAAAATAACATGTCCCTCTTGCTTCAATATTGTTATTATACATATCTTCCAGAGGGATCTATAGTCGAGTTCTATAATGAACTTTTCTCAAATTCAGTCTAATTTTGATGAAATTGTTACTATCTTCATTTTGTGGATTTTGCTCTGTTTATTTATTTAATCCAATCTTAAACTACTTGGCTTTTCCTTGTCACGTTGTGATGCATGTGTTTGAATGATTGTACATGTCCGATGTAGTATGATCTTGACGATGTTCTTATGAACGGACGACTGATGTTGGTGTGAATATGTTTTTGAGTTAGTGTTGGTAATGTCAGAAGGATGTTGGCATGAACTGGAAAGGGGAGGTACAACGTCGGCACATGGTGGGATACGGGTTGGCATAACGTTGCTTCTTCGTCGGCAAATGGTGGAGAAGAGGTTGGCATTACCTTGGTCTAGCATTGGCACATGGTGGAGGAGGGGTCGGCACTTGGTGGGAAAAGGGTTGGCATTATGTTAGGACAACGTCGGGGAGACGTCGGCACATAGTGTAAAAGGGGTTGGCATTACGTTGGTCCTACGTCAGGGAGACGTCGGCACATGGTGGAAAAGGGGTTGGCATTACGTTTGTCCTATGTCGGCATATGGTGGGATAGGGGTTGACATGACGTTGGTCATACGTCGGGGGGACGTTGGCCCGATGTTGGCTTAATGTCATTTCGTCACTGTCAAGCCAACGTTGGCCCGCCGGCAAGAAAGCTGTTGGCCCAACATCACATTGGCGACGGTGGCGCAACGTAACAGCCCACGACGTCGGCACATGGTGGGATAGGGGTTGGCATAACGTTGGTCCAATGTCGGAACTACGTCGGCACATGGTGGGATAGGGGTTGGAATAACGTTGGCCCTACGTCGTGGAGACGTTGGCACATGGTTGAAAAGGGGTTGGTATAACGTTGGGCCAATGTCGAGGAGACGTCGGCACATGGTGGGATAAGGGTTGGCATAACGTTTATCCAATGTCGGAACAACGTCGGCACATGGTGGGATAGGGGTTGGCATAACGTTGGTCATACGTCGGCACATGGTTAAAAAAGGGTTGGGACGACGTTGGTCCAATGTCGGAAAGATGTCGGCATACGGTGGAAAAGAGGTTGGCATAACGTTGGTTCAATGTCGGGAGGACATCGGCACATATGGTCGGATAGGGGTCGGCATAACGTTGGCCCGATGTTGGCTTAATGTCATTTTGTCACTGTCGGGCCAACGTTGGCCCGCCGGCAAGAAAGCCGTGGGCCCAACATCATGTTGGCGACGTTGGACCAACGTAACAGCTTACATTGGCCCCACGTTGGCGTAACGTCGTATTGTTATCTGGGAGTCACTCTATATCAACTAAAATAGAACCCCTCCGAAATAGCATCAAAGCAGAACTTTATAATTCATTTGCAAAAAGTGTAATGTCACCTCAACAATAGATTCCCAGTCTAATCTTGACCCATTTTTGATAGGGGGGGGGGGGGTGGAGCTCTATCACAGAATATTATAATAAGTCAATGTCAACACAAGTTTTCCTTTACTTCCTGTAAATTTTTGTACTTGCATTCAATGCACGTGCACGAGGCACATTTAATGCACAGTACCAGTATATACATCCTGTATAAGCTAGATCTTTGATTGTTCATTATAACCACACGTGTCAAATCATGAACAAACCGGGCACAATATCATCTTTCATATCATAAATATACACTTTGTTCCTCATAAAAGAAGTCAGATTATCCACTAATAGTTCCACACGAATGCGGTGTTCCACAGGCAAGACCAAACAATGTTTAATTGGTCCTAATTCTAATGAAATTTGACTGCACTATCACGCAATACAATTGATCGTATCACACAAAATGATAAACAGGCTGGCATATGTTGCGCAAGAGCGAGCTATAATGATGTCATAAAAATATGACGTCATATCAAGGGGTATGCAAATTAGGCAGTTTCATTCACATTTGTATACATGAATAAAAATGAGCTGATGTAACCGATTTTATGAAACTTGGAGTTTGTAAATAAAACTTATTGATTTCTATGAATATTCAAATAATTTTATTTCTAATATAAAAAATGAGCTGATATAGAAAACAGGTAAAAGTTTTTGCAACTCTTAATTCAAAAGGACCTTTTGTGAAAAGCTTTCATTGATTTCTACAGTACAATTAAATTTTATTAAAGTGCACTGTCAACAAAACATGACATTCTGTGTGTGGAATTGTTTTTCACAGTATAACTGAAAACACTTGATGTTTTAATTTTCTAAACAGAAGCACAATTATAGGCCTACTCATGTAAATTTTTCCTTTTCCCTGGGAGGACAAGAAATTATTTTTGTTGTTCCTCAGTAAATTATACTAAAAAAGTTAAAATAGAATCCATTTCACTGGGATAAATCCATTACAAACTAGTCGAAAATGATGCCTCCGCCATAAAGCAATTTTAATGAATTTGATTTGCATAAATTAGCATAATTGATAAAATAAGTAATTTTCAGCAAAATTATAGTGAGGTCTCTTCCTTTATGCAATTGCATAAATTAGCATAATTGATAAAATAAGCAATTTTCAGCAAAATAATAGTGAGGTCTCTTCTTTTGCGCAATTTCTCAAGACGCGTGCCAAATTTCGAGGCAATCGGCCCCTCCCCCCCCCCCCCCCAGTCAGGGAGGTGCTCAAAATAGCCCAGTTAAGTACGGGTTAAGTAACGGAACATATTTCAAGTGGTTCTTGACATATCATGACAAGTCCTATACATGTAGTCTGAATTTTTCAAGTTGACCTCTATGACCTTTGACATACATGTACTCCAAAATCTAATCTGATCGTTTTCCTATAGTGATATATATACTATCCTTAAGTTTGAAGTTTAAAATCTCAAATGGTTCTTGAGATATCGCGATAACGAGCTGAAGACATGGAATTTCACAAGTTGACCTCTGTGACCCTTGACCTACGTGCTCCAAAATCTAAACAGATCGTCTTCCTATGGTAATACATACTATCATTAAGTTTGAAGTGAAAATTCTCCAGTGGTTCTTGAGATATCGCGATAACGATCTCAATGTATGGAATTTCATAAGTTGACCTCTGTGACCCTTGACCTGTGACCTACGTGCTCCAAAATCTAATCAGATTGTCTTCCTATGGTGATACATACATGTACTATCATCAAGTTTGGAGTTTAAATCTCCAGTGGTTCTTGAGATATCATGATAACAATCTCAATGTATGGAATTTCATAAGTTGACCTCTGTGACCCTTGACCTTTGACCTACGTGCTCCAAAATCTAATCAGATTGTCTTCCTATGGTGATACACACTATCATTAAGTTTGAAGTTTAAAGCTCCAGTGGTTCTTGAGATATTATGATATGGTGATACATACTATCATTAAGTTTGAAGTGAAAATTCTCCAGTGGTTCTTGAGATATATCGCGATAACGATCTCAATGTATGGAATTTCATAAGTTGACCTCTGTGACCCTTGACCTTTGACCTACGTGCTCCAAAATCTAATCAGATTGTCTTCCTATGGTGATACACACTATCATTAAGTTTGAAGTTTAAAGCTCCAGTGGTTCTTGAGATATTATGATATGGTGATACATACTATCATTAAGTTTGAAGTGAAAATTCTCCAGTGGTTCTTGAGATATATCGCGATAACGATCTCAATGTATGGAATTTCATAAGTTGACCTCTGTGACCCTTGACCTTTGACCTACGTGCTCCAAAATCTAATCAGATTGTCTTCCTATGGTGATACACACTATCATTAAGTTTGAAGTTTAAATCTCCAGTGGTTCTTGAGATATTATGATAACAATCTCAATGTATGGAATTTCATAAGTTGACCTCTGTGACCCTTGACCTTTGACATACATGCTCCAAAATCTAATCAGATCGTCTTCCTATGGTGATACATACTATCCTTAAGTTTGAAGTTTTTACATCTCCAGTGGTTCTTGAGATCATGATAACAATCTCAATGTATGGAATTTCATAAGTTGACCTCTATGACCCTTGACCTTTGACCTACGTGCTCCAAAATGTAATCAGATTGTTTTCCTATAGTGATACACACTATCACTAAGTTTGAAGTTTAAATCTCCAGTGGTTCTTGAGATATCATGATAACAATCTCAATGTATGGAATTTCATAAGTTGACCTCTGTGACCCTTGACCTTTGACATACGTGCTCCAAAATCTAATCAGATCGTCTTCCTATGGTGATACATACTATCCTTAAGTTTGAAGTTTAAATCTCAAATGGTTCTTGAGATATCGCGCTAACAAACTCAATACAAGGAATTTCATAAGTTGACCTCTGTGACCTGTGACCTTTGACCTACATACTCCAAAATCTAATCAGATCGTCTTCCTATGCTGATAAATACTATTCCCGAGTCTTAAGTTTAAATCTTAAATGGTTCTTGAGATATTGTGATAACGGTCAAACGGAACAGGCGTACGGACGTACGGATGGACAACCCGAAAACATGATGCCTCCGGCACCACCTTCGGTGGCGGAGGCATAACAATTAGTGTTCATTCATGAAAATGGGTGAATGAGTATAAATGAGAGGGTCAAGCTGTCAATCTTGCTCATTAGAAAATAAAAAGGAGAAAGGGGGAATATCAGTGGGGGAGGGGGGGGGGGTGGAGTTGTATTTCTGTAGGCAAATTAGAAGGCTCTTTTTTCTGGTTGTAAACAAATAAGGCGAAAAATCAAAAATCAAAAATCATGTTTAGCATCCCCACCCACCCATCCTTTTTTGAGGCCACTTTCTTTTATACAAACATTTTTCATGAAGAAAACCCAGACACTCAACCCCCCCATCATACTATATCAACATGAATCTGCTAGCCCAAGGTTAAAACTACATTGTAGCCATATCACAACTAACAATCTAGGCCCTGGCTTAATAGCAAACCCATCCTTAAATGAAAGTATTGAATTGAAAGAAAGAAAAGTTGATTATAATTTATAGAGAATATACTAAAGATTGGTTTAGAAAAAAAAGAGTAGAAAATGAAAAGTAGAAAGAGAGGAGAATGATCGAAGACCATTAATATTCATGAGGTACAGTTTTAAGGTATGTTTTCATTTTAAACAGGAATTGTATTTTCCTGCGCTACAACGTATAGCAGGAAAATGTTGTATATGCGGATCCGTTTAATGATTACGTAATGGGAGTGGCGAGACGCCACGATTCCGCGAAGCGGGATGGTTTGAATAACTTAGGCAGGTGTAAGTTATTGTATTGAGAAGGAAAGGAATGTTCAGAAAGGCATAATAAGAGAGGGAAATGGGCGTGGTAGCCATTCTAGCTTTGTCAGACACTAGATACACGACACGACTACGGGGACCGAGCCAGGAGCGCCAGGAGCTTGTCCGCGGCGAAGTGAGGGATTCACAGAATACATTACTGGATAAATTAGAAACGCTTGTTTCAGATAAGCTTAATCATTTCCAGAAGGACATAAACGATTCACAAATGGCTATGAGCGAAGTACAGCTATCAAAGATGGAGGAAATAACCAACACGACGTACAAGTTTAAAAAGAAGGGAAACGAGGAGCAGTACAAGAGCAATACCAAGGTTTATCAGAAGTTGTCTGAAGCAGAATCTTTGCTGAAGAAAGACGCAGATTTGAGCAGAGCTTCTACGGCAGCACAGAACAAAATCGCCGAAGGTAAAGACATTTTAGAGCATAGGCAGAAAATCATCAAGCTTGCTGATCAATCACCTTTCGGATGGCTTACAGTTTCTGAATATGAAACCAATAGCCTCGCTCGGGATTCGGACGACGAGAAAAGAATCTGGAAGGCGGAGGCCAGAGCGAAACGCAAGATGAATCAAGCGCCTCGAAGGCTTCACGCAACCAGATACGTCCCTATCCAACAGATCGTCAACCAGCATCTCAGCAGTCTTCAAGGCCATGGTCAAATCCTAGCTCCAAGACAGAGGGATGGGATTTCAAGAGGAAAACGGGAGCATGCTTCGCCTGTGGTAAATTCGGGCATTGGAGGTTCGAATGCAGGGAGCTGGCATCAAGCAGAGAAGCAAGAAATGAAAAGATAAGTACAAATTCATTTGATATTCAGTTGAATGATATGAAGGTTTATAAGAGGAATGCATTTGCAGACAAGAATGACTCCACAGAGTCAAGGATAAATTCTGAAAAGAATTGCAAAGTTGTTACTCCGGTTGGAAGGCTTAAATCGGCAAAAGATAAATGGAAAGAAATCGGAACTAACGAATTCATATTGGATATCATTTCTGAAGGGTATAAAATACCATTCATAACTCGCCCCAAGAAAACCGAAAGTAAGAATAATAGGTCTGCTATTCAAAATGCAGAATTTGTAGGAAAGGAAATACAGAATCTAACAAGGAAAGGATGTGTTACTGAAGTTTTCCAAAAACCTGAAGTAATAAATCCACTGACAGTTGCAGGAAACAAAGAAAAACCGAGATTAGTTCTGGATTGTAGAAACATAAATCCACATCTTTTTAAGCAAAAGGTAAGATATGAAGGTGAGGATATAGCAAAGGAAATGATAGAAGAAGATGATTATATGTTCACTTTTGACTTGAAATCTGCTTACCATCATGTTGAGATATTCAGAGAACACAGAACCTATCTAGGTTTCTCTTGGGATTACGAAGATCAAAAAAGATATTTCATATTCAATGTTCTACCATTTGGTATTTCCACAGCAGGTTATATTTTCACAAAATTGACAAGACCTGTAATTGCTCATTGGAGATCGCAGGGAAATAATGTGATTATGTATTTGGATGATGGCTTGGTAATTTGCAAAGATAGGATGTCTGCTATTACACTAAGCAGACAGATCAGGGAAGAGTTAAAACAGTTGGGTTTTCTAATAGCGGAGGAAAAATGCAATTGGAATCCCACAACGAGACAGAGAGGGGAAGTTGAAGAAGAACATAGAGAATCTATTAGACAGGATGCAAAGTAATAACGACATAGTGCATGTGAAGGAATTGGCTAGAGTAGCAGGTCAAATTAGCTCAATGCACACCGCAATGGGTCAAATAGTTCAAATAAGAACAAGGAATATTTGTAACAGTCTGAACACGAAGGCCAGTTGGCAGGCACCGATAAAGGTCGGAAGAGAAGCAAAAGACGAATTGAAATTCTGGTTGCACCATGTTGAAAGAATAAACGGGATAGAGATAAAGAGGTTGCCGTTTGTCGCATATACCATGTTCGATGCTTCTGAAACAGGTTTCGGCGGATTTGTAGCCGAGAAAGAAGATTTAGAGCTTGTGGGCAGTTGGTCAAACGTAGAAGCCGTTAAGAGCTCCACTTGGAGAGAATTAGAAGCCATGAAACGAACTTTGTTTTCATTTGAAAGAGAACTGAAGGGGCAGAATGTTCAGTTGAACACAGACAATAAGAATGTTGTGTCTATACTAAAGAAGGGCAGTAAGAAGAGTGAATTGCAAGAACAGGCTATCAGTATTCATAATAAATGTGAATCTAGCAATATTACTGTAGATCCAGTATGGATAAGGAGAGAAACAAATTGCAAAGCTGATAATTTAAGTAGGAGAGGAGATAGTGATGATTGGTATATCACAGATGAGATATTCGGATACTTGGATTCGAAATGGGGTCCATATGATATCGATAGATTTGCTAACGAGTACAATGCTAAATGTACAAAATTCAACTCCAGATGGTGGTGTAGCCAAACAAACCGTATTGATGCTTTCAGCCAAAGTTGGAAGGAAGGCAGAAATTGGTGGGTGCCGCCACCAAGACTAGTCGGACAGACTATAGTAAAAATAATGAAGGAAAAAGCGCAAGGTACTCTCATTGTACCAGTTTGGAAATCTGCGCCTTTTTGGCCCAAAATAAGCCATAATGGGGAGTTTGTGCACTTTATTAGGGAAGTTGAATTTTTTGATTCTGGCATAACGAAGAAAGGAAGAGGAAATAACGGTATTTTTGGTAATCAGAGATACAGGTTCGGTATGTTTGCAATGGAAATTGCATTTTGATTTGTTTTTAATTTTTTCATACAGCACTAGGTGTAAGGACCGCCGTTAAGGAAGAGATGAAGCGAGCTCAAGTTACGTCATCAAAGTTCATCCAACTGGCAGAACAGATGTCATCGCATATCATTAAATCGAGAAGCGAAAACACAAACAAGAAGTATTTCGCAGCATTTAACCGATGGGATCTATTCATCAGTGCAGAAGGAGGGAATTCTCTTCCAGCTGAATCTATTCACGTCGCCCTATATGTGACTCATCTTATTGACAAAGGACATTCATCGAGTGTCATAGAAGGTGCTGTATACGCCATTAAGTGGGCTCATAGTCTTAGAGGGTTCAGGGATCCCAAAGACAATTGTTTTGTAAAGAATTTGTTGGAATCTGCCAAACGGCAATGCAAGAAAAAAGTAAACAAGAAAGATCCAGTTACTTCAGATCAAGTTAAAGAGCTATGTAAGAAGCATGTTCATACAGAGGACGCAATTTTGCTCAGAGACTTAACATTATTAATTTTGTGTTTCACGGGGTTTCTTAGATATGATGAAGCAAGATCTTTGAAGTGTAATGATGTGTCAATTTATGATGATTATATTTCTCTTAATATTGCTAAGAGTAAGACAGATCAGTATAGACAAGGTAATAGTGTAGTCATTAGTGCCGGTGTGACAGAAGCTTGTCCGGTCAAAATGGTAAAGAAGTATATCAATGTGGCTCGGATTTCTAATTTAGATTCCAATCATTTTTTCTTTAAACCGGCATACAGGTCTAAAGGAGTTAGTGCGCTTATAAGGAAAGACAAACCTTTAAGTTACACGACAGCTAGAGAGAGGGTAATTTCTTTGTTGAAAGAAGTATGTGGGGATGCAAATCTCGGATTGCATTCACTGAGGGCAGGTGGAGCCACTATGGTTGCTAATACATCAACTAAAGACAGATTGTGGAAAATACATGGTCGTTGGAAGACAGATAAAGCGAAGGATGGATATGTTGTAGATACATTAGATAATAAACTTGAGGTGACAAAATCCTTAATGCTTTAGGCATATTATGAATGTTTTCCATCATAGGAAACGTGTTTATTTTGAATGTGGAGTATGAATTGTCTTGGAAAAACAGATATAATGTCCGACAATATGTTTTTTTTTATTAAAGAAGAGTAATGAAAGAAAGGAAAGAGTAATCGTTATATGAATTCATGTAATACATTTTTTCTGCAAATAACGGTTAAGTGATTATGTTTTGTTAAATAATCAGAAAGGGATATTCGACAAAAAGGATATTCAAGAAAGATGATCATTTAAATCTTGAGACGGATTAAATTGGAATAGATTGTTAAATATTTTTTTGTTAAATTGTTCAGTGTGCTACAAGGAAATGCACCCGTTCTTTTTTACATCTAGGTCGGTCTGGCAGGCTTTTCCATAAAGATTGTTATTGATGTAATCTGTGAGTCATTAACTGAGTAATGAAGGATGAGAATATACTTGTATTTTCCTGCGGTACAACGTATAGCAGGAAAATGTTGTATATGCGGATCCGTTTAATGATTACGTAATGGGAGTGGCGAGACGCCACGATTCCGCGAAGCGGGATGGTTTGAATAACTTAGGCAGGTGTAAGTTATTGTATTGAGAAGGAAAGGAATGTTCAGAAAGGCATAATAAGAGAGGGAAATGGGCGTGGTAGCCATTCTAGCTTTGTCAGACACTAGATACACGACACAAATTTCAAGTGGAAATTTTAATACAGAACAATAGTTTGGTGTTTGTTTTTGTAGGAGGTTTAGAGATTCAAATAGATTATTTTTATTGGGACGATTTGCCATTAGGTTTTTCCAGAGCATTTGCCTTATTTAGTTTATCTCTGGTTTTTTCAACCTAGGGAATCGGTCCGGGCGTGGGGAAAAAATGCAAAGCCCCATGCAGGTCAGGGATCAAAATTAATATTTTATTCTATACAATGTCAGTATATATTGAGGTGTGAACGTTGACGATTGAGATTGAAATTATGCAATGTTAACAATATTTACACTTGATATTTTCAAAATCAAGAATGAGTTAAAAAATTGAAATTATTTTGATGTTCAAAATGATATAATAACAAAGATTGTTCATGATTGTTCAAAAAGATACAATTCGAATAAAAGCTGGCTTGGTCGGTCTGGCAGGCTTTTCCATAAAGATTGTTATTGATGTAATCTGTGAGTCATTAACTGAGTAATGAAGGATGAGAATATACTAAAAGTCTCTGCCAAGTGCACCTTAAGTTGAAGTATAAAAACAAACACTTTGAATAAATAACATATAAACATCATTTTAACAATTTGTTAATGTCAAAAGAGCTAAGCTATGCCAATCCAGCAATACATCCAAGTTTAATGCAAGTTATTTGTAACTCTAAAAGAAAATATGAAGATTGAAAAAAAATGTCATATTCACTATTACTATACAAAGCATCATATAAGTACAAAATTATGTATTGCGTGAAGAAAGAAGAAGGAAAAAAAAAATCTTTAATTGATTGACACTTAATTTTTTTTCCTATAATTTTTTCTTGCTATACTTTTTTTTTCTTTCTTTCTATACTTCTTTCTTGCTTTACCTTTTTTTTCTTGCAATACTATTGCTAAAATACTACGGAAGGACATTTAATCAATTTGTTTCCCATTCGGAATCCCTTTCATTGCTGGTTGGTAAGTGAAACCATTTCTTTTATTGTTCCACTAGCGAATGAGAGCGTGTGAGTACAGGAGACTAAATGTAGTTTTTCGTTTATTTTGCGTTGTTTACATTTAAATAATTTGGTAGATATACCTAGTATGCTATTTTATCTCGATACATCTTAATCATTTTGTTTGTGATTCGTATTGATTTCGTTGACCATTGACTGCATTAATTACATTAATCAATAACCATGACGTCTACACAAACGACTCCCACTACTCAACACAACCTCCGTCAAACTGACTTTTTACCGACTCGATTCTCTGGAACCCAAATTGACCGTGATGAAGTGACCGCTCATTTCATGACTTTTACGGACTATCTTGATGCCCAAGACATTGACATCGACGACACTGGAAACTTGACGACCATTCTAAAACTATTTAAACAGACTCTCCAGGGTCAAGCACGACTTTGGATAGATGGACTAACTTTTAACGACTTCAATGACCTGCGAAGTTCGTTTGTAAGACGGTTTAGTTCCGCTAAATCATCTTACACTCATGCGCGAGACTTCACGACTATGACGATGACTACGGAGGAGAGCGTGGAAGCGTTCCTCCAACGACTTCGACAGGCCGCAGCGCGTATAGGATACGCGGAAGCGCAAATAAGCCATCGACTACTTGACGCACTGCCGGACGAATGCCGCGCGACTATACTGATGTCGGCATCCACAACGAACCTCAACACGTTGACCGCTGATGACATCGCCGCGAAAGCGCAGCTGTTTTTGGAACTTAAGACAAACCCAACTAAGGCCAAAGAACTGACTTTCTCTGCCCAGTCAGAGATTGACGACATCAGAGAGCAAATCAACTCTCTGAAAATGACCACCATGACTGACGACAATCGACATGATCGAGGACGAGATCAACGTCGACGACCGTCAACTCCACGACAACGAAGCGCTGATCGCGGCGCTAGTCGTGATAGACAATACGATCAGAGCCGCGACAGACGCACAAATGACAGCTATGACAGACGAGGTAGGAGCCCCTATCGCCAAGACAATAGACGAAACGGACGACAACAATCACGACCACGACTCCCCGCACGACTCATTTGTAACTATTGCCAGATTCCAGGCCACGTTTGGCGGGAATGTAGGAAAAGATTGAGAAATATGGCTCGACCGCCACCACCTCCCCCACACAATTATTACGGACCTGCCTACAATAACGACCAACCATACTATCACCAACAACAACAACAACCTCGACATTCCCACCATCCTCGGCAATCACAACAACCACAATACCAACAACGCCCCCAGGATTTCTAAGAAGGGAGAGAGCCGATAGCGCTCATTGTTCTTTCTCCCGGACTACGTCTAAGTATAGGCCTGACAATGATATGACTTCGACTTATTTAGGAGTTGAAGAAGTAGACTTAAAACTGACAGAGAGAAACTTTACAAAGGGACGTCTACCAGATAGGAGGACTGCACTAGTACTATTTGACAGTGGTGCATCTAAATCAATCATTTCCGGGCGATTCGTGGAATCATCCCCCTCTCTATCTAAACTTGTACCAACCGAAGTAGCCCCTGTTCGATTCAAATTGGGTAACGGACAATTTTTGATTGCGGATAGAGCAGTGAAATTTCAACTAGTTATTCAGGGTCACAAATTCGAAATCACATCACTCATTGCAAGCAGCCTTGTTGGTGTAGATTTTCTTGGGAACCAACACCCTTTCTGATTTGGATGGAACACTTCACTTCAGGAATATAGGTTCAAGATCAAGTCCAAGAATATTTCTTTTGCACCTCCAACTACAGTGACAGTTGCCCCAGGTAACTCGACACTCCTAACTCTGCAAGGTAAGACCCCAGCTCACTTGCGTAACTCAGAGATTGTACTGACAGCTAACAAATACCTATCTCGACATTGCCCCACTACAAGTATTGTTTCCCTACATAAAGGAAGGACTCAGGTCCTGGTGACAAACTTGACTGACAGGCACATGACCTTTTCTAAGGGTAGACCCATTGCTTTCTTAGATACAACCAAACTTGTTAACGCAACACAAGAACTCCCTATGCACTGCTTAAACATGACTCTGAACTTGAAGGACAACATGTACACTGGACAAGATAATGTTCATAGAGACTCAGTCAGGCATGACAACCTTAAGGCGTATCCCCACCTTGACCCTAGTGACCCCATCGTCAATATGACAGAAGACGAGATAATACAGAAACATATTGACTTGACTGGGAGTATTCTGTCTCTGAAAGAAAGACAGGCAATCGTTCGTATTCTCATGCAGAATAGAGATGCATTTTCTCTATATGGCGAACTATCAAGTTGCCCGAACTTCGAAGTAGACATTGCACTGACTAACGACGAACCATTTTTCCTTTCGACCTTACTTTGCAACTGAGGCTGACAAGGCTAGGATAGAATATGAGCTAACCAAACTTGTCAAATTGGGAATTTTAGAAGTAGGACATCAATCATACACCTCACCTGTCCTCCTCCTTTCCAAAAAGAACACCTCCGAAAAGAGAGTTGTTACTGATTTTCGGTATCTCAATTCTAGAGTTAAATGAATTAATCATCCCTTCCCCCTACTTTCGGAAACCCTCAAACGAATTGGCAATGCTAACACAAAAGTCCTTAGTGTGATTGATTTGAAATCAGCTTTTCATTTTTATCCCCCTATCCAAATCAGCTCAAAAGTATACAGGCATTGCATCATACCATGGCGGGAAACATTACTTTTACAAACATTTGGCACAAGGCTTAAACGTTTCACCCGCTATCTTTCAGGCAAAAATTGACGATATTTTGGGTTCGATCCCCAATTCTAGGCAATTTTGCATAGCTCATCATGACGACATTATACTATTTAGCCAAGACAAGACCTCCCATCGATCCCACTTGATAGATGTACTAAAGGCCCTCTCTGCCAACGGACTGAAAGTCAGCCCGAAAAAGTGCAAGCTCTTCCGCACTGATGTTGATTATATGGGCCACCGAATCACTGTCAATAAGGTGGGAGAGGCATGTTTTTGACCCCTTCGTGACAGGTGTGCTGCCATCCATGGCATGCCCAAACCGAAGACCCCCAGACAAGTTAGGAGACTAGTGGGAGCAGTGAAATATGTTGCTGGATTTTTCCCCAATATACATGTACAATCTGTTCTCAAACCACTACACCAACTGACTAGAAAGAAAAGCAAATTCATCTGGACTGACGAACACGAGACTGCCTTTAACAAAGTTAAAGTGCTAATGACCAACCCTCCAGTATTACACATGCCCCAAAGTACAGGACAATTCTCATTATACAGTGACACTTCTCGGACTGCTACCGGCTCTTACTTGACACAACTTATCAATGGACAGGAATGCATTATGGGTTATTACTCAAAAGTATTGCCCGATGCATGGCAGCGATACAGCGTAACAGAGCTGGAACTATTTGGACTATTGATCAACATCTCAGCCTTTAAGCATTTGCTTAAAGGATGTGAGTTCAATGCATTCGTTGACCATAGTTCAATTGTCCAGATTTTAAAGTCAAAAGATGCACCGTGCACAACACGACTGCAAAAATTGATTTTGAAATTATCTGAATACTCCTTTCAAATTGGATACAAAAAGGGTACTGAACTTGTTTTGGCAGATTTTCTTTCTCGAGCCCCTTCTGGCGACCATGATGAGATTGACAGGGTTGTCCCCATTGTATGCTGCCTATTTGACGAGAGTGATCTAATTGACATGAACAAATACACCCAGCCCAACAGACTGACCGCATAGTCACTCGTGCCTATGCTAAGAAAATGGGTATTCCTATTCCTGATATCAATCCCAAGAAACCTAACGGGTGTGAACAAACCCCTACGAATCCCACAACACAAGGACAAACTGACCAGCCAAAACAGACCAAACCCCCCTCACTGCCACCTACATGTAGGACTATCTCGCCACAACCAGCCAATCACAGACCTACTAGACAGGGCACACCCCCTATACACCCATGTGGAGTTCACCGTCCTTTCCTTCCACAGAACCAGGAATACACAATTCCTCCTACCAGACAAACCCCACCTGTTCCCACTACAGAACTCATCGACTTGTTGACAGAAGCAATGACAGTCACAATGACCATTACCGTGAAGTACCCTCTGACCTCTACATTCCCTCTAGACCATTTACCTCAAAGGTAGACAACATCAAAGCTAGACACGTTCCCAAACAACATGAACTAGACAAGATCACCGACATGAGAAAACTGAAACATGAGAAAACTGAAAACGGAACAGGAAACCTCACCGTTCTTTAAACCTGTCTATGACTTTCTCGCCCATGACATTTTGCCTAGTAGGCTAGGAATATTATGTCTTTTTTTAGGTAAACGTCAAACAAATTGCAATAAAATATTTTTCACTGCAATGCATTTTAGTAAGGTCACTAAAATGACATACTAAAAGTCCAAAAAAATCCAAGTAGTGGAAGTGTCCCTAATTTGCATAAATCCAATATGGCCGCTATTTCGAGGATTTTCACATATATTTTATCATATTTGTCAGCTTGTATAGGCTGTTGTGGCACTAAAGGAGGAGGAAAAGTGATCTGCTGTACATTTTGTATCAACTAAAATACCCATATACTACAGGTACATCACACATCTGAAACAAATCTCCCACACACCCACACCCACACAATCTAGTATGTAATTTATGCTCAATTTATCACCTCAGTAGATGATGTTATTTCATTATGCACTAGACAAATATCATGTCATTTTAATAATATTGAAAAAAACAAAAATCAAAATATTCAGAAAAACTTGCCCTGATGAGTATCCGTACAAACACAAGAGCTGTTGGTAGGGCTATTAGGGGTACAACCTGTACCTTACATTATCCTCATTGGAATTAGAAGTTGTTCTCAGTGCAACAGTTTATTTAATTTTAGAGATCTGACAAATAGAAGCATACATTGTATGCTAATGGCTCATCACAGTACAATTGTCCATATTACTGCGGTATTTGTACTCTCAAGTCACTATTTTTGTCAAATATTCAACTAAGTTAGACCCATAAGCTTTTATTATGTGATATCCATGATGCCTTATTTAGTCATTCATTGCAAAACTTTAAAGTAGAACACCCAATGATAGTTTCATTATAATAGCAATGGAAAGCTTATAATGTGCAGAATACAATACATTTTTGTAATTAAGATATCAGAATCAACTAAGGCACAATAAATAATCAAATGTTATCACTACACCCCCCCCCCCCCTTTCCTCTAAGGTCATTCAGAGGTCAAATTAAGCCTGTAATTCATGACGCCACAGAATGTACACCTTTCTTGATCGCCGATATATGCAGTGCTACAAAAGGCAAGCCTACACCATGAGCCTAGTTACATCAATAGGAAGGGGGCTTTAGTTGTTGCTGTGGTACTGGTTGTGCTATTACTGTAGTTGTAGTAGAAATATGCATTAAAAGAAATGATACTTGGTCGCAAAATGTGTCTGGAAGACTTGCGCATGTCAATGATCTTCCCGCAGTTGATGCAGTATACCATAAACTATGCATGGTGAACTTTAAAACTAAAAAAAAAATACCAATGGTATACTCTGTGAGCACAAGCACTTCTAAAAAGGCTAACTAAAAGCAGTTAAGTCCCTTGAGGAAAATGATGAGAAACAAAAAACAGTAGTTGATTTTGTTACTAAGATGCAAGAGTATTTTTTGGATACAGATCTTGATGCCGACAGTGGGGTATACATGAAAAAGAAAATACTGGGGCACTTCGGTGAGAGGATTGTATAACTGAACTGAAAGGAAAGCATGATGTAGTTACATTTCATAGCACAGCTTGCTATTCTGTATGAATTCCACAAGCAGCCAAAGAACAACACACCAAAGCAGGAGAAAATGAGGATCATCAAGACATGCTGCCTCACCGTATAAAGAATGACGTCAAGTTATTAATTTTTTTTTACAAGTGACGCGTTTACCTGCATTTCTCACAGATTCCCTGCAACTGCTATTGAGGAACATGTTTATTGGCCAAAAGGTAGATTGTGATGCTGGCATCTATTGGGCAAGCCATAATGCACGCAATACGTTCAAGAGTTCTCCTTGCTCCTCTTCAGCTTGGATTACAAATGCATCATCAATTCTCATCTCGCAATGCTTTTAATGCTCTTATCCGGTGGTTAAGAAATATGAAAGAAGTGCGGCAATTTCTCAAGAGCGCATTCAGTATCTTGCAAATAATATCGACACTCCTGATTGATCAGGTACTTTCCACAGATGGGCACATTGCTACCCAAAACCAGGGATAAAGTACTGTAAGCCTGTACCGTTTATCTAGATAAACGGTATCCGCTGAGGACTTGCTACTGTTGGACGTATCAACATTGAATACTTAAAGGCATCTACAACTGTACAACCTCTGGTTTACCAGCCGATTATGAATCGGGCACCAGAAGATCTAACATTTGACCTTGATGTGTTGTTGAAGACATCTTTATTACTGTGGTCCCCAAGGCCTTCAAAGGTCCGTAACGATACAGATAATAAAAGCAACGGCAAGTACCCTGATCAGTCATCTTCTTTGTTTCTCCCCATGATTTACATGAGTCCTAGTGATCCATCCTACATGTGTTTACTACACTCTGCGTTTTGCTTGCATGCTAAACGGTATAATACTATACAATCGTGTGGACGTTTGATAAGCTGCTATGGTGGAAGGCACTCACAATAATCAGGAGCCAGCAAAGTGACAGTGACTTGAAGCAGATCGTTCTGCAGGGCATTTGATGACGGGCTCAGGACCCCATGAACTTCTTGAAGTATATATGCTGGGTGGAAAGGCGATTTCTAGAGCTGCATGTGCGGGGCCATTGATGCTGCTCTAAATACCATCACCAGACTTGTATAATGTACAACTGCAACGAGTACAAACAACCTCCGGAAGCTCATATAGTGATCACTATAGGAATTTCCAGAGGTTGTTCAGCACCCAGGTACTCCATGTGGAGTAGCTAATTTCGCAGAGCAGCCCACTTAAGTTCTCTCTTGAACAACTACTAATTAACGGACAGCATCTTCCTGATCTTCATTGTGATGTAGCAATTGAGGAAGAGCAGATCCTGGATTTAATTGTGATGCAACAGAAGTTTAAAGCAACAGTTCTTGTCGATGATGACACAAACCTTCTCATCTTGCTGATCTTCTACGCTGATCTGAATGCAAAGGACTTCTTTTTTTGCACCTGAGCCAAGTTAAGGCAACTCCAAGAAGAACCGAACATGGAATATCAAACAGCTGAAGGAAACTCTAGGAGGTAGTGTGTGTGACTACTTTCTCGTTGTCGTGTGCTTCTGAACTGCGACACAACGTCTCGCATATTTGGACTAGGGAAAGGCGTAGCACTGAAGAAAATCATGAAGAATGACGACTTCTGTGAGCTTGCCATGGCATTTAGTCAGCCGGCATCATACCTGAAGGAGGCCATTATTCCAACTGGAGAGAAGGCACTTGTATGCCTGTATGGTGGTGACTAAATAGCAGATTGCGTAAAGGTATCACCAATCTTGTCTGCCTTTAATAGAAGCAAAGACTTTGCAACCAATTTCAGCAGCAGGAAATTTCCACAGTCTGCATGTGTACTATCAGATATTAGAATGGAAAGGAATGGCAGACAGCCTGACATCGGGAAACTGAGTTGGCAGGTCATGGATGGGAAGTATCTTTCCAATAAAAACTGATAAAACACCAGCATCCGCAAAACACCTTAAGGTCATCAGATGTGGATGCAAGAAAGATTGTGCAGCCAAGAAATGCACGTGCCGGAAGTATATGGCCTCCAATGTTCAACAGCCTGCACTGATTGTCATGGCACTTGTTGTAGCAACTCACCACCATTATAGGCCTACCTAGAACTTGATGAGAACTACTGATCAGCATGCCACATAAATGTTTGTTTGTTGGAGACTACCAACTCTAATAAAATTAAAATATGTATACTTAACTGTAGGCCTCATGACCTGCATCCTGTAATAACAACTGCACTGGGATTGTAAACCAACATAGACATAGCTGCTCTGAAATGCATTGTAAGGTGAGAAATGTATTAACCCACTTTAAAAAAAATGTATACATGTGTATATATGCAAATTGAAAAAACCTTATTATGAAACATTTGAAATATAAATATATTTGTACAACATATATAAGTGTTGTCGCAATTAGTCTGAATGTAACATAAGACAAAAAATATCATTATAATAAATTCTCTACAAAAAATGTTTAATTTTAATAGCAGCCATTTTGAATTTAAGCAAATTAAAACACTCAACCGGGCATATGAAACCTTATGCAAACAAAACAATTCTTGGAAATAACATTTTAGACATTCAAAGTACACTAAAAGTGTGAATATTTTGACCAAATCTAGGAGAAAACCCTAGAATTGGCGGCCATTGTGGATTTATGGAAATTAGACACAATTAGTCCACTACACGGATAATGTAAGGTACAGACTGTACCCCTATAAACATAACCCTATAACAGCTCTTGTGTTTGTACGAATACTCATAAGGGCCAGTTTTTCGGAACTTCTATTTTTGTTTTAGTTTTTTCAATATAAAATGATATGATATTATTTTGTCTAGTGCATAATGAAATAACATCATCTGCTGAGGTGATACATTACATGTTGAATTGTGTGGGTGTGGGTGTGCGGGGGATTTGTTTCAGGTGTGGGATGTACCTGTAGTATATGGGTATTTTATGCTATGGTCACATTACCCAAAAGTAGTCTGCTCGGCGGTCGAGCGGCGAGTTTTTAACCAATTCTGCCCGGCGGCTGCCCGGCCACCGAGCGGCGGCCGCCCAGGCACCGCTCGTTTTTAGGGCATCGCTCGGTCGCCGCTGAAGTTTTAGCGCGGAGTTAAAATTTGGGCGGCGCCTGCTCACTTTTCACTCGCCGCCCAAAATACGCTCGGTGCCTGGGCGGTCGCCGCCCGGGCACCGACCTAATCGCTGGGCGATGCCTAATTCCAGCAGCCACCGAGCAGGCTTCTGATCGGTCGGTCGCTGCTGAGATTTGTGACCATAGCTTTAGTTGATACAAAATGTACAGCAGATCACTTTTCCTACTCCTTTAGTGCCACAACAGCCTATACAAGTTGACAAATATGACAAAATCTATGTGAAAATCCTCGAAATAGCGGCCATATTGGATTTATGCAAATTAGGGACACTTCCACTACTTGGATTTTTTTGGACTTTTAGTATGTCATTTTGGGGACCTTACTAAAATGCATTGCAGTGAAAAATATTTTATTGCAATTTGTTTGACCTCAAAACACAATATTCCTAGCCTATAGTGACAGGAAGCTGCAAAGACAGTCAAATTAAAGGCAGAAGAGTACATTCTTTGTGACGGTATACTGTTCAGACTTTTCTTCACTAAAGATGACGACTTTAGACTACAACTCGCAATTCCTGAGACCCTAACAGATATGATCATATCTCAACATCATGACACGTTACTTAGCTACCACCAAGGAACACAACGGACATATTTGACTATTAGACGGAACTTCTACATGCCAAACATGTTTGAGAGAATCAACAATTACGTTAAGGCTTGTATGCATTGCCAGCAATTCAAAGGCAAGCCAGACAGACTAAGACCCTTTCACACTCGTATTCCTGACTCATACAGACCATTTGACCGCATTAGTCTCGACTTTAAGACCATGCCGACCTCACATACTGGATTTCGACATTTGATGGTCATCTGTGACGAAATTACGAGATTTGTAATTTGTGCCCCTCTAAAATCGCTCGATGCCGAGACAATTTGCGAGGCACTTATCCAAAAAGTCATTTGTATTTTTGGACCACCATCATGTCTAGTTACTGACGCAGCAGCTTCCCTGACAGGTAAGCTACTGACTGCATTATGCGCGACTTTGACCATTGACCGCAAGGTAATCAGTGTAGAGAACCATGGGAGTTTGCACACAGAGAGGCACATCCAGACCCTCTCAAACTTTCTCAAAGTGAACCTAAACCAATTTGGCACTGATTGGGTTAGATTTGTGTCGACCACATGTTATGCATACAACTCTTTCTCTTCCCCCCATCTTGGAGACCACAGCCCCTATGAGCTTGTGTTTTGCCGAGAGCCCCCTAATCTATCCAATTTGTCTTTCGACCCCATGTCTGGCCTCTCATCTTCATTTGATGAGTATGCGGACCACCTCAAAAAGAAATTTGACCAATTATCTCACACAATGCTGTCATTACAAAGGAAACAGCAAGAGAAACAAAACACAAAGATCTCTAACAAATTAGACAAGACTCCAATCTACTCAATTGGTCAGCTTGTCTACCTCTACAAGCCTACCTCTTCCTCTTTGACTGCAAATTCCAAGAAAATTGCAGCAGAATGGGTTGGCCCACTAGTTATACATGACGTAATCGACAGGACTTATTACATTCTTGCGACAATGAAAGGAGAAATCCTTCGTGACATCTTCAACTACAGTTGCGATTAATCCCGCCAACAACCTGTGGATCGGGGGCCGAAAGGGCCTTGCCCCCCCTTGCAAACCTGAAACAGAGAGAAGGAAGGGAAAGGAAAGGAAAAAAAGAGAGAAAGGAAAAAAAGAGAGAAAGGAAAGGAAAAGAGGAGATAAAGGGAAAGAAAGGTAGCTAGATAGATAGGCGCTAGGCGCAGTGCAGTGTGTACAAATCTCATACATATTACGGTGACGTCATGACTAGTCTTAGTAACAATCGCTTGCAATTTTAAAAATATTGATTAAACACTCACGTCACGTTTTGGTAGACGTGATCATTCGTGTTTTACCAGCGTGGAAAACAACGAATAGTAGGCCCTACACTTCGTAAATTAGAGTCACCTATTTTACGAAACAGCGCAAAACGTGATACGTGACACGTGGTGCGTGAACGTGAGTGTTCGTTGCAAGCCGATTGATAGTTACATTAAAGTCTATGTTGATGCTTCATTTGAAGTGCATGAAGGCCTTTCAAAACATAGGAAACTGTCATTTGTAGAGCGCTCCTGTTAATTTTCCTTTCTATTCTCATGTTGATCAAATGCTAGAATTTATAGCATGTATACATTTTTTCTTGTTATTGCTTTTATCGCATACAAAACTTGGTGTTATCGTTGGAATGACACAAATAGAAATGACATTATTAGTCGTATTGTTTGTATTCTTGATCTTAGGAATTTGTTAATGATTCCATACTTAATCGCTCTTGCTGATTAAGATTAACTAATTTTGTTGCGATAGATAGAATGTGTTAAGGTGCATAAGTCTGCACAAGTTAATGGACTATTCGTTTCATTTATTATACTTCATGTTAATGATTCTGTTATGTTTAGATAGAATTAGAATAGCTTTTACCATATTATTGTAGAAAATTTGTTCCAGAAAACACACAAAGTTCCTTCCTCTAGAAAGAAAAGATGCTCCCCAATAGCCTGACTCAAGTGAAGCAAGCAGCAACTCCACTGGGGCCGGAGACAGAGAATTACCCTTGATGTTATATTTTCACATTACTTCAGACAGCTAAGGACCATGGAAGAGACATCAGCCATGAGACAGAGGAGACAGTCAAATGCAATTTCTAAATCAATGATTGCTTGGTGTCAGTAAAAAATGAGGAGAAAGCTGTCAAGTTGGTAGCCAATCTAAGGGATCTACTTCGGAGAGGAGGTTACATGTACATAGCCCAGATGTTGTGCAGTCTATTCCTTTGAAGTATAGAGCAAAGGAAGTGGCAGGTTTGAACTTAAACCATGATGCCATGATCAGCTGTAGGCAAATTAGAAGGCTTTATTTCCTGGTTGAATACAAGGGGAAAATCTAAGGGATCTACAATGTACTTCCGAGAGGAGGTTACATAGCCCAGATGTTGTGCAGTCTATTCCTTTGAAGTATAGAGCAAAGGAAGTGGCAGGTTTGAACTTAAACCATGATGCCATGATCAGCTGTAGGCAAATTACACTATGAAAATGACTGACAAAGAAAGCGGACAAAATATACAGTTCCTCAAGTAGACAAAGGAACATCCCTTCACTGCTATTATGTAAAAAGGTGAATATGCATGTGACACCTGTTCTACACATTTTTACATAATAGCAGTGAAGGGATGTTCCTTTGTCTACCTGAGGAACTGTATATTTTGTCCGCTTTCTTTGTCAGTCATGTTCATAGTGTTAGAAGGCTTTATTTCCTGGTTGAATACAAGGGGAAAATCTAAGGGATCTACTTCGGAGAGGAGGTTACATACCCCAGATGTTGTGCAGTCTATTCCTTTGAAGTATAGAGCAAAGGAAGTGGCAGACAGGGGCGGATCCACGTAACGATTATTCCGACCCGGGCCCCTCCCCCCTAGCCCCCCAAAACGATAAAAAAATAGGATAATAACGTAAAGTTAACCTTTATAAAACAAAAAACAAAAGCGCCCCCCCCCCGCTTATTCGCCGGCCGGCTGAGTCGGCACTAAATTTTGTATTAAGATTTGGCTACCCCCCCCCCCCTTGACGCCGTCTGGATCCTCTGCAGGCGCGGATCCACGTGGGGGGGGGGGGGGGGCTGACGGGTCAACAACAACAAAAAAATTCTAAAAATGAAAAAACCTTGAAAAACATACTGCTATTAAAAATGATCTTTTTCAGAAAAGAATATAAAAGCTGGCGGTCCCTGTAATGGGGTGTTGTGGCGTGCGCTTGTATTCCAGCTTATAATGGAAGTTACAAACTGATTCAGCTGAGGACGCAGGTTGGAAATTAAGCCACGTCTTTAGAATGGGGACGTTTAAAGTCGGTCCACAGACGTAAATAATCATATCTGATTGATACACGTCTGTAAAAAATCAATTACACACACACACACGCTAGACGTCTTGGAAAATGTGCTAAGAAAAAAAAAAGAAGGCAGAATGCTAACCATGGTTTTATTTTGTTTTGGCCTAACAAATGGGAACATTTGAAATGTATCACACTCTCTTTTTTTCCAGCTTAGTTTGACCCACCCCACCCCCCCTCTTTTCCTTCCTCTCTGAATTTGTCTCAATTCTCAGGGGATTTGCGTTCATCATAAATTTTACTGAAGAAGAGCATCATCATGAAACAGAAATAAAACCATAATCCACCTTAAAAGAGGCTCCTTTCATGTACACCTGTATACACCCCCTTCCAGTTTCAGTTACTAGTAATCACTGAATGACACACTTAATTCACATTCTTGCAGTATACCCAGCCGTTGTGTAGCTGGACAGTCGTTTAAAACAGCAATTTGTCGAAGTTTACAAGCAAAATTTCATAAATTTTCCAAGACGTATGTTGTATGTTGGACAATATCATAAAGGAAACAAATTAATAATTTCCATTAAATCTAAAGGCAAGAGTGAATTCTTTGTTTGTCAAGTGTCCAAACATTCAACCCCCATCATACTATATCATCATGAATCTGCTTGCCCCAGGTTAAACTACATGTACATTGTAGCCATATCAGGCCCTGGCTTAATAGCAAACCCATCCTTAAATGAAGTCCAAGTATTGAATTAATTGATTCGGTTTATTGTAAATAAAGAACATGCAGCTGGAAAGTTGAAATTGCTCAACTTACATTATACTTGATTTGTACAACACAATAAATGATCAAAATATGAATGACTAAAATGTACAACCATACATGTAAATCATGCATAATGAAAGTATATAAAACTCTCAAATATTACATACAAATCTAAATACATGTACATGTATATTGAAAACTTCTATGTCATCTTACAATGTAAGAAGGAAAGGAGAGAGAGTGAGAGAGAGAGAGAGAGAGAGACGGAACGAGAAAGAGGAAGAGAAGGAAGAAGAATTAGAAAGAAAGAAAAGTTGATTATAATTTATAGAGAATATACTAAAGATTGGAAAATGAAAAGTAGAAAGAGAGGAGAATGATCGAAGACCATTAATATTCATGAGGTACATACAGTCTTAAGGTATGTTTTCATTTCAAACAGGAATAAAGGAATGAAAGTCTCTGCAAAGTGCACCTTCAGTCATGTCAGTTGAAGTACATGTATAAAAACAAACACTTTGAATAAATAACATATTAACATCATTTTAACAATTGTTGATGTCAAAAGAGCTAAGCTATGCCAATCCAGCAATACATCCAAGTTTAATGCAAGTTATTTTGTAACTCCAAAAGACAATTATATGAAGATTGAAAAAATGTCATATTCACTATTACATGTAGTACAGTAGTCTATATAGGCCTACAGAGCATCATAGAAACTTGTACAAAATTATGTATTGTGTGAAGAAAGAAGAAGGACTAAAAATAGCAGAGGAAAGAGGTAGGAAAACAGAAAGAAGATAGAAAAAGATGAGAACCAAAGAGAAGAGGAAGAAAAAGGGGATTCACACAAACTTGACAAAGAGAGTCATATGAAATAGCATGGATAGTAAAACATCCTAAAAGTACATGGATAATATTATCAAAAAGATATTGCACAAGGTATATTACACTGGAGAAAAAAATCAAAGCTATTAATAATAATGAGGGTTTATTCAGGATAGACTAAAGGTCTACATCTAACTTAGATAACCGATTGAAAGGTGGCCTAACCTAGATGTTCGGAATGTACATTTAATATTAGGTCCTAACTATTAGTATTAGGCCCAACAACGCTTCCTTCTATAACTGATTCCTAATGTTAGATGCAAGTAAGATTCTCTATTTTAGTTTCATTCTATCTCCCTAAATTATTAAATAAACAAGCTTAGTTTAATAATGAAAACTAGCCTTACGAATACTATAGGCCTCAGTAGGTGGAAAAGGGTATAGATCTAGGTCTAGGAAAATTTCCTGCACAGGTCAGTAGGTCTTTAAGTTCTAATCTGGTCCAAATTTGTTGGTGTTTGCTTCTAATTTTCTTCCACAATTCCACAAATTCGAAAGTAGTTATCAACAGCAAATGTCAGTTTTATTAAAGAAATGACCCAAATCAGATGGTTATTTCTGTCTAGCAGTGAAATGATCTAGGCCTACTCGTATCAAATTTTCCGAGACAGTCCCGCCCGCAAGTCGTGGCCAAGCTATGGCCAAGAAGTGACAGGGTAGCAATGGCAATCAAGCTGAAATATTAGTACACGACGATGAAAAATGTATCAAAAGTTCGAGATCGGATTGCTCCTAGATCTACATTCATCACAGATAACAATTTCACAATCATTTCCAAATGTACAAAAACTTCTGCAGATTCCTAATATCAGCACATCTTTTCATAAATATGACTTAATTTACGAATTGAAGCGTAATTACAACTGTACTCACCAGCAAACTTTCCAAGAAATAAAAATCTTCCTCTGAGTGGGTACGTCTACGTCACGTCATACACGCATACATACAGCTAGCTAGTGGTGGTGGTGCATTGGTGGTGGTGCATTGGATTTGTACACAGCTGTTTAGTTCAGTAAAGAATTGTACTGTGCGAACTACCAGAGACAGAGTATAACCAGCTGTACTTATCTCATTCGCGACAATGGTTCTCAAATAATGATCACTCAGTGCTAGCAGGACACTATAGAGGCAATCCAGGGGCCCGTTACCCCCGGCAAATGCTGAATTTCTATGACAAATTTGCTCTCAGCCAATCAGATGCCATGATTTCATAGCTTCATAGCTTATAACAGTAGCTTGTAACTTGTTATTGATAACAAGTTTCATGAAACAGGGCCCAGCTGTTAAGGCCAGGAATGCACCATTCACTGACGGGGAAATGCATTTTATGAGGGACAATTTTTTTACTAAATGTTTGTGATGTACATCAAATAAAAGGAAATTAAATCTTTATGAACCCATTTTCACTTATCTGTGGCTGTCTTGAAGTGTGATAATGCTTACATTTATTCAGAAATATCCTTTTTTCATGCACTGATTGTAATATATATGGACTGAAATGCCCTTCGTGGTAGTGGAGTAGGCCACATGTCTAGACATCAGGCTTTGGGCTATAGTGTTCAGAAATTATTCAACCAAAATAAGGGATGGAGTCAGGCTAAAATCATTTCGTGTTAAAGATCAATCGCTTTCGTGGATAACGTCACATATTAGAACACTGATGAAGAAAAGAGATAATATTCATAGAAAATGTTTAAAAGTAAAGAAAAAGATTTTATTGCAAAAAGATTCCCATTTAAATACAATGTGTGAAGAATTATGGTCAAAGTACACCAATTTAAGGAATGAGGTCAATATATCTATGTTTAAAAGTAAAACTGAATATTTAAAGAAAGAAATCAAGAAAAATGTAAACGATGTTTCAAAGATGTGGAAATGTTTAAAGTTATTATTACCAACAAAATCCTCATCATTTCCTTCCATTCTTTACGACAATGATATGGTATTTAATAACGATGACGCTATTGCCAATGCATTTAATGATTATTTTATTCGATTAAATGCTAAGCTCGCGCAAGAGATGAATGTCATACAAGCCGACGAACATGATATTGGGGATGTTTTTAATTGCTATCCTTCCAATTATGTTTTTAACTTTGTTTCCACCAATGAAAGCTATGTTGAAAAATTGATTTCAAACTTGGATTCTAACAAAGCAACAGGGTCTGATGATAGTCTTCCTAAAAAAGTCTAAAGCTTTTATTGTACCAACCATTACTCAATTAATTAATTTGTCTTTTTCAACAGGAGTCTTTCCCAATGATTGGAAGTATGCAAAGGTTTTTCCGTTATTCAAAAAAGGCGACATTAATAATATTGGTAATTTTCGTCCAATTTCCATCTTACCTGCAATAAGTAAACTCATTGAAAGGACTGTTCATCAGCAATTGTATGATTATTTAATAGAACATAATATCCTCAGTAAGACTCAGTTCGGGTTCCGGCCAGGTCATTCTACAGCCTCGGCTCTTGGGGCTTTAACAGACAGTTGGTTACACTGCATAGATAAAGGCCTCATTGTAGGGGCTCTTTTTATTGATTTAAGACGAGCTTTTGATACGGTTAATCCAGATATTTTGTTAAATAAATTAAAGAAAATAGGTTTGAGTAAGTTATCATTAGCTTGGTTTGACTCGTATTTAAATAATAGAAAACAATACGTTGCTATAAATCAACTGATCGCTGTATTTCTGTTGGAGTTCCACAGGGATCTATTTTGGGCCCGCTCCTATTTTTGATTTATATAGATGATATGTCAGAAGTTTTGAAACATGAAAAAATTGTAATGTATGCCGACGACACGACACTTTATGTAAGTGGACCCACCTTTTCGGATGTACAAATTAAATTGCAAAGTGATTTTAATGTTATATGTAGATGGATAAAATGTAATAAACTCTATTTGAATGTTGATAAAACCAAATTTATGATCATCGGAAGTAAACAAAGATTAAACCATTTTAAAAATGACAGTATTACATTAAAGTATGAAGATATATGTGTTGAACAATGTAAGATCTTTAAATGTCTAGGTATTATGATCGATGAAAACATATTATGGTCTGATCATGTAGATTATTTATGTAGAAAAGTGTTTGCCGGACTTGCCATGCTTAGAAGAGTTAAACCATATGTAGATGACATTTCATTGAAATTATTATACACATGCAGGCGCGGATCCAGGATTTTCCAATAGGGGGGGGGCCGGAAATTTGAAAATTGCGCAGACCGTTTTTTCAAGGTCATATTAGAAGCACCATACCGGTACAATTTTTGACATTTTCATCGGGGGGGGGGGGGGGGGGGGGGGGGGGGGCTATAGCTTCTTGCCCGCGGAAGCTTTGACCTTTCATTGAAAGAAGACGATTTGTTGTACCGTTCTCGACTTGTATTCCTTGCCTGAATTCAGTTTTCCCCCTCCCGCGCAAAGCGCGGAAGCTTTGACCTTTTATAGTTCAATGAAATTATTAGAGAAAAAAGATGATTCGTTGTTCCATTCTCGACTCTAAATCCTTCTCTAAATTCAGTTTTTCCCCTCCCGCGCGAAGCGCAGAAGCTTTGACCTTTCATTAAATTATTAGAGAAAGAAGACGATTCGTTGTACCATTCTCGACTCTTAATCCTTGTCTGAATTCAGTTTTCCCGTGCCCGCGCGTAGCGTGTAAGCTTTGACGGTTCATTAAATTATTAAAAGTGGAAGACGAATCGTTTTACCATTCTCGTCTCTTAATCCTTGTTTGAATGCAGGTCCCCCCCCCCTCTCGCGCGAAGCGTGGAAGCTTTGACTTTTCACTAAATTATTAGAGAAAGAAGACGATTCATTGTACCATTCTCGACTCTTAATCCTTGTCTGAATTCAGTTTTCCCGTGCCCGCGCGTAGCGTGTAAGCTTTGACGGTTCATTAAATTATTAAAAGTGGAAGACGAATCGTTTTACCATTCTCGTCTCTTAATCCTTGTTTGAATTCAGTTTTCCCCCTCCCGAGCGATGCGCTGAAGCTTTGACGTTTCATTAAAGTATTAGTGAAAGAAGACGATTCGTTGTAACATTCTCGACTCTTAATCCTTGTCTGAATTCAGTTCCCCCCCCCCTCCTGCGCTTTGCGCGAAAGCTTAACGTTTCATTAAATTATTAGAGAAAGAAGATGATTCATTCTACCGTCATCAGCTCTTTATCCTTGTCTGAATTGAGTCCCCCCCCCCCTCCCGCGCGAAGCGCGACATGTTTGACGTTTCATTAAATTATAAGGGAAAGGAGACGATTCTTTGTACCATTCATTTTCCCCTGCCCGCGCGTAGTGCGTAAGCTCTGATGGTTCATTTAATTATTAAAGGAAGAAGACGAATTGTTTTACCATTCTCGTCTCTTAATCCTTGTTTGTATTCAGTTTTCCCCCTCCCGAGCGATGCGTGGAAGCTTTGATATTTCATTAAATTATTAGAGAAAGAAGACGATTTGTTGTACCGTTCTCGACTCTTAATCCTTGTCTGAATTCAGTTTCCTCCCGCCCGCGCGAAGCACGGAAGCTTTGCCGTTTCATTAATTATTAGAGAAAGAAGATTTGTTGTACCATTCCCGATTCTTATTACTTAACTAAATTCAGCCCCCCTCCCTCCCGCGCAAAGCGCGACATCTTTGACGTTTCATTACATTATAGGAAAAGGAGACGATTCTTTGTACCATTCAATTTCCCCTGCCCGCGCGTAGCGCGTAAGCTTTGACGGTTCGTAAAATTATTAAAGGAAAAAGACGAATCGTTTTACCATTCTCGTCTCTTAATCCTTGTTTGTATTCAGTTTTCCCCCTCCCGAGCGATGCGCGGAAGCTTTGATATTTCATTAAATTATTAGAGAAAGAAGACGATTCGTTGTACCGTTCTCGACTCTTAATCCTTGTCTGAATTCAGTTTCCTTCCGCCCGCGCGAAGCGCGGAAGCTTTCCCCTTTCATTAATTATTATAGAAAGAAGATTTGTTGTTCCATTCCCGACTCTTATTACTTGACTAAATTCAGCCCCCCCCCCTCCCGCGCGAAGCGCGACATCTTTGACGTTTCATTAAATTATAAGGAAAAGGAGACGATTCTTTGTACCATACATTTTCCCCTGCCCGCGCGTAGGGCGTAAGCTTTGACGGTTAATTAAATTATTAAAGGAAGAAAACGAATCGTTTTACCATTCTCGTCTCTTAATCCTTGTTTGTATTCAGTTTTCCCCCTCCCGAGCGATGCGCGGAAGCTTTGATATTTCATTAAATTATTAGAGAAAGAAGACGATTCGTTGTATCGTTCTCGACTCTTAATCCTTGTCTGAATTGAGTTCCTTCCCTCCCGCTCCCCTCCCGTGCGAAATGCGGAAGCTTTGACGTTTCATTAAATTATAAGGGAAAGGAGACGATTCTTTGTACCATTCTCGACTCTTAATCCTTGTCTGAGTTCATTTTCCCCTGTCCGCGCGTAGCGCGTAAGCTTTGACGGTTCATTAAATTATTAGAGGAAGAAGACGAATCGTTTTACCATTCTCGTCTCTTAGTCCTTGTTTGAATTCAGTTTTCCCCTCCCGAGCGATGCGCGGAAGCTTTGACATTCATTAAATTATTAGAGAAAGAAGACGATTCGTTGTACCGTTCTCGACTTGTCAGAATTTTCAAAAATGTTTCTTTGTCTGCTCCTATTTCGTCCTATGTCCTCTTACTGCCCCTACCGCCCCTGGCTACGCGCCTGCTTTAAAGGGAAAATGAAACAATCATGATTATGATAGCAAACAATTAGGTTAGTAGAAATGAAAGGGGAAAAAGATCTTTTACACCAACCATGGATAAATCACGGACAGGAGCGTCATAGTTTTGAGTTATCGGGCGAGGGCCGGCCGGGGCGTAGCGACCAAGCGAGATTTTGCAATGTTGAACGCTGAAATTATGCATTCTAGAAAATCCCTAAGCCCAATATGTACGTTCTTTCCGCTATATTTCTTTCTAGCTATATTTCTAAATTCCCTGGAGGACGTGTCCCCCTATTGGGCCCAGGATTGCCGCACCTGTCCATGATTACTACCAACATGAGTTCAAATACAAGCACAAGCGAGTTGGTATGAGCTGAATCCAAAATAATGAAGGGCAAAATAAGAGTTGTGAAGCGGCCCTACCGTTAATTTAAAATTTGACTTTTGAGTATATAATTTCTATTTAAAAGACATCCAAAATATTGTGCCCTTTTCAAAATTTTCAGTAAAGAGTGAATGACCGCAGGGGCTGTTCTTAACGTTTAACTTTGAATCCGCGGCTCGAGATTTTATGCGGCCGGCCGGCCCGCCCGCCCCCCCCCTCCCTCTATTCAATAACGTTTGCCAAGCCTTCTGAAATGACCCCAAATCTCCCGATTACAGTTTCCCACATTCGTCATTACTGTCACATAGCGCCATTTCATTGTCTTTCCCCCTTTCTCACCCGACTTTTCTTTTCCCACCCCCCCCCCACCCCCACCCGCTCTGTGTTATCTAGGATACACACATGTATGTTCCCTCTCTTTGAAAGCACCCCTCTATCTCAGGTATGTAAAGTCAGTACGGGCCGGACTTTGTTGCGTGAAAAGTAACTCTTTATCGGAAATTTTGGGAACATAAATTCGGTCCTTCCGACCCCAGAGTGGGAGGGCGGGAGGGGGGGGGGGAGGGCTTTCTTCTTTATATTTTCTCTTCTATTTCCTTTTCTCTTTTCCTTTTTTTCTCCTCTTCTCCTTTCCTTTTTTCTCTTCTTTTCTTTTTCTTTTTTTTCTTCCTTTTTTTGCGCCGCCACTGCACATGTCTCATACAATCACAAATTGATTATTGTTGTGAAATTTGGGGAAACAGGTTTTTAAGTCATATAGATAAGATAACTAAACTACAAAAGAGGGCTGCAAGAATGATTTTAAACTGTAATATGTATACCCCATCAAAGGAATTATTTACTCGCATGAAATGGATACCATTTCAAGAGAGGGTTAAATATTTTAGATGTATATTTGTTTTTAAATGTCTTAACGATTTATCTTCAGACTTTCACAAAGATGTTTTTCAAGAAGTATCAACTCAACATAATTTTTACACACGGCAATGTACTCGTCATGACCTGATTATTGATAAATGTCATACTGAATACCTTAAGAATGCAATAAGTTATGATGGTGCTTCTCTATGGAATAAATTACCTTCTAATATTAAGCAGATAAGTAATGTAAAGATCTTCAAATTGGCACTTAAGAAATATTTTTTCCACCTTGCTGTTGAATCAGGATAGGTTTTGAGGAACACCTTTTTTAAATTATTTTTTACTGCTAGTCTGCCTCTATTTTTCTTTTAGCTCTCTCTCTCTTGCTTCTTTTACTTAATCCTTTACTCTCTTAGCAAGTGATCTATTTATAATAGCATTCATCATAATTGACACTGATTAATATGTTTGATATTGTATATTTATTTTCAATATGTAATACTGTTCTATTAATGTATTCATACCTAATTGTTTGTTTTATCTTTTTAATTGTATATACATGTTTTACAGGGCCTCATGGAAGACCAACTTTTTGTTGAATGGGCTACCCTGGTGAAATATAAATAAATAAATAAAATAAAATAAAAAATAAATAAGTCATGTATTGAAAAATGTGATTATATTCTTTTGTAATATTACATTGCTTTTTTGACCAAAATTGCAGTACACAAATTATCTGCTTATTTGTTATCTAACTCCTAGTTCAAAATCCCCCCCCCCCCCCTGTCTCAAAATGAAATGTATACGCGCGAGACGATCATATCGATATGGCTTGGCTTAGCGCGGGAAAGTCTGGCAAGCTGGGGCTACGTGTATGTGTGTGTGTGTACTGTAACTGGTTATATACACTGAAAGACATTTGTTGTTCATCAAGACTCATGGTTGAGGAATGCAAGTAGTTAGACTGCCAACCAGGCAAAGTTTGTAATAAGCTAAACGAATGTTATGCTAAATATTACTCATTGCGGATATAGTATCGAAAATAATAGTGATATTCGTTTGTCTCGCAATGTGGTCAATAAGGAATCTAAAAGATCACGACGTTTCGTATGCTAGCCCAGCTAACACAAAAACATTATAAGAACATCATGATAATGTTTGGCTAAACGTTTGGGAGATGTTTTGTTCAAATGTTAAAATCATATGAAAATGTATGGTCTTGTGATTATCAAGAAAACGTATTTATAACATTAGACACCAACATCAAAAAAACATTTAAAAAATATTTGTTTAACATCGGGTAAAGACCAGTTATGGTCATGCGATTGAATTGTGAAAGAAACGTTGTGGAATCGATCAGAAAAGGTTGATCATCTAGCATCTAGCATCTGCAAGGTTCTGGAAGCATCAAAATGATAAGAAATTTGGCCCATTCTTCGTAAAGTTACAAGCACTATACACAGAAAGATGTATATGGGACTACCCTATAAGGTTCTCACAGGACCATGAGAGAAACAAATTTACCAAACTATGAATTAGTAGGCGGTTTCCCGGCAAATTTTTTATCATCATTAGTCAAAACATATTCTTTCACATGATTGGTAATGAGAGCTTCCATTTCATTTTTTGAAATCGGGGGCGTTACCAATACTGGTCTTTACCTTTAAGCTTAAACATTATAACAATATCAATTTGATATTATCAAAAATGTTGATATAACATATTAATGATATTTTTCAAACATTTGAAGGAAATGTTATAAAAATGTGAGCCATCAGTCTATTTCTAGCATACATTTTGATATCATTTAAACATTTAATAGAAACATTTGAATGATGATATACCAAAATGTTTTTTAAATATTAACTTAGAAATATTAATTAAATGTTGTAATGATATGTTTGAAGGAAATGTTTTTAAAATGTGAGCCATCTTTTTCCAAGACCATACATTTTGATATCATTATAACATTTCAAAGAAACATTACAATATTGTTATTCTTAAATGTTTTTAATATGTTAATTTAGAAATGTTGATTAAATGTTGTAATGATATCATATTAATGTTTGAAGGAAATGTTTTTAAAATGTGAGCCATCTTTTTCAAAGACCATACATTTTGATATCATTTAAACATTTACTAGAAACATTTGAACGATGATATCCCATATGTTTTTAAAATATTAACTTAGAAATGTTAATTAAATGTTGTAATGATATCATATCAATGTTTGAAGGAAATGTTTTTAAAATGTGAGCCATCTATATCTAAGACCATACATTTTGATATCATTTAAACATTTAATAGAAACATTTGAATGATGATATCCCCAAATGATTTTAAAATATTATCTGGGAAATGTTGATAAGATGTTGTAATGATATCTTACAGATGTTTGAATGAAATGTTATAAAAATGTAAGCCATCTATTTCTAAGACCATATTTTGATATAATTTAAACATTTAATAGAAACATTACAATGTTGTTATGTGTAATGTTCTTTAAATGTTATTTTTAGAAATGTTCATTAAATGTTGCAATGACATTGAACAATTACATATTTATAACATGTCTGCATTCATACATCTTCCAAATGCATACAATTATGTTTCTAATATTTCACAGTCTAAATTAATACATTAAACATAAAGTGAAAAAAGGAGTATTTAAATGCTTTAGTTAAAATAACATCATCAAAATCTTTTAATCATGACAAAATGTTGAAAACAATTTGAGTAATGAACAAGAATCATTCACACGTAATGAAATCACTTAAATGACGGAAGTTGGTAACTTTATATTCTAAGATACATACACAAGGGAAGATTTACCATAAACAATTATTTCTGTAATTAGTAGAAATAAGTACATGTAGATCCAAAATTGTTGTCACAGAACAAGTAATGAAATCAAAGTGAAAGTACTTGTGTTCAGCATGCATCAAGGTAATGCCAATCATTTATAGTCCCATGTAGTAGGGAAACCGGGGAGAAATGGAAAATTTTTCTTCACTTTAAAATTTTTACCAACTGTAACTAAGCAAATATTTGGACTAAACCAAGTACATGTATGTTTGTATATTAAAAGACTATACAGTGCGTCCCAGAAAAAACGAAACCGAGAAGTATCGATGTTCTATCATAACTTAATCACAACTATAATTAATGAATGATACATATTTGGAAAGCTTAGAGTCTCCTCTTTCATGTGATGCTACTCAGATGATGCATATTTCACGCATGAGTGATTAAAAGCAATTTGAAGGAAGGAAACCAAAAAGACATTTGGCGGGCGGTATCTGAATTTCGAAGAAAAATTCACATTTCTAGAAAGTTGAGTTTCTGCCCTTTCGTATGACACCTCAATCAGGAAAAATGAGCGAGGAATGACAAAGTTCTGTTTGTTTAAAGTAGTGCTTGCATTTCCATAATTTTATTAAACGAATTCGTTTTCACCGGCTGCCTGCCGTATCAATAAACGAAATTAACAAAAGACTTAACTCCGTTTTGTTGACAATCAGCCGTAGACGAGAGTCTTCATGCATGGCTGATTGTCAACGAAACGGAGTTAAGTCTTTTGTCAAATCTGCTTTTTGGTACGGCGGGCACCCAGTGAAAACGAATTCGTTTGTTAAAATTATGAAAATGTAAGGGCTACTTTAAGTAAACAGAACTTTGTTATTCCTCGCTCATTTTTCCTGATTGAGGTGTCATATGAAAGAGCAGAAACTCAACTTTCTAGAAATGTGAATTTTTCTTCGAAATTCAGATACCGCCCGCCAAATGTCTTTTTGGTTTCCTTCCTTCAAATTGCTTTTAATCACTCATGCGTGAAATATGCATCATCTGAGTAGCATCAACTGAAAGAGGAGACTCTAAGCTTTCCAAATATGTATCATTCATTAATTATGGTTGTGATTAAGTTATGATAAAACATCGATACTTCTCGGTTTCGTTTTTTCTGGGACGCACTGTACAGTGTATCCCAGGAAAAAAAAGAAACTGGATTTCATGGCAATTTTGTTTATGTCATGATAATAATTTCTGTAATGAGATGTACATGTGTGGAAAGCTCGGTTTCTTATTTGATCCATAATCTATTATTCATATTTCACGTATGATTGAATTTAACAAATTGAAAGTAGTGGTATCAAAATTTCATTTGCACAAAAAATTGCAACTTTGAGTTAGTTTATAGGGTAGTAGAGATACTTATTTTGGAAAAAGAAACACATCACACACAAATTAATATTTTTCTCTTTTATACGACACTTCATGCATATAAAATGAAAAGATCCTTGATTTCTCCCAAATTACTAGATGTTGATTAAAAGAAGCCATTCAGCTTTCCTAATCTAGCAGCTGACAATGAACCAAATGCTTGAGTGAATTTACACATAACAATACAGTGTTTAAGTAGCCATGTTCAGGGGCTCTTTTAATGCTGTCTTGCACCCACAACAAAAAGTGAGTCACCCTTACTCAAATTGATGAGTCACTGGTTTGTCCGTACAGCGAAACACTTGAAGGATCATGTGAGTCACTATGACTCGATACAAATGAGTCTTATTAGAGACTCATTTGTATCGAGTCATAGTGACATGATCCTTCAAGTGTTTCGCTGTACGGACAAACCAGTGACTCATCAATTTGAGTAAGGGTGACTCACTTTTTGTTGTGGGTGCATCATGACATAGACCCCCCTACTCCCTAGGCCTATCACACACATACCATACCATGCCAGAGTCACTGTCCACATTTGCAATGGAAAATATATCCTAAAATATCACATTTTAGCGATGTAATCGGTGGTCCCGCTACCCGAATCTGAAAAATCTACTTTGTACGCACTAAATTAAGCCTTAACTTGAGATTTATTTGTCACCCATACTAGCTGTCACGAAACAATCTTGAATTAATTCGTTTTACATCAAATAACAAGGATCTAGGAGTTTCGTTGTATAAAACAATGATGCAAGATCATGCATGTTTTCATTGGACACGGCTTCGTGCGATACAGTAGAATCTATATAGTTAAGTTACACACAGCCTCATCAACTCGAGTGCGGATATCGTAAAATGAACGCATGCATCATTTGTATAATAATCAGAAGATTCAGCCCACGAATCCAGTCATAAAAATCATCGTTTAAAACCATATGAATAATTATGCATACCAATTTTTCACTAGCTGCAGTCAAAACTCTTCTGAATCCAAGATATAAGATGGCGACGTCGCGTCGTCGATCGGGAATTCAAATATGGCTCGAGAATGCGCATTTTGGATGACGTCACGAAAGCATGCGCGCGCATGCATACAGCCTCACTTTCAAGTTGACTCACTTTTTTCTTCTAAAATGCTCTTATGTCGATCTTGACTCATTTTTTACGACCATGTGAGTCAGTCGAAGCATTTTGCAAATGCGTCAGCTCATGATTGACACACTGGTGAAATATAAATGAGTCAATAGAGACTCATTGGTTGTTACTAATGAGTCAATTTACACCTGACTCACGAAAATTATGCTTAAATGTGTCAAATGACTCACTTTTTGTTGTGGGTGTGGGAAGGATGTGAACAGAAGGTTTGTGTGAATTCACTTACATGTAAGCATTACATGTAGATCCAATGTCAGCTGCTAAATCAGGAAAGCTAAAATGGCTTCTTACTCAATTGTCAGAAATCTAGCATATTTTCATTTTACTTCTTCTCAAGTGTACTTAATTGATTTTTAATGCAAAAGGTGTCATGTACGAGAGAAAATAATGATTTTTTTTCAATGTAATGTCTCTTTTTCAAAACAAAAAAAAATTTAATACCCTACGAACTTAAAGTTATCGTACACAGAGAATCCAGAGACGCCAAAATTGCCTCTGCGATAAACTGACTTCCGTCCAACAAAACTTACCATAACTTACAGGAAATAAATATTACACGCAATATATGTCCACCAGGATGAACCAAAATTACACCACTTACACTCAATAATTTGATAAAAAAAATTACCCCAGCTTTGCCATTTAACTGACGAAAACTCTAAACAAAAATTGAAAGATTGATTTCCCCTCTTTCCTCAATACTGAATGTTATTTAACCCTAATAAGGCCGGGGGGGGGCCATTATGGCCCCCCCTCCACGATTTTTCCGATTGCTCGGGAACGCATATGGATGGCGCCCCGCCGCTCGCTGACTTTTTTCTTTCGAGTCTTGCGCAACTTTTGAAATCATTTTTTTGAAAATCGGACCTACGGTTACAAGGTCACGTGACCTTTTGTCTTTGCATGTCAGCCTGAAAATCGCTCATTTTCGTGATTTGTGTACAAAACATATGGAAAAGTCATTTTTCCTAAAAACAGAACAAACATGGGTTATTGGGTCTTGTTTAAAGTTGAGGTGGTTGTTTTTGAAGTCAAAATAGTTGAATTGTAGTAAGAAATGAAATAAAACAACAAAAACAATGAAATACATTAGTTAAAAAAACAATGAAATACATAAGAAATTATCAAAACAAGGGATAACATAAGGAATAAGCTGGCTCTTCCAAATTTTTTTGTCGTATTGTTATTGAGAATGGTCTAATGAATATATGTAGTGAAAAAGAATGCTTAAATATGAATAATATATGATTTATGGGTAAAAATGTGATTTTTATGACTTTATTTGCATAAATTACCATAAATATGCAAATGAGTGAATTTTTCAAAAAATTGAAATTATCACATTATTCTATACACTTCACTTGACATGCGTGCAAATTTTCGCGGCAATCGGCCGCTTCGCGGCCGAGATCTTAAGGGGGGCCATTATGGCCCCCCCCCCGGCCCTACTAAGACCTCAAATAGCCCGGCCTTTTTAGGGTTAATTGAAATTCGAATACTAGGGAATTGAATGAGTAACCGGGGCGTTGCTGGAAGCAGTGGCGTAGACAGGTTCGTACACCTGGGGGGGGGGGGATGACTCCGGGGGGGATCTAGCTTTTTGCTAAGGGGGGGGGGGTGACCAAAATAATGACGATGCGGAGCATCGTCCACGAGCCGCGAAGCGGCGAACCGATTTTTTTTTGGGTGTTTATTTGAACCCCGTAAGTGATGTTTTCCTGGGCATCTATTAACACAATGGAGACCATAAAAAGCAGTGCATGATAACGTCTTTTTAAATCAAGTAACAGTTAAATACACAGTTATATCCAGAGTTATCATGTGTTTGGTTAAGTTACAAGATGAGTTGAATATCTTCTCACAATATTTGCACTTGAAAGGGTTTCTCTCCAGCGTGCGTTCTTTTTTCTTTCTTTTTTTCCTTTTTTCTTCTTCTTTTTTCCCCCCTTTTTTTTGTTTGTTTTTTGGACCCCCTAACCCCCCCCCCGTAGATCCGCACCTGTTTAATCTTGTGGTTATCTTGTGGTTTCCAAACCACAAGATAACCACAAAATACTTGTAAGATTTTCTTTTTTTACCGTCTGAATTGGCTTTCACCGTGTGAATGCGGCTAATAACAATAAACACAATTACAATAATGATGAGGATTATTATTATCATCATCATAATTATTATTATTATTAATATTATAATTGTTATCATTATTATTATTACTATTATTATCATCATTATGACTTATTAAGTAAGCAAATATCATTCCCCAAAACCTGGGGGGGGGGGATGATTGTACATGCCATCCCCCTCATCCCCCCCCCCCCCGTTGTCTACGCCCCTGGCTGGAAGTACTATGCCATTTTCTCGTTGACATAAATGAAGTCCTTATAATCATCTTTTGTTTAAAACAACAAACAAAACAATTTGTTTCTTCATAAACCACGCCCCTGGTGATTCAAATCTCAAATATTCATCCCACGCCCAATTCCTAATAAGCAATGTCTTCAAGTCTTAATATGCTTTACTTTACTTCGACACATCTTGGGAGTATCAAATTTTATCTTATTTTCATTTTAGAGGGATGGGGGGGGGGGGGGGTGGGGTGGGGATGGGGGGACATGTTATTAAACCCAGCTATGATGTGCTCTTTTTATTTTACCCAAAAGTTATGATATTTGTATTTTGTACTTCAGTAATTATGGGGACAATTACCCCCTGCATGGGTAATCAACCCCGGCCGATTACCAGCGGGACAATTACCCTCCAAGGAAAATTACCCCCGGAAAATCACACCCTCAAGTGGATTTTCCTGATACGTAAGGTCTTAATTACTCCAATATTTCTTTCACACTTATAGTGCCCCTAAAATGCATGCATAATTATGGGACATTTATCCATCATTTTCTTCAAAATTGAGAACTTATAGTCACGTTTTGGAATTTAAAATTCCAGACTGTTTATGACGTGGGGAAGTACTATTTCCCAAACATAGTATCTGCTATAGTCAACAATCTCAAAAGGGATAATATTAATTGTGCACTGGTCATGATAAACTAATGTGGAAAAAAAAATCCCCACACCCTTTCCCATAATAATGATTATCGCTACCCAAGGTTATTGACTTGAGAAGACACTGCATATGTTATGCAGTGTCTTCTCAAGTCAATAACCTTGGGTAGCGATAGCTTTTTACTGAAAAGAGACAAACTTGTCTTTGCAAATGGACAAAACAGTTACAAAATACACCTCTAAAATAAATCCCTCTTTTCTGACCTTAGACCTCCTTTATTTTTTTGCCCCCGAAAATTTAGAAATTGCACCCTCCCCCTTGAGCACCAGGGAAGGGGGCCCGTCTTCAAAGAAAGATAACATTTAACATGTTTTTACCTGGTTTTTTCCACCGGGGAGGGGGCCTGGGCCCCCCTGGATCCGCCACTGGGGTAGGGGGGGGGGGCACATAGGTCCGCATATCTTTTTCATTCTGTTGCTCCTCTTTGGCTCCTCCTACCCCCTTATCTTTGCTGTCTCTTTTGTCAGTCTCTATGATTTCCATTCCTCCTCTTCTCTCTACTCTTTTTTTCTAATTTCTTAAATCTATCTATCTTCTAGTGTTCTCTTTCCAATCTCCTTTCTATGTCTCTATACCTCTACTTCCCTTCTTCTCTCTCTTCTCTTTGCTGTCTCATTGATCGAATCTCCTTTTCTTTTTTCTGATCTTTCCCGTCTTTTCCGTCTATATATCTCTCTCTTTAATCTAATCTTTTTACTCTCTTCTAATTTACATTTTTATTTCCCCACCTCTCTACTTTTCTCTCTCTTCCTCTTCAATAGTCAAACCCCTCATTTGCACCTATTTCAAATCATGCAGAATGCAACAATTAAACAATATAATATATCTAAAACTAATATTTTGCCCTTGAAAATTTAGAAATTGCACCCCCCCCCCCCTTGAGCACCAGGGGAAAGGGCCTGTCTTCAAAGAAAGGTAAAATTAACATGACTTTGTTTGTACCCGTTTTTTCCCGCAGGGGAGGTGGCCTTGGCCCACCTGGATCCGCCACTGGGGTAGGGGGGGGGGGGCACATAGGTCCACATATCTTTTTCATTCTGTTGCTCCTCTTTGGCCTCCTCCTCTTTTGTCAGTCTCTATGATTTCCATTCCTTCTCTTCTTTCTACTCTCTTTTTTCTTAAATCTATCTATCTTCTAGTGTTCTCTTTCCAATCTCCTTTCTACTTCTACTTCCCTCCTTCTCTTTGCTGTCTCATTGATCGAATCTCCTTTTCCTTTTTTTGATCTTTCCAGCTATATATCTCTCTCTTTAATCTAATCTTTTTACTCTCTTCTAATTTACATTTTTATTTCCCCATCTCTCTACTTTTCTCTCTCTTCCTCTTCAATAGTCAAACCCCTCATTTGCACCTATTTCAAATCATGCAGAATGCAACAATTAAACAATATAATATATCTAAATCTTTTCCAATACCAATACCAAGTTTTTCTTGTTTTTAATAGCAATTAAAAAAAAGAAGTCATATTCACTCTTATTTCATACATTCATTTGGTTAGGATAGCAGTGAAGCTTCTCATTGCATGCATGACACATTATGTTTATGAACTTGGTGTTACCAAAAACTCTGTTCAGAGATGCCACTGTAAATTGCCTCAAAATACTTGCCTTATATAGCAAAATAGTACCGTAAATGTAAATGCATGGCCAAAAGCAGACATGTTTGGGGGTGGGGTGGGGGGGGGGGGCAATACTTTATCCAATGATGATGATGTGACAAGTAAAAGTTGTGCAATAATTCTCATATCTTTGGTTGGTTTAAAAAAGAAAAGAAAAGTGTTTTACCATCTTGGGTCTGATCGAAGCCTTAGACATGTTCTTAATTTGCAATCAGAAACTTTTAACAGGCATGAAATGTTTGCAAATTATAAGAGTGGTTAACAATGGCGACAGTTTTATGACGCAGAATATTGAATCACACCTGTGCCATGACACTGAATGCGTTTCACAAAATTGTCTTTCTTTGAAATTTGTTGTCTTGTACAATTCATGAAAGTTTCTTGCTGTATAGTACAGTGGAACCTTGTTAGAAAGAAAAACGTACCGGTATGTGTATACTGTATAACAAACTGTTGTTATAATGAAGTAATTTTGCCGGTCCCATTTCTTTGTATTTTATTGTTTTTTAGCCCTGATATAACAATAAAGAATGTGATTCACAAAATTGTCTTTCTTTGAAGCTCTAAGGAGTTTATAACGAGATTCCACCGTTTTAATCTTTAACAAAAGGCACCAAGCAAAATACTGAATTAAGCCATTGCCTACAAGAACCGGTTGGTCCCTGTGTTAAGCCTATGAAAATTAGAGAATTCAGCAGTCTATGGGTTAAAGCACCAATGTATTGTCATTATGAGTTGATGATGTCATCTGTCCGTAAGGGGTCCATCGCACCACAGGCAATGAGAGCTTAGAAGATTATGTAGCCAGCTGCTGTCTGTAGAATAAAACAAAAATTAAAAGACACAATCAGATAATTAACTTACTTTTTTTAGAGTAATTAACTTACTCTGTTCACATTGATGTGTATTTTATATGTATTGTAGTTTGTAGGTTTATTTGCACTTTTTTGTTTTGTTTAATATGTAATTGTTTATCAGTCTATTTTGTTTGTTATAGCGCTTAGAGACTTCGGTGGTAAGCGCTTTATAGGTAACGTTTTTATTATTATTATTATTATTATCTTTATGTTTGTAGGGCAGGTTTAAAATAAAAACAAGCACAAAACGAAAACAAAGAACAGAAAACCCAACTAGGTTTAATATCTTCATGTATGCAGTACAAGTTTAAAATAATTTGATGTAGAAGTGTGGAAATGTTCTCCCCTCCACTCTATATATCACCATAGCACCTATCCTACCACGGAAGGGCCACTGGCATAATGGAAGTGGGGGGGGGGGGGGGGGTGGTCACCAGACTTTACTACTAGATGGACAAGACACAAATTAACAAAGTCACCAATTTTGGGGGTGGGGTGCCCTATCATCTTTTCATGTCCCCTTTCCTACTCTTAGGAGGGGGGGGGGGGGGGAGGGCATGTACCACACTCACAAAACTAAAAAAGTTAACAAGATGAACTATTAGGGTATTGCTTTATGTTCTTAAAAGGCAGTAACAGTCCAGGTGATAATGCTAAAACAAATTACTTTTTAAAACAGTGGAACTAATAACAATCTCTTTTGGACTAAGAAAATTACAATGTTACCTGTAGATAAGATCTTGTTTTCCTTAATAGCTCAAAGATAATTTAGCTTACAAAAAATTGGGACCAGAAATATTATCAAGTTCTAATCGCGGCCCTTAATAAAGAGGGTCCACTTTGTCAATTTTTTGTAAGGTGACTTAATAAAAGCAATTACAATCCATAAAAATAAAAGGTTGGGAAACTGATTTCTAGTAAAATATAGTCTTCTTCTTTTACCTATCAGTGTTAATATTAACTATAATTCCATAAACTATAAAAGCAGTCATGATGAAAATGAATTAAAATCACTCTTTTGTACCTGTTTCGTCCTTGGATGCATAACAAGTTCTGCAGTAGGCACAGCTTCCTGGTTTCAATGTCTGACACAGCAGCAAAGAAAAGCTACATCGCTCTGAAAAGATGTCACAACAGATATGTTCAACATTAAAAAAAAACAATGCTTCAATTTTCTGATTGAAAGTAATATGAAATAAATCAAACGGCATGCACTGTTGATGTTGATTGCATTCTTGGCATTCAGTCAAATTTGACTATTTATGCCTAGTCTGGTTCTTTAGTTTTATCAGTCGAGGTAGTGGAGGTGTAATAATAATAATAATATTCGGTTCTTGAATAGTGCATATCGAATTATGCAACGAGCTTTGAAAATTATTAACCTAGCTTTAGCTCTGGCAGCCGTTATCAGTGCACAGTGCATTTCAAGGAATAATCCTACCAGATACCGATTTAAAGGGCCCATGACATCGAAATACAAGTGTATTCCTGTTGGTGTGCAGTCCTGCATACATCTCATATTTTGATATGTAAACTTCTGAGTTTGTTTCATAGGTTTTTAAATATTTTTTGAAATATTTGTTTTTCAAACTTGCTAAGCTCCACCCCAAAAACCTCCAGATCTCATTCCCCTTGTGACATCATCTGTCAGTCATCAATGAGCTAACTTGAGAAAGTGGCATGTAACTTTGCCAAAGTTGACCACCTGTTACAATACCACAAACAATAGCAACATATAACTTGCTATGTCAGACATGTCAGACTAAACTAATATTCTAGAATAGCCATTTTAGTCTCTGTCAGAGGAGTAACAGCTCTCCAAAAATTTAAAATCTAAAGCTTTGAACATCGAAGGTTGTCAAACTAAAAAAAGAAATCAACTTGATGACATCATCTTACGTAGAGTACGCATACTCACAATTACTTTGCATTAATTGAGCAGGGCTCATTGCCTCAGCTATATAGGCAAGCCAATTGGGTCCACATGTTATGTCGTCACTGTAACTGCAACCAAATTTGACCCCTGTCGACCCAGAATTTGGAGGGGCGTGCAAAAATGCAATTTTAATTTGCTTTTGAGCAATACTTAAAAGAAAAACATTTGTTATTCTCTTACATTGTATTCTACGCTCATTTAGCTTTCCACTGATATCTAGTTCTATTTTCATCGGATAGGTTCTTTAAAGCCCATCTGTACTAGTTTGGTCAGGGGGATTAGACCTCCCTGCATGGTCACTGACAGGTGGTTATCTCATCAAATCAGCTCTCAATTAACATAAGAAAAAGAGGATCATGGGGGATCAAATTGCACCGATTAGGCATTGTTTGCTATATAGAGGGCGCAAGTAGCTTATAAGTAGTGCAGTGGGGCTTTAAGACTTACTCCATCTGTGTCCATTATGACAGGAGCCATCTTCTCGTGATGTGAGTGGAATACTTGATGAAGCGAGTCAAGGAATATATTTGAAAGAGAACAAATAAAAAGGGAGGCTTTGAAAAAATGAATTCTTTCCAAGCAATCATGAATGCATAACTTTTTTTATTACTAAGGTACAAAAAATATTATTTTGAAATTACGATACATGTATAGTTGGAAAATAAAATAAAATTGACAGAAAAGAAGCTCACTTTGAATTTTTCAGATGTTTTTGGTACTATATTTGTGAACAAAATATACATGTACCTTTTTCAATTTCATTCATAACATGAAAAAGACCTATAATACACGCCACTCCTTCCTCAAAGAAATATATAAAACAAAATGTACCAAATAAAATATGACACTTACATCACCCATCATATGAAATGAAAGGTAAACTGAGAACAGTATGATGTTTACATTGTTAGAAAGTAAGTAGAGTGAGCCATTCTCAATAATAAATCATTCTAGTTGAAATTTCAAAGTATATAATGGTGAACGAAATTAAATGAATTGAAGTAAATTGATTCACATCACTATATTTATTATTATTTTCATTTTCAAAAAATATTATTTTTAATGTTTTAAAGGATTGGTTTTCATACTTGCAGGCTGCCACCCCCCAAAAAACAACAACCAAGTAATACTAATCTTTATGTCATTACTAATCTACATGTAATTAACAACGAATTAAATGAAAATAAATTACAGGTAACAAAAATAATATCATATTATATAATATATTTATTAGTGATATTTTTAATAGGCAGAAGAAAAAAAAAATTCCAATCACTGTGTTTACACTTTACAGTCATAGTACATATTTCAAAGGATATTCTCTCCACACAATCTGCAACTCTCACACGCATCCCCATCAACTGAGCCACTTTCTGTGATTGGTGCTTTAGAACGTGATTCATTTAGCACCAGCCAATCAGACATTAGCTTCTGAACACGTTTGGCTCTCCCTGTGACTTTTTTCCTCGTGTCAGCTGCAATGATAAGAGGAGAGGTTACATATCATGAAGATTGATCACATGTGTTAGAAGTAGGGTTAAATCTGACATATTGATACCATGAAGATTGATCATGTGTTTAGAAGTAATAATAAATCTAATGAACTGATTTCTTGCGAGGACTACTTGATTTGCATGATTTTCATGAATATTTTATTCGATTTCTTTTCAGAAATATCTGTATCCTTAATGTATATATTTTCATAATCGATTTAATAGTGATATAAAAAATATAATTAATATGAAATATTGATTCCTTGCAAGGATTACTTGATTTGCATGATTTTCATGAAGATTTGATTTGATTTCTATTTCTTTTCATCGATATCTGTATCCTTCATGTATATATTTTCATAATCTATGAGTAATATACAAAATACATGTGATGTGGCATTATATAGCTTTTGAGAGTTAATCTTCAAAAATGCATAAAGTTTGATGGGAAGCAAGGTACTATTGGTGATGACAATGTTATGAAGTTTACTTGAAATGCTTTCTGTATGTCCTTTAATTATGAACATAAGATTATTTGTAACATGCTACAAATAGAATTCTTGTTCTATTCTTATTGACAATAAACAATAATCTTCCATTTTCTGTATACATATCTTTTTATAATTATTAAAAGCCATGCTTCAGAATTTCAAAGATCTTTTTTTCTTACACGCTACATATAGAATGTATTCTTATTGAATATGAACCATGATCCTCCACTTACTGTATATATATCTTTTGTAATAAAAGCCATGGTTCAGAATTTCATAGATTTTGTTCCCCTTTAACATTCTATTGAGCCAAATCATACACACATCTCTACCTACTTTCCAAATCTAGTAGCATGCAAAATCACAGGATTTATAAAAAAAGTAATTTATCTGGTCAATCAACATTTGTCTCTATCCTATCTGGGAATCTTTCTAATGAGGGCAATCATGTACCAGCATTAAAAGAACTACTGCTAGTGCACGACTAGCCTGGCTAGCAAGACACACAGATACATGATACAGATGAGAGTGTGTTAGCCAGATGCGGTTTCTTGTTAGAGCAGATCTTTTTAAAGGTAGTGTATCCCTTTTGCAGCCTACATCAAATTCTGTCGAACTTTGCAGGAATTATGAATACATTTAAACGCTTGTAGTGTCCTAGTATTTAAATTATGCAAGGTCTTTCTAGACTTCACTGTCATACACTATTGAGTGACTGACTGACTGACTTTTTTTCTTCTCTTATGAGCATTTGTACCCATCAATAACCTTCCTTCTTGTAATGGCCAAAATTAAGTAGATTAAATCTTTGAGCTGCACAAAACGTACGACCAAACGGAATAAGGGTCTGAAAATCAGACTATTTTCTATGCATAATTTTCATGGCGCTTTGCGAAGATTCAGTTTTAATCTTTTCAGGGGAGTTTGTAGTTGGTATTATCTCTTGTTTACCATATGATTTACACAAGTTTATATTTTCAGCCTGCAAAAGGGACACACCACCCTTAATGCCGCTTTATTTAAACATCAACTAGACCAATACCTGATGCCAGCGTTTCCAAGCTTTTCTCTATATGCAGCTGGAAAATACGATCTGAGATTTCCTTCACATGACCTTCCTGTGAAAAGCGATAAAATATGATTTTCATTTTGGACATGGTACTTAAAGGTAATACAAAGTTTTGGTATGGGGTCATGAATTTGGTGCAAATGAACATATTGGAAGCATATGATACCCTACGATATCCAGTGACCGTTGTCATTGTTGAAATTGAGTCTAAAGTTATGAAATTAAAATAAAATAATAAACTCTGTATGTTGTATAGCTCCCTCTCAAGGTCAAGATATTAATTAAGCTATAAACCAATGTTTCTTGACTAAAATCGACCGGTTAGCGATTCCCGTTTGGAAATCACATATCACAACTACATACACTGTTGCTCATAACGGTGGAATATTTTTTTTTATCCCAATTTATGGAATTATTTTATAAATAATTTAAAAATACTAGATCTAGATAATAGTATACAGTCTCAGATTTTATTGAATAATAATTTGCCAATATGTGTTTTGCGTGACTGCTAAAGCATGTATATTATGCTACTATGTTTATCAGCAAGGGGACCTATGCCCTTAAGTCATAAATGACAGTAATGAGGATTAATGCCTCACAAAAGGGCTCTGATATAGCACATCGACACGGTGTTGATCCTGGGGCCTCACAGTTACGAGGCCATTGCTTTGTCACTGAACCATGACTGTACGCAGCGGGGGCTAGGGTAGGGGGCAGTTTCCATAAATTAAAAAAAAATAGAAAATGCAATAAATATTCAATAATTTATTGCATTCTACCCCGGTCCCCAACATAAAAAAATCCTCTGGACGGCCATGCATTATGGCTCAAGGCATGGGCACACAGAAGATTTTATTATGTTGGGGACCGGGGTAGAATGCAATAAATTATTGAAAATTTATTGCATTTTCTGTTTTTTTTTAAATTTATGGAAACTGCCCCCTACCATAGCCCCCGCTGCGTACAGTCATGGTTCAGTGACAAAGCAATGGCCTCGTAACTGTGAGGCCCCAGGATCAACACCGTGTCGATGTGCTATATTAGTGCCCTTTTGTGAGGCATTAATCCTCATTACTGTCATTTATGACTTAAGGGCATAGGTCCCCTAGTTAATAAACATAGTAGCATAACATACATGCTTTAGCAGTCACGCAAAACACATATTGGCAAATTATTATTCAATAAAATCTGAGACTGTATACTATTATCTAGATCTAGTATTTTTAAATTATTTTTAAAACAATTCCATAAATTGGGATAAAAAAAAATATTCCACCGTTATGAGCAACAGTGTATATTCTGAAATTGTTATGGTCGCAGCTACCATTGTACGGCCGTAGGCGCTATTTGAAATTTATCAAAATTTACTGGGAGCACCGGTAAATTTTTATATTAAATTTTTCTCGAAAGCAAAAGTGTTTTAGGGGCTAAATTTTCTAGTGCTTATAATACATCCACAGGGCATCCAAATATATCAAAATTGTAAAGAATCAATATCCAGCCAATTTTCAAAATTCCCAAAACTTTGTATTACCTTTAATGGATAGAGAGAGATGCAATAGATGTATATAATACATCTTGTGGCATGTCCAAATAAAGAATAAACTGGATGGACCTTTGACTGCACGCAAGCCAAAGATGATGCCTCAGCCATGGAGCAATTTTACAAACCAAAACAAAAGCAATTTTTAAAATTCAAGTTTGATTGCAATCCATTAAAAGGTCCTCCGAATATAGTGATTACAAGCTATGTTTGATATACATGTTTGACCCTTTGATCTTTGACCTCATGAATCTAAAATCTAATCGATTCATTGGCTCTGCAAGATACATACATGACCCAAGTTTGGCGGGAATCCATCAATGGGTTCTTGAGATAACATGATCAAGAGCTATTTTTGCATACATAACAAGCCTTGTGACCTTGACCTTGGATCTCGTGACCCCAAAATCTAATCAGTTCATTGGCTTTGCAAGATACATACATGACCCAAGTTTGGCGGGAATCCATCGATGGATTCTTGAGATAACGCGATCACGAGCTATTTTTGCATACATTTTTTACATACATCGATTAGTTTAAACACTTGACTGGAAATGCTAAGGTAATGGGTTTGGGCCCCGGTGCAGCACCAGTGTCCAAGGAATCAATCTATATTTGCTGGTCTCCACCCAGGTGTTAAAATGGTTACCGGCAGGGAAGAATTCCTTGTATGCTGTGAGCACCAACATTGGTATCTAGCTAGAGCGGGGGTACTATTGAAGTGCCTTGAGCACCTTGTATGGTGGATACGAGTGGTATAAAAATATCCAATATCATTATCATCAATCCATTTCTTTGAGTAAATCAGAACAATAAATCCACAGTGAACACTTACATTTATCTTAATCATAACTTCGAGGCTATCTCTTTTTCTCCCTCGTGAGTTGTTGATCTCACAGGATATCCTGTGCGCTACCATCATCACGACAAGGCGTCTCAGCTTCAACAGGTACAGAATCTCGCTCGGGGACTTGTCGGCCAACGCATCGTCGGAGAGGATGGTTACGGTGGTATCTTGAAGAGCGCCCTCTGGAGTCAACCTTTGGTAGAGCCAGTCAAGGCAGTCAAACTTAAAGCATAGCCTGCCTAGGGGGGCAAACAAGAGTAGTGGTTTAGTGGTGGTTATTTTACCTGACTACAGTCAAACCTGTCTATAGCGACTACCCAAGGGAAACACAAAAGTGGCCTTTGTAGACAGGTGGTCTTTGTAGACAGGTTTCCTTTAGTACATGATTCAATGAGAAACCATTTTCAAGGTTAACAACAAATGTGGCCTTTGTAGACAGGTGGTCACTAAAGCCGGTTTGACTGTACTAAGAAAGCATAGATGCTTGTCAGTAAGCAACCAGAGGACCGACGGCTTTAGGTCCTCTCAGAGGGACCTGGTAATGAAGATTAATGCCTTACCAAAGGGCACTAGCGCAGTGACTTGGTTTGAACCCACGTCACCGGATTACAAGACCACTGCTCTACCAACTGAGCTATCGCGCCTTGGATAATCGGTAGTAACAGTGCGTTCACTCTACTAAAAAATTAGGATCTGGGTGCAAACTTAAACGTCTCATGAAATACTACCCATAGCTGCTTTTGAGTGAGAAATTAAAGGTAATACAAAGTTTTGGTTTGGGGTCATGAATTTGGTTCAAATGAACATACTGGACATACAATCGACCGATTTGCTATTCCCATGTGGAAATCATATATCAGAACTGCATTTTCTGAGATTATCATGGTCGCAGCTACCATGGAATGACCTAAGGCGCTATTTGAATATTTAAAGTTTACAGGGAGAACCGGTAAATTTTGAATATTCTATTTCTCAAAAGGGGAAGTGTTTTAGAGGCTAAATTTTCTAGTGCTTATAATACATTCACATGGGCATCCAAATATATCAACATTTTAAAGAGTACTATCCATCCAAGTTTCAAAATATCCCCAAACTTTGCATTACCTTTAAAGTTCATGTGTTCACTTCATTTTCTACGACAATAAAAGTACCAAAGTGTGCAAATGTATATACAAAGCCAACTGGTCGAGACAAATAAAAAAGTTCAATAAAAATACAAAAGAAAAGTGGTCAACAAATAATAATGGCATCGACAATTTAAGATAAGGAAAACAGATTGCTGTAACATCACGGATATCTCCAATTCCGTTTAACCGCCTGTCAAAACTGGACGGTTTTCGGTTAAACGATTTATTTAAAAAAAAAAAAAAAAAAAAAAAAAAAAAAAAAAAAAAAAAAAAAAAAAAAAAAAAAAAAAAATCGTTTTTTTTTTTTTTTTTTTTTTTTTTGGCCGTGTGAAAAAGCAGGAAGGTGATTTAACTGAAGGCGCCGATTTGTGCTTGTGAACTAGTCACAAATAATAGTAACAATGTCGTTTTAGAATAATGTGTAAGATCATTAAAGTAAATTAAAAACAGTAGAGGACCTAGGACAGAACCTTGTGGTACACCATGTGTTAAACTTGGATGAATATATATTGAGATCTATTACAAAGATTTCTTTCAAACCAAGATGACAGACATATTGGAGTGTTGTTCTAGTTTCCAAGTGTTAAGTCATCACACCGATTACTGAGCTGGGAGACATTGCCAGGCATAGTGCCAGGTGGAGGGGCATAAATCGAAACTTAACAAAAAAAAAAAAAAAAAAAAAAAAAAAATATTAAAAAAAAAACAAACAAAATTATTAAAAAAACAAAAAAAACAAAAAAAAACGGGAAAACGAAACCGTCCAATTGAAAACGGAATCCGCCATGGGCGGTCGGATACCGGACGGTTAAACGTTTGACTACAGCACTAATTGAAACAGGATTGAAAATATTAATTAATTGGAACGAGCAAATACCAACGGTTTTTCTGGGATTTTCCAGGAGTGGAAATGGCAGTCCAAGAAATTGAAGATTTTTCAAAATGGTGTTTTGGCTGTGTAAATGGGCCTCATATTAATGTTTGGTTTCCTTAAAGTAGTCGCCCAAAGAAAATTCACAAAAACTGATAATTATGGACAAATTATATATGGATGGAAAGATTTTCTTTTGAAAAACGTGAATAATTTGCTGAACAATCATATGGATATCATGGAAGGCGTAAAATGCTTTGTGGCTAGCTGTGTCTCGCATGTGACGTCGCAAATCTTGATGCTCTACGAAGGACCGCCGAAGGCAGAAAATCTGGATGAGTACTCCGGGCCCCAAACATAGTTTGAAGAGGGAAGTTGTTATATTTGATCAGTAAGGCTTCCCCTACGCAATGATATGAATTTGGCATCAATTCAAAGTACTTTTGATTCTTCGGGTGACTACTTTAATATTTGTATACCACCCAATTACCTTGAGGTTCCATCAGCATCTGCTCTGCCTCTTGATCCGTCGCTATCTGAAGGAATTTCAGATTGGATTTCTCTATGTGTGTTGCATAACTTGAGTGCCTGAAATGAAATGAATACGAATGGGAGAATATCACTATCAGTATTAAACTCACAAACATATGCCTACACAGTATGATTCTAAACCCCTCAAGAAAGATTTTGAAACTCAAGCTTGATCGATCATATCTCTCTTTTCATTGCATAATTATTGCTTTGTTTCTTATCATTAAAAATTGTTTTTATTCCTCTTCAAAATGATACCATATTTGGTATGATTTTGCAGCCATAGAAGAGAGTAAAAATGCTCTTCATAATGTGCACTGCTCAGTAACTGAAACGTTAATCATTTGAATGGGTGTGAAACAATGAACGTGTAAGAGCTTAATGAATGATAATTTTGATACAACAGCTTCCATTAACGTCTTAAAGCCTATCTGCACTAGTTTGGCCAGGAGGGATTAGACCTCTCTGCATGGTCACTGACAGGTGGTTATCTCATCAAATCAGCTCTCAGTTAACATAAGAACAAGGGGACCATGGGGGACCAACGATCACCACTTAGGCATTGTTTGCTATATAGAGGGCGCAAGTAGCTATAACTAGTGCAGTGGGGCTTTAAACCAGAATAACCAATATTCATTAAAAATAGTCTTTATTTGCATTTGATTCAGCTATTGTATTTCTTCTAAAATTTATCCTAAAAAGAAAATCTTTTAATTAACTTTCAAATCAACACTAGTATGCCATCCCAGCGCATTCTAATTGTAATCTAAAGACCAATATTGTAAATTGCAATAATACTGGAAGTTCTTTTGGTGGTTAGGTTGTAACTGGTAAGCTGATTTATAAGGTCATCGCATGGTTCGCGGTACTGGCACTATGTCTTTTGGCAAGATATTAATCTACATTTGCCACACTCCACCCAGGTAAGGTAAATGGGTACCTATTAAAGATGAAATTCCTTGAATGCTTGAGTACCTTTTCATGGTAGCTAGGCTCAAGCTTGGGTAATGATATGATTGCAGGGCCCTCGGGGAGAACAGTATCAATACTGATGAGGCTACCCTGGGTATACAAGACATATTTATATATATATATACGGTATATAAGGAAGGCTTATTAATATCATTACCTATTGACAGTTGTGAGGTAGACACCATTGGTTGACGCTGACATCCCATTTATTCTCGTTGTCATATATTTCGGGCGTTCCAGCAAATGAAGATCTACCGAGATACCTAAAGGACAGAGGTCAAAGCTCAAAGGTCAAATATGAAGGCTACAGTTCACAGTGTGGGGTCAAATAGAGCAGCAGATTTAAAGTACACTGTATACCAATCACCTAAAAATTAATTTGGGTACAGCTAGAATGTATGAAATCAAACTAAAAAAACTTAATTCTGTATTGTAACAGATAAGGAGTATGAAGAAAATATAGAATAACATAAACTACTAACACAGAACGCAAGTCCTTCATATTCCTTATCCGTTAACCAGCAAAATCCCAGGTAAATATTTGATGAGGCTGATGTCATACACTCTAGCGGTATACAATATTTTCTTTCAGATGATTGGCACACAAGAAGAACAATTTTTATTTACCTCTCAGCTCAAAAAACATTTATATATGAAGGTCCAAAGTTTTGGAATTCATTAAGTAGTGAAATAAAAAATGCTCCATCGATTAATACTTTTAAGAAAAAATTGAAATTGTTTTTATTACAATCATATACACCTCATTGAATTATATGCCGTTGTTGCTTTTGCTTAATACAAGATCATTCTCCGCTCGCTGACTCAAAATGTAATTTGATATATTATATTGTTACTTCTCATGCTTATTTCCGTTTAAACGTGCATTTCTCTTTTCTGTTCTTCTTCTCAACCCCACATGCAGCTCATCATTTAGTATTATTTTCTGTACCCTCGATCTCTCACTTCTTTTTGTCATTGTCTACTCTTAGTATTATGACCGTGTTCTTCTATCTTTGTTGTGTAAAGTATTGTCTTGTCCCTTTCTCGTCTGTTGGCATCCCCCTTTTTCTTTCCCCTATTTTGTAGTTCCTTTTGTAGTTACAGATTAGTTTATTTAATTACTCATTATTCCTAAGTTTCATTTAAGGTGTTCACACTTGTACAAGCATTGATTTTTAGTGGACCCGTCTGTTTCCAACATTTATTTCTTAAATTTGTTTAAAATGCTTATAATTGATTTGTAAACATGAAATTTGAAATTTTGAAAATGATGTGAAGCATTATGATTGAAACATAGTGTCAAAAAACACTTCATTTTTGAAACACTGCTGTAAACTTGATGGCACAATTGTTGTTGAGAAAAATGTTAAATTTCATGCAACTAACCATTGTCTTGCTTGACCTGAGCGACCTGTATGCTGCCATCAACCGAAGAGGTATACACTTTATTTCTGATGTTACACATACCTGCATTGACAGATTCAAGAAAGTATCTTTCAATGACTCTATGATATCATAGGAAAACTAATATGATAACCTGTGAAAACATTTTAAAGGGATTCAATAACTTTGTCTCAGATTCTGAACTAAAACTAAATCCTGGATTTAACTCATGCTGCAATGATAATTATAAACCTTTAGGTCAGTCAGGAACCCCATGACTTTTACAAGCCGATCGCCTGTCTCATTATCAAGATATTTATGATTGGAAATCAAAACCAAATTGTGCGTTTGCCAAACGGTTTTCATAACACTACAGTCCATTGGGGGAAACGAGTATGGTAAAACCGGTCACTCAAAGATTTTTACTTTCAATATAACACCATATCACAGACACTGATAACACGTAGGGCCGTGCATCTCAGATTTAACATTGTTAAACGATGCTTTTAAAGGCCCTACAACATCCTGTGCCTTAAAAAGTTTGTTTCATCAATACTTCAAAAGAACTTGTATTACATGTATACAGGACTATATTCTATTCTATATACATATATGGGACTATATTCTATTCCGGACTCATCAAAGTTTATACCATTTTTACAGCAAAATACAATAAATAAAAAATCACACATAAATAATATTTAAAATAGTAAAAACAATAAAAATTAACTTAAGACAATGACACTCATATTCATGTGACTCTTTTACACATATGAAGGAGATCACAAAATAAATACAAATTCTGATCAATTCCATGCTTATGAGTATATTTGTCAAATTTCTAATCTTAGAGATTTAAAAAAATCATGTCATACAATGTGAATAAAATTAAGGTTATGGCTATATTTTCACAAATTGATGACCTTCTTGTAACAATAATAATAATAAATTTATATTGCGCAGCTTTTATACAAAATATATTCAGCTGCGCTGGTTCAGAGCTCCTTTTTACTAAATTCTACAAAATAGGATCTCTCAATTGAACAAATAAGTTTTTAATTTGGATTTGAAAACATTGAGAGATGGAGTGCTTTGTATTTCTTTTGCAAGCTATTCCATATGTATGTATTCTTTTATAAACCAAGATAAATATCATACTTGAACAAGAAAGCAACACTGAAATATAAGAACAAACCACCCCTCCCCCCAAAAAAACAACAACCCCTAAATAAAACTAAACACACAAAGAACTGTACCTGAAACCAGAGCAGAATGCTTTGTCAAAGTATGAGACTGGTGTGCAATTTCCATGTTCCCATTCATCAGGTGTATCTGGAAGACAAACACACATGGGCCTTTGGCAGCAAGGAGCACAAATGAGTCACCAGTCTGCAGGACAAGAATATAGAAAGGAGAATTATAAATAAAATGTTATCAATGTAATCTTATGTTTGTAGCTTTAACATTCAGTTTTACATGTATTTTTTTTATTGTTGCAATTGTAATTTCACTTGCACTGTAAAAACATGTTCGATTCAGTTTGTGACTGCCAGTCATGTTTGTAATAAACCTTGATTGAATTGAATTGAATTGAATTGGACTGATACAAGATATAAAATCACTGTAGTTTTAATCTCTTTTCTCTTATACTTAAATGGTAAACAGAAGCATTTTCAAAAGTTCAAAAGGTCACATAGGTCAAAGAGTAGTTTGATTCTCAAATTATTTGATATAGCTAAAGACAGCAAAATTGATGTACCGCAAGGGTGTGGAATCTTAAAAATGAAAAGAAATTTGTCCTGAAAATTATACACACTGCACACAAATATGGTTATACAACACACACACATGCAGCATGAATGTTTGGTCCAAACTTTACAGCCATTTTTCATTATATTTCAAATATGAGGGCGTTTGAGTTGCAATCCTTTTCATCAGGGGACATTTCAAATACGATGTTCTTCCAAAGGTGACATGTATAGAAAGAATGAGAAACTTTACAAATTATACTTTTTCCATCTGGTCCAGTCCTAAAACTTCTTTTTAAAGCTTACACAAAGTGCCTGAACCCAAGTCAATGCTTGAACTAGTATATCGTCCGTCTCCTTCCATACATCAAGTTCTCTATGTCCAGTCACGTCTCCCTCCGGCGAAACGCTCCACACTGATATCCTACCATCGCATCCACCAGTTGCTAGGTAAGCTGCAACAGAGAGAAAAACAAAAGGAATTATTAATGTAATGCTTCCTTGGAAAAATTTCAATTATTTAAAAAAAATTGTGTCTTACACCAAATAAATAAGATCGATTGATCGAGAAGCATTACATTTATAAAAAGGATTGTCCTATGGCGGACTAATGAATATCAATAAGTCAGAATGAGTAAGGAGAGCTTTGGTATTTGTTTCCAGTTCATCGTGACTGTGCCATAGACCATGCAGTGATGGCCTGGTGGTAGAGTTGCTACCCAGCAAGCAGTAGATGGCAGGTTCAAACCCGCTGGTTCCAAGATTTTTTCTAACTTGTTTTTCAATTAGAGATCGATCAATCGATCTTATTTAATGGGTGCAAGCCACAAATATGTTTAAATAACAAAAGGAATGCATGTGAAGCTTCTTTTTTTGTGCCAATCGCCCAAATTAAAAATATAAAAATACTTCATGGATTGATTGATGGTTGATGATTGTTTTACCCGACTGCTAAGAAAGCATGTTATATGCTTGTAAGTATTAGCAACCAGGGGACCGACAGCTTTGAGTTCTCTCCGAGGGACTCGGTAATGAGGATTAATGCCTTACCAAAAGACACAAGTGCATTGACTTGGTTTGGGACCTGGGACCTCTTGTTTCCGAGACTAATGCTCTACCACTGAGCCATTGCACCTCCATATGAATATTCCATTCTTGTATTAAACTGTTTATCACATAGTGATGTAACATCTCTGTGCACTCCAACATACTTTTTTACTTGGCTTTAGGTCTGGCAACTGTAGCGCTTAGTGCATTCAAGGTCCTACCAGATACCCACTTTAATACTACACCTGGGTCGAGTATGTCAAATGGCGACTAACCAAAGGATGTTAGTGTCGTGGCAGGGATTTGAACCTAGTAACTTGTGGTTAACAGGCAACAGATTTATCCACTCGACCACAAAACCAAGTTTTTGTCATGATCGTTTTAGTGTAAGTTCCATTTCATTCTATACATTTTAATTATGACTACCGTTGAACTAAAGTTGACGTTGAAATCCTAACTCTATAGAAAACTCACCTTTTTCATTTTTCTCCCTAACACACCAATGCATGGCTGACGTACGATCATCAGGACGGATGACTGCAGCTAACTGAGAAGTGCTTCTGTTGTTAATATCAGAGAGAGAGAGAGAGAGAGAGAGAGAGAGCAAGAGGCAGAGGTGTAAATATAAAAGAGGAAAAATAAATCAGAATGGAGAGTGATGTAAGTATGGAAGGCTCCCCATAAAGCTCACAAAGTCATGAAACAGCTCTTGCTTATCTTTCAATATCCATTCATGGCAGTTATATTTATAGTAGAACCTTTGGGAAACTAACATATCTTATGCTCTTTATAATGATGGAAAGCACATCACCAAAAACCCTCAGTAAGTTTCCCGATAACAAACAGTTTAAATGTCGAAGTAGACGTACAACGCAGGGTGGCATAAATCAATAATAATAATAATAATTCTGCTTTTACATAGCGCTTAATACATCTATGATGTCTCTAAGCACTTTACAGATATACTATTACCCCGGTCATTGGATTCAATACTTGCCCACACACACTGTGTGCACAATCTCCATACTCACTTCTCATTGACAGGGCAGGGGAACTTCCACAGGACAACATGGTTGCTTTTGAGGGCTGTTGCCAGGAGAATGAAATCGTTGGTTGCGGTTTCAGCATCGTTGTCCGGGCGCTTCCTCTTGGCATTGCTCTTGCCTCTTGTTGGCAGGGGCTTCTTAACGGATGAAGTGAGCACTCCAGACCACGCTATACCTGCATGAAATAAGAAAGGAAAGAAATATGTGCAATGGCCGACTATTTAGTTCAGTTTGTATCTGCATATAAAAATTCTGCATACCGTATATATCATGAAACAAATCATTCTATATTCATCAAGTATACGCACACACAAAATGAACAGTATTGCTTCGATGGGATGAAGTCATATGCCAGGGCTATTAAAATAAAGTGAAATGTGTTGGAAGAGAAGCAAAAATGAGATGGAGGATGAAAGGGAGGGAGAAAGAGAGGGAGAGAGAGGGAGGGGATTGGGGGAGGGAGGGGGTTGGGGGATGGAGGGGGAGTAGAGACAGAGAGAGTGGAAGAGAGACAGAAAGAGAGAGATAGAGAAGAGGGGGTGGAGGGAGAGGGAGAGACAGACAGAGAGGGGGGGGGGGGGGGGGAGAGGGGGGGGGGGGGTAGAAAGAGAGAGACAGAGAGGGAGAGTGCAACCATAGTGTCTTCACTCTCACAAACTTTTACACAGAGTATACTGGAACATCCCCCCCCCCCCCCCCAAACACAGATAACAAAAGGCTTCTGGCAATTTCCCCCTCTAATTTACATACTGTCTGTTTGGGTAAGAAGGGGATGAACTCATATTCTTTTAACACAGAATTAACCTCCTGGCTCTGAAAAGACAAACATTCCTCCCATCCCCCAACCCATCACTTTCTTTCCTTTACTCTCTTTTGTCGTCATCTTGCAATTTTCTCTGTAATTCTTACCTGTAATGCTCACAGAGTTTGTTCTTCTCTGACATTCCACAAAGTCAGTGCTTGCTTCCTTGTTTGTCGCTACCTCCTCCCCCCCATCAGAGCTCAGAGTGAAGTTCGTCTTCTTTGCGTACTCATACAATTTATCGGATAGATTTGCCATCTGCATGATGACATACAAGCAAAGAGAAATGTGAAGGTGTCATGGTACAGTGATTCCTTTACTCGTCTCTTGATCTAACATCCTTTGGATAAGCATTAATCCACATTTGCCACTCTCCACCCGGGTTTTCCATAGCTACCCAGTAGGATCTAAGGGTTTAGGGGTCAAAGGTTTGTATCCCAGCCAAGCGCTAACATCCTCTGTCAAAGCAATAACCCACATTTGCCACTCTTCATCCAGGTTTTCCATGGGTACCTGGTAGGATGCAAAAGCCGTTGTAATTTGCTCAGCATTGCATGTGAGGTTTACAAGACAGCATCTGGCTGGAATGCTTCCCAGGGAGTGGAGAAGGTCGATACATTCTGCATGGGCAAGCCTGATTCCTATGACTGGAGTAATATTATATCTATATACTAAGCCCTTAGAGACATTGTCAATGTATGAAACACCATATGAATAAACCTTTATTATGATTACGAGGTGAAATGTGAGGGAGGGCCTAATGCCACAGGTTCAAACCTGCCGCATGAATCAGAAGTCTACATGATATTATATGTACTCTTTGCTGAGAGCCAAGAGCAGTTTATCCAAATGTTGATGCATTTAAAAGTAACAATATACACTATACGTAGGAAATCTCAGGCAGAAAAAATATTATAGAGCGTGTCACAGAGTTTTACTCTTCAGTATCTAATTCTTTCTTTTCTGAATGCCTTAAGTAGAAGCACCTGGGAGAAAAAAAAAACCTGCTAAAAATACCTTTTCATTTTTGAGAGAAAACAAAATCAGTCTTCATATTGACAGTTAACATTGGTGTCCCTAAAATGCATCAAAGCCATATACTTCATGAGAAAATTATATATACAGGTAAAAACCTATTGCAAAATGATGACTAAGCACTTACCTTAATGAACCCTTGTCCTTTTCCAGTGCAGTAGACTACAACCCTGTTATCACGTGATAATGTTGCCAGGAGGCTCCTTCAAAATATAACAATCAAATCACAGAATAACAACATAAATCAAGAACAACACATACTTCAAATAACTATAAATCAAAGCATATAAATTATAAAAATTTAAGATGCTTTAAAGCACTTGAATGAACAAGAATGTGTTTTCAGTATTGGGGGGTTGAATAGAAGAAAAACAAATCATTCATAATAGATAAATCATTCATAATAGATAAATCATTCATAATAGATAAATCATTCATAATAGATAAATCATTCATAATAGATAAATCATGAATGATGACAACAAAAAAAAGACATGGGGCAGAAAAACTTTGAATTGAATTGAATTGAAGGTCAGGAATTATCTCCCTTGCTGGAACACCCAATTTTATGTTTTCATCACAAACTCTTTCCCATTTTTCTTTGTTACAATATATTTACCTCTCTTGGTAATCAGACACTGGAGAGAACTTGACAGTTTTGAATTGTTCTGAGTAAGGAGACACTGCATCTCCTTCCAACAATAATCCATTCAAAGCGAACCGCTGCTGGATATCTGTTGGACAAAGAGATTTTTAAAAAAGCCATGTGTTAAAGGGGAAGTCCACCCTGATATTACGTTGGTTTTGATAGAAGCAAACAATGAGAGGGACTGATCGGTTAAAGTTGAGCAAAAACTACTTAAAAAACAAGAAAGTTATAAATAATTGAAGGTGCGATCAATCAAACACAAATTGGCAACTCTGTGACGGTCCTGCGAGCTCTCCTCTCATTTGCCTTGGACTAAAAAACAATAGTCTATAAATCATAAGCAGCTTCTATCTTTATTCAAAGTGAAACATTTTGTATAAAAAATTGAAACCCCTCTTTAGAGAAACAATATTTGGAGCTGAGATATGTTGAATACAGATAAGCCTGTTTAAATTTTTGTTCATGCTTCTTGAGTGAAAGAAGCTCTTGAAAAAGCTTGCCGGAAGCTTGTTCGACATAGCAACAAAATGGATTCCATCCATATAGATGTGATTGAGCATAGCATGTGAATTAGGTAGTCAGTTAAACACCTGGGGGCCGTTTCTCGAAACCAACTCCATGACAGTCATATCTTTGTCGCCTACCTACGGAGATGTCATGAAGCGGATAAACCGTATCACAAAGCCATGACAGACATGATATCGATATATCGCGATACTAGCAGCTCTAGAAGATAGTCTTTGCCACGATCCATTTGATTTATCAAGAATAACCCAAAACAGGTTTTGGGGCTGAAATTGTTCAAAAAGACATATATACATATAAATTCTCCTAAAATAAATCATAAAAAGCGTCATTATCAAATGTAGATCATCAAACGATTTGCATATTTCTGTAAAGATTCTTAAATTGAAGAAAAACCGGTGAGTGTTTTTTTTTTGACAGTCGAATCAAAAGTTAGTTGAAGGATACCGTAATGTGATAGTTTATCAATACTTACTTTTTTGTTTATTGTGACAAGGAATTTTAGGCAAAATACCCTTTTCTCAGCCAGTTTTTATTCTAGAGTCTCATTAATACTCATTATATAATTGATTTGATATTGAAAATATAATTTTGAAGAAGTAACTACAGAGGGAATAATAATGCACATAGGCCCCAAAGGTATGACGGTATCCTAAGAAAAGACTATGGATCGACTATGGAAAACGGTGTGTAACATTCTTATCTCTCTTATTTATATGTTATAGTTTAATGATTTGTGATTTAATGTTTTTATTCAGCTTTTTATAGTTTCTGTATAATTTGTATTCTCACTTTTGTACATTTTCATTTCGCATCCCAGAGAACTACGAACCGAACTCGTCTATATTTTTCTCAAAATAATAGTGAAACTAATCGTACATTTCGCGGCCCATGAAATGGCAACAAACTGACTTGTGATGGCGCTTTACAGCAATTAAAAAGATATGACGGGTTCGGAGCAGTGACAACTCGCTTGTCGCGGAAGTTGTCGCTCATCTTGGCAAAGACGGCTTCGTGAAACACTTAGCTGACAAGTTGCGCGACAGTGGCGAGATGTCGTTGATCTTGTAGTTATGACGGTTTCGAGAAACGGCCCCCTGGGTTTCTTGAGAGAAACATGTATAAATAAAAAAATACATTTAGTAAACAGGTCTACCCCAGTATGGAACCCAAAACATACAAAGCAAAATAATATCAACCTTAAAAACTGTACCTGGCATTCTATAGGTAAACAGTCAAGCTTGGGTCCTATGCATACCCTATTCTATGCTAGTGTTTACGCCTACATTAACTAGTCTACTCAACAAGATATTTTAGTTATCACTGATAAAAATGTATTTATTTTGCGATATATCTCTTTGCTCGCATTTTGAATACTGTATAGCCACATGGAACCCGCTACGTTTTTTGTTGTTGTTGTTGTGATTAATGGCGTTTCCATCGTCATTCGATGATTTCCGCCATAATTGGTACACTTTAAGTAAAATAGATGTCCCAAAATGGGGATAATCTAAACTACTTACATGATCCTTTAGGAAGTTTCTTGATCTCTGCAGTCTCGACTCCAACATCATAAAACTGATGATCCTCTTTCGTATCCTTCACTATTTCCTTGGAGAAGTTCAGAAAGTCAAATCTGAAAGAGGGGTTAAAGGTTTGCTCCTGGAAAGAAGAGATTACAAATATTTCATTTATGTTAGACTTGGGCTCAGAATGATAATGATAGTAATAATTATAAGAATAATATTAATTAAAATGTCTAGAGTCTACATAGACCCTAGACTATTTAAAAAAAAAAAAGTTTAAAAAAAAGTATAAAAGGAATAACGCCTCCTATAAAATATATGCCCTTCTCCTCGAAGGAAATTAAGACTAAGAAAGGGCACCGGATTGAAATCTAAGAAAATGGATGAATAACCAAGGCCAAATTTCTTTTTCTTTTTTTCAGTATCGGTTTCTCTGGTTTATAATTAGACCTAGAGTCTAGTCTAGATCTAGATCTAGACCCTAGTCGATCTAGATCTAGAGGATCTATACAAAAAAATATCCGAGATAAATTGAGAATCTTGTGATACATATTTCTGTTGCTTCCAGAATTTTTTAAAGCAAAAAGGTAGAGCTAATGCGGGGCTTGGCTCTCTCTCTCTGACTAGGCCTATATATAAATATTATATAGATCTAGGTCAATATTATGAATTAATACAACTCAATAGCCATTTATTTTTGTCTCTTTTTTTGTAAAATTAAAAATCAAACAAAACAAAACAAAGAAATAAAATGATAAAAGCCTTCACTGAAAGTGCATGCATGAGGCTCATAATGGTCATCCTTTCTAATTATACATCAAGAAACATGCAAATAGCATTGAAACGCTAAAAGAAATGAACATTAAAAATACAATGCAATGTCAATGACAACAATCGCAATAAATAAGAACACACACTGACACAGAAGCAGACATGTGGGACAGTAATAAGCTTATTTATGTGATTAAAGTTCATAATATTAATAAAGGAATAACATTTACCAAAACATAGACATATTTATCCGTAGCAACTGCTATCCTATTATCATGGGACGAAGATAAGACGTCGATACATGATGAATTCTCCACCAGATGAATGTCGGGTTTCATGATATTCATCGTCTACCAAAGACAGTAAATTGCTCCTTGAACCTGGCGACTAATAAGCCTCCGACTAATAAGGAGGAAGCTAGCCACCAATACCGTGAGCTGTAGTGTCTCCGAATCGTCCGATCGGAAATGAAAAAGAAAATTGTGCACGTCTCGGCTGACGGTAAAAGGCAAGAGGAGTAAGATATTAGATTGTTATGTTTTTAAAAACTATCGTATGACCTGGGGCGTCGCTAAAGAAAGAAGGGGGGGGGGTGTGGAAGGGTTGGGGGATGTAACACCCCCACCTATCAAGATATTGTCGGTGAAATAGAGCTGCAGTCGGGAAAAATGAAGGGGAAAGGGAAAGAAGAAAAAAAAGAGAAGAAAGAAAGAGAAAAAAGGAGGAAGGAGATGAAAATTGGAAAAGAAAAGAATAAAAATGAAAAGAAAAGAAAGGAAACGAAAGAATATGATACTGTACCCTAATTTTTATGATTTTCAGGTGAATATCAACCAGACAAGAATCTCACATAACAGCAAATAGGGTGTAGTAAAATGTATGTACTGTATATACTTTCCGCGTCTCAAGTTGTTTTGGGGACACTGACTAAAAACTGATGAATGTATTATGTTTCGTTGTAATAGTGCAGTCAGGCGCGCCGGAAGCAGTTTGGGATTGGGGGGGGGGGGGGGGGGCAAACATTCCAGGGGGCTCATCTTCCAGGGGCAGTGACGTAACGAGCAAAAACGTTTGGAAGAAGGGGGGGGGGGGGGGAGAAGGAAAATCTGCATCACCACCACTCTTACACGTTACATGCAGGCCCCGCGGAACGTTTTTTAAAGTGGATTATTAACGATCAGGTAGATCCTAAATTGGCGTGGGGTCCAGGGCCTGAGCCCCGGTAGGGGGTCAAGGGGCTGAGCCCCCAGAAGCTCAGGGGTTTTAGGCATTAAAATCATGGTCAGATAAGCATATTTAAATACCTTATTTGTGACACTGGCAGGCCACTAGTTTGAGGAGAGTCCAAGGAACAGAGCCCCCGGAAGCTCGTTTTTTTTAGTTATTTAATAACGGTCAGATGAGCATACAGGGGACCGCCTTAGGGCCCTAAATAGAGTCCGGAGGCGGAGCCCTCGTAAGCTCTGGGGTATGAGGCATTTTATTACGGTCAGATGAGCATCCAGGGCCCCGCCTTAGGGTCCTAAGTTGGGACCGGGGGCGGAGCCCCCGTAAGCTCTGGGGTATGAGGCATTTAATTACGGTCAGATGAGCATCCAGGGCCCCGCCTTAGGGCCATTGGTGGGTCCAGGGGACAGAGCCCCCGAAAGCTCGAGAGTTTAGGTATTTAATTACGGTCAGATGGGCATACAGGGGACCGCCTTAGGGCCCTTGTGGGTCACTTATTTTTTCTCTCTCTCTTTCTTTCTTTTTCTCTGTAACAAACTTTTTCAAAAAGTGAGGGGGGCTTGGGCCCCCGAGCCCGGACGTTCTGCAGACCATGACACAAAGGCTTGTAAATAAGCATATTTTTCGCCCGACTATAAATTTGGGAATTTCTAATTTTCCAACAAACGCATAAAAAGGTATGATAAAAAAAAAATGGAGAAAAAATACCGGAAAATCATGTCATTTCAGCAACATTTGTAAATTACTGGTATCGAATAAAAAATACCCCCCCCCCATCAGTACGCCAGCGTTCAGGGGCTCATGAGAGTCTCACACCTATAACAAATAACAGACACACTTTCCCATTCTCTCACAATATGTCCACGATATGCGCGTATCGCTATTATAAAAACCTCCAATGATAAATATAGGTAGCCTGCGCAATGTTTAGGAAATTTAATTCCTGTTAACTTTCTTTTTCTTTGAATGGAAATTTATATGTCATTTAATTCAGGTTGTTATTATGTTCTTTTGGGTTAAAATACAAACCATCTTTACTCCTTTACTGCTTTTCTTTTCTTTTTTGAGGGGGGGGGGGCGTTTTTTGGAGGGCAAAAATGCGTTTTGCCCCCCCCCCCACTTTTTTGACTGGGGGGGGGGGGCAACTGCCCCCCCTGCCCCCACTTCCGGCGCCTATGAGTGCAGTTTACCATTCCATGTGCTTCCTGCTTTGAATTTGAATTCTAAAGTTTGAATAAGCATGTTTTTAGTATGACAGTATTACAGTAAGGCTAAAGCGTGTAACTAATGTATGTAGAAAGAAACATGAACATGAATGTTGTGCATTTTCATGGAAGACAATTTTAAAGAGATTTATTAAAAGTAATACATTTCATTTCTATAAGTTCAGCAGGTACTTACGTGGTGATATTTTGTACAATAATGGTATTTAATGTATCATATTGACAAGAACCAATCACGTAGGGAGTAACAATATGATACATTAAATATCAATAATTTATGTTGCCTTTAAATTCAGAGAATGAAACACACACTGGGTCTCTGCAGTCTGCATGCCCGAACCCATGGACGAATTATAGTTAATAAAAGCTGAATATTATTATTATTATTTAGGGTACGCGTATGCATGTTCCCTCCCTGCGGGCCCCACATATGCATTAGAATGTCAAGAGCGTGGAGACGGTGGAGCATACCTGGTATATACAGACTAAGAAAAGACAGGGTTATCTGAACCAGGTGTGAAAAGGGTATAGGAATAGGACTATAAAATGAACTCTCGTAGAGTCCTAGTAAGATTTGTGGGTACTCAGAATGAATAGGAGTACACGGGTTGGTGTGTGTCATGTGTGTATGCCAATGTGTAGATAACAATAAATTGTGTGTAATTTACTGTGTAAAAAGGGATTTTTACATTTTTTTTTCATTTTCTTCATAACTTTTGTGACTTTAACCTTTCAGAACCAAAATATTTTCCCCTTTCCCCCTAAAAGAAAAATACATCCAATCTTTTGTAATTTCTCCAGATCTATTTAATTTCATTTTTAAACTTATAGATATGTGTGAATGCCAAGCCATGACACATGGAGTCATGAACTACTACTACTATATACAACTCGGCTATAGGTCAAAGGGGTTGTCTCCGAAATTGCAGCGTCTTTGAAAAGGGTCTTTGCTCATCATTCATCGCTTGTCTAATGTCGTCTACAGGAAAAAGGCAAAGAACCGTGGAAAGAAGATGGTTGTTCATGCTGACAGGTTAAAGCCTTATATGCGAACCTCTTCCCTTGCCTCGTCAGGCGCGTAGCCAGGGGGGGGGGGGGGCGGTGGGGGCGGTCGCCCCCCAAAACGCCGGCCAAAAAAAAAAAAAAAGAAAGGAAGAGGACGTAGGAAGAAAAAGGATTAAGAGTCGACAACGGTACAACGAATCGTCTTCTTTCTCTAATGAAACGTCAAAAGAAACTGAATTTAGATAAGGATTAAGAGTCGAGAATGGTACAACGAATCGTCTTCTTTCTTTAATAATCTAATAAAGCTAGCTTCAGAGCTTCCGCGCTACGCGCGGAGGCAGGGGAACTTGATTCAAACAAAGATTAAGAGTCGAGGACGGTACAGCGAATCGTCTTCTTTCTCTAATGAAACGTCAACAGAAACTGAATTTAGATAAGGATTAAGAGTCGAGAACGGTCCAACGAATCGTCTACTTTCTCTTATAATTTGATGAAACCTCAAAGCTTTCGCGCTTCGCGCGGGAGGGGGGGGGGGGGAAACTCCCCCCTCCCTGCACCCTCCCCCATAGGGAGCGCGCTACGCGCGCTCTGTAAGTGATTCGCACGCTTTGCGTGCTCACTAGTACTACCGCCCCCCCTAAAATGAAATCCTGGCTACGCGCTTGTGCCTCGTGGATTGAGAAACTTATAAGTCAGCAAGTAGACCACGCTGAGGAGAAGAGTGGAGAATCACAAGCAAAATACCTCATAAAAGATGTTAAAGGTAATACATGTACATGTACAAAGTTTTGGTACATATAAATTAAAAGAAAAGAAAAGAAATTTGGTATGGGGTAATGAGTTTGGTTCAAATGAACATATTGGAAACATATGCGATTTTACAATATTCAATGATCGTTGTAGCGGTTGAAATCGAGTCTAAAGTGATGAAATTGTAAATAATAAACTCTTTATGTTGTATAGCTCCCTCTCAAGACTGATTTTACTTTAGCATTAAATGTGTCTTGACTACAATCGACCGATTTGCTATTCCCGTTTGGAAATTATATATCAGAACTGCATATTCTGAGATTCTCATAGTCACAGCTACCATGGAATGGCCTTAATCGCTATTTGAAATTTACCGGGAGTAACGGTAAATTTTTGATTATTCAATTTCTCGAAAGCAGAAGTGTTTCAGGGACTAAATTTTCCGGTGCTTATAATACATCCACAGGGGCATCCAAATATATCAAAACTTTTAAGAATTACTATCTATCCATTTTTCAAAATTTCCCAAAACTTTGCATTATCTTTAATACATGAGAAGCAAATGATTTTACAGAAGAAAGGCATTTCAAGTCCAGGTGTTATAAAATTAGAAACTTAGCAGATACAAGACAACTGAAGCCGAAGGGGAGATGTTGCAAAGTGAAGCGAACAATACTGTACAGCAAAGATGTACATTATTTACCTTACTTTGTTTAAAACAAGAAGACGGCCCCCTCCCCTGGTGCTCAAGAGGGGGGGGGGGGGGGGGAACAACAACTATAGTGCTCCCCCCTTCGCTGAGCGAAAAATCGACCGGCGCGATTAGTGCTCTTAATTCCCCCCGAAAATAACGATCTGTGCGATTTTCAAATTTCCGGGGGCTAAAATGAAGAAACAAATTATGCTCACTACCCTCCCCCCCCCTCCCCCAACACTGAGCGAAATAATGGTCGGCGCGATTTTCACATTTTCGGGGGCAAATACGAAATACTATACAAATATACTTGTTAAATTTGATTGATTTGCAGGAAAATGAGAACACTAAAAAGCCAATAATACCAAATTGCACTTTTAGCTTCTCAGACCGTCTGGTCCTGCAGGTGAAGTTCAAAATTATTTCACGCTTCATATAAAATTTAACAGGTAATAAGACTTGCCCTCGAATTTATATACAAAACATAACAAAGGTGTGTGCCACGGGCAACGGGACACAGGGTTCGAACTTACACAGTGCAATACTTGAGCTTAATGATGAAGGAGGTCAAAAACTTGGGGGGGGGGGGGCATTTACCCTTGATTTTTTTAGGGGGATGTCCCCCTGTTCCCCCTATTATTGACGCCCATGCGTTGAAGTATTAAGTTGAAATCTCAATAATCCTTAACACCCGAAGACACTGTAAACTACACAAACGGAATTGCTATCATTAAAAAAGCATAAAATCAAATCAAATTTATTTTTATTTTCCATTAAAAAACATGTTACAATTATTGTTTCTCCACAATTCATTTCAGTCATGTTATAATAGAGGTCGAATTATGCATAGGCCTATACATGCAAGCGCAAATAACTCCTTTTATGTATAAAAAAAAAATGCAAAAACATATAATATAAAACTTAATTTAAGCATATAACAGCAGATAATTTAAGAAAAGATAGATAGAAATATATAATTTAGACTAAAATATGTGTGATTCATTAGTTCAAGACGAAGTCGTTTACTCTGCGTTTGAATTGTCTTACTTTCCCCCTATTCTTATGGTTAATGGAACATGAGAGTAACCATACAAAACAAAAATCAACCAAAGGCAATTATGGTAGTTTTGTCCGTCACCTATATGACATGATTGAAATGTGCATATTACTTAATCCGAAAATGATATTTTTTTTAATGGGATGTATCGAAATTGGCCTTGGGTTGATTTACAGGTTATTCCATAAATCAGAGTTTATCATTTTTATATATCTAAACACAAGAATAATTATTTCATACTTTTGATGTGCGACCATTAATTTGAAGGGAAATTATTTGATGACATTGTGAAAATTTTCCATGTCAGACACCAAATGCCTACTGATGCACCAGGGCCAGTACTATGAATTACTTAAGTTATGTATATAGCCAATGCCACTTACCTTGCAGCTATAATTATAGCTCAGTTAGGTTTTGTAAAGGCCCAGTTATAAATGAAAATCCACCATCCAAGGAAAGCGTAAGCATGATTAGATATATATCAAGTTTAAATCTCAAATAAATTTCAGTCCACAACATTTTTCAATTCAGTTTATTTGATTATTTCTTTAAAAATATATAATACCAACGAAATAAAGCAATTTGAAGTAAATATACGAAATGACATATGACAGAAAAACACAAACACATACATATATAGCTGACATGAGAAATACAAAAAGGATTGATTTTAGTGGAGGTGACGGTAAGCCAAGCTACCATAATAATTTTGAGGAGGAAAAAAAAAGCATAATTATTGAACTGCTTTTGTTCTTTTACGAATTTTGCCCAATATATTTCAAAATCACAATTTTTTATTGAGGTAAAATTGAATAGGGCTATTATAAGTTTGCGATCCAATGACTTGGAATTATCATCAAATATAAATTGAAACCGAAGAAAATTAAACAATTTAAAGTATTTATATAATTTCGTATCATTTCAGAGATAGCATACGACTTCAAAACTGCAAGTGATTATTTTTTTCAATCTTTTCCACTATTACATAATTTTTTTTTTTTAATTGACTCTCATGAAATTATAGGTCATTTCCACACCATCTGGTTCTACATGTACTTCGTAACGAAAGGGAACGATAGTGGGTTGGATAACCTTTTTCAGCCTCTGAAATGGAGAAAAACAAAATGAAGAATTATTGTTAAACATGTTGAAAGGCACAAATGTCCACACACACACACACACAAAAAAAAAGGGATTTCATTGTAACGCAGCAATGTGAGGAGTGAAGCCCTCCCCCCCCCAAAAAAAACATGAAGAATTGCACTGGAAGAAGAATGGTTTAGTAATTCTTATGAGAGTGAATTTCACTATTTATCTGACATCATGGAGTGGACTTCAAACGAAACGAATATGGCTTCTCTAGTACCACTTTGAGGTTTGAAACCAAACTGTTCCTTTCCTACTTCATTGCCAATTTGAATTTTGATTCTGTTTAGAATGAACTTTAAGAGCAACTTGGTTACATGGCTCATAAGGCTAATTGTCCGGAAATCTTTACAAACACATGCCTTAGGCTTCTCTGAAATCTGCACGTATAACCCCCCCCCCAATAAAAGAGAAGAAAGTGAATTTCCTCCAACAAATAAAAGTCCAGGCCTAGCCTATATTTCGTATCTACTAAGCATTTAGAATTATATTTTAGGGGAGGGGGTGCACATATTTAGAAAATTCCCTAGGAGGCAGCATGAGAAAAAATTTGTGTCCCCTTGGCTTCCTGTTTACATCCCTGAGGCACAACAATGCCAAACAACAACAACAAAAACAAAGAAGGTGCATTATTTTTGTCAAACCAGGCGCACCCGTTGCTCAAAGGGAAGCCGTATTCCCTTTGAGGATCAGCAATTATAAGCCCTAAAGTCCTGTTCATAATCTTACCGTCATAGTTGGCCCTTCACCTTTGATCATGTGGTAGAAGATGGAGTAGACCGCTCCTGCGGGAATGCACACCATCGACGAGAGGGTCATACAGAAGCCGAGCCCGTCGGCCCAGCTCGGGTAGTCAGAGGAATAGGACAGCGGGGCCCAGTACACTATGTTGCCGATCCAAACGAGCTGAGAATAGAATGTATTTTACACGATTATTTGACAAATCTTTTGTTACCCTCTCTTCAAATTGGTTTTAATCACTCATGTGTGAAATATGCATCATATGAGTTCCATGAAATGAAAGAGGAGGATCTAAGCTTACCAATTTATGTGTCATTTATTAATTATAATTGTGATTAAGTTATAGTAAAAAATTGTCGGTTTCGTTTTTTCTGGGACGCACTGTAGAGTAAAATAAAGAGAAAGTCAAGTCCTGCTTAATTCGAGGTTAAATATTCATTGTGAGCTTTCTTATTTTTTTTAAGGTTGGAAGCGTATCCGGACACCTACCCCCTGGACATCAAAACCCTAGGGCAGCCACCACCTAGGACGACTACCCCCGGACAACTGCCCCCTAGGAAAACTACTCCCTAGGACAACTACCCCCGGACAAATACCCCCAGACAACTACCCCCGGACAACTACTCCCGGACAACTACCCTCTAGGATAGTTGTCCGAGGGGTAGTTTTCCTAGAGGATGGTTGCCGTAGGGGTTTTTTTCCGGGTGGTAGTTGTTCGGGAGTAGTTATCCGGGGTAGTTTTCCGGGGGTAGTTGTCCTAGGGGGTTGTTAACGGCGCGTATGGAACCCTAAAAGACTTTGGTTCCTCGAGCACCTTATTCTATACTGCATGCAATTACGATGCGTCGACTAGTTTACTAGTTTTGTATCTAGTGAAAGAGTATTTTAACTCGCAATATCTCTTTATAATATTGTTTGAAGCTCAAATATTCATTGTAGTATAGCAACTTGGAATCCTTAACATACAGAGCAAAATATATCCTATTGATTTCTACACTTTAAATGTCAGTAGAATAAGGGCCATCTATATTCGGAGAGATATTTACCAGAGCAATAATAGGAACAGTGACTGGCCAGCAGATTATGTACCATTCAATTTGTTGCCATCTCAGCATCTCGGCAATGTCCCGGGAGAACCTTCTAACTCCTTTAAACAAAAGAGGGAAGAAAATTACGAAGTTACACATTCCTTTCAATACTTTGATAATTTGCGATAATCTGGAGATGTAAAAAATGTTACACTTAAAACTAGTTTTCATACTCTCTTTAAAAAAAAAAGTGAATTTTCACTCTATTTTCACTTTCTTGGGAGTGACGTCCGTGATCACTTGTTTAGGAGTGAAAATCGATTGAATTTAGAGTGCTCTCTAAGAAAAAAGAGTGAATGTTCACTCTATTTTCACTCCATTTTCACTCTCCAGAGGAGTGACGTCCGTGATTTTGAAAATTCACTCTTTACGTTGTGACAGTGACTGACCAGCTTATAACGATGTACCATAAAGTTTCTCCATCTTAGAATCTCGACAATGTTGTATGAGAATCGTCCCATTACCTTAGATACACACAAAAAATGTAAATACATTAATACAAAATTGAAAAATGGTCGAAGAGATACATGCAACATTTATTTCTCTATTGCTATGATACGCAGGTTTTAAACATAAAAAACACTCCACCCTTGTCTGTCTTTAGCTATTTCCTTCATCTTTCGGTATGTATCATTAGCTTTGATACCATCCAACACCATTATTCTTTTCCTTGCCATCGATCTCATTACTTCCACCCCTCCCTCAATGATATCTTTTGATCAGGAGTCTGTATCATGCCGTAGAGTATGTGTAATCCATTTCTTCAGTTTCTCCTTCCATGATGTTTCAATCTTTCGCTCCTCCCCCACTCTTTCGTGAGACTTCACTTTGTAACTCTATTGACCAAACCTATTTCTGCCACACCACGCATCCCCCGCAGCCACATTTAAAACGTTTTGATGTCAGTTGTTTCATCATTCATGCCTCTGATCCAGTAGCTTACGCAGGATTTTTCCAGGGGGGGGGGGGGGGGTTCAACCCCACCCCCCCCCCCTGCGTACGCGCCTGCTCTGATCCATAGAGTAGCAGACTCCAAACAAGTTCACATTTATTTCAATACTTTGATAATCTTATTATTGCCCTAAATGTCATTACCTAAAAAAAAATTGGGTACGATTCAACGCATGTACCAAAATTGGTGACAATTTGCCCAATACTGGTAAACTCAAACCCAACAGACATACATGTTCCATTTTTTGTTTACCACAAACGGGTAAAATTTCGCCTCACTCCTTTAGGAATTTACTCTTCAATTTCAACAGTTGATAGTGACTGTCCTTTACTGCTTTTTTCTTCTACAATATGAATAACGAAACATGATTTGATTTGATTTTATTCAGACAATATAAAAATATATACATGTCTTGGGTTACAAAACAAGGTTTAGAAAAACCCATACAAGTTTGCATCCCAGATATGGACAGTAAAATGGCATACATAATTACACAGTAAATACTAATACATAAAATATCGAAGTACGACATAGGTTATAGTTCAATATAAATACAACAACAGAAATACAAGTTAGAAATTGCAAGACACTTCTATTTTAAAAATCTAGATTGAGATGTTTTACCAGAGCCGATTTAAAGGTATTTAGCGATTGACTGTTTACTACTGTTTGTGGGAGTTGATTCCATTCATTAATTGTTTGGGGATAAAAGGATTTCATATAATAGTCTGTTCTGGCATATGGAACGTGCATCTTAAAAGTATTATCATTTCTTCCTATTCTGTTCGCTCGTGTGCACCTATTTACTTCTCCTACATTAATCAAGTTATTTACAATCTTATAGTAAAAAACAAGTCTATGGTACTTTCGTCTATTTTCTAATAAATTCATTTTGACATTTTGTAATAACACGTTATAACTCGTAGACCAATCCTTACACATCATCCTTACGTAACGTTTTTGAATACGTTCAATCCTCTCTTTGTGTGTGTTTCTATAGGGATCCCATGCTGTACAACAATATTCTAAACGTGAGCGAATTAGTGATTCAAAAAGACTTTTTAAAATAGACTTTGGACAATTAACAAAATTCCGTCTTATAATTCCCATGATCCTGTTACATTTTGTATATAAGTCAGTGCAATGGTCGTTCCAATTTAAAGAATCATTTATTACAAGACCTAAGTATTTTTCAGACTTTACATTTGTTAACTCCTGTCCATTGAGAGAATAATTATATGTTATATCGTGAAGCTTTCGAGACATTTTCATAGTTTTACGCTTTGACACATTAAAGTCGAGCATCCATGTTTCAGACCATTTACTTAAAACTTCTAAATCATTTTGTAATATCTTGCAATCATCTACATTGAAAATTGGACGGTACAATATACAATGCTCCTTGATCTGCAAAAAGCTTTTGATACAGTTAATCATTGCGTCTTATTGAAGAAGTTACAACTAATGGGTTTTGATAAGGCAAGTTTAGATTGGTTTAGATCCTACTTATCTAATCGGCACCAAGTAGTGGCCATTCATGATATTCGTTCCAAACTAATGCCTATAACTTGCGGTGTTCCTCAGGGAAGCATTTTAGGCCCAATTCTATTTTCAAGTTATATAAATGATATGTGTATTTGTATAAAAGACTTCAAACTATTATTGTACGCAGATGACAGCGTACTACTCTATTCAAATCCTGATCCTAAATATATTGAGGAAAAGCTCAGTGAACAGCTGTCTACGTGTGTCGATTGGATGACTGATAATAAGCTTTCTTTACACTTGGGAAAAACAGAAAGCATTTTATTTTGTTCTAAAAGTAGTTCTAAAAAGTCATTTGAATTCAAAGTGACACACAATAATCAAGCAATCAAGAGAAAAGAGTCTGTGAAGTATTTAGGCATTGAGTTGGCTAGCGCAATTTCATTTTCATCTTTAGTAGAATCAGTTGTAAAAAAAGCAAATTCTCGTCTGAAATTCTTGTACAGATATCAAAGTTGTATGGATTTAAAAGCAAGACGTACACTCTGTTTTGCTCTTATTCAATGTTTATTTGACTATGCTAACCCTGCATGGTATAGTAACATAAACAAGTCAGATCAAAAGAAGTTGAAGATTATACAGAACAAAATGGTGAGATTTATCAACTGTTCTGGTCCAAGAACTCATGTTGGGTACAGCGAACTTTCTAAAGCTGGTTTTCTTGAAGTCGACCAAAGATCAAAACAACTCGTATTGCATCATGTGCATAAAATATACCATACTAGGTCGAATCATTATATTCGATCCAACTTCGATCTTGTTACTGACGTACATGATTATAATACAAGAAATAGACGTTTCAACTTTAACTTACCTGAAAGAGTAGGTAGTATTGGAAATTCGTTTTATTACAATGCCATAAAACATTGGAATTCCCTTCCCAATGGTGTAAAAGAAATAGGAAACTATGATCATTTTAAGAGGAAATTAAAGGAATACCTAATACTTGACAGTCAGAGAAGAGAAGTGAATGACATGTTATATGATTGAAATTTTTATTCTTCTGTCGGTTCATACTTTTTCATGTTGTATATACTTATGTTTTCGTACGTTATAGAATTTCTACAAATTCATCATTATTTTCCTCTTCTTCCTTCTCCTCTTTTTCTTCTTCTCCTTCTTCTTTTTCTTCTTGTACTTAATATCATTTCTATCATCAGTTTAATGTTGTTATTATTATTATCTTTAATAAGTAGTTCTTTTAATTTTCTTATCTGTCTGTAAATATTACTATTTTAACTTATTAATTTTATACATGTCTGTAAGGGACCCCACTGGAAATAAGCTCTCGAGCTTTCGTGGGTTATCCTGTTCAAGCTGACTTTTTTTGATCTGTTATTATTGTATATTGTTGTATGTTGGAAGCTTGTCGAATAAAAATCAATCAATCAATCAATCGTCCGCATATAATCGAATAGTTGATGAAATATTATTAGGCATATCATTAATGAAACATAAAAACAATATCGGGCCTAAAATTGTTCCTTGCGGAACGCCTGATTTAACTTTGATCCATGAAGAACATTCGCCATTTATAACCACCCTTTGATATCTATTCTGTAAAAAATTCATTATCCATTCTAAATTTTGAGATCTTACACCATACATTTCAAGTTTTGTTCTTAAAAGGTCGTGAGGTACACTATCAAACGCCTTTGCAAAATCAAGGAAAGCAATGTGGCCGCTTGAACCAGACTCCATGTTATAACTCCAATCATTAATTGCTTCTATAAGTTGTGTTTCACAACTTCTTTTTTCCCGAAAACCATGTTGATTGTCACATAGTATATTATTTTCATTAAAATGTTCAATAAGACGTTTACAAATTATGCGTTCTAAGATCTTGCATGTAATGGACGTAAGAGATATAGGGCGATAATTACCCGGATCCTGTTTGTTACCCTTTTTATACAATGGACATATATTAGCTTTTTGCCAATCGGCTGGCAATACACCTGATGACAAAGACAGATTAAAAAGTTTACAAAGAGCAGGTGCCAATTGTTCTGCACCTTCTTTCAACAAACATGGGGCTAATTCATCGGGGCCTTGCGCTTTTGAAATGTCTACATTCTTTAACAACTTTAAGACTTCAGCTTCGGTACATCGAATATCCTCCATAATAGGAGCATTACTATTTGATTCGGGCTTATAAAGTTGCAACTACATGCAACTACCAGGGCCCTATTTATATCATTATTTTTCAACTTCCAGACAATTCAACGCCGCGGTCTGCTGACGCCAATAGCAATGTTAACGATTTATTGAAGAAGGCTCAGGACTAATTCGGGATCAGGGGCAGTTAGCCACAATTCAATGTTTTCATTTGTCCAATATACAGTATACCTTCAACATGGATAGTTGTTTCGCTCACATGTAAAGTTAAGGCTCATCCACAGTTTACAAAGAACATAAATATGATACAAAACATGCATGGTTAAATTTGGTGATGATAAAGTAATAGTCATACATAATAATGATTTAAATTGGGTAATGGCTTGTTTCGTTTCCCTATATCTGACCAAATCAAAGAGAAATTTTTACCATAAAACCATCCGATGGCGATGCTCTCGCAGAAACATATCCAAATGATAGGGAAGGCACTATCCCCATAGACACTAAAGAGCATGACGACGTAGAAACCACCCTAAAATGTAATCAATAATAGAAAAAATATAACAATCATAATCATAATGATGATGACAATAAGCAAATATTAATCGACTTCGAGGGTAATGGTATATTATTAATGACTGCTTTGAGGGAAATACTTGTTTTTATACGCTCAAGGGAAAACGCCTCGGGCAATAGCACAATTTTAACCTTCCCTTGAGCGTATAAAAACAACTATTTCTCGAATATTAAAGCAGTCATTTATACTTTTATATGCCCCCCCCAAAAAAAAAGAGTCAACTTATGACACCACCTTGGCCTTTATCTAGTTTATCTGCACGGTTGTTTTTTATGAGTGTATCTTTGAGAGTAAAGAATAAAAAATAAAAAAGCTTTTGTCGTAGATGAGATTCGATCTCTTGCGTTCAAACGATGATATGACTAAAATCACCGCCTTAGACCGCTCGGCCATCGCACACTAGTCCAATACTTAGCAGTTTTTTCTGATGTATACATTAAAATGGATTGAAAACGGCTTCGCGTGCTGGATGCTTCGCGGCAGCTCCATTAAACGGGCCCTTCTTTTACTTTTGCAATGCATTGGCACGAACTTAGATCAAGATCTACCGGCAGATGTTTTTTTTAAAAGTTTATTTTCGTCTTCATGTCAACAATGCAAGATAAAATTGTCTGTAAGATCGATCGAGATTCAATTGTATTGAAATTACCGACCAATTCTTCGCACGCGTACGGTATCCTCGATCGATCAGACCAGTTTGTAGCATGTGAACCTATGGGTATTTCACCAAGACTGAACTATAACTGGGATTTTATAACTATTATTTTAGAACTATTACATGGGTTTGGAATGTTACCGGGAATTTTACAGGAATAGTTAAAGTATATGAATGTAATTTCGACCAATCAGATGGCTGGATTTCTTAAGTGAGGTATATAATACAAACTATCATCCTCTCAGCGCACTCCTCTCAATGCAATCAATGAAAGGAGATGAGTCAGATAACTTCATAAACGACATCAAGTATATATACACAAGACTGACAATATAGAGGCATCCAAGTCCATCTAGAATGGATCCCCTCTCACTGTGGAATACAGGGAAACGAAATAGCGGACCTTCTCGCAAAACAAGCTCTAACTGAAGAGATACAAATAAATAACAAGTTATGTTTGTCTGAAAGCAGTATTGAAAGTAGAACTATACAAGAGTTGGGAAGAAAAATGGCAAAATTACAATAAAACAAACGTAAGACCTTTCAAACCAACAATTCAACATAACTTTGAGAGCACCCTGTTTACAGACTGCGAAGTCATAATTCGCAGGCTCAGACTTTGCAACATAGGACTAAACGCAGACCCCTCAAAAGTATGAGTATCACAAACAACCCAACCTGGCCAAGCCAACCAAAATTGTAAATACTGTAACACCCCTGAAACAATAACACACTATCTGATGAAATGTCCGAAATATACAATAGAAAGAGCAATGCTGATAATGGAAAGTGATATAACGAGCCCAAACGAAATAATGAAACTCCTAAAATCAACAGAAAGTGCGACCCAGAGAGCACTGATCCGCTTCGTTCGTAGAACGAGGCGTTTTGAGTGTTCCTAATAGTTTTTTTTTGTTGCACATATCGCACGACAACCAAATGCCCTAAGATGTTGATACCTACTTTGATAGAAAATAAGGTTTTACAAAATGGAAAAATACTAGAAGAGAAAAGGTAAGAAAGAGTAAAGACGGATTGAGGACGGTAAACCCCAAACAAGAGACTCTGGAGATCTACCCCAGAATCCTCTCACCGGCACCAGAGTTGCCTAGGCCAATGATGGCCGAGAAGATTGCGCAATGTACCGCGCTGGTCTGGCAGAAAGGTGCCAATTGCGGTGAGGGGTTTTTCATGGACTAGTAGATCTGAGATTATATTATCCAAAACAAAAAAAGAGAAGAGTATGAATTTACAAATAGTATCAAAAAATAGAAGAAAAAAAAAAAGAAAAAAGAAAAGTGAAAGGCGTAAATATTCTAAAAAAGAATGAAACACCGATAATATCAAACAACAACAACAACAACAACCTAGGCGATGATAGTGTGTTTACATTGCCCGAGTAAAGGAGGTTAATATTTGTTTTATATCCCACATCGGCAATAAGGTCTATTTAAAGTGAATTTTACATATTTAAAAGAACTGATTCTGCAGACAGTTTATCTTCAGCTAGATTTTACAAAGCACAACGCGCATACGTAATACAGTCGATGCGCGCTTATTTGACATTGACATTGACATTTCGCGTAACCTACTTTCCTACGCTTATTCAATGGGCAAGTGGGGCAGCAGCAAACAGTTACGGTACAAAAGTCCTATCGCAGGGAGATACTTATCTATCATTGATCATGTGACCTCGTTTAGACCAATCAGATTGCAAGATTCTTAGTATGCAGGATATAATAATAATATCGAAAATAATATCGCTAGTGATATTCGTTTGTCTCGCAATGTGGTCAATAAGGAATCTAAAAGATCACGACGTTTCGTATGCTACTGCGATACTTCGTCAGGTGATAAAAACTATTGTAAGCAAGGGTCTTTTATACTTTACGGGAGGACCGGCGGAGCGGTCTATAATTCGATCGATAATTGGAACAATAACGCCCAATGCCTATTGGTCGACGCACACGGTGATCGACCAATCACCAAGGCCGCTGGCCGCATACGAAACGTCGTGATCTTTTAGATTCCTTATTGACCACATTGCGAGACAAACGAATATCACTAGCGATATTATTTTCGATACTATATCCGCAATGAGTAATATATTTAGCATTATAATAATAATATTGATAAAAAACTACTACCACTGCTACTTCTACTACTACTACAACTACTACTAATAATAATGATAATATCATTATAGATAATCCTCGTCGTCGTCGGCGTCCTATAAGTCATGACTGACCCTTTGTGACCCTATATATAATGAAGTTCCAACCAATTCTATCCTGGGCATAGCGATTAGCTGTGCAGATGTTCATGCCAGTAATCCTTTTTATTCCATGAGCTCATCGAACCTTTGGCCAACCACGTTTCCGTTGACCCTCAACATGACCTTGGGTAATGATCTTCTCCAGGTTGTCACCCTCTCTCCTAGAAATGTGTAAAAATACCGCAACTTGTTCTTATCTATCTTCTGGCATAGGGTGGCTTCCGCTCCAATTTGGTTCTTGACAAAATCATTTGATTTATGAGCCGTCCAGGATATCCTCAGCATCCTCATCCAACACTACCTTTCGAAAGCATGGATTTTCTTTCTATCTGCTGCTCTAAGCGCCCACGTCTCTGACCCGTATGTAGCGATTGGAAAGACCAGAGCAATCATCATATGAATCTTGGTGTTCCGTGAGATCCCTCTGTCTTTCCAGATGTCAGTAAGGCTTATGGCAGATGATGTAGCCATGGCGAGACGTCATCTCATTTCTGGTGAGCTTCCACCACCATCCACAATCACAAAGCCTAGGAAGTTAAAAGGGTTGACTACTTCGATGTCCTCTCCATCAGCTTGAATATGATGGTAATATTTTCCTCCACATATCATAACCTTTGTCTTCTTAATAAGCATCAGAGCCGGGGTAAGCACCATGGTCAAGTACCATGCATGGTGAATATGTGCCCTATGAAAATATCCAATATCATTAAATTTATCATTGGTAGTATCATGTCTCCATTAAATTATTTACTTGACCACTAAATATCTTTACGTGTCGATATCTTACCTGAGTTACCATACTGAGGCCAACCAGGAAGTTTAGAAAGCAGACTCCCAACACGAATACCTCTTTATAATACCCAATCCGCAGCCAGGTAGGGAAAAGATCCAAGACAGACGTGATGAACGCCTTCACCATGACGAGCTAACGTAGAAAATGGAGGATAAAAATAAGGTTTTTTAGTTAATGAAATGGGGAATTGTTGGTTGTGTGTTTAGGGAGAAAATTATAAGCTATGCTTTCTCATCCACATGGTCTTTTGCCGACACTATCAAAGTATCAAAATATTACCTGAATTGAGCAGAACGAAGAATACTTTTTTTCTCAATTTTTTCGAAAAGGTTTAAGATTATTAAAGGAATAACAAGGCTCAAATTAAGCGGATGAAAAAGGTCGAAACGGTTTAAAGGTTGAGAAAAAGGTGAAAAGATTGAAGGTCGGAAAATGTTGAAGAAGTTTAAAGAAGTTGAAAAAGGGTTGGCCTTTTCGGCCAGTACAGACTTTACAGTTGACAATGTTGTCGAGGTTGAAAAGGTTATCAAAGTTAAACATATTTAAAAGGGCGAATGGGAAATAAAATATAGGTCTAACTATTAGGACATTAATTAAGTATAGGTAAAGCAAATGCAATCTACAGATAAAGATTCTCGATCGAGTCTTTTTTAAAACAAATATCAGGCATAGATTGAATTCAATTCTGTTTCAAATCAATACATTCTGAAACCTGCTTCCGGTACAAATAATGTTAAATGAAAACAGTCGAATTAAAAACATTGAAATTTAAGGATTTTGGTATGATGATCCACAATGTCTTTCTTATAGCCATTTCGTTCATAGACATTAAACTCGCAAAGGCTGATCCAGAGGGGGTCAATGCGGTCCAGACCGCTCTGTTTCCTTGTCAGAGATTTGTAAGCTTAATTTTTGCTACACATCATGATAGAAAATATGTGATGATTTTTGTTATTGCTTGTCAGATCTAGGTATTAAGAGTAAAAAGGGCAGTAAAGGCATTCTGATGATTCTGACGCCTCTAAGGGTACGTTTATGCTCAATTTTGAAGGCAGAATGAGCGATTTGAAACGCTCATCGTAATCGCAGTTCCACGGTGTACTGTAAATGCTCTTTTCTCTGGCTCCTCCAGGCCAGATTCATGCCTGGAGGAGCCATACTAAGTGCAGTGCAGAGTCTGCACTGCGCATGCTACGTTGACCCCATTTAAACGCGTTTACAAATGATTGTGCGTTTATGCTTCTCCAGAATCGCCGATCCAAAACACACTTTTTTGTGAGTTTACGATCGGCGATTACGATCGCCGTTTTTCTGCAATTCTCCAAAATGAGAAAGGACGCAACCGTGTTTTGAACTAAACGCGTAACAAATGCCTCATTCTGGCCAGAAAAAGTTGAGCATAAACGTACCCTAACTCTTGTCAGAATTCTGACCCCCGCCATCCCACTTTGGCCAAGTCCTAGTCCAGCCTCTGTACCGTTTCCGTGGCGCGCGCCTAATCAGCTGATCAAATAACACACCCTCAACGTGGAATGTAGACCTAGCCGTTCCACTCATACCACTATGAATATGGCGGACAAAGAAAGCTGACAAAATATACAGTTCCTCAGGTAGACAAAGAAACATCCCTTCACTGCTATTATGTTTTCTGCGATTCTCCAAAATGAGAAAGGACGCAACCGTGTTTTGAACTAAACGCGTAACAAATGCCTCATTCTGGCCAGAAAAAGTTGAGCATAAACGTACCCTAACTCTTGTCAGAATTCTGACCCCCGCCATCCCACTTTGGCCAAGTCCTAGTCCAGCCTCTGTACCGTTTCCGTGGCGCGCGCCTAATCAGCTGATCAAATAACACACCCTCAACGTGGAATGTAGACCTAGCCGTTCCACTCATACCACTATGAATATGGCGGACAAAGAAAGCGGACAAAATATACAGTTCCTCTCCATAAGCATAAACGTACCCTAACTCTTGTCAGAATTCTGACCCCCGCCATCCCACTTTGGCCAAGTCCTAGTCCAGCCTCTGTATCGTTTCCGTGGCGCGCGCCTAATCAGCTGATCAAATAACACACCCTCAACGTGGAATGTAGACCTAGCCGTTCCACTCATACCACTATGAATATGGCGGACAAAGAAAGCGGACAAAATATACAGTTCCTCAGGTAGACAAAGGAACATCCCTTCACTGCTATTATGTAAAAAGGTGTAGAACAGGTGAATATGCATGTGACACCTGTTCTACACATTTGTACACAATAGCAGTGAAGGGATGTTCCTATGTCTACCTGAGGAACTGTATATTTTGTCCTCTTTCTTTGTCAGTCATATTCATAGTGTACCCCGATAACGGACGGAAATTTGGGGGGATCGCGTGATCAGTGGAAGGATCGCACTGTGTGTGGGATCGATGCGTGTGATAGGAGAATCAAAACAAAGAACGGACTGAAACTGGACTACCCCAGTCCTTGATCCTTCCTCGATTACCTGAGAGTTTAGCCCAATCTTTAGGACCGCTAGGAAGAAGAAAATTGCCGAGACCCTTGATGCAGGCATTGCAGCAAAAGCACGCGGAAAGACCTCGAAAAATAGACCAGGACCTGAAGTAATCAAATAAAACAAAACAAATCAGATAGGAGAAAATAAATGATTTACTGCGTATGTTGTAACGAGGGTGCCGATGAGGGATTCGAAGTTCACGTGGTTTGTTTCATGAAACGCTCGATTTAAGTAGTGCACATTTTGCGTGAATGAATCCGACGACTGGGGTAATGATATCTTAGAGACGGTATTACGTATTAAGCGCTATATAAATCCAAATTAATGATAAAAAAGAAAACGAAATAACTGATACAAATATAGAAAATGATAATTTATCAAGCGGGAGGGGATAAACATTTTGAAAATGTTCCTCACCGCCAAGATGTATCATTGGTAGATTAATGTAGATTAAGCGCTTTGAGAGGGCCTTCGGTCCTGAAAAGCGCTATATAAAAACTAGCTATTATTATTGTTATTATTATTAATGTGGTACTCAGTCGCCCACAACGTATTTATTTCAAACGTTCTACGAGACAGAATGGGGGGGGGGGGGGGAGGGAGAAAGTCCTCAAACTCCTCATAATCATCGGTTTTCGCAAGCAAGAATAAAATATACATGTTTAAATGACGTTAGTAATACCCCCTTGTTAATTAATAACTTGCAAATTCAAGAGGGAAAGGTGTACTAGTTGAATAAGGGCCATTGTTAAATATTTTTAGATGTATAAGCTTGAATATGGCACATTTTCAAGAAACTTAGATTGGGACGAATACATTTTCACATATCTACAAAAGTTGCAAACATAAGGGTATGAATAATTTAGTTGTTAACTGAATATATGAAAATATACCGGTAGCAGATTAATACAACCTCTCCTCCCACCAGTAGGCGAGTGATGCTAGAGTTATGGTTAAGGTTAAAAGGTGGGAGGGGTGAAGCCCTCACCCCTCCACACCACCAGTAGGCGAGTGATGCTAGGGTTATGGTTAAGGTAAGAGGGTGGGAGGGGTGAAGCCCTCAACCCCTCCCCACTAGTAGGTCAGTGGTGCTAGGGTTAGGGTTAATGTTAGAGGGTGGGAGGGGTGAAGCCCTCACCCTTCCCCACCACCAGTAGGCGAGTGATGTTAGGGTTAAGGTTAGACGGTGGGAGGAGTGGAGCCCTGAACCCCTTTCCCACTAGTAGGTCAGTGGTGATAGGGTTAGGGTTAAGGTTAGGGATGGGAGGGGTAAAGCCCTCATCCTTCTCCCCACCAGTACTAGGTCAGTGGTGCTAGTCTGAGGGTTAATGTTGGAGAGAGGGAGGGGTATAACCCTCAACACCACTTCCTCACCAGGGACAGCGGTGCTAGTTAGGGTAGTAATGCTTACACTACTCTTACCTGCATCAACGGCTTCAATTACTGGGATTTCCTCAGTGGTCACTACGAAGCCAGAGAATGAAGAGACGATGAGAACACCGTAGATACTTGTAATCACATTTAAGTAGGCTACGATCATGCTGTCCCTAAAGACAATCAATAACACAAAAAATAGCCTTGAAGATAAAAATGAGTAATGATCATACAGGTCAATTGTGAAAGAAACAAGAAGCAACTGGGAAAGGCTGTTTATGGTGTACAAGAGAATTGATGTTTATAATAAACATAATAAAAAGCTTGTAATGATTAATATCAGTAGCAGATCTGGGGTTAGGCTTTAGCAGACCTGCCAACCTCTGGAGTTCAAAAACTGTATTCTTTTATCCCAAAAGTTGTATTCTTAAAAATGAACACGGACTGTTACGCGGATCAATGCCTCTTACAGTTCCTACATACAGGAAGATTTTTTTAAAAGGATCGTTGGTTGAATATGCATGACTTTGTCACGATTGGTGTGTTCAATGAACCAATGAACATCCCCGAATTGCCGATGTGAGATGCTCGTAGGATACTTTTTAGGACAGAATGGGCATTTTGCCATTGAAAATGGCACACACACAAACACAAAATACAAAAAAAAAAAAAAAAATATATATATATATATATATATATATAACAAAAAATGTAAAAATAAAAAAATTTGAAAATCGTATTTTATTGAGGAAAATCGTACTGTCGTATTTGCTTCTAAAAATCGTACTAAATACGACTAAATCGTACTGGTTGGCAGGTCTGCTTTAGGAGGGGGGGGGAGGAGGGTGGGGGAGGGGAGGGAGGGGGGAAAAGTTGATTTCCATTTCTTCAAGGCCCCCTCACCCCCGAAAAAATCGAAAGGACGTATAGAAATGAAAGCAAGAACCCTCATGTCCCATAAAATCCCCTCCCCAATGCTCCTCATTTATTTTCCTAGAACCGCTTCTGATAACATTAATAAAAAGACTCATTTTGCGAAATATCACACAGAAATCGGTTATGGAACTGCATTTAAATATTTGGTCCACACCTTTCATCTTTTTCTTGTGTTCATCATATAAGACGGCGTTTTAAGAGCGATCCTTTTCATGAGACACTTTCACTATGATATTCTTTCAAACTGACATACACAGAATGATAAAGCTCATAAATATTTTTCAACTTTTCGAACACCCAACCTTCTATTTAAAACATATTTCCCTTAAAGACATAGACCGATAGTGGTAAAATGCGGTTCAAGGGTTTCGGGTGCAAAATATCCATTCAATATTGGCTTCAGAGGTTTAGATACTTCAACCTAAATTCGCAACAAAAACAAAACACAGAAATATATGCCCAAATGTTCAATGTTGGAGTGCATTCGTGATATCTATCCAGGCCGGATCGATATGATAATTTACCAAATGTATCAATTAGTAGGCGATTTCCTGGCAAAATTTGTATCATCACGTACTAGTTAAAACATATTCTTTCACATGATTGGGAATACGAGCTTCCATTTCATTTTTTGAGAGGGTTGCGTTTCCAAAACTGGCCTATACCTTTAAGACATACCGGGTAGAAATCGAGACAAATTAAAACCATAAAAACTGAATGAACGTAGGGCAACCATATCTGAATTAAACATACACTATGTTTTTTTCCCGCAGCTAAGATCTTATTGCAATATATATTAATTCCCTAGAGCGGATAATAAAGGTCATTCATCCGTGTTCTTTTCCATTATTTCCTCTTCTCTCTCTGTCTCTCTCTATCTCTATAGGATCATATCGTTAAGCAAAAAAAAAAAGATTAAGGAAATCAGTAGAAAAAAAAAAAATGAATGAATAAATAAAATGGATCCGAGCTTACTGGGCACAAGGTTCGTGGTTCGAGACCCGCCGCGGCACTAATGTCCTTTGGCAAGACATAGATAAACTTTTGCCATACTCAACCCAGGTGATGTAAATGGGTACCTGGCAGGAATCAATTCCTTGAAATGCTAGAGCGCCGTAATGGCAGCACAGCTAAAGCCGGGGTAATAATCTCCAAGTTCGGAAGCGCTTAGTGGTCGTAATAAGCGCTATATAAAAACTGATTATTATAACTATTATCCGAAATAACAGATCATCGATCGCAAATTAGTTGGTTTGCCGCCCAAAATTGCAAAAAAAGAAAGAAAAAAGAAGAAGGTTTTTCAACGGTTTCCGGTTGTTCTGGCGTGTCAATTTATGGTTTCTATCCTGACCCCTAAACATACTTTTAATATTACTACATACATTACAGCTTTCCTGTAAATAATAACTAACTTCCGGTTATTTTGAGAGACTTTCGGCCTTTTTGGACGCCATCTTGGATCTCCCGATTTTCTGGTAGATATTACCTAATGTAAGTGGTATAAATGGATTCTTCGAACCCTAAAACTAGGTATTGATACCAGAATTGAATCTTTAAGATAATTATATCATGATTTACAGCTATTTGAGGCATGGGTGGCCGTCTTGGACGCCATTTTGAAAATCACCACTATCCGGGTGCTGAATTTCTTAGATTGTTAATATGTTGTTTCTGATGTCAAACACCACCGGAAACCGTTGAAAATCCTTTTCATGCCGCAGCGGTTGGGGGTCTAACCATATATTGACCCGACTAATTTGTGATTGATGATCTGTTCATTGGCGGCCATCTTGGACGCCGTTTTTAAAGTAACCACTTTTCTGGTGTCCGATTTTCTTAGATTGTTTATAGCATGTTGTTCCTGATGCTACTACCGGAAACTGTTGAAAGACGTTTGTTCGCTACTTTGGTTGGAGGTTGGGGTATCTTTTATCCCGATTAATTGACCTGAATTTATGCTTACATGAACTTAAATGAAAATTTAACCGTCTTTTTCAAATACCTAGTGCCAAAACAGTGGAATATATGAAATAAAGGTAATATTTGAAACAATGGTTTCATGAAGAATATGATTCATCCAATGCGGTTGAAATAAATATTTTAATTAGGCCTATTAATCAGTTACTGGTCTACTTACTGCTCCACGAAACTAATGGTTTTTGCATGGAGGTCCGGTGCTAGCAATTCAACCAAAATCAGTCTTAAAATCTAATAGCTGATCGAGCAATTCCGAGTTTGCCTTTAATAGTGCCCGCTGCTTTTCTTTTCTTGCCACGAGAAGAGAATATTACAAGCAAGTGTTTTTGTACCAACCTATAGAAGTTGTAGTGAAATTTGTTGAAGCTTCCGAGGGCTGTGTAAGCACCCAGTCCAATCGAAAAGGAATAAAAAACTTCTGTTCCAGCGGCTATCCACACCTTTACAAACCATTTGATGAAGAAAAAAAAGAGTAAAATGCTCGTCGATTGCTATGTATTTCATGTGATGTTATTGTAAACTGAATGTAATTCAGCTTTTGGGTCGGTATTTACAGGTTAACCATTCAACAACAACAACAAAGTGGACGGAGACCAAAACAAACACACGAAAGAAAAAACAACAACGAGTAAAACAAAACAAAACAATGAACACACACGTTAAACAAAAAACACCTTAGGCCGCCATCATAGTAAAGCGTCGCTTATATCGGCGGTCTCCTGAACTTTTTTTCCACAGATAGTTAGGATAATACTTAAAAATTCATAATAACATATTATAGAAATAGTAAGTTCATTAATATATGTATATATTGTGTTAATCGAAATTTGAAATGGAGTTATATTGTTTGCATATTTGTATTATACCTAACGTTTACATTTTCTTTGTTATTCAGTCATTATATTTTTGGGAAAATGCAGATATCAAATCAAAATCTACCGGCTGGCAGAAGGGCGTTAGCGCGCGAGCGACTCGAAAACTATTTTTTGAATTATTCGCATTTAAAGATTTGTTTTATGTTTAAACTGCTTTCCTTCCCGAAAATTGGTTTGAAACTTAAAAGACTAATATAAATGTTATTGGAGAACACGCCCCAACTTTTTCTCGGAAATAAATCAGTTTTATGATTTAGCGATTTAGTGCTAACACCCTTCTGCTTAGGGCTTTATTTTTTACCTGAAATTCGAGCCCTACTACCAGACAGGCGACAAAATCATGATTTAAAATGGGAGATTATTTTGCCTAGTAAATTCAGACACGGTTAAGGTAGCGTTGCATTTTTTACTCGTTCTGAGCTTTACAAAATATTGGAATGACTAGTTTGAAGGCAAAGTTAATTTGTATTATATTAAAATAAACAAAACCTACAAAGTTAATGGTTAATGTTGTTGCTTTTAAACACATTTACCTTTTTTCTCAAGGTAGATTCATTAATGCTCAAGATCACCTCATATTAACGAGTTAATGGTATTTATATATGTTCAAGGAGTTTCAAGTACAAGATCTCTCGCATTTATCCTTATATATATATGTTCTTGTCAGAATAAACAAATGATTAAAAAAGAATATATATAATGTTTACATATATATATATATATATGTAATATATATTATAGAAAAATACAAGAAATAATGATGCTCCGTAGACGAAGATATTGTTCTACAAATTGTCGCTCTTAGGACTTTGTCAAGTAATGATTTTATTTTAGGAGAATGAGATGCGCTTTATATATTGATGCATAACAATACAATTTTCAAAGTCAAATAAATTAGTCAAATTCAAATGATTACATAACATGGGAATTAGAATCCTCTAATAAGAGAGAAAACACGATAGGAAATACTTTCGCGAAATCAACAGATGCAATTATTATACAAGCTTTGAAGACCGTTTACCTGTGGTCTTCCAAGTAGATATATGTTGGGGTAGAGAAAAAACCGCAAACCATCATACGCTCCTGGTAAAGTGACCCCACGTATAAAAAACGCGGCTAGTACGAGGTGTATAAAGGGAACGGTGACATAAGCCATCTGCAAATTAAAATAAGTAAGAATAATAATTATATCACATCTAGTTCGGTTTTAACAATTTTACACTCAATGTGGTCATAAAGTGTGAATTTCGATACAAACTTTCCTTTTCATTGTTCATCATCATCAACATCATCACCATCACCGTTTAAACAAACATTTTATCATCCACCCCCGGGCGATCTTGTTATCAAGCAAGTGCTTACTGTGATAGCCCTTCTTCTGCAGAATTCTTCATGAATAATTCTTGGTAGTGTCATCAGTTACATGTTGTTTTAATGTCAACATTTTTTCATTATTACACTTTGTACACGTTCAAACAATGTTGTATCGCTGAAATATAATTTAATTTGTTTGTTGCACAAGACAATACATTTGATTTAATTCAATATAAAAAAGGGCAAGTTGAAGAAAAAAAAAACATGATTAATTTCTGATCGAAATCACACGATAAAAGAATGATCATTGGTATTACAAATAAGAAAACAGAACAAAAATAAGTAATATAAAAATTATTTCTCGCATTTACTGGTCGAATTATGAATTGAGTGCACCTTTTAAAATGAATGTAGTGTTTTAATCACATCAAGCTATTTACACTAGTTTAACTACAATTAGACTTGCTTAAATTGTTATGCTCACAGCCAACAATAAAAACGGAAATACTTATTCATGTTAAGATAAATGAAGCAAATGGGTAAGTAGCAGGACAAATGGAGCTAAAAAGCCGGGATATTTTAGCAGTAGAGCGGTGTGTTTATAGCTCATAGTGTGACAGAGATATTCGTTGTACGAGGACCCACTATATAATAATAATAATAATAATAATAATAATAATAATAACAAGTCAACGTAAAGCGTAGCATCCCCTCGAAGGGTACAAATGGCCTAGGCTATATACGTCAGAACAAGTTACCTCCATTGGACTATACTATTTTATTACTAGGCAAGGAAGTTGATCCCATTTTCATATATCTAATTAGGTGTTTTTGCATATTTAATGAGCTATGACTTTTCACCTTTGACCTACATACTCCGAAATCGAACTTAGGCTATACATGTATTTTGATACCATGTACCTTCATATTAAATTTCATTAAAATTCGTCAAATATTACTCAAGTTATCGAATAGAAACCAGATTCGCATATTAAATGAGCTATGACCTTTGGCCTTCATACTCCGAAATCGAACCTGGCTGTGTTTTGATACCATGAACCTTCATATCAAATTTCATTAAATTCCGTCAAACATTACTAAAGTTATGGATCGGAAACCACAGTCGCATATTTAATGAGCTATGACCTTTGACCTACATACTCGTAATTGAACTTAGGCTGTGTTTTGATACGATGTACCTTCATATCAAATTTCATTAAAATTCGTCAAACATTACTCAAGCTATCGAATGGAAACCAGATTTGCATATTTAATGAGCTATGACCTTTGACCTACATACTCCGAAATCAAACTAAGGCTGTGTTTTGATACCATGTACCTTCATATCAAATTTCATTAAAATCCGTCAAGCATTACTAAAGTTATCGATCGGAAACCAGATGTGTATTTTTTCGCATATTTAATGAACTGTGACCTTTAACCTACATACTTCGAAAGCGAACTGAGGCTGTATTTTAATATTATGTACCTTTATATCAAATTTCATTAAAATCCGTCAAACATTACTGAAGTTATCGATTGGAAACCAAATTTTTTACGAACGGACGGAAGGACGGACTACATCGGTACTATATCCCCTCCGACTTCGTCGGCGAGGGGATAATAACCTTTTATTTACCCAGGGTAGCCACTTCAGTTATGAAACTGCTCTTCCAGCGGGCCCTGCGTAACATAATATGTTATTACTACCCTTCTCAAATGTAATATGCTGAGCTCCTAGCTAGAAGGCAGAAGGTCCCATTGTTATACATCTTTGGTATGACTCGGCCGGGGTTCGAACCCACGACCTCCCGCTCATGAGGCGGGCGCTCTAACCACTGAGCCACCATGCCCGGTATTGTTGTCATTATTGTTGTTATCCTCTTTCTCTTCTCTTTCTTCTTCTTCTTATTATCATCATCATCGTCACCATTATCATCATCATCATTATTATCATCATTATTATTACTATTACTATTATGATGATTATTATTGTAAGTATCATTATTGTTAATATTATTGTAATTATTATGAGCACAATCAGCATCATCGTCATCATCATTACAATACCAAGGACTGGACTGTAAACGAATCATTGCCATTTCGTATTTTGGGGGCCCTTTTTTCGTCATAAAATTACAAACAAATAAACCAACAACAAACAAAAAATATAAAATTACCTTGCCGCTCCATTTAACTCCCTTCCAGAGGCCAAAGTATATGAGCGTCCATGCGAGGAAGAGGGTTAGGGCAAGATGCCCAACAATACCTCCTACGTTATGTATCCCGTCTATCCCTGTTTGGCCTAGCACCTTGATTCTAGGAAAGGAAAATGACAACTGATAAAACTAGAGCCCATTTTTCATTTCACTTCATCTTTATTTCGTTTTGGCTATCGAGTGTTCCTAACATTCACTAATTTCTTGACACTCCTTTATCTACTAAGAAATACGAATTTGTTCTCAAAGTACACTTTAATTCAAAGAATACAGAAAATAATACAGAGTTATCCTGACGGAAGCGTTAACAACTACAAAATCAGTTTGTGGTATCACTGAGACTGCAAGGTAACATCAGTTCAATTCATTTCGGTTTATTAATATCAACATACACAATGAACAATGCAGTCGTCCAGGGACTAATAATGCAATGTTTACATAAAATATGCATAAAAACTTAAAGAAATTTGTGAATGTTAGAAACACTCGATATTCAAGATGAAATAAAGATGAAGTGGAGCCCCCCCCCCCATCATGTTCTATTTTCCCAGATTTTTCTGCCATATCCTGCAATAGACTTAACAAGTAAAACACCAGGATGTGGCTTTAGACAAAGATGTTGACTTTACTAATTTTCAGACAGCAGCGGTTCTAGAGAGGGTCTAGAGGGGACCCTTCTCCCCCCAAAGCCCCCTCAAAGTATTGATTATAAATGAATTCACGCGAGGCACATGTAGAAAATGAATGCAAGGGCTCCAAGCTTCACCCTCCCCGTTATTCTTCTAGTTCCTCGCCTGATAGAGGAGAGGGGGGGGGGGGGGGGTGCGTGGTGACTGCGCCCCTCAGAAAATATGCCAATCAGCTTTAACAAAAAACATAACTTCAACCGGAGCCCCTTTGTATACTCTAAATGGACATCCGTTGTGTAGGTGCATTCACGAACTGTTCCGATCTAGGCATATTTTGAGTTTCATATCGGATATCACATAATCCAGACTTTATTCACAGACATTCAGCGATGCTATATACATTTTTTTTCTGGGGGATCCACAAACTACAAACAATGCTTTTTAGTGGAGCCCCCCATTTCCTCAAAAATCAAGAATTTCTTGTAATGAATTTATTATGTGCAAAGTGTATTTGTATAGTTACCAGAACAAATGAATTATGTATGAAAAAAAAGTAATACCTTTGTTTATCTTTCTGTTGGGAATGAAATTAATATGAATTGAATTGAATTTTGCATACATCTTTTCTTAGCCAAATGGTTCTGACCAGGGCCGTTTTAAGTGAACGGATTGTAGAACACAAGGTAGAGAGTTCGAATCCCGGGCCTGCGCTAATATTCTTTCAAAAGATGTTAATCTACAGTTGCCACTCTCAACCCAGGTGTAAATGGGTACCCAATGGAAATCAGATTTCAATGTTATGGTGTACCGCCCCAGGAGAGGAAAATAAATAAAAATAAAAATGAGCGCTATTTACTTTTACGGGTCGGCTCTATAAACCGGGGTATTAATCAAATATCGAATTGCCATGATACATGTGCATGTATCTAAGTGCTATATAATGTAAGAAGTCATTATTAGGTGATACGTACGTAGACGTATCACCTTTTGATTTCGTCAAGATTTTTATTATTAGGTGATACGTATGAAATATACGTATCACCTTTTGATTTCGTCAGATTTTTCTTTATTATTTATTAGGTGATACGTACGTAGACGTATCACCTTTTGATTTCGTCAAGATTTTTATTATTAGGTGATACGTATGAAATATACGTATCACCTTTTGATTTCGTCAAGATTTTTATTATTATTTCCTATTCCTATTATTCTTATTATTCTTCCTCGATTTTGTTCGCAGGACATCTCAAGAATGGCTAAAGCCATTATCATGAAACTTGCAATGATGATAGATCTTAGTCTAACTTAGAACTGCTTGACTTTTCATAGACTCAACGTCATCATGACGTTATCCAGACGCCATTTTGTGAAAATCAACTTATGATCATATCTTCATGACGGAAAGGTATTTCTCTTTCATAATTATCATGATTAAAATCAATATCCGTCCGGTCAATTTCGGGTCAATAAACGTGCGCAAATGCGCGCAAATTTTTAAATGCTCCAAATCATCCCAAATATTTTTTGCATACGTTTCAAGCCATATGGAGCATTTGACAAATAATCACTCAAACGCGCGTTTTTTGCGCGTTCTGGCATTTTGCAACATATAATCGCCGAATTTTCTCTTTCATCATGTTTGACACATTTTTCCAAGCATTTTGATAACATGTTCATCTCTTTATCACTATTAATAACGGAATGAGCGTCCGTTGAAGATAAATTTCCGCGCCCGCGAGGTCATGTATTACATAGCATATATGGGCAAAAACCTGCCTATAAAAAGTACATCGGGATGAATAAGGACTGCCATTTTTGTTTCATATTTAGATACAGTATGAGTCGGAGATATGATTTCATATCTCATTTGGCCATTAAATGCATCTAGACGTCATCATAATGGCCCTGGAAGTCAAAATACAAAATTGCATATTATGACGTCATTATATTTATGGGCAATTTAGTGTATTTCTCATAATATTGACTGATTTTCTTCGGAATTGCGGTATCTTGTAGCTAAGGCAATTTCCCACAAGATCAGTGTACACTGATTTTCATTTTAATGATGTCATGATAGTAAGGAATTCAATTAAAGGCCACATGTCAGAATTTTCTTAATTTGCGTGTTATGTCTATGGAAGGGGAATTTTGTTCACATCATGAATCTACATGACATTTATCTTTGAGCACTATCTAGCTTATTTGTGCTCTATGTTCTCCCAAATTTTGATACGGTGTAGCTAAGAAAATTATCTACAAGATCAACGTACCTCATTTATCATTTTGATGACATCATCATAGTGAAAATTTCAATTAAAGGCGACATTTCAGAATGTTCTTATTTTGCGTGTTAGACGACTTTTTCTGAAATCCTGATTCTACAAATCTCTATCAAATACCAGAAGGGGGCGCTATACCACTCTTAATCATGGTCATCAGGTTTTAAGAAAAAATATGAAAGATAATATATTGTTAAATCATGTATTGATTTTGGTCAAATATATGATTTACAGTAATCGTAAAAATGGAAAGTTCCGAACTAGTAAAGAAATATGTAAGGCTGTAGAGAACTCAAAAAAAGTTGAACATGAAAAAGCAAAATTAAAGGACAAACTGCCAATACATTATCAAAAATGGGAAAATTTTACCCCTTAAGGCACCCCTATTTTCACGAAGTGACGGTAGTGAGGAAAATCGTAACGCAAAGTAAATGCAATTTTTTTTCATTACCGTCACTTCGTGAAAACAGTGACGAAATGTTGTTATCATGGGTTATGAAGCAGCACCTTCACCTTATACTTTTTGTTTATATAAGAAAATCTTTGTTCAGATTGCTTAATTTATATTGAACTAATTAATTTGCATATTATGTTGTAAAAATTGTTCCTTTTTATAATGTTGTATCCAAGTATTACCGTCACCTTTTTCTTTTTTAAAGGAATTGGAGCACATTCTGTACACTTGTTTGAATGAGTACTATATTAGTTTGGATACTTATGGAAAATATTTTTTTAAATATGTCTGTGTTTATAATGAAAAGGACAATGTACTACATGTATGTTTATACTGTAAGAACAATTGTGTTCCTATTCATCATCTTGTATAATTATGAAGATCTGAATAAAGGCAAATTTTTTTTTTTTAAATAAAAAAAAAGTCAGGGAATTTCAGTATAAACTTTTACACAACATCATATTTTGTAATGATAAACTGTATCTTTTTGGATTAACACAATGTATGTTCATTACTTATTCATGAACATTATCATTATATCATCATCGGCAGTTTCGGCACACTGTCATGATCGTAATTCAAGAGCCTAGCTATTTATACTAGACTATATTGAAGGCATTTTTCTCAATTATATCTCTCCCCTCTCTCTCTCTCTCTTTTCTCTCTTGCTCTGTCCCCCTTCACCTAGTCTTGTTCTGCCTCTCTCCTTCTCTTGGTCTTTCTCATCTTCATCTCTCTTGTTCTCTCCCTTTCTCTTACACTTTCACCCTCTCCCTCTCACTGTTTCCCTTTCTCTCTTCCTCTCTTGACCTGTCTCCTTCTGTCTCTGCCTCTCTCACTTTCTCTACTCTCTCCCCTTTCACTCTGCATCATCTCAGCTTGTCTCATTTATATGTATAACAATTTAATCCAAGGAAATTCGAGGCAATTTCTATCTTTTGGCTATTCACTGCCATGCATAGTGATACTAACAATCGTTTCTAGATTTAACATCACAAATGTTGGGTTATGGATGGGTACAATATTAATTTCTTACTCATATTTTATATTAAATCAGGATTAAATAAATCCCTTTGTACATTTTGTAATATTTATATAAAAAAAAAGGTGTTTTGAGCTTGTTTAGTATAAGTAAACAGTTTAATCCTCTATCAAAAACCTGAAGGGGGCGCTGTGCCACTTTTAATCATGGTCATCATTCTAATATCGTCATCACTTTCAAGATCAGTATTCACAAGAGCTTATTTATGTTAGAAATATGGAAAGCATTGTTCTCAATTGCATCTCTCTCTCTCCTCTCTCTTGCTCTGTTTCCCTTCTCCTCTCATGTTCTGCCCCTCTCGCTTGTTTGGTCTGTCTCTGCATCTATCTATATCTCTCTCCCTCTACTCTTTCAGCCTCCCCCCTCTCTCTCTACTCTTTCACCCTCTCTCTCTATCTCTCTCTCTCTTGCCTTGCCTCCCTCTTATTCTGTTGCTCTGTCTCCCTCTGCCCTACACAGTTGAAACTTGACTCATGGATAGATCAAAATTGGAGAAGTATTTTATAACGAAAGATGAAATCGTGAAAATGCGTTCTTCATTATGTTACACATGAGCATAATTACGTATCACCTAATTCGTCAAAGTGACGAATTAAAGTCTAGTTATTTATTTATTTATCAGGTGGGCTGTATAACGTACAGACCACCTTATAATTTCGTTAGAATTGCCTTTATTATTTATTTATTTATTTATTTATTATATATTTTTCTTATTTCTAACCACTTTTTTGTTGGCAAGATAACTTGAAAATGGCTCAATCAAATGCCTTGAAATTTGGCACACATATGTATAGGCATATGTACAAAGTACAATAACGTTTTCAACATTGACCTTTACTGATGACGTCATCTAGGCGCCATTTTGCAAAATTTTACGAAAATCAACTCATGATCATATCTTCATAACCAAAAGGTATTTCTCATTCATATTTATCATGATCAAGGTCAATATCCGTCCGGTCAATTTCAGGTCAAATAACGCGCGCGTGCGCGTACGTCCGCGCGTCAATGCGCGCGCAAAATTTTGAAAAGCTCAAAATCGTCTCAAAATCTTTTTGCATACGTTTTAGGCCATTCTAAGCATTTTATAAAAAAAATCGCGCACACGCGCATGCGTGCGCGTTTTCGCGCGCAAAACTATTGCACAACATAGAATCGCCATTTGTTTTCTTTCATAATATTCCACATATATTTACAAACAAATTGATACCACGTTTGTCTCTTTATGGCTATTAATAACGGATTGATCGACCGTTTAACAAAAATTTCCGTGCGCGCGAGCTCTTGTAATACATAGCATATATGGGCAAAAACATGCCTATACAAAATCCATTGTAGCTCTTTAGGATGCAAGGTGACCCCAATTTTTTTCATATTTTAATAGAGTATGATTCGGAAATATTTGTTCATGTTTTTTTTTACCCTCAATTAACTCATGACGTGATCATAATGGCCTCCGAACTCAAAATTCCAATTTACATATTATGACGTCAGCATATTTTTGGATTTTTTTTTTGTATCTCTGTAAATATTGATTGATTTTCTTCCAAATTTTGAAATGTTCTAGCTGAGACAATTTTCTACAAATGCAGTACTATTATTTTTCATTTAACAAAGGCATCATGGCGTATTTTTGCGATTAAAGGAGGCATGTTAATTTTTCACATTTTGTATTCTCCATGGGACATGACTTTTTCTCAAAACTCGATTCTACATTCCCGTCTTTCGCGAGCAATATCTACTTTGTTTTAGCTTCATTTACGCTGAACTTCAAGTGTGTTGTAGCTGAGACAATAAGATATCTCAAATGTGCCCTTTATTTTGTCTCGATTTTTTGTTAGATCAGCCCACTAATACTTGTTCCAAACAAGTATTACAAATCTAGTGTTATTTTTGTAATTATTATGTTTTTTATTGTGATTATTATCCTTATCATGATTATTATCGTTAATATAAATTATTATTGTAATTATTATAATCATTATTATTGTTATCGTTATGATGAATATGAACATGATGATTATGATGACGATTAGTATAATTATATAGTATTATTATAATTGTTATCATATCATTATTTTCATTTGTATTATCAGCATAATCTACAATGGCAGTAGTGCAGTATAGTACATGTAGAAGTAGACCTTATAGTAGAGGTATCATTCTGATCATTATTATTCTGATTATCTTTTGCAATACGTCTAGACAATAAACTCATGACAATTGGCAATTGTCACGAAACGTTGTCTTTAAGCCTACCATTAAATGCATCTGGTTCGAATTTTGCTTAGGTATTTGGTAATGGATGATTTAAATGGTAAAAATGAACTGGTGTCCGATTCATTCTAGTTTTATTCATTTGCATTACGTTTTATTCATTCACGTTCTAATGTTTCTGACTATTTTCAAGCAATATCTTTTTTGTCGATCATAGTTCTATGTAGCTTGATATCTCACGGTAATTTTGAGAGAAAAGCAATGCAAGCAATGAATTCTGAATTGCAGCGACAATCGCGTTCGCCTTTGCTGTTCTTCAATAATATTTGACAAGCAGTATTAATTAATTTTTCAAGGACTCATGATAAATTCGTTTAACAGTTGATTACCCTCGGTTGGATCTTTTGTTCGGATTATTTGGCGGGGAAAATAGAAGTGAATGTATTATTATTCTTATTTGTTCATCGTCTCTACGATGCTCTTTGAATCAAAAACAGCTTTTAGTGTTAGGCTTCCTGAAAGAAATTTCAATTGTTGTTAAGAAATTTTTGGTTGCACTCTGTAGATTATGGTGATGTGTTTGATCTTTTGTTCAATACAAGATCAAACACATGATGAAAATCTACTGGCTGCATGCCAATAAGTTCTTGACAACAATAAAAAAAAATGTGAGCTAGTGCTATTCGGTGTGGCGTACACATGGCAATCACACGGTAGATAAAAATATGATCATCAGTACTGGGTCAAATAAATTAAATAGAACTAAACCTCTCTCTCCCTCTTCATCGCCTTACTTTTCTCTCCCTTACCTCCGTGTGCATTTGTATGCCTCGATAATACAGAAAATAAACAATAAGATTCTTCCTCTTCCCCTCCTTCCTAGTACATGAAGTAGGAGTAGTATTAGAAGCAGTATCACACTAATAATGACAACAATTATTACTAGACTTTAATTCGTCAGTTTGACGAATTAGGTGATACGTATGCTAATGGTTTACATAATAAAGAATGCATTACACGATATCATATTATTTTATGAAATGCTTCATCCATTAAGATCTATCCATATGTCAAGTTTAAATTGTGTCCCCTTGATCATTATGGATCTAGGGAAGATAGATTGAAAAAATATGACCATTGACCCTGCGCAGTAACCAGTTGCACCTTTGATTCTAATTTATATCATGAAGAACACATTTTGACGATTTTATCTTATTCAAAGAAATGAAAATGTAATTGATAAATGATTATCATCATTATGATAATGATGATCATGATAATCATGATGAAGATCATAATCATGAGCGGGATCCTGACATCTTATTGAAAAAATGAGGGGTGATTTAGATAGCACATAGTCTTAGCTATAGCATACTCAAAAATCAACAAAATCAAAGCAGAAATAACGGCGATATTGCTCGCAAAAGACAGGAATGTAGAATCCAGATTTGAGAAAAAATTATCTCCCTCAGGGATTACACGCAAAAAGTAATGGATTAAGTGAAAATAGGGAAACACTAAAGTAAATAGGGTTGTTTATTACATTATTTGCGATTCTACGTGTTTAAATAATCCAAGGAGATGGTACAGTGAAAGGTCAAAAGGAAAAAAAAGTGGAGAAAAAATTGTTGGAGACACCCGGACTCGAACCCGGGATCTCAAGGTCGGAAGTCAAGTGCGTTACCGATATACCAAAACATTTCCCTTAGCGATTACACGTAAACGAAAATGGAATTCTAAAATCCCACTTTGCAAGTAAAATATGAGCATGATCCCGGCATATGATCGAAAAATGAAGTACACATTGGAGATAGCTCATTGTCTCAGCTACAACATATCCGAAGCTCACCGAAAACAAAGTTAAAAAAACGGAGATGTTGCTCGCGAAAGACGGAAATGTAGAATGCAGTTTTGAGAAATAGTCATGTCCCATAGACAATACACGCAAAATGTGAAAAATTGACATGCCTCCTTTAATCGCAAAAATACGCCATGATACCTTTGTGAAACTGGACAAATATGTACACTGCATTTGTAGAAAATTGTCTCAGCTAGAACATATCAAAATTTGGAAGAAAAAAAATCAATATTTACAGAGATACAATCAGTTTTCCAAAAATATGCAAACGTCATAATATGCAAATTTAAATTTCGAGTTCGGAGGCCATTATGATGACATTATGAGTTAATTGAGAGTCAAATGAGACATGAAATCATATTTCCATTTCATAATCTATCCACATATGAAAGAATATTGGGAGTTTCTATCTATTCTGAAGAGTTACAATGAATTTTGTAAAGGCATTTTTTTGCCCATGTATTGTGGATAAAGATCACGCAAATCCGCGCGTGCTGTCAACTTTGACAGACGCTAATTGCGTTATTAAAAGGTGAACAAATTATCAAAATGCTTGGAAAAATGTACAAAGTACGATGACGTAGAAAATACGGCGATTCTATGTTGCAAAATGCTAGTACGCGCAAAAAACGCGCGCGCATGCGCGTGAGCGCGATTTTTTGTCAAATGCTCTTTATGGCCTGAAACGTATGCAAAAAAAATTTGGGATGATTTGGAGCATTTAAAAATTTTGAGCGCGCGTAAACGCGCGCACCTACGCGTACGCGCATTTTTACGCGCATATATTGACCTCAAATTGACCGAACGGATATTGACCTTGATCATGACAAATATGAATGAGAAATGGCTTTCCGTTATGAAGATATGATCATAAGTTGATTTTTACAAAATGGCGTCTAGATGACGTCACGATAATTTTGAGTCTTTGAAAAGTCACGCAGTTCTAAGTTAGACTAAGATCTATCATCATTGAAAGTTTCATGACAATGGCTTTATTCAGTCTTGATATATCCTGCGAACAAAATCGAGGAAGAATAATAGGAATAATAACTAGACTTTAATTCGTCACTTAGACGAATTAGGTGATACGTATGATAATGGTTTACATAACGAATAATGCATTACACGATATATTATTTTGTAAAATGCTTCTCCCATTCATATGCTTCTCCCATTATGATCTATTCATATGTCAAGATTAAATTGTGTCTCCTTGATCATCATGGATCTAGGGAAGATAGATTGAAACAATATATGACCTTTGACCCTGTGCAGTAACCAGTTACACATTTGACTCTAATTTACATCATGAAGAACACATTTTGACGATTTTATCTTATTCAAAGAAATGAAAATGTAATTGATAAATGATTAGCATCATTATGATAATGATGATCGTGATGATCATGATCATGAGCGCGATCATGACATCTTATTGAAAAAATGAGGGTTGATTTAGATAGCATATAGTCTCAGCTACAACATACTCAAAAATCAACAAAATCCAAGCCGAAATAACGGCGATATTGCTCGCAAAAGACAGGAATGTAGAATCCAGATTTGAGAAAAAATTATCTCCCACAGGGATTACACGCAAAAAGTAATGGATTAGGTGAAAATAGGGAAACACTAAAGTAAATAGGGTTGTTTATTACATTATTTGCGATTCTACGTGTTTAAATAATCAAAGGACATGGTACAGTGAAGGTCAAAAGGAAAAAAAAAAGTGGAGAAAAAATTGTTGGAGACACCCGGACTCGAACCCGGGATCTCAAGGTCGGAAGTCAAGTGCGTTACCGATATACCAAAACATTTCCCATAGCGATTACACGTAAACGATAATGGAATTCTAAAATCCCACTCTGCAAGTAAAATATGAGCATGATCCCGGCATATGATCGAAAAATGAAGTACACATTGGAGATAGCGCATTGTCTCAGCTACAACATATCCAAAGCTCACGGAAAACAAAGTTAAAAAAACGGAGATGTTGCTCGCGAAAGACGGAAATGTAGAATGCAGTTTTGAGAAATAGTCATGTCCCATAGACAATACACGCAAAATGTAAAAAATTGACATGCCTCCTTTAATCGCAAAAATACGCCATGATTCCTTTGTCAAACTGAACAATTATGTACACTGCATTTGTAGAAAATTGTCTCAGCTAGAACATATCAAAATTTGGAAGAAAAAAAATCAATATTTACAGAGATACAATCAATTTTCCAAAATATGCATCCGTCATAATATGCAAATTTAAATTTCGAGTTCGGAGGCCATTATGATGACATTATGAGTTAATTGAGAGTCAAATGAGACATGAAATCATATTTCCATTTCATAATCTATCTACATATGAAAGAATATTGGGAGTTTCTATCTATTCTGAAGAGTTACAATGAATTTTGTATAGGCATTTTTTTGCCCATGTATTGTGGATAAAGATCACGCAAATCCGCGCGTGCTGTCAACTTTGACGGACGCTCATAACGTTATTAAAAGGTGAACAAATTATCAAAATGCTTGGAAAAATGTACAAAATACGATGACGGAGAAAATACGGCAATTCTATGTTGCAAAATGCTAGTACGCGCAAAAAACGCGCGCGCATGCGCGTGATCGCGAATTTTTGTCAAATGCTCTATATGGCCTGAAACGTATGCAAAAAAAATTTGGGATGATTTGGAGCATTTTAAATTTTTGAGCGCGCGTAAACGCGCGCACCTACGCGTACGCGCATTTTTACGCGCATATATTGACCTCAAATTGACCGGACGGATATTGACCTTGATCATGACAAATATGAATGAGAAATGGCTTTCCGTTATGAAGATATGATCATAAGTTGATTTTAACAAAATGGCGTCTAGATGACGTCACGATAATTTTGAGTCTTTGAAAAGTCACGCAGTTCTAAGTTAGACTAAGATCTATCATCATTGAAAGTTTCATGACAATGGCTTTATTCAGTCTTGAGATATCCTGCGAACAAAATCGAGGAAGAATAATAGGAATAATAATAACTAGACTTTAATTCGTCACTTAGACGAATTAGGTGATACGTATGATAATGGTTTACATAACGAATAAGGCATTACACGATATATTATTTTGTAAAATGCTTCTCCCATTTATATGCTTCTCCCATTATGATCTATTCATATGTCAAGATTAAATTGTGTCTCCTTGATCATCATGGATCTAGGGAAGATAGATTGAAACAATATATGACCTTTGACCCTGTGCAGTAACCAGTTACACATTTGACTCTAATTTACATCATGAAGAACACCTTTTGACGATTTTATCTTATTCAAAGAAATGAAAATGTAATTGATAAATGATAATGAAGATGATCATGATCATGAGCGTGATCCTGATATCTTATTGAAAAAATGAGGGGTGATTTAGATAGCATATAGTCTCAGCTACATTATCCTCAAATATCAACAAAATCCAAGCAGGAATAACGGCGATATTGCTCGCAAAAGACAGAAATGTAGAATCCAGATTTGAGGAAAAGTCATCTCCCATAGGGATTAGACACAAAGAGTAATCGTTTAAGTGAAAATAGGGTAATAATAAAGCAAATAGTTTATTCGCAGATGTACGTGTTTTAATAATCAAGGGAGATGGTACAGTGAAAGGTCAAAAAGAAAAAAAAAAGTAAAGGAAAAAAAGTGGTTGGAGACGCCCAGACTCGAACCAGGGACCTCGAGGATAGAATTCAAGTGCGTTAACGATATACCAAAACAATTCACATAGCGATTACACGTAAACGGAAAATGGGATTCTCAAATCCCACTTTGCAAGTGCAATATGAGCATGATCCCGGCATCTGATCAAAAAATGAAAGACACATTTGAGATAGCTTATTGTCTCCGCTACAACATACTCGAAGCTCAGCGTAAACAAAGATAAAACAACAGAGATATTGCTCGCGAAAGAGGGAAATGTAGAATCCAGTTTTGAGAAATAGTCATGTCCCATAGACAATACACGCAAAATGTGAAAAACTGACATGCCTCCTTTAATCGCAAAAATACGCCATGATACCTTTGTCAAACTGGAAAGGTGTGGTCACTGCATTTGTAGAAAATTATCTCAGCTAGAAAATATCGAAATTAAAGAGAAAAACAATCTATATTTACAGAAATACAATCAATTTCCCAAAAATATGCAAACGTCATAATATGCAAATTTAAATTTTGAGTTTGGAGGCCTTTATGATGACATTATGACTTAATTGAGGGTCAAATGAGACATGAAATCATATCTCCATTTCATAATCTATCCAAATATGAAAAAATATTAGGAGTTTCTATCTATTCTAAAGAGTTAAAATGAAATTTATATAGGCATGTTTTTGCCCATGTATTGTGGATAAAGATAACGCAAATCCGCGCGTGCTGTCAACTTTGACGGACGCTCATTGCGTTAATAAAAGGTGAACAAATTATCAATATGCTTGGAAAAATGTGCCACATATGATGACAGAGAAAATTCGGCGATTCTACGTTGCAAAATGCCAGTACGCGCGGAAACGCGCACGCATGCGCGTGTGCGCGATTTTTTTGCGAAATGCTTTAAATGGCCTGAAACGTATGCAAAAAAAAATTTGGGATGATTCGGAGCATTTTAAATTTTTGCGCGCGCGTAAACGCGCGCATTTGCGCACATTTATTGACCTCAACTTGACCGGACGGATATTGATCTTAATCATGATAATTATGAATAGGAAATAACTTTCCGTTACGAAGATATGATCATAAGTTGATTTTCACAAAATGGCGCATGGATGACGTCACGATCAATTTGACTCTCTAAAAAGTCACGCAGTTCTAAGTTAGACTAAGATCTATCATCATGGCAAGTTTCATGATAATGGCTTTATTCAGTCTTGAGATATCCTGCGAACAAATTCGAGGAAGAATAATAATAAATAAATAAATAATAAAAATCTTGACGAAATCAAAAGGTGATACGTCTACGTACGTATCACCTAATAAAAATCTTGACGAAATCAATAGGTGATACGTAGACTTCGTTACGTATCACCTAATAAAAATCTTGACGAAATCAATAGGTGATACGTAGACTTCGTTACGTATCACCTAATTATGGTTGGTGGTGTTAATAATGTTATTTTTTTAATTATCAGGTGGGCTGTATATCGTACAGACTACCTTATAATTTCGTTAGAATTGCCTTTATTTATTTATTTATTAATTATCAGGTGGGCTGTATATCGTACAAACCACCTTATAATTTAGTTAGAATTGCCTTTATTATCAGGTGGGCTGTATCTAATACAGATAACCTTATAATTTTGTTAAAATCGCCTTTATTATACTGTATATCGTACAGACCGCCTTATAATTTCGTTAGAATTGCCTTTATTTATTTATCAGGTGGGCTGTATATCGTACAGACCACCTTATAATTTCGTTAGAATTACCTTTATTTATTTATCAGGTGGGCTGTATCTAATACAGACCACCTCATAATTTTGTTAAAATTGCCTTTATTTATTTATCAGGTGGGCTGTATATCGTACAGACCACCTTATAATTTCGTTAGAATTGCCTTTAGTTTTTTATTTATTATTTATCAGGTGGGCTGTATATTGTACAGACCACTTTATAATTTCGTTTGAATTGCCTTTATTTATTTATTTATTATTTTGTTCTTATTTCTAACCACTTTTTTGTAAGCACGATGACTTGAAAATGGCTCAATCAAATGCCTTCAAATTGGCACACATATGTATAGGCATATGTACAAAGCACAATAACTTTTTCAACATTGACCTTCACTGATGACGTCATCAAGGCGCCATTTTGTAAAAAATTCGGAAAAACAACTCTTGATCATATCTTCATAACCAAAAGGTATTTCCCATTCATATTCATCATGATCAAGGTCGATATCCGTCTGGTCAATTTCAGGTCAGAGAACGCGCGCGTCCAAGTGTCAATGCGCGCGCAAAATTTTAAAATGCTCTGAGTCGTCTCAAAATCATTTTGCATACGTTTTAGGCCATTCTAAGCATTCTATAAAAAAAAAAAATCGCGCACACGCGCATGCGCGCGCGTTTTCGCGCGTACAACTATTACACAATATAAAATCGCAATTTTTTTTCTTTCATAATATTCCACATATTTTTACAAACAAATTGATACCATGTTTGTCTCTTTATGACTATTAATAATGGAATGCTCGACCGTTTAACATAAACTTCTGTGCCATCGAGCTCTTGTATTACATAGCATATATGGGCAAAAACAAGCCTTTGCAAAATCCATTGTAACTCTTTAGGATGCAAGTTGACCCCAATTTTTTGTATTTTGATAGAGTATGAATTGGAGATATGATTTTATGTCTCATTTGACCCTCAATGAACTCATGACGTCATCATAATGGCCTCCGAACTCATAATTTCAATTTGCATATTATGACGTCAGCATATTTTTGGAAAAATTGATTGTATCTCTGTAAATATTGATCGATTTTTTTCTCCAAATTTTGATATGTTCTAGCTGACACAATTTTCAACAAATGCAATTCCATAATTTTTTATTTTGACAAAGGGATCATGGCGTATTTTTGCGATTAAAGGGGGCATGTCAATTTTTCACATTTTGTGCGTATTCTCTAAGTGACATGATTTTTTCTCAAAATTGGATTCTACATTCTCGTCTTTCGCGAGCAATGTGCCCTTTAAATTTTAATTGAAACAGCCCACTTATACTTGTTCAAAACAAGTATTACAAATCTAGTCAGGTGGGTTGTATACGTACAGACCACTTCATAATTTCGTTAGAATTGCCTTTATTATTTATTTATTAGGTGATACGTACGTATAACCTTTTGATTTCGTCAAGATTTTTATTATTTATTTATTAGGTGATACGTAACGAAGTCTACGTATCACCTATTGATTTCGTCAAGATTTTTATTATTATTGCAATGACGACCTTCGTCATTGCCTTGTTTTCGTTCACATTCTGCCCCATTAATATTCTCCTTTTCCTCCTTTTCCTTATCCTTATCGTCAGGAAATCGCATTCGTTTTGCACGTAATGTTTGTTATTCCTAGTTAGGTGCTTTTCTCATGTCCTTTTCCTTTCACATTTCATAGGCATAGTCTCTAACATCCCTTCAAGGTCACTACATTCTTCGATTTTCGAAATCACTCATGCATAACCGTCCAGGCGCCATTTTGTCCGTTTCTGGTCCATTTTAAGGCCTTTCTTTCTTCCTTCCTATCTCCACTATCCTAGATCCTACACATTTCTAACAAATTCCTCTAGATAGTCTAAGAGATGTTCTTTTATCTGCGACGTATAACCTGCCCTTCAAAATGCCATCTTCATACTCAAAATTCAAATCTGAAACCGACTCCGTCAACTATCTCTCAAATTCTTGAAAAATTGACACCTAAATAATCTAAAACTGCCATAACTTTCTCATATAAATTCCGTTTTGTATTTAAATCTCACAGTATCCTTATCTCATAATTGCACATAGCCATGCCAAATTTCACGCTCCAATGACTTTGCACAACATAAATAGCGCCCTCTAAAGTTCTGGGAATTGGCTTTCTCTCTGTGGCCGTATCTCCATAATGGCTTGGCAAACCCGTACCCTTTTTTGGATTTAGATACTTGAAGATATGCCCTTTCCAGCCATATACAAAATTATATACCCTATCACTGACCAAATTTGAGAAAATTGCCCTCCAAATTCGCAATTTTCAAGAAAATTCCAAAATAACTTCAACTTGCTCTAAAATTACGATCCTTTGACCTACGTCAATAAAACTTGGCACACACATGTATTTATATACGTTACAACTGTCCGCAAAGTTTGGTAAAATTTGATTATGTCAGCGCAAAGTTATCTCAAAAAATGATGTGTTTACTATGCATTGCGTGATAGCGCGTTAAATGCGTGCAATACATTGCGCGAAGATAACAATGGTGTCAAACTGACCGCAATGAAGTGCCCTTTCGAATGATACCAAGTATAGTATATGTTCACACAGAAAATTGTGAATAAATCGCATTTGAACAAAGATCACTACACGAATTCCGCCGAGTTTCCGCCCGAATCTAACACGTATCGGCTATGACGTCATTTTTTCAGACTGCTTTTCGCCCCTTAAACGTCCTTTTTTTTCCTTGAAAATTTGCAGTGACATGCCGAGTTCCAATACGCAGGGCACCTCATGGCCGGATTTTTAAAATTGGTCAATGTGGCTATTTAAGACGCCATTTTGTCCTATAAATCTATTTTACATCACGTGTTTCGATAGGATTATCATGGGAAAAAAGAGAGTGGTTTACAATAACATTCATGAAATTCTCTTTCTAATGATACCAAATACGGCTCATAAAGAGACATAAAGAGAGAGAAAAAACAATTTAACTCCGGTCATAATACAGATCCTGTACGTTTTCCGCTCATGCATTACACGCATTGTCTATGGGGCATATCGGGTTCACGCTTTTGACCCCCAGAACGATCTTTATTGCAATGACGAACATGCACCAAATCCCCTTGGTTTTTGCACGCAGTGCTTGCGAGCCCTTTCCACGTCCTTTCCCATATCCCAATTTCTTTCAAACTTCGTAGGCATAGTCACTACCATCCCATCAAGGTCACTGTTGAGGCCTTTCTTTCGCCCTACCTATCTCCAATATCACAGAAGCTACAGACTTCGTACAAATTGCTCTGGATAGGGCGAGAGAAGCTCTTTCGTTTGACACGTAGAAACATGGCGTCATTGCACGCACATCGTTGTGACACGATTGCATTTCTAGTTCTTCTTCCTATTATTCTTCCTCGATTTTGTTCGCAGGATATCTCAAGACTGAATAAAACCATTGTCATGAAACTTTCAATGATGATAGATCTTAGTCTAACTTAGAACTGCGTGACTTTTCAAAGACTCAGAATTATCGTGACGTCATCTAGGCGCCATTTTGTGAAAATGAACTGATGATCATATCTTCATAACGGAAAGTAATTTTTCATTCATATTTATCATGAATAAGATCAACATCCGTCTGGTCAATTTCAGGTCAAAAAGTGCGCGCAAAAATGCGCGTACGCTTTTGTCCGTGCGTTTACGCGCGCGAATTTTTTTTAAATGCTCAAAATCATCCCAAATTTTTTTTACATACGTTTCAGGCCATATGGAGCATTTGATAAAAAAATTACGCACACGCGCATGCGCGCGCGTTTTCGCGCGTACTGGCATTTTTCAACATAGAATCGCCGATTTTTTTCTGTCATCATATTTGGTACATTTTTCCAAGCATTTTGATAACTTGTTCACTTTTAATAACGCAATGAGCGTCCGCCAAAGTTGACAGCGCGCGCGGATCTGCGTTATCTTTATCCACAATATATAGGCAAAATCATGCATATACAAAATTCATTTTAACTCTTTAGAATAGATAGGAAATCCCAATATTTTTTTCATATTTAGATAGATTATAAGTCGGAGATATGATTTCATGTCTCATTTGACCCTCAATTAAATCATGACGTCATCATAATGGCCTCCGAACTCAAAATTTTAATTTGCACATTATGACGTAAGCATATTTTTGGAAAACTGATTGTATCTCTGTAAATATTGATTAATTTTCTTTCAAATTTTGATATGTTCTAGCTGAGACAATTTTCTACAAATGCAGTGTCCACAATTTTTCATTTTGACAAAGGCATCATGGCGTAATCTTGCAATTAATTGAGGCATGTCAATTTTTTACATTTTGCGTGCATTCTCTATGGGACATGACTTTTTCTCAAAAGTGGATTCTACATTCTTGTCTTTCGCGAGCAATATCTCCGTTGTTTTAGCTTTGTTTACGCTGAGATTCGAGTATGTTGTAGCTGAGACAATAAGCTATCACAAGTGTAGCATTTATTTTTCGATCAGATGCCGGGATCATGCTCATATTCACTTGCAAAGTAAGATTTCAGAATTCCATTTCCCGTTTACGTGTAATCGCTATGGGAGATGTTTTGGTATATCGGTATACGCACATGACTTCCAACCTCGAGATCCCTGGTTCGACTCCGGGTGTCTCCAACAATTTTTTTCTTCACTTTGTTTTCCTTTTGACCTTTCACTGTACCATCTCCTTTGATTATTAAAACACGTAGATTTGCAAATAATGTAATAAAAAAAAACCTATTTACTTTATTATTACCCTATTTACACTTAATCTATTACTTTTTGGGTGTAATCCCTATGGGAGATGACTTTTTCTCATATCTGGATTCTACATTGCTGTGTTTTGAGCAATATCGCCGATATTTCTGCTTGGATTTTGTTGATTTTTGAGTATATTGTAGCTGAGACAAGTTTCCACGAGATTTATGTAGACTATCTAACATTATCATGACGTTATCATAGTCAAAAATTAAATCATAGGTGACATGTCAATTATCATATATAACAATCCTCAATCGGATACCTGAAGGGGGCGCTATACCACTTTCAATCATGGTCATCTGGAAGGCATTGTTCTCAATTGCATCTCTCTCTCTCCTCTCTCTTGCTCTTTTACTTCTCCTCTCATGTTCTGCCCCTCTCCTTTTTTGGTCTGCATCTATCTATATCTCTCTCTCTCTACTCTTTCACCCTCTCCCTCTCTATCTCTCTCTCTCTTGCCTTGCGTCCCTCTTATTTTCTTGGTCTGTCTCCCTCTGCCCTACAGTTGAAACTTGACTCATGGATAGACCATAATGGGAGTAGTAAACGAAATATGAAATCGTAAAAATGCGTTCTTTATTATGTCACACATGAGCATACGTATCACCTAATTCGTCAAAGTGACGAATTAAAGTCTAGTTTATTTATTATTATTCTTCCTCGAATTTGTTCGCAGGATATCTCAAGACTGAATAAAGCCATTATCATGAAACTTGCCATGATGATAGATCTTAGTCTAACTTAGAACTGCGTGACTTTTCAAAGACTCAAAGTCATTATGACGTCATCTAGGCGCCATTTTGTGAAAATCAACTTATGATCATATCTTCATAACTGAAAGTAATTTTTCATTCATATTTATTTATTTATTTATTTATTTATTCGTCCGGTCAATTTCAGGTCAATAATCGTGCGCAAATGCGCGCGGGCGCGTTCGTCCGCGCGTTTACGCGCGCGCAAAAATTAAAAATGCTCTAAATCATCTCAAATTTTTTTTGCATACGTTTCAGGCCATATGGAGCATTTGACAAAAAATCATGCACACGCGCATGCGCGCGCGTTTTTTGTGCGCACTAGCATTTTGTAACATAGAATTGCCAAATTTTCTATTTCAGCGTATTTGGCACATTTTTCCAAGCATTTTGATAATTTGTTCACCTTTTAATAACGCAATGAGCGTCCGTCAAAGTTGACAGCGCGCGCGGATCTGCGTTATCTTTATCCACAATATATGGGCAAAAACATACCTATACAAAATTCATTGTAACTCTTCAGAATAGATATGAACTCCCAATATTTTTTCATATGTTGATAGATCATGAGTTGGAGATATGATTTCATGTCTCATTTGATCCTCAATTAACTCATGATGTCATCATAATGGCCTCCGAACTCAAAATTTAAATTTGCATATTATGACGTTTGCATATTTTTGGAAAATTGATTGTATCTCTGTAAATATCGATTGTTTTTCTTCAAAATTTTGATATGTTGTAGCTGAGATAATTTCCTACAAATATAGTGTACACAATTTTCCTGTTTGACAAAGGTATCATGGCGTATTTTTGCAATTAAAGGAGGCATGTCAATTTTTCACAATTTGCGTGTATTGTCTATGGGACATGACTATTTCTCAAAACTGCATTCTACATTTCCGTCTTTCGCGAGCAACATCTCCGTTGTTTTGACTTTTTTTTCGGTGAGCTTCGAGTATGTTGTAGCTGAGACAATGAGCTATCTCCAATGTGTACTTCATTTTTCGATCATATGCCGGGATCATGCTCATATTTTACTTGCAAAGTGGGATTTTAGAATTCCATTTTCGTTTACGTGTAATCGCTATGGGAAATGTTTTGGTATATCGGTAACGCACTTGACTTCCGACCTTGAGATCCCGGGTTCGAGTCCGGGTGTCTCCCAAAAAAAAATTCTGAACTTTTTTTTTCTTGTTGACCTTTCACTGTACCATCTCCTTTAATTATTCGAACACGTAGAATCGCAAATAATGTAATAAACAACCCTATTTACTTTATTGTTTCCCTATTTTCACTTAATCCATTACTTTTTGCGTGTAATCCCTGTGGGAGATAATTTTTTCTCAAATCTGGATTCTACATTCCTGTCTTTTGCGAGCAATATCGGCGTTATTTCTGCTTGGATTTTGTTGATTTTTGAGTATGCTGTAGCTAAGACTATGTGCTATCTAAATCACCCCTCATTTTGTCAATAAGATGTCAGGATCCCGCTCATGATTATGATCTTCATCATGATCATCATGATCATCATTATCATAATGATGATAATCATTTATCAATTACATTTTCATTTCTTTGAATAAGATAAAATCGTCAAAATGTTATCTTCATGATGTAAATAAGAGTCAAAGGTGTAACTGGTTACTGCGCAGGGTCAATGGTCATATTTTTTCAATCTATCTTCCCTAGATCCATAATGATCAAGGGGACACAATTTAAACTTGACATATGGATAGATCTTAATGGATGAAGCATTTCATGAAATAATATGATATCGTGTAATGCATTCTTTATTATGTAAACCATTAGCATACGTATCACCTAATTCGTCAAAGTGACGAATTAAAGTCTAGTTTATTTATTTATTCTTTATTTTTCTTATTTCTAACCACTTTTTTGTGGACAAGATAACTTAAAAATGGCTGGATCAAATGCCTTGAAATTTGGCACACATATGTATAGGCATAATATGTACAAAGCACAGAATTTTTTTCAACTTTGACCTTGACTGATTACGTCATCTAGGCGCCATTTTGTATAATTTTACGAAAATCAACTCATGATCATATCTTCATAACCAAAAGGTATTTCTCATTCATATTTATCATGATCAAGGTCAATATCCGTCCGGTCAATGGCAGGTCAAATAACGCTTGAAATGCTCAAAATCGTTTCAAAATCATTTTGCATACGTTTTAGGCCATTCTAAGCATTTTATAAAAAATCGCGCACACGCACATGCGTGCGCGTTTTCGTGCGTAAAACTATTGCACAACATAGAATTGCCATTTTTTTTCTTTCATAATATTCCACATATATTTACAAACAAATTGATAGCATGTTTATCTCTTAATGACTATTAATGACGGAAGGATCGACCGTAAAACATAAATTTCTGTGCGCGCGAGCTCTTGTAATACAAAGCATATATGGGCAAAAACATGCCTATGCAAAATCCATTGTAGCTCTTTAGGATGCAAGGTGACCCCAATTTAAAAAAAAAATATTTTGATTGAGTATGAATAGGAGATATGATTTCATGTCTCATTTGACCCTCAATTAACTCATGACGTCATCATAATGGCCTCCGAACTCAAAATTTCAATTTGCATATTATGACGTCCGCATATTTTTGGGAAATTGATTGTATCCTTGTAAAAATAGATCGATTGTCTTCAAAATGTTGTTATGTTCTAGCTGAGACAATTTTCTACAAATCCAGTCTTCACGATTTTTCATTTTGACAAAGGCATCATGGCGTATTTTTGCGATAAAAGGAGGCATGTCAATTTTTCGCATTTTGCGTGTATTCTCTATGGGATATGACTTTTTCTCAAAACTTGATTCTACATTCCCGTCTTTCGCGAGTAATATCTACGTCGTTTTAGCTTCATTTACGCTGAACTTCGAGTATGTTGTAGCTGAGACAAAAAGCTATCTCAAATGTAACCTTCATTTTGTCTCAATTTTTTGTTGAATCAGCCCACCTATACTTGTTCCAAACAAATATTACAAATCTAGTTTATTATTCTTCCTCGAATTTGTTCGCAGGATATCTCAAGACTGAATAAAGACATTATCATCAAACTTGCCATGATGATAGATCTTAGTCTAACTTAGAACTGCGTGACTTTTTAGAGAGTCACAGTCATCGTGACGTCATCCAGGCGCCATTTTGTGAAAATCAACTTATGATCATATCTTCATAACGGAAAGTTATTTTTCATTCATATTTATTATGATTAAGATCAATATCTGTTTGATCAATTCCAGGTCAATAAATGCGCGCAAAAATGTGCGTACGAGTACTTGCGCGCGTTAACGCGCGCGTAAAATTTTAAACTGCTCAAAATCGTCTTAATTTTTTTTGCATACGTTTCAGGCCATTATAAGCATTTCATAAAAAATCGCGCAAAACACGCATTTTTGCGCGTTTTCGTTCGTCACGGCCTAACGAAAAATAATTCCTCCGCAATAATTTTCGACAGAATATTCCTCATATATTTCCGAACAATTTGATACCATGTTTATCTCTTTATCACTATCAATAACGGAATGAGCGTTCGTTCAATATAACTGCCCGTACGCGCGAGTTTTGTAATACATAGCATCTATTGGCAAAAACATGCCTATAAAAAGTTCAATATACTCTTTGGGATGCCAAGAGACTCCGCATTTTTTTCTTCATATTTGCATAGAGTATGAGTCGAAGATGTGATTTCATATCTCATTTGGACATTACATACATCTTGACGTCATCATAATGGCCTTGGAAGTCAAAATACAAAATTGCATATCATGACGTCATTATATTTATGGAAATTTTTGTGTATTTCTCTTAATATTCACTAATTTTCTTCATACTTTTGATATGTTGTAGTCCAGGCAATTGTCTACAAGATCGTTGTACACTAATTTTCATTTAAATGACGTCATCATAGTACAAAATTCAATTAAAGGCCACATGTCAGAATTTTCTGAATTTGCGTGTTATGTGTATGGAAGGTAAATTTCATTCACATAATGAATCTACATGGCATTCATCTTTGAGCACTCTCTAGCTTATTTGTGCTCTGTTTTCTCCCACATTTTAATATGTTATAGCTTAGAAAATTATATCTAAGATAGACGTATATTATTTATCATTTTGACTACATCATCATAGTGAAAATTTCAATTAAAAGCGACATGTCAGAATTTTCTGAGTTTGCGTGTTAGGCGTATGGGAGGTGACTTTTTCTGAAATCCTGATTATACAATTCTCTATCGAATACCTGAAGGGGGCGCTATACCACTTTTAATCATGGTCATCATAATGACATGAAATGGAAACAATTTTTCGAATATATATTCAGAACGGTAGGAGGAAAGTTAATATTTTTTTTGCAATTATAATCCCAAAACAATCAATATTAAGGCACCCAATCTATACTTGGATTTTTTGAACATCTGGAATTATCTAAAGGAGAAGGAATATATTGTAAAAGAAACACATAATGAAAATCAAATTATCTTTAACAATACTTTTATTGAAAGTAGGATAATTCCTTTTAATGCAAAATTATTTCATGTGAACATTTTTCAAGTTAAACATTTGACGGACGCAGAAGGTGATATGAGATCAGGGGACTATTTCATAAGGAAAGGTCTTAATGTAGACGATCTGTTTTTGCTTAATGATCTATACACCAAATTGCCAGCTGCCTGGAAGATTAAGAGAATTTGCAGAGGGAGAGATGATACTCTAAATGACACTGTTGATCTTTCCAACATAAACTTTATCATTAACAAAACAGTATATTCTTTTGAGTCTGTCTCTTCCAAAATGCTCTATAACATTTTTATTGCTATAATACAAGATGCATTTGCTTTTAAACATCCAGAGGTAATAGCTTTAAATCTAGATAAGTCGGAAACTACAACATGTTTCACAATCCCCAGATTTTCCACTCTAGATGGAAAGTTAAGGGAATTTCAGTGTTAACTTTTACATAACATCATATTTTGTAATGATAAATGTATCTTTTTGGATTAACACAGTCAAATTTATGTTCCTTTTGTAGAAAAGAAGTAGAAACCTATCGTCATATCTTCTTTGAATGTTCTGAAGGGACCAGAATATGGAATGAGATGGGAAACAGTTTAAAGATGTTTCAGTTTCTTAATATGCAATGGATTGATGTGTTGCTTGGTTTCAGAAAAAATATGAAAGATAATATATTGTTAAATCATGTATTGATTATGGTCAAATATATGATTTACAGTAATCGTAAAAATGGAAATTTCCCAACTAGTAAAGAAATATGTAAGGCTGTAGAGAACTCAAAAAAAGTTGAACATGAAAAAGCAAAATTAAAGGACAAACTGCCAATACATTATCAAAAATGGGAAAATTTTACCCCTCAAGGCAGGGGAACTGATTGTATATATATTGTAATTCCTGTTTCCTGTTTACTCACTCACTTTCCCATCGATCCGGACATTTATATGCTATCGTGTTTGCTTGTTTTTTATATTTCATATTTATATATTTTTTAAATAACGGTATAGTTACAGACCTCCACTGATACAAGACCCTTATATAGTTATAATGAAAAATGCACCGTATTATTATATGTAAATATAACAAATTTTGTCATCATGGGTTATGAAGCAGCACCTTCACCTTATACTTTTTGTTTATAAAAGAAAATCTTTGTTCAGATTGCTTAATTTATATTGAACTAATTAATTTGCATATTATGTTGTAAAAATTGTTCCTTTTTATAATGTTGTATTCAAGTATTACCGTCACCTTTTCCTTTTTTAAAGGAATTGGAGCACATTCTGTACACTTGTTTGAATGAGTACTATATTAGTTTGGACACTTATGGAAAATATTTTGTAAATATGTCTGTGTTTATAATGTACGAGACAATGTACTACATGTATGTTTATACTGTAAGAACAGTTGTGTTCCTATTCATCATTTTGTATAATTATGAAGATCTGAATAAAGGCAAAAAAGCTTTAAAAAATAAATAAAAAAAATCATCATTTAAAATAAAAAAAATCATCATCATCAATATCGTCATTATGGTTTTTATGAAAATTAACATTAGATCATCATTGGCACACTTTTTATGATAAAAAATAGCATACGTATCACCTAATACGTCAAGGTGACGAATTAAAGTCTAGTTGTTATTATCATTATTACTATTATTAATGTTATTATGATATCGCTATTATTATTATTATTATTCAATGAAACGTGAATTTCAGTCATGAAAATACAGTATGAAATACGTTAATTGAAGGGATAGCCTGGTTGAGTAACATATTCAAAGTTAAGAAAGTTTTTATTCAGGGGACCTAGTCATGAGTTATCCCATTCACCTGTTATTAATGAAAGAACTACAATACTTGGAATCCAGTATGCATACATTACTTGTTGAAATGTCTGGGAAGCGCCGAACAAGCGTTCGGTTTATCAAGAATAACCTCGTCTGAAAGGTTTCTATACAATTTGAATATGTTAGTAAATCGGTCTAAGTTGAAACGTTGATGATACAGTAGTATTGATTTATACTGTGAGTTTTAGAATCATCATAATTATCATCATCATCATCATCATCATTATCATGAAACTTACTTCCAGAACTCCTGGGCCGGGTTGGTGGTTGAATGGTAATTATAAGCACATTTGTCAGGGTTATCTGAAGACCCTGCTACATCCCTACTGTTCCACGATGGGCCTCGCGGTGCTTCCGTTGGATACGTATCCCACTTGTTGCCGATGATATAGGTTCCGTTGACGCACACCCATTTAGACTGGAGTCAATGGATTCAACGTGATACAGTATAACAACAACAATTGTTAATACCATATTTATTATTATTTTTATTATCATTATTATCATCATTATCGCGATTGCAACTACCTTCGAAAATCAGCCAAAGGCAATTCCAATGGCCTTAATTTGTACATCGCCTTTTGAGATGTGCGAACATTACAAAGACGTGTGACGTAATTCGAACAGGATTTCGTTGGGACATACAATATTAAATACAATTGGAATTCCCTAATATTTCGAATATAGTTGCGGTCGTGTTTATCATTACTACTATTATCTATGTGATATACATGTTCCATAGGGTATTGAAATAGATAATTTTCGTTATGGAATCAAATTTAGTGCACAAACTTTTTTTTAATGCCTCGTTAAAATTGTTTCATTCACCCGCTACGAATAATTGTATTTCAATAGTCAGAATGCAAATTGGATACATGTAGCACAACATTATGACTTGTCCTACTAACAACACATTATGTTTGCAATTTGCATTCTATCTATTGAAATACAATTCGTAGCCTGTGAATAGAATAATTTTTAAGGAGGCTCTTAAGAAAGATTTCTGCATTAAATTTGATTACATTACGAAAATGGTCCATTGCCAGCGCGTTTGGTGTTTTCAAAAGTTCTGCGTGTTCGGGACAGATATTTGTTTTTCGTTTGTTCCATAGAAACAGATATATTAGATACTTGTCGTTGACCATTTTAGTTACGAAAAATGTATTCAATTTATGTTTTTATTATATTCAATGTTCATCATATTCCATATAGGCCTATTCCATATTTTCGATGATATTTAATATATCAGATATCTTATATAGATATATATTCTCAGTTAATATATTGAAAATATTCAACAATTAAGACTAATGATATGATTAAAAAGTATTTTAGAATTGTAGGGAACAATTCAAAATGTCATTTATTAAAGAACTTAAACGTACAACTCGTGCTACTTAAAACAGCATGGAATATGAAAAGTCCTGCGCTCTGCAAGCACGATAGCACTAATATCAATTTGTATATGATATTCAAAGAAAAATAAAGGGAAATATCTGCAGTTTAAAAAGAATCGTTTTTTGTTGTTGAAATTCATTATTGATTTTCTTTCACGAAAACAGGGATCAACTTTAGGGAGAATCTTCTTATTTTGACGATAATTTCAGATGTTAAATGGTTGCCCTAAATGATAGGGGCGCAGTCCAAAAGCAATAACGTTTGACCGTTTATGTGTGTGGCTAGTGCAACGATTATCACGACATCTTCCCCATTGTGTTTAAGTATGTCACATTTAGTTTACCAGGGGGGGGGGGGGGTGGGTGACTTGTGTGCCGACCCCCCCCCGTATTCACCACTATGGAAAGTTTAAAATAGGGGATGGAGAGAGGGGGTAACCCGACACATGCTCCGTCGACGATTGCTCCGCCGAAATTTACTCCGCTAAACGCGACAATTGCTCCTCGACATTTGCTCCGCGACATTCGCTCCGCCGACAATTGCTCCGCCGACAATTGCTCCGCCGACAATTGCTCCGGTGACAATGCTCCTCGAACAACAGTTGCTCCGCCGACATTTGCTCCGCCGACAATTGCTCCGCCGACAATTGCTCCGAAAAACGCGATAATTGCTCCGGTAACATTTGCTCCGCCTGAAGCGACACTTGCTCCGGTGACAATGTTGATGATAATAATAATAACTAGATTTGTAATACTTGTTTTGAACAAGTATAGGTGGGCATAAAGGGCAAATTTAAGATAGCTTATTGTCTGAGCTACAACATACTCGAAGTTCAGCGTAAACGAAGTTAAAACGACGGAGATATTGCTCGCGAAAGACGGGAATGTAGAATCCAGTTTTGAAAAAAGTCATGTCCCGTAGAGAATACACGCAAAAAGTGAAGAATTGATATTCCTCCTTTAATCGCAAAAATACGCCATGATGCTTTTGTCAAAATGAAAAATTGAGACGGCTGCATTCGTAGAAGATTGTCCCAGCTAGAACATATCAAAATCTAGAAGAAAATCGATCAATATTTACAGAGATACAATCAATTTTCAAAAAATATGCTGACGTCATAATATGCAAATTGAAATCATGAGTTCGGAGGCCATTATGATGACGTCGTGAGTTAATTGAGGGTCAAATGAGACATGAAATCATATCTCCGATTCATACTCTATCAACATATGAAAAAATAGGGGTCACCTTACATTCTAAAGAGCTACAATGGATTTTGTATGGGCATGATTTTTTCCCATATATGCTATGTATTACAAGAGCTCGCACGCACGGACATGTATCTTAAACGGACCCTCACTCTGTTATTAATGTTCAGAAAAAGGTGAACAAGGTATCAAAATGCTTGAAAAAATGTGCTAAATATGATGACGAAGAAAATTTGGCGATTCCGTTTTGCAAAATGTCAGAACGCGCGAAATTTTATAAACTGCTTTAAATGGCCTAAAACGTATGTAGAATTATTTTGAGCATTTTAATATTTTGCGCGCGCACTGACGCGCGGACGTACGCGCACGCGCGCGTTTTTTGACCTGAAGTTGATTGGACGAATATTGACCTTAATCATGATAAATATGAATCCAGAATGGCTTTTGGTTATTGTAACTGCAGCCAATCAATAACGACAAGTTAACAAGGTTTTTACGGGAGTGTTCTTTTATTCTTTGGTAGGAGCGTAGCTTCATTTCTTTGACTCCTTTCTTTTAACTCTGTTCTTTTCACTCCGTGAAAACTGTGAGAAAAAAAAAAAAAATGGGCATTAATTAAAATGCAATAATAATTACAGGTTCCTTATCCATGTAATAATTACATGTTCCTTAATACAAATTTGGGCGTGACCCATAGGCATTATACCAAACCTTGACATTTACTTAACCTTACTATTTCTTTGTGTTTCCTGAATAGTCTTCACACTTCTATAAATTAATACAACTTAAGTTCTTATACTTTGTTGTTTATTCATCTTTATTCAGGAAGGTATACATATAACATAATAATAAAGATGTGACATAAAACCCAGGACAGAGATTTGTATTACATTAAATGCATCTCATGCAGGGTTGAACAATTACAATACACAAAAACAAAACGGAAAAGAGAACATCATAACGTCAGTGTTTTAAATGAAAACATTAATAATTCCTAACAAAATAACAAAAACAAAAATAATTATTACTTTCTTAGTTAGCAATGCCTCATAATACATTTACATACCGTGGTCATATCTATCAATCTTCTTAATGAGTAATCAACCACGGGAACCTATCTCCATAGAGAGAGAGAGAGAGAGAGAGAGTTGAAGAGGGGGAGAGAGCGAAAGAGAGAGAGAGAGAGAGAGAGAGAGAAGGAGAGAGAGAGAGAGAGAGAGAGATAAAGAGGGAGGTCCCGTTATACCAAGTTATATACGTATCCTAATTTAAAGTAATTACACCGCCAAGTGTTGTAGTGATTCCAAGTGAGTTTAGATAGGCTGTAAAAACAATATAAACCCACAGAATATACTTTTGAAATATTACTTTTCCCAATTACATAATTATGCCACACCTTACATTTAGGTACCGTCATCATATAATAATAATAATACAATATTTATATAGCGCAAAATAAACATAAGTTTCTCTTTGCGCTGTACAAGCATAATTATAATCACATAAAATGAATCAACACAGAGAAATATACAAATCTTATACTACTAAAATGACTAACTTAACATAGTAAATAACATAATAAAGAGATAGCTAACATGGTCAAAAACAAAGAACGTAAGTCAGGATAGTTTAAACTAATTAATTAAGGCCAAAGAGGTGCGTTTTTAGTGAAGATTTGAATGTTGCAGCAGTGGGTGCCTGTCGTATGAATTTGGGGAGATTGTTCCAAAGGTTTGGTCCAGCAACCGCAAATGATCTGCCCCCATAGAATATAGTATTGGTTTTTGGTACACAAAGTAATGCTTGATTGCTTGAACGGAGGGTTCGGGGTGGGTGGTATTGTTTGAGCAAATCAGTCAGGTATGAAGGAGAAGAACTATGTTGTGCTTTAAATGTAATTAATAAGAGTTTGAATATGATGCGCTTATCTACAGGAAGCCAGTGTAGTTTCTTCAGAGTACTAGTTATACTTTGTTGGTATGGAGTGCGAGTGACCAGTCTCGCTGCAATGTTCTGTATCATCTGGATCCGGTAAATGTCAATTGCGCAAGCGCGTAGCCAGGATTTCATTTTAGGGGGGGCGGTAGTGAGCACGCGAAGCGTGCGAATCACTTAAAGAGCGCGCGAAGCGCGCTCCCTAGGGGGGTGGGTGCAGGGAGGGGGGAGTTTCCCCCCTCCCGCGCGAAGCGCAGAAGCTTTGAAAGAAGACGATTCGTTGTACCCTGCACGACTCATAATCCTTGTCTGAATTCAGTCCCTCCCCCCTCTCGCGCGAAGCTTTGACGTTTCATTAAAATATTAGAGAAAAGAAACGATTCGTTGTACCTAATTTCCCGACTCTTAATCCTTATCTGTACTCAGTCTCCCTCCCGCGCGAAGCGCGGAAGCTTTGAAAGATGACGATTCGTTGTCCCTTTCTCGACTGAATCCTTGTCTGAATTTAGTCCCTCCCCCCTCTCACGCGAAGCTTTGACGTTTTATTAAATTGTTAGAGAAAGAAGACGATTCGTTGTACCTTTCTCGACTCTAAATCCTTGTCTGAATTCTGTTCCCCCCCCTCCCGTGCGAAGTTTTGACGTTTCATTTAATTATTAGAGAAAGAAGACGATTCGTTGTTCCTTTCCCGACCCTTAATCATTGTCTGAAGTCTGTTCCCCCCCCTCTCGTGCGAAGTTTTGACGTTTCATTAAATTATTAGAGAAAGAAGATGATTCGTTGTACCTTTCCCGACCCTTAATCCTAAATTTGAACTCAGTTCCCCCCTTCCCGCGCGAAGCGCGGAAGCTTTGACGATTCGTTGTACCGTTCTCGACTCCTCTTCCCTTTTTCTTCCTACGTCTTCCTTTTTTTTCTTCTCCTCTTTCTCTCTCTTTTTTTTTTTGGCCGGCGTTTTGGGGGGGGGGGGGCGACCGCCCCCACCGCCCCCCCCTGGCTACGCGCCTGCAATTGCGGGAAGTCCAAACAACAAGCTGTTACAGGAGTCTAATCTGCTTGTTACAAATGCATGCACCAGAGTGAGTGCACCTTGCTTCGAGAGGAAACATCTGATTTTACTTATGCACCTGATTCCTGCCATTGCTGATTTGCAAACAGTTTTTATATGTTCTTTCAAGGTGATGTGCTGGTCAAAGACAACCCCCAAATTTCTGGCACAAGGAACAGGATTAATGTGGCAGTCACCGACATATACACTAGATAGGGTAGGATCTCGACGAAACTTGGATGTGAAATGGATAACTTCAGTTTTGGAATCATTCAAAGACAATTTGTTTTTCATTGCCCAAATCTTCACATCAGTTATGCAGGCTTTCAGCTTCTCTAACGATTCTTCACGTTCACTAGGCTTGAACACGATATACATTTGCGTGTCATCCGCATAAAGCATTACATTTACACCATGAGATGTTATGATGTCTTCCATTGGCGCTGTGTACATTGTGAAGTCAATTATAGTAGCATGCGTAATCACACCACGAGAACCTGTCCCCATAGAGAGAGGGGGAGAAAGAGAGAGAGAGAGAGAGAGAGAGGGGAAGAGAGAGAAAGAAAGAGGGAAAGGAAGAGAGAGAGAGAGAAAGAGGGAGAGGGAGAGAAAGAGGCCTCGCTATTGCAAGTCATACAAATTAGTTAAACCACTTACACTCCCAAGTAATGTTGTGATTGCCAGGTGCGTTCCGACCGGCTGTGAAAAATAACATACGACCCAAACAGTACGGTTTTCAAGATTTCATTTCTCAGTTGTGGATACCTTACTTTGCATTTACATGTTTTCAACATATCTATAAGTCTTTTCTTGTTGTCAGGAGTTATCAAACCTCGGGAACCTATCTCTATACACATTAATTTGGGAGTCCAGCCGGCTTCTGAGATATCATGTATAAGTCCGGCGTACCTGTCAAGCTTTCTTTGGTGAGCCTGTTGAATGTTGGTTTCAAATGGAATTGTCAACTCAAATACTAGTATTTCCTTTTTTCTAAAATTAATGAAACATAAATCAGGTCTTTGTTGTGTTGGAACAATGGTTGGGGGAACCGTCCCTCCACTTATTGTCTCCCCTTCCACGTCAGCATATAATTGGTGATCACTATCAAGGCCGTTCTGTTTGATGGTCTTTAGCAGATTATGTACAATGTTATTGTGGCGCCACGTGTATCTATTTAACATTTCCTGACAATTATTCAATACGTGATGCAAGGTACCTTTGGCTTGACATAAACTACACAAGTCATTTATTCGCTTACCCCATCTATACAAGTTTTTATTACTCGGCAGACTATCAATCGCTGCATTTATTGCAAATTTCATAACTCCTTGTGGTAGATTGAAGATGATGGACTTCCAGGACAAGTCACAGTTTTCTATTTCTAGTACCTTCATGAATTCACCTTGGACTAGGAGAGGTTCTATTTCATTTTTCCACTTTTTCCTGCTTTCCTCTTTCAGGTTCATTTTGACTGATTTTTTAGTATCTTTCCAATTCGTTTGTAAACTGGTTTGATGAATTTGGTGTGCAACCTGAATTGTAGATGACTTTCTGGTCCAGTTTTCCTCTCTGGCCAGTTGTTGATCTAGGGCGTGAACTACCATTTCGTCGCCTTTAACTTTCGATCTACTGTAGGCAAGGCAATGACATGTTTGGTAGAGTTCAGAGATAGTGGGAATATTAAGCCCCGCTGGGGCATGAACTACAGCAATATTGGCACCACACCGGGGGATGCCCATCCATTTTTTAATGTATTTGTCTAGAAGTGTATCTAGTTGTCCAAGGTGAGTTGCATGAAGGTCATGTACAGTTAACATATATCTCATAGAGGAGAGAGCATAATCATTAAGAATTCTTAGCTTATACTCGTTTTTTATGTTTACACTATCTATATTCGTGAGGGTACTATCAACCTTATCTCTGATGAAATCATATTTTTCTGAAGTCTTCATCCTGAAAGTTATTTGAGATCCGAGAAATTTAATAGGATTATTTTGTACAGATGCAATTTGTTCCCTAGCTAAGCAAAAATCAATAACTGTTGGTTTACCGCCTGAAATTGATAAGGAACGACACTTCTTAGCTTTGACTGTTAAGCCCATACTACTGAGAAGTTTATCTACTTCTTGAACAAGTTTTTGATGATACCTTTTATTTCCAGTTATCAGGTTGAAGTCGTCGGCATACGGGGTAGTTATTAATTTCTGGCCGGCGAAATCGTAACCATATTGCTGCTTCTGGGTTTCAAGATATTCAATAATTGGGTTGAAGCACATGAGAAATACAATTGGGGATAGAGGGTCTCCCTGAAAAACCCCTTTCCTGAAAGCAAAGCGTTCCGATTGCCACCCCGGACCGCATACTCTGCCATTTAGTCTTGAGTAGAGAACATCAATGTAACGGGCTACTGGTTGAGGTATTGCGTAACGGCTTAATGACTTATCCATGTAATAATTACATGTTCCTTAATACAAATTTGGGCGTGACCCATAGGCATTATACCAAACCTTGACATTTACTTAACCTTACTATTTCTTTGTGTTTCCTGAATAATCTTCACACTTCTATAAATTAATACAACTTAAGTTCTTATACACAGATTCATCAACATAAATTCTTATACATGGGCACCTGCCTCAAAGTTATGGCATAAATATCATAATTATACACATATTTCCCACAACTGAAACACTGCAAGCTTAAGTACTGACCTTCTTGCCTCCTTTTAGTCAATTTACTTGTCTGCAGCTAAGAATTTGTTGCAATTAATCATCGATTTCTCATTGTTCTTCATTGATCATTGTTTGACTTTGAAACTCTGTCTATAAAAGTCTGTCGCCGAAGATGGCGCTCTGACCTTTTGGTCGACTAAATCAAATACGCTTACAAGGCACCTTTAAATTAGTACGACTAATTTACCATAATAAACTATTTGACATACCTGCGATAATTCTTACGTGTTCTACAGAACTAACATTTCTAACTTTGTATATATATACAAAGCACATCTAGAAGGAAATGTAATGCATCTAGCTGTACTCACTAGCTGCATGTACTAGCTTCAATCTATAAGTTCAACTGGTTTAACAACTTATAATGTTCAATTCTAATCCTTCTATAACAGACGTTCAGAGATCAAGAATCTAAACTAATGCATAAATTTGACTCTGTAACCAAAACACCATCCATGTATTGTATAGTAATACATGACTTCAAATTTTGTTTCAAATTAGTCTTAGCCCTTAATCTTAAAAATTATTTTATGCATGTATAATTTTTGTTAAATAACATTAACTCCTTAGTCTTGCATCAGACACATAGACATGATTTAATGAGCATCAACCTTATGTCTACAATTCATTTTGCAAACAAATGAAATGTCACAAAGTTACAAGTCTGACTTCAGACCCTAGAAAGTTTACACTGAAATGAATAATCTTAAATATAGTCTCACTTGACTCTTAGATGTAGTTTTCATCTCAGACACAGATATACCTTTACTAAGGAGGGAATAGTTTTATATTCCAAGTTGACCTTTTCAGAAAATAAAGCATGTTTAACCTTAAACATTTCAATTTAGTCTTACATCCAGACTCTAGCATTATGATCAAACCAGTATACATATACATAAACAAAGCGGCATTTACAAAATTGAAGGTATTCTCCCTTTCAAACTTTAGAATTTTGGTTGAAATAACATTTATCAAACACAATGTCTGCGAAAATTCAAATTAGTTTCAATTTCAGACACAATGAACAATATCAAATGATAACATAAATTAGTCTTAATTAAGACCCTTGGCTCCTTGTTATCCAATGCCAGGCTCAATCTCTAGACATGGCGTTTTGGACATAACAATTATTACTTTAGGTTAATTAAGTTAAACCCCCTAGCCTCGTGGCTCCTTGTCAATCAAGTTCAACCTCCTAGCCTTGTGGCTCCTTGTCAACCAAGTTCAACCCCCTAGCCTTGTGGCTCCTTGTCAGGGAATTTCCCCTGGTCTTCATGCGCGACTAACAAGATAAGCTTATGTATTGGTCGTTCGAAATAACGCTGTTGGAAGATTCGCTTCCCGCGACTGTTTATCTTGGGGTCACCCATCACCAATTTAACCTTACGCACATGATTGTCCGAGGATGGGTAAACATCAACTACTCTGGCTAGCGTCCATTGGTTTCTTGGATTGTCGTCTTTCATTATTACGACATCACCTATACGGGCTTCACGCTGTGGGCAAGTCCATTTCTGACGTGATTGAAGACTCTGGAGAAACTCTCGCTTCCAACGCTTCCAGAATTCGTTAGCGAGATGCTGAACTCTCCTCCATCTTTTCCTAGAGTACAAGTCCTCTCGTTGGAAGTGTCCTGGAGGCGGCAACAGCACGTTGGTTTTCATCGTCAGAAGATGATTCGGTGTCAGGGGCTCAGGATGTGTAGGGTCATTCAAATTGTCGACAGTCAGAGGTCTGCTATTTACGATAGCTGCTGCTTCGTTCATGAGGGTGCGCAGGGACTCATCATCAAGCTGCTGTCCAGCTTCATACAGCAATGTTTCTAGCACACGACGTATACTGCGTATTTGTCTTTCCCATACACCTCCCATGTGACTAGCCGAAGGGACATTGAATTTGAAGTGAATATAATCACAGTCTTTCCTCAGAAGAAATTCCTGAATCTTGTCATGGTGTGTATTACTACCTTCTCTTAGCTCAGCTTCAGCCCCGATGAAGTCAGTGCCTCTATCTGAACGAAGCTGGCGCACAGGACCTCTAATGGATAGGAATCGTCGAAGAGCGTTGATGAAAGAGTCGGTTGTCATCGAATTTAGTGTCTCAATGTGCACAGCCCTAGAAGCCATACAACTGAAGAGGAGGCCGTACCTTTTCAGTTCCTTTCGGCCTTCTTTGATTACCCATGGACCAAACACGTCCATGCAGCTGTATGTGAAGGGTGGTGTAGGCTCAACTCTGTCCTTAGGCAGGTTTGACATCTTCTGCCATTGAGATTCGCCACGTAGCCTACGACATGTGACACACTTCCTTATGAGTCTAGAGACTGTTGAGCTCCCAGATAAGACCCAGAAGCCGCTGGACCTCAGTTGGTTGATGGTCATACCTCGTCCCTGGTGAGCTGTCTGAATGTGACAATGTCGTATTATCAACTCTGTAATATGGTGGTCCTGAGGTAGAATAGCTGGATGCTTACTTTCATAGGAACCTTCAGCACTACTTAGGCGTCCACCTACTCTCAGTATCCCATCAGCGTCGATGAAAGGGTCAAGACGATGAAACCGACTATACCCTTGCTGCTTACGCCTGTGTCTCTTGTTTGCATTCATCTCACTACCTTTACCAGACTGGTTCTGTATAGCTGTCAGTTCATTACTGAATGCATCTCTCTGTACGGTCTTCAGGATTTCATATTGTGCCTTGTTGAGTTCCTTTGTAGTAAGCTTCTGTAGCTCACCATGGAATGAAGTCTTTCCAGTGGTGGATGACTTGCTCAGACCTCGCTCTCGACACCGCCTTCTCAAATGCGCCTTCAGTCTCATGCAGTTTGCTACTGCCCTTTTAGCTCTGTGCCAAGAGGAAAATCTGTCCAAACGATCGATCTCAAAGGTACAAGGCTTAGAGTGACCATGTACAACGTTTGCATGAGCTTTCTTCACTTCTGGATCATCCAACTTCACGTCAAACTTATCACCTAGAATGAACTTCTCTGCGTTGCTCTCCCACAGGAACTTTGGGCCAGTAAACCAAGAGGAAGACAGGATTTGGTTGAAAAATGATGAAGCTGCGTTGTCTTTACTTCTCCGAAATGTGCAGGCTTGTAGCATCTTTGTATGGAGATTGAGTCCAGATTATGCAAATCAGCTCTCCATTTCTCCCAGCTGCTTCTCTGTTCATCAGGCAGTTGATCATCCCAGTCTACTGCTTTCCTGCATAGTTCTTGCAAGATCTGTTTTCCTCGCAGTACAACTGGCGCCAGCAGACCCAATGGATCGTAGATTGACATAACTGTGGCTAAGACTCCTCTTCCTGTCAGGGGTTTGTCATGTAGAGTGAGCCTGAACTTAAGTGTGTCGGACTCAACACACCATAGAACTCCGAGAGCCTTTTCCATGGGTGAATCAACTCCTATAAGATCCGTCTTGGAGACTCCCTTCGCTCTATCAGGCTCCGGAACAGATTCCATTACTTCTCTGCTGTTAGATATGAACTTGTGTAGATGTAGTCCACTTTTCTTACACAGTTGTCTTGTTCTCGAAACTAGGTCGATAGCATCCTTTGTAGAAGGAACGGATTTCAATCCATCGTCCACATAGAAATCCCGATGGATGAAGTCCTTCACATCATTTCCAAATTCGGCTGCGTGATCAGTAGCTGTCTGCTTCAAGCAAAAATTGGAGCAGCCTGGGGAGGAAGATGCGCCAAACAAATGGACAGTCATACGCAGCTCAATGGGTTCTCGAAGAATATCTCCGTCTTTCCACCACAAATATCTCAAGTAGTCACGGTGGTCTTCTCTCACCTTGAATTGGTGAAACATTTCCTTTACGTCGCAACTGAATGCAATCTCGTCTCTCCTGAATCTGCAGAGTACGCCTACGAGAGCATTTGTCAGGTCTGGTCCAGTGAGAAGATGATCGTTAAGGGATTCCCCCTTGTACTGTGCACTGCAGTCGTATACGACCCGAAGTTTTTTGGGCTGTATAACACCGTGATGGGGAATATACCAGACTGGACTATCAGCTGTCTTGATTTCTGGTGCTAACTCTGCGTACCCTTTCTCTAAGAGTGCTTCCATCTTCTCTGTGTATCTACGGTGGTAGTTTGAATCTCTTTCAAACTTTGAGATGTTGTAGTCTCTTGTCTGCCATATACCTGTTGTTTGGCAGATCTGGTTCCTTTTCCTTGAAGGGAAGTGGAGTTTCGTAATGTCCATCTTCTGTTAAGCGAACATTATTCTTCATGATGTTCATGAATCTAACATCATTATGTGAGGAAGGTTCGCTGTTGTATCTTAGGTCCGAGAAGTCTGCTTCCATTATCCTCAGCACCGATGAAGGACTTATCTCTTCCTTGATGGTGACGTTGTGTGAGAACATCACCTTTTCCTTGGTTGCAGTTTTGCTTTCAGTCAGCTCAGGGAGTATCTCACAGGTGATCAATCGATGACTGAACCCTATTCTGTCGTCAGGGCTGACAGCAAACTCCTTCTGACTTGATATACCCACAACACACCAACCTAGATCTGTCTTCATCCCAAAGGGTCCATCATCATTATCAGAAGGAATTATGCTGCGAGGAATTAGAGCACGTGCACAATCATATCCGATCAGCAATCCTACCTCACAGTCTTGTAGTGGTAGCAGTTCTTCTGCAATTTCAGTCAGGTGAGGAAAGGACATAGCCACTTCAGGCACTGGAATATACTCCCTATTTGCGGGCATGATGTCTCGTGTATAGACTGCAGGGAGATCAATCGTCTTCATACTCTTGTGAGCACGAACCGTGAGTCCTTGAATTTTCTCACTAGGGATCCTCTCATCCTTCTTGGACATAGTAGAAAGAAGGAGATTCACCTTTGAACCTTGTAGATTCATGGCTTCCTTGGTAGATTCCAGCAAGAATGTGCAGTCCGACTGAGTATCCAATAATGCATATATCAGCCTTACATCAAATCTGCCCTTCTGTGATATCCAGACTGGAACAACTGCTGAACACTTAACAGCCTGTTTCTTCAAGGTCATGTGGTTTACTGTTGTGTGAGAACTCGATGACCGGAGTTCTTCTGTTGCGTTAGAACTCTCATGATCAGACGATTGGAACTCCATTCTCACATCATCTCTCTCTTGTACTTGATTACTCCGATTCCAGTCTTCATGAAGAGAAGTGGGATGTCGCCGTTTGCAGACACTGCATGTGTCTCTCCTTCTGCATTCTCTTGATCTGTGTCCTCTTATGAGACAACCATAACACAGTCCATTGTCTCGTACATAGGTCTTTCGCTCCTTCAAAGTCATTGAAAGGAACCTTTTACAAACTCCTAGTTGGTGGTTTTCCTTACAGAGCACACATACATACTCCTGCTTCTTTCCCTTTCTTGGATGCTGAGGGCGTTGATCTGTCGAAGGCATACATGGATGTTGCGCCCGGAATCGTCCGCTGCTTGTCTACCTTCAGCTCCTTTACACTATACAAAGAGGTAATTGGGTCGCATGCGATATTGGCCTCCTCCTCAATGAAGTCACTGAACTCATGAAATGATGGGAAATTTCCATGAGTTTTCTTCCAATGAGCAACTTTCCTACCCCAACTCACAATCAGGTGGTCTGGGAGTTTAGCCAAGAAGATCTTCCTATTTTCCCTCTCATCATTCAATTGAGCCAGATTTCCGATGGTTGTCATTGCTGTACAGCACTGTTTCACGAAGTCAGACAGCATTCGAAGACCTTGGCCATCTCTGTTGCTGATTCTGGGCCAAGATTCCAATTTATCCCTGTAGGCGCTAGACAGGACAAAGGGATCTCCGTACCTCCTTTCTAGGGCCATCTTTGCAGCAGCATAAGAGTTGGTATCACCTAGCAATGCGTATCCTTGTACCAGTTGCAAGGGTTGGCCCTTTATGTACTTCAGAAGATAATAGAACTTATCTGCTGCGTTTATCTCTCTTCTTTCTATTAGGAGGTCGTAGCTTCTTTTCCAAGTTGGATATTGGAGGGGACTTCCATCGAACTGAGTGGGCTCTGGAGGGGGCAGGTGACTTATCCTCATCTGGTCCACTAAACTCGCTGCTAACGAGTTTCCCGTTTCAATGTCCTGAGCTCTTGGGTTAATCTTCTCCATCGTAGGTGGGTCATCTTTTGGTTCGGCGTTGACCCACTCTTCACAATCATTCTGTCGTTTTGGAGAAGGTTTAGAGGAGTGTCTGGATGACGTCGATTGGGTTACAGACCCTCCTTGTAGAACCTTCACTCTTTCGTGGGTTTGTTTCATCAGCTCTGCATGCTGCCCCTCCACCTCTTCAATCTTGTCGAAGCTGTCATCATGCAATTTTAAGGACACCTTAATCTTGCTGAGAGAATCCTGAACTACCGTTGCCTTGTCCATAGCAGCTTGGACTTCATCTCTCTGTTGCTTGATAACCAATACGAGTTCTTCATCACTTAAAGCAGCTCTCAACTTATTGGCCGCTTGACGCCAACCTCTTAATGAATAACGAAACTCCAGTTCACGTTGGTCGTTTTGGTGCTGGAGTCCAAGTTCGGTTGGCTTCGGGTCGGATCTCGTTCGCTTAGCCTCTTCTTCCTCTGGCATCTTGTCGACAGTGAACAGTAACCAATCTTAGAGCCAGAAGTTTTCACTGTAACTGCAGCCAATCAATAACGACAAGTTAACAAGGTTTTTACGGGAGTGTTCTTTTATTCTTTGGTAGGAGCGTAGCTTCATTTCTTTGACTCCTTTCTTTTAACTCTGTTCTTTTCACTCCGTGAAAACTGTGAGAAAAAAAAAAAAAATGGGCATTAATTAAAATGCAATAATAATTACAGGTTCCTTATCCATGTAATAATTACATGTTCCTTAATACAAATTTGGGCGTGACCCATAGGCATTATACCAAACCTTGACATTTACTTAACCTTACTATTTCTTTGTGTTTCCTGAATAGTCTTCACACTTCTATAAATTAATACAACTTAAGTTCTTATACACAGATTCATCAACATAAATTCTTATACATGGGCACCTGCTTCAAAGTTATGGCATAAATATCATAATTATACATAAATTTCCCACAACTGAAACACTGCAAGCTTAAGTACTGACCTTCTTGCCTCCTTTTAGTTAATTAACTTGTCTGCAGCTAAGAATATGTTGCAATTAATCATCGATTTCTCATTGTTCTTCATTGATCATTGTTTGACTTTGAAACTCTGTCTATAAAAGTCTGTCGCCGAAGCTGGCGCTCTAACCTTTTGGTCGACTAAATCAAATACGCTTACAGTTATGAAGATATGATCATGAGTTGATTTTCAGAAAAATTTACAAAATGGCACCTAGATGACGTCATCAGTGAAGGTCATAGTTGAAAACGTTATTGTGTTTTGTACATATGCCTATACATATATGTGTGCCAAATTTGAAGGCATTTGATTGAGTCATTTTCAAGTAATCGTGCTTACAAAAATGTGGTTTGAAATAAGTAAAATAAATAATAAAGGCAATTCTAACGAAATTATAAGGTGGTCTGTACGATACAGCCCACCTGATAATAAAGGCAATTTCAACAAAATTATAAGGTGATCTGTATTAGATACAGCCCACCTAATAATAAAGGCAATTTTAACAAAAATATAAGGTGGTCTGTATTAGATACAGCCCAACTGATAAATAAATAAAGGCAATTCTAACGAAATTATAAGGTGGTCTGTACGATATAAAGCCCACCTGATAAATAAATAAAGGTAATTCTAACGAAATTATAAGGTGGTCTGTACGATATACAGCCCACCTGATGAATAAATAAATAATAAAGGCAATTCTAACGAAATTATAAGGTGGTCTGTACGATATACAGCCCACCTAACCATAAAGAATAATAAAGGCGATTTTAACAAAATTATAAGGTGGTCTGTATAAGATACAGCCCACCTGATAATAAAGGCAAATCTAACGAAATCATAAGGTGGTCTGTACGATCTACAGCCCACCTGATAATAAATAAATAAATCAACAAAGGCAATTCTAACGAAATTATAAGGTGGTCTGTACGATATACAGCCCACCTGATGAATAAATAAATAATAAAGGCAATTCTAACGAAATTATAAGGTGGTCTGTACGATATACAGCCCACCTAACAATAAAGAATAATAAAGGCGATTTTAACAAAATTATAAGGTGGTCTGTATAAGATACAGCCCACCTGATAATAAAGGCAAATCTAACGAAATCATAAGGTGGTCTGTACGATCTACAGCCCACCTGATAATAAATAAATAAATCAACAAAGGCAATTCTAACGAAATTATAAGGTGGTCTGTACGATCTACAGCCCACCTGATAATAAATAAACATAGGCAATTCTAACGAAATTATAAGGTGGTCTGTATGATATACAGCCCACCTGATAATTACAAAAATAACATTAGTAACACCACCAACCATAATAATAATTGTTGTCATTATTATTGTGATACTGCTTCTAATACTACTCCTACTACATGTACTAGGAAGGAGGGGAAGAGGAAGAATCTTATTGTTTATTTTCTGTATTATCGAGGCATACAAATGCACAGGGAGGTAAAAGAGGAAAAAGTAAGGCGACGAAGAGGGAGAGAGAGGGAGAGAGAACGAGAGGGGATAGCCTATGGCCCGGGTTCAAATTCAGTTCTCTTTAATTTATTTGACCCAGTACTGATGATCATAATTTTATCTGCCATGTGATTGCCATGTGTACGCCACACCGAATAGCACTAGCTCACATTTTGTTATTGTTGTCAAGAACTTATTGGCATGCAGCCAGTAGATTTTCATCATGTGTTTGATCTTGTATTGAAAAAAAAGATCAAACACATCACCATAATCTACAGAGTGCAACCAAAAATTTCTTAACAACAATTGAAATTTCTTTCAGGAAGCCTAACACTAAAAGCTGTTTTTGATTCAAAGAGCATCGTAGAGACGATGAACAAATAAGAATAATAATACATTCACTTCTATTTTCCCCGCCAAATAATCCGAACAAAAGAATCAACGGAGGGTAATCAACTGTTAAACGAATTTATCATGAGTCCTTGAAAATTAATTAATACTGCTTGTCAAATATTATTGAAGAACAGCAAAGGCGAACGCGATTGTCGCTACAATTCAGAAATCATTGCTTGCATTGCTTTTCTCTCAAAATTACCGTGAGATATCAAGCTACATAGAACTATGATCGACACAAAAGATATTGTCTTGAAAACAGTCAGAAACATTAGAACTTGAATGAATAAAACATAATGGAAATGAATAACACTAGAATGAATAGGACACAAGTTAATTTCTACCATTTAAATCATCCAGTACCAAATAACTGAGCAAAATTCGAACCAGATGCATTTAATGGTAAACTTAAAGACAATGATTCATGACAATTGTAAATTGTAGTGAGTTTATCGTCTATATAGACGTATTGCAAAAGATAATCAGGATAATAAGGATCAGAATGATACCTCTACTACTAGGCCTACTTCTACATGACTATACTAAAGGAAGAGCAAGAGAGAGAGAGACAGAGATAGCCTTGAGCTTTGGATCGGCTAATGAGTAATAAATGAAACAGATTTTGAGCGGAGTAATTATCTTTCGCCAGAGAACTTGCATAAGGAGCTTAAACTTGATGTGTTTTTTTTAAATCAAACATTATGGGGAATAGCAAAAAACGGTTGAGCATTTAATGCACTAATTGCCAGAGGAGCATTCATGTAGACTGGTTTTTTAGCTATGACCAAATACCTAAATGGCCCTTTGAGAGCCTGAAACTTTCCAAAGATAAAGAACTAGAAATCAGTAACAACTTTTTCTAGTAGCATGGACCTAGGTTAACCTCCCATAGCTTAACGAAAATTTGTCATCGTTGCTTTATGCGCATGAGGTATCCCTGAACAGCAAATTGTTTACGGAATTTTGTAACAAAATTGACATGCCATTTTGGTCGGAGCTGAAAAAAATATATAGCCACAAACAATATGTTTTTTTTCTATTGATGATTAATGAGCATGAGTGGATCTTAAAGAAACTTAACAGTAATCTGAATCAACTCCCCTATTTTAATGGAAAAGTGCAATTGAAAATGGCGTTTCGGACGTTACATTTTCCGTAAACAATGTAGACCCTCATTTAACCCACTAGAACAACAAATTAATGAGATTGTATATGGTTTGAGTAAGTTTATTAGTTGCTCCAAGTGATTATATTAAAAGAAAATATAATTTAATTATAGTAGAGCTTATATTAGAAATATACTTAAAATTTGAAAAAGTCGTCTCATTTTCCGTAAACAGTTTTGTAACGTCCGAAACAATTTTCAAGTTGAAGTAGCAGAAAATATATGAACGGCAGGATAAATCTATCATAACATTTTGTTAACTTCTCATGGCAGCTACCCACCAAAACAAAGAAATCTGCAATACATTACTACAATACTATTTTATAGTTAAAACCAATTTTCCGTTAACAGTTGTAACGTCCGAAACAAATGTAACGTCCGAAACAAAAAATACCAATAAAATGATAATAATCCATATTTTAAGGTATCTAGAGTGAATAAATCATTATGAAATAAGTTATTATAAGTCTTAACACAAGTCAAAACACAAATCAGGTCTTTCAAATCCAATAATTTTGTGTAAACTCAAGAAGGGTGTTTCGGACGTTACACTATTTGATTGTTAACACATAGTTTGCAAATTTCAACTAATTTTCTATCATATGTGCAAGTTACGATTTCACAATGCACACTCCTGTTTAAAACACTATTTTGATAATTTCATTTAGATCTAAATATAAAAATATGAAGAAATATGATGCAAAAAAACAAATTTTCCGTAAAATATCTAAATTTTCTGCAAAATTGACTAATAAAACATAAATATTGAAGCCACACTTTGTGGTGCAAGGCATTCCTGGCTGCTTTAGTATATCCTTAATTGTAATTTATCAGAAACAATCTCAATAAAAGTGACTCATAAAAATTATTCAGCAATTTTAACAGCACTTTCTGTTATGCTGTAGCACGTTTCGGATGTTACATTAAACTGTTAACAGACATTTTCATACTTTAACTAGTTCAAACGAGGGGCAAAGATAGATGTGAGAATAGCAAATTTTATTTGTTCAACCTCTCCTTTTGCTATTTACATTGCTGTGTCTTTGTAAATCATCATGTTTTCATTTTTACAGAGGTTGTTCCAAATTATGTCATATAACCAAAGATTGTATGGTCAATCTAAACTATCTGGTAGGTTACAAAAATCAAAATCACCCACTTAAGCAATACCCAGTGTGCATGGTCATGACATGGATACGCTACAGGTATATGAAGTTGATAAAATCAAGCAAATTTAAATGTTTTTCTAAAAATTTATGGGAAATATGGATTTTCGTTTAAAAATACCTTTTAAAAAGGGCACTCAGTACACGTAACTAATCTGTGTAGAAAGTACATACATGTATAAAAGAAAAGGGCATTACCAGTAATACCTTATTTAATGATCCTAAACATATACATGTAGTATCTTCCTCAAATGTATGCATACATACAAAATGTATAAGCTAGTGTAGGGATTTATTTTGAACTTCTGAAACTCCCCTTCATATCCATGATTCATCCCTTTCATATTAATAGGTCATCCCTCATTCACATTCACCCTTTTCATCCACCATCCTTTCATCTGTCTAACTCTCTCTCTCTCATTGGTTTCAATGTTCACCTGATGCAGTCAAGCTTATGTAGTATAATTTACATATACTATGAATATGCAATATATACCCTTTGTTTATGTTTGAATATTCAGGAATACTTTGTGATGTTGATTTATATTTGTATGGGACTATATGAATATTTATTGATTTATTCTACTTTGCATGGAATGTATGTGGAATGCTCCATAGAATGCTGTAATGCTTTTACACATTAAAACCTGGTCAGTTAGCTAGTAGTTATCAATCCTACAACATGTCTGCTGGGCTGCCTCTGTGTTAAGAGTGCTAGTAATTATCTGTTAGAACCGCAACCCTACACTAGTGTGGAATATAAATGGGCTGTCCGTTTGTTTTTTTCCTCTACGAAATGTCAAAGTTGGGGGTGCGGCGCTGCGGCCTTATCGCCGGCAAATACGGTACATGTTTAACCTACACTGTATGTTGTTTGTCACCTGTAATATAGGCACAGCAAGAGTTAAGATCTATCAACCAACGTACCGAACAACCAATCAATCCATCCATTCATCAATCGGTCGTCAATTAAATGAATAAATGAATACTTATTTAAGAGCATTAAAACATATTGTCGTTTGAAACAGCCTCCTAATACAAATAGTGGTAAAGGATGATTGTTACTACAGTAGTATTATAACCTAAAACATACACAATTTTAAAATACATCAAAAATGTCTCATTCTCGAGATGTACATACATTAGGATTCACTTATTTCGTATTACCGTAAAAAATACCGTACATGACTTGGGGGTACTTTTTTATAGTTTTATTTTTTTAAAGATTTGTCAATGTTTCAGTGCTTACATACATGTATGTGTTAGTGATATTATTGAATGACACACTATATAGTTGAAGGCAAAGAACATTAGCAAGCTGATTAAACATCTATATTGTAGAGTTTGTAGAAATTGATGATCTCATTGAAATGTTAACATCGTGTAACATCCGAAACAAACCATAGTATACATTTCACACTGTTGTTCATAACATGCAATAAAGAGTATGTTTTTAAGTGAATTTTCTAAGGAGTTTTGATGACTACAACTGCTATTAGCTTCATATTTTACTCTGTTAGATCACATAAGCATTTTTAACTAGCGGTACACATTTTTGAAATGAATAATATACCTTACATAAATTGAGTGGTCGATGAAGACAAACTTGGTATACATGTATGTGCTAAACTAATTAAACTGCTCAATTTTTTTCCATAAATGTTACAGAAGTATTTTTCTGCAAACAATTTATGTAACTGAGGTCAATAATACCTAAAGAAAAGCAATTAACTTGAATAAAGTTATAATTTTAACAGTGTGTAACGTCCGAAACATCAGTGGTGTGCCAAATGAAAATTATTAGGCAATGCACTGGTTCCCAATTTTTTTGCATGTATTTACCTTATATCATCAGTTGTTATAATAAAATAAGTTTGACCTAAGAAAAAAACATTTTACCTATTGAAATAAAAACTTGTTATTGTCAAAACCCTAACTTAGAGCTATTTTTCACTTTCAAGGGATACAAAATCTGTATTTTTCAAGATAGAAACTCAACAATTTGCATGAATAATCTCTGAAACATATTCTTAAAGACCCAACATATTTGAAGGTGTAGTTAATAGCAAATGAGTTTTATATCACAGTTATTAGATATGCTATAGTTCACAATAAAATTGTAAAAACTCAAAGTATTCATATCTGGTGAATAAATAAGGAGATAGATTAAGGTCCAGAATTTGCATTTCTCAAAAATATGATTAGTCCTGATCTTAAAAATACAAGTTTGAAGTGAGTAAACATAATTTCATTTTGGACCCATTTGTGGACACATTTGGTATAAGTTAAAAAAACCAGTGCCTGTCTTCCACGAGGCCGCACTTTTGGATCAGAGAGCAATTTAATTGTCGGCGGAGAATTGTCTTTTGCGGGGTACTTTTGGGGAGGAGCAACCATTATTGTCGTAGTAGCCTTTTTATTTTACGGGGCACTTTTTTAGCGGAGCAAATGTCGGCGGAGCAATTGTCGGCAGAGCAAATGTCACCGGAGCAATTGTCGCGTTTTGCGGAGCAATTGTCGCGTTTTGCGGAGCAATTGTCGGCCGAGCAATTGTCGGCGGAGCAACTGTCGTTCGAGGAGCATTTGTCACCGGAGCAATTGTCGCGTTTTGCGGAGCAATTGTCGGCGGAACAAATGTCGCCGGAGCAATTGTCGGCGGAGCAATTGTCGGCGGAGCAAATGTCGGCGGAGCAATTGTCGGCGGAGCAATTGTCGGCGGAGCAAATGTCGGCGGAGCAACTGTCGGCGGAGCAACTATCGCGGAGCAAATGTCGCGGAGCAATTGTCGCGTTTTGCGGAGTAAATGTCGGCGGAGCAATCGTCGGCGGAGCATGTGTCATGGACCCAGAGAGGGAGGGGAGGGATGTACATAGTATAGACTTACGGAGCTATCAAAGCATGAAGCTGTGTTCCATTCATGATTGCATCTCGCCCAGGGAAGCTCACCGCCAAGGCACGAACTGTAGAGGTAGTACAGGGTCCAGGCCAGGATGGTGTTAAAGTAGATGGTACGCCACCAAGCAACGACAGTGGTGGCGATACCAATACCTACGATGATTGAATTAAAGGCGTGTTCAGGAGTGGGCGTGGTAAACCGCCACAAAAAGAGCCACCCGGGTTTTTGACATGTAAAATGAATAGCAACTGCGGGCAGCAAAGGACTTACGCGTATTCACTGAGCTCCGTGTATTGTACACGTAACGTCATCACTAAAAAAACATAAAGCCGTGATTATGCCGCGTCATTTCTGTACGAGCCTTGGAGTATTACCACACAAAAAAGCGTTCAATATACATTTTATAAACCTAACCCGGCTCCAGCTAGGCTACCGATTTTGCTGTATGCTTACATAATTTAAGAAACACATCCTACCAGGTATCCATGTAATAATACAAGGTTCAAGGTTTCAAGTTTTTAAAATATTTTTTCCACATAATATAATCATATGAATATGCAATATATACAAGCGTTCAATAACACAATATTAAACATATGATACGACAAATAATTAAACAATTATTCAAATGAATCATTTAAGATTGGCAAGGTGGTGTAAACATAGTGGAGGGTCTATTAAAAAAGCATGGCTTGTATTTTATAGACCCCTTGAGAATAAAAAAAAAAGTTACAAGTGCTCTGTAATATAACTAGAAATTATATGTATAACAATACCTTGGTTGATTCGAATGTTGGAAATGTCAAAATGATGACTTGCCAATGGACAGTGGTACAGACCTCGAACCCACGGCCTTCGCATCTTAAGTCAAGTGTTTAAACCCCTCGACTAAGACACCTTGGATGTACCAACATGAAACGCCAACAGAGAGATCATTTATCATGTTTTTATTATGAGCCTCCATGAAAATATATAAACGGGAGGATATTTTTCAAAATACATTTTTTATGGTCGTCGTAATAAGCGACTTTGGAGAAACTATCTGCGCATGCGTAGATAAAGTGCATTCACGATCAAAAGTAGTGGAATTCCAATCTCACAAGATGATACAGAAACCTATATTTTCCAACCAAAATTCAAAGAGTTATTTACCCTATAATTTGGAGTGGATTCTACTATAATTTGGAATGGATTAGACAACTCAAGAAGTGATTCCCAATATGACTTTTCAAAAGAGTGGAATTCCACCCATCCCCTTTATGAGAGTCACTCAATGTAAATATACGTCGTTGTGTCTCACAATGGCTTGTGAAAAATAACATGATTATTCTATTCTAATTCCAAATGTGAATTACTCTTCTCTTTAATAATATTTTTAATGGCTAATGAAGCTTACAAGGTTTACTCAATATCACTTGCCCATATGACTAATTCTTCCGTTTATGGATTGCCATTTTCTTTTTCAGTGCACTGTACCGTAATGTTCTAGTTGTTAGCAAGTATCGCAAAAACCTTATTTGCTGTCTATAAACATAGTATTGAGAAAAACAAAAACACGGTCTTGAATTCAATCCTTTGATAAATATGATCAGGGATCAAAGTTTATTGAGTTTCCTTTGAGATGTAATGTAAACTCGTCAAGTTTATTGGCTTTCTGTTACAACCTATTGTACTGTGAAGCCGTACGTTTGCAAATGATCACCTCCCTGCCCCTCCAACCCATTGATCCCCAAGATGGGAATCCAAGCTCAGTGAATGCTGGTTTATTATGTCTTTTCATGGTCGGAAATACAGGGGATGGTTGACACGTTCCCTCCGATTTGGACAGGGGAGATTACTATCGAAATTCCCTCACGATTTTGTTCTTTATTCACGCACCCCCACCCCTCCATAAACAAACAGAAAGACTACTCTGCAACCAACCGTGACTTAAGAGCAAAAAGTCACCATCAAACATGTGATTACGTTTTCTTTTGTCTTTTTGCTTCTTAGAGGGTTATCGAAAATGAAGGCACCCCCAAAATATTGTGTTGTATATTTATTTTCTTGTCAAGACAAATGCATCCCAAGATATAAACTTTCATCTACGCCCACGCCTACGCATTTAAAGTTTCGTAACCACAATTGCGTCGACACGGTGCCTAACAACGGTTAAAATAACTTTGAAGATTAAAACTACGGACTTTTGTGTGAACCTTTAACGTACTGTACGTACTGTATTTTTACGTATCTGGGAATCACGTTTTAGCCATTTCCGTCTTTTCGTTGTCTCCCCTTACTAAATTCTTGTTTTATACAATGTATATATGTTTTGTATGTATTTTCAGAAATATGAGTTAATTAGTTATGTTTACCTTGGAAAAGTGGGCATATCTTCCAGGCTCTGATGGGACCCGAGGAGGTGTATTGACCGAGTGCCGTCTCCAGGAACATGAGAGGAATCGCAAGAAACATGGAACATAGTAGATATATGATGAGGAAGATAACTGTGGAGAGAGAATACAAACAAAAGTGTCACCAAACTATACTGCTTCTACTATTTCTACTATTTCTGCTATACTACTACTACTACTACTACTACTTCCACTACTACTACTACTACTACTACTACTACTACTACTACTACTACTACTTCTACTGCTAGGTCTACTACTAACTACTACCACCACTTTTACTACTACTACTTCTAATAATAATAGTGAATACAGTGATCATGATGACAATGTTAATTATAACAGCAATGACGATAACATTTACCCATAGTGGCATTATCAGTATTATCACTGTTTTTCTAATGCCCATTTTGTCTACTATCCACGTGGTCTGATAATCGTTTAATCATAAATAATATTCATCATCGAATGATTATTAGATCTTATTCAGTTTATGTACTCCTTAAAAACCCACCGTTTAGGCTGAAGCGAATGTATCGTGATTAAATAAATAAATGTTATGAAAACAATAAATGAAATCGATCCACCCTCTTGGAGGGGCCCATGCACTCCAGACAGACCGCAGCGCCCGCGCTTGAGTTATTTTGTGCAAATGTAGTAGATTCACGTAAGGCCGTCGAACTCAAATCGCGAGATTTTATGCGAGATGTCACGAGATTTGGAAAAAGGTATATTATTTGTAATATTTCCGTTCTTCAAAGTTAATGCAAATTGAGCTCAAGTATTCGGTTAATTTTGTTCTTTTGACAATCACATTTTGACATAGCGTTGTGTTGTTGCTATAGCTCCAGAATGGTCACAAACTTCCTGAATATAAGAATAGTTTATCTCGAAATCCACTGATAAAAACGAGCGGGACAAGAATATAGGTTGGCGGTTTTTGAGCGACGACTTTCGCTGACCTTAAAAGTGACCTCATACGAGGGAACCACCACTAAGCAGTCCGTTGTACACTGAAAAATGAAAACGTGTTGGGAGCGCTATCACAATAAGGATCCCGTGCAATGCATCGTGTAGCACCCCCGTTCAATCCCCCCCCGCAAGCGTTATTTAGTTTTTGCGGCACAGATTGGGGTTAGGTGCGTGTTGAGCCTATGGGAAAGTTTAGGGTTACGTTTAGGGTTAGGGTTAAATCAAGACCTCTTAAAAAAAAAAAGCCACAATCTGTGCCGCAGAAAAAATTGACGCCCCCCGCAAAACCATCGGCCGTCCGATGCGTTGATTTATACATACACTTATCGGTACACTCGTTGCATTCGAGCTTATTCCTGACTTGAATTGAACTTGAAATAATATACTTTAGGTATTACTGGAAACTAAAAAAGTTGATGTGGTCTCCCACCACCCCCTTCCCCCCCCCCCAAAAAAAAAAAAAAAAAAAAAAAACGCTGGCCAAAGAAAGAGAGAGAGAAGAGAAACAATTCAATTCAATTCAGAACTTTATTTCAGACTCAGCTGCACAAGGCAGAGGTTCATAAAAATATGTTACATAGATATATAGGGAATATAAACATGATGAGTATAATAACATCAAATATTACAAATAGTATAACTAAACTATAGGAGAACGTAAGAACAAACATGACAAAGACTATGTTTGAAAGATTTCAAGGAAACATTAGATATGCATCATATATTATCCTTTATTTAAAAATGTAATATTGAAATGAGCTTTGAATTATATAGCCATCAGCACAGCCCAGCGCAGTTCGCCTTTCGTCTACAACACGACTATCGTGCTCTACGGATATTTTGTGTACAGTGTAGGAGAGTGTAGGAACTGCTAGCCAGTATGTAGAATACAACCCGGTCCGCTCTCATTCCAAAAATATACAAGAAATAAGTCACACTAATGTGGCAAATAATGACTAACATATTTAACGCAAGAAATTAAGGAAAATCTTATGATGAAATACTGATTGCTTGGCGATTGGTCAATATATTTATCACATGCATGATGCTCAATTCTAAAGATATAAGAAAACAAATCGAAATCTTGTATAGCCCTAACAATGACTCAAATATTATTTTTGAAAATTCAGACAAGGATTATAAAGGTCGAGAACGAATCACCTTTTTTCTCTAATAGTGTAATGAGACGTCACATTTTCCGCGCTTCGCAAGGGAAAGGGGAACTCCCTCCTCCTTGCACCCACCCCTCCCCCCTACGGAGCGCGCTTTTGTAAGTGCTTCGCCCCCTAAATAAAATCCTAGCTACGCGTTTCCATACGACTAAGGTCTGACTGACCCCAATCCTGATGTACGCACATATACGTGTGCCAGGCAAACACAGTAAGGAATGGTAATCTAAATAAAATGTCATCTACATCTACTTACCCCCGCCGTTGGCGAAGCAGAGGAAAGGGAAGCGCCATAAATTCTGAAAGCAGGCTACGAAGCCGATGTTCGTCCCTATAGATTCAAATCGCCAACTCCACCGCTCCCGATCCATCGCTGCCTGGTTCGACATAATAATTATTATTCTATAGTTCAGTATGATAGGTCTAGCTGGTATACAGGTCTGTCCTATAGTCAAGATATATTTCGAGCTATGATGAACGCCGAATGTATGTCATAGTGTCTTGTCATGTATATGCACTTCTGCGCTCACATGTTTGGTAGCTGTGACTCAGCATTGACGTTCTCTTTCAGTGTGTAAACCTTAATGGTAATGCATGCGGTGTTGCGGTGCGATGCAGCCTTGCTGGAACGCATACATGATAATAGTCTTTATATCCAACCGATGTACATGATTTTATTGCATTGTAAATTGACCATTTAAAATGATATGACTACTAAAATTTAAATATGTGAATTGCGCAGCGCTGATCTTTATCCACCTCATTCACAATTAATGTAACGTACATGGTTCAAAATTCTAGTTTTTAAAAATCATAGGCATACGTAATTATCCCGTAATTATACCTATTTGTGCAGTTTAATTAGAAATATATATAATTCTATGCTCGTCTTAAGGTTTGGAAAATGATGTTTAGTATAGTAGTCGAGTCCAAAGTTGAGATCCGAATGTGTTGCTATATTGTCGTCGTATCGTGGTTCATTCATTGACTCTAAATCCAAGGGTTGAGGGTAAGATTCCCAGCCCGGTAATAATTGTATTTATGAAAATATACATCCACATTAAATTGCCACTCTCCAGAACGATGTGAATGAGTACCTGGTAATTGATGGGTAGTAGCGATTGCAGGGGCCCACCTGAAGTGCTAATGCATGTATCAATTTACAAATTGTGTTCAATTACAATATATACTTCAGCCTTGAGATCGAGGTAATTTACTAGGCTGAAGAGTATGCATTTATGAACAGCAGATATAGGAAATGCCTGGCCGTGTTGTGCGATTGTCTTCCTCTAACGGGTCTATTCCTGAACATATTTCTTTGAGGGATCCTCAAAAGAATAAACACAACCCCCCCCCCCCCAATTAAATGTTTGCACTCTTCCGTCACCCATTACACACAATCCTGAATCCAGCCAATGTCACAGTTAAACAAATCTGAACCAACAAATCGAGGTGGTTAAGTTTCATCCATTGCATGTTCAATCATAAGTGAGCACTAATTTGTTTTGGGGGCCCTCGAAAATTGGAAAAATCGCACCCCCCCCCTTGGACGCCAGGGAGGGGGAGGGGGGCCTATCTAAAAAAAAAAAGAAGATAAAATTAACGTATTTTACACTTTTTCGCCCAGGGCGGAGCCCTCAGAAGCTCAGGGGTTTTATACATCAATTTATCGTCGGATGAGCATCATTTTATACCTTAATTGTGACACTGGCAGGTCACGAATTGGTGTTGGGTTCTGGGGGTGGAGCCCTCAGAAGCTCAGGGGTTTTATACATTAAATTAACGTCAGTTGAGCATATTAAATTCCTTTTTTGTGACACTGGCAGGTCACGAATTGGTGTGGGATCCAGGGGGCGGAGCCCCCGGAAGCTCAGGGGTTTTGGGCAATAAATAACAGTCAAATGAGCATATTTTTATACCTTATTTGTGATACTGGCAGGACACAATTTGGTGTTGGGTCAAGGGGACGGAGCCCCCATAAGCTCAAGGGTTTTATACATTAAGTTATCGTCAAATGAACATATTTTATACCTTATTTGTGACAATGGAAGGTCACGAATTGGCGTGGGGTCCAGGGGGCGGAGCCCCCGGAAGCTCAGGGGTTTCGGGGAATAAATTACTGCAGATGAGCATGATTTTATACCTTATTTGTGACACTGGCAAGACACAATTTGGTGTTGGGTCCAGGGGGCGGAGCCCCCAGAAGCTCAGGTGTTTTATACATTAGATTATCGTCAGATGACTACATTTTATACCCTATTTGTGTCACTGGTAGGGTCACGAATTGGCATGGATTCCAGGGGGCGGAGCCCCCGAAAGCTTAGGGGTGTTAGGCAATAGATTACGGTCAGATGAGCATCGAGGGACCCGCCTTAGGGCCATTGGTTGGGTTCGGGGGGGGGGGGGGGGTGGGCAGAGCCCCGGAAGGTCAGGGCTTTAGGCATTTAATTACGTCAGATTAGCATATTTATACCTTATTTTTGACACTGGCATGTAACTAATTGGCTTGGGGTCCAGGGGGCGGAGCCGCCAGAAGCTCATGGGTTTTAGGAATTTTATAACGGTCAGACGAGCATGCATCCGTCCGCCTTAGGGCCCTAGGTGGGGTCCAGGGGGCAGAGCCACCGGAAGTCAAGGGGTTTAAGGCATTTAATTACGGTTAGATGAGCATATTTTTAGAACCCTTTTATTTCCTTTTTTTTGTTCCTTTTTTTGTTCCTTCTTTTTTGTTCCTTCCTCTTTCCCTTCTTTTTTTTCCCTTCGTTTTTTCTTCCTTTTTTTTTTGTTGCCGGGGGGGGGGGGGATAAATAAATCGAATTTCAACAAGTGAAGCACATCATTTTAAAGGGAATGTTGAAATCTACAGGGTGATGTTAATAACTCAATAACCTCCAAAATCGGGTTAAGGCCCTTTTTTTTTTTTTTTGTAGTATTGTTTTATTGTATTCATTCAGTACAAAATATATAACAAACAAATATACAGCTTCATTGATTTACATATATCAAAATATAAAGAAAATTGTACATTTCTCAAAAAATACATAAGATAGTTTAATACACAGTACATACTGTTTACATTTAATTACACTGAACGAATATTATAAATCAAAGAGTTACCTACAGACAGACAGACACACCACACACGCTCACATACTCAGACACACATACAACTTGACATATCCCCCTTCCCCCCTTCATTCCAAAGCTTAACAAATTCCCCCTTCCCTCCCCGAGCATTCACATCTACACATTTGTTGGAAATCCTGTCTCTTCCTTTTCCTTAAGACCAAACTATATATTTAAACAAAAAAACATGTCTGAGTCTGAAAAAGAAGTATTTGCCTCGCCGTCCTTAACTGTGGAAGTTGTCCCATTTTCTGAAGTGAAGTGTTAAAGTGCCTCTCTCCCCCGCTAATTCCTTTTCTTCTTGCCTATTTTCTATTATTCTTTTTTTAATTTCTTGAGGAATTGGGGGTCTATTTTGAGTTGAACTATATTTAAAAATCATATGTTTTGTTAAAAGAATAATGTGATTTAACAGTTGTTCTTCTCCTACATTGGATCTTTTTATCCCGATATGAATTTCTTGCCAATGTAGATTTTTTAATGCTGATAAAGAAAAAAGGTCACCGCAGTCCTTCCAAATATTTGCTACCTTTTCACAGGTAAAAAACAGATGCTCATAGGTTTCTTCGTGTTTATTGCAAAAGGAGCAAAGATTGCTCACTACATGTTTGAAAGTGTATAGATGCTTATTTGTATAAATTAAATTATATAACATTTTATATTGAAATTCCATCAGCTTTCTGTCTATAGTGGATTTTCGGGGTCTTAAGAAAATTGTTCTCGTGTCATTTTCGACCATATTGTACGTACGTTCTAAGTTGCATGTAGCATAAGATTTTTCCGTTCTCATTTTTAACAATGTACTATAGATATATTTTGATGTTATGCCTTGCAAAGAGTGAGGGTTTCCGTTAATAATGAATTCTAAACTTAATTCAGTATCCTCACAAGGATGTTCATATATATTCAAAAGAGTTTTCCATGAGAATGGAATGCCTTCATATAACTGTTTTATTATATTTATTTCAATGTTGTTTAAACCCATTTTCTTAAATTCTGTGATAGATTTCAATTCACCTTTCTTATCAACAATATGATGTATTTTAAAAACATTTTTCAGAAATAAGTCTTCATGGAAACATATTTGCCCCTGAATGCGGATACATCTATTATTGTAAATAATTTGATTTCTTTTTGAAATTTCGTTCTTTAGCAAAAAGGCTTTTGTCCCCATCCAAGCCTCCAGCATGCTACGGTAAAAATCTGGTAATGACAGTGCAAGTAAATCTGGCGATACATTACTGAAAAAAATCAAGAGGCCGCCATATTTTCTAGTCAGGTATTTAAAATAACGTTTCCAAATCATATTTGAATCTCCTGTTATAAGTCTTTTCATCCACATGATTCTTTGTGTTCGAATAAATAATTGAAAATCTGTCAATTTAAGACCTCCCTTATCGTAATCTAAAAACATAGTACTCCTTTTGATTTTATCTTTTCCATTCCATAAAAAATCAAATATTAACACTTCAATTTCACGGAATGCCCACGGCGGTACAGGTGTGAGTGATGATACATATACTAATTTTGATAAAACAAAAGTCTTAATTAGTTGAATTTTCCCCATCAAAGTCAATTCTCTTTGTTTCCACCACATAAGCAGCTTTTTAATTTTACTTAAGATTTCTTTGTAATTGATTTTTTCCTGGCTTTCCACGTCTAACGTAAACTGTATACCTAATATCTTTACAATGTTTACTATCTTACCAAATGGAACTATTACATCTTTATCCGCGTTAGGACCCAACAATAATACAAAGGTTTTGTCTCTATTCATCTTCAATCCAGACATATCTGCAAAACTAGTAAACAATGAGTTTAGTCTATTAAAAGATTCAATATCTTGAACAAACACCGACATGTCATCTGCATAAAGAATTTGTTTAACGTGAATATCATCAAAGGGAATCCCATGAATAGCCGAGTCGCTGCGGATTGCGCGAGCAAGAATCTCAATGCAAAGTAAAAATAAATATGCAGACAAAGGATCACCTTGTCTTACACCTTTCTGAATAGAAAAATATCCAGTTGATACGTGTCCATTGAAAACACAACTTTGAGCCTTATTATAAATTATTTTCACCCATTTACAAAATATCGGTCCAAAACCAAAGGCTACTAAGACCTTTTTTAAAAACATGTGTGAAACCGAGTCAAACGCTTTTTCAAAATCTATCGCTAACAAATAAGCAGGTATTTTATTTTGAGTAGTATGAAAGATCATGTCGTCAATTAACCGAATAGCTTCACCTATATTTCTTCCCTTTAGATATCCCACCTGATCAATCCAAATAACTTCTGGTAATACTTTTTAAATTCTTGTTGAAAGAGCTTTTGTTAAAATCTTGTAGTCCACATTAAGTAAGGAAATGGGTCTGTAGTTTTTAATTTGTAACGGATCTTTGCCTTCTTTATGAATTAAAGTAATTACTGCCTGTTTTTGTGAGTGGGAGAGTTCTCCCTCACAAAAGGATTCATTCAAAGCATCGACCACTACGTCTCCTATTACCGGCCAAAATAATGAATAAAATTCAACACTTAAACCATCGTTACCTGGTGTTTTGTTAAATTTCATTTCTTTCAAAACTGCCATACATTCCCTCTCTGTAACTTTCCCTTCACAAATATCCTTAGAGTCTGGATTTAGTTTGGGTAGATTTGTGATAAAAGCATCACTAGAATTGGAATCTACCGTGGAATGCGCATATAGTTTGCTATAAAACTTGTGTATTTCTTTAATTATATCTCTCTGATCAAAACTTATTTTCTCTTCATTTATCATTAGTTTTCTGATTACTGTTTTTCTCTTATTTGATTCCATCAATTGGGTAAAGTAATTAGTATTTGTTTCTCCTCTTTCAAAGTACGATGCTCTAGAACGAATTTTAAGTCCTTTATTAATATAATCATAGCATGCTTTTAATTCTCTTCGTTTTAGTTCTAAAGATGCAATCTTCTCATTATCTACTGCTTTCAAAAGATCTTCTTCAAGGGAGAGTATTTCTATTTCTAGATTCCCAATTTTTTCCTTTCTGAGCTTTGCTTTTTCTTTCGAATATTTTCTGATAAAACTGTTTATTTTCATTTTCAAAAAATCCCATAAAACTCTTTTACTTTCTATTTCTGTTTTATAGTCCTCTTTCAGTTCAATGATTGCGGTTTTCATTAACACGATGAACTTTTCATCTTTACATAAACTATTATTAAATTTCAAATAAGATCCCTTGAATTTGATATCATTCGAAGGTAAATTAAGAAAGTTTAGTTGTACAGCTGAATGATCAGGAGCTATAGATGATATTATATTGCATTTTGATATTATTTCATCTAGTTTTTTGGATACAAACCAATAATCAAGTCGACTTTGCATAAAAGGATTGATTTGTCTATACGTAAATTGTTTTTTCATTCCATTTCGCACTCTCCAAATATCAATCAAATTTAATCTATCCACAAAATTTTCAAAGAGTCTACCAAATTTTGAGAGAACCTTTCGTTTACCAGTTCCCATGTAATCCAGGTTAAAATTGCTGATCATGTTGAAATCACCTCCTATTATTAGCTGATTATTTTTTCCATTAACCGTTGTAAGGGCTTTTTCAAACTCGAGTAAAAAAATAATTTGTTCTAATTCCTTCGAACGAACTGGGAAATATACATTGGCTATTGTAAGCCTTAACCCTTGTATAATGCACTCCATTATAATAAACCTACCATTATCATCTGCAATTACATTAATGACTTGAATATCTAGTTTAGAATCAAACAAAATAAGAACCCCTTTACTATGACTTGTCCCATGACTAAAATACGAACTACCATTCCATAGTGCCTTCCATTCGTTTTCTACTTCGTTGGTGCTATACGTTTCCTGTAAAAACACTATATCCGACCGTTTATCTTTACACCACATCAATATTTTCTGTCTCTTTAATTTTTCTCGAATTCCCTTAACGTTTAGAGAAAGGAAGTTACATACAAAAGATGTACTTACATTCACAGTAACAAATGAAACGGGATGCGTTTTTGCGGGTACTTGAGATTTAATAGAGGATGGAATCTTGTTACCCTGAATATCAACATCATGACAATAATAACAACTACGACACAAACTTTCCCAACTGAATATAAAATACGTTTACTTAAACGTTACACTGCTCCAATCTGCCCCAGGGAAGGACCCGGGTATCATTTTCGAATCTTTTGATCAATTTATACAAGTATCTGCACATGAAAAACTGGATGGAGCCGGCATGTCCAATCCATAGTACTCTCTGCATCAGGGCCGTCAACAGACGAGAACTTGTGTACAACCCCCCACAGCCCGTAAAAAGGCGACACTGTTTCCTCATTAAAGAGGGCGAACAGAGTTTACCTTCTCATATGGAATTTAACTGTGAGTACCACAAAGTGGGCTGTACGTATAACACCCCTCTGCATACAAAGAAGACACACGGTTCCACTGCATTAAACAGGCGAACAGATGCCTACTTTACAGGCGGGTACATGTTATAAATAAATAAACAGGATACCTGTTATCATCGGGGCCCTTACCGGAAAACCATAAATATTGAGCTCTGAAAAACTGGATGGAGCCGGCATGTCCAATCCAAAGTACTCTCTGCATCAGGGCCGTCAACAGACGAGAACTTGTGTACAACCCCCCACAGCCCGTAAAAAGGCGACACTGTTTCCTCATTAAAGAGGGCGAACAGAGTTTACCTTCTCATATGGAATTTAACTGTGAGTACCACAAAGTGGGCTATACGTATAACACCCCTCTGCATACAAAGAAGACACACGGTTCCACTGCATTAAACAGGCGAACAGATGCCTACTTTACAGGCGGGTACATGTTATAAATAAACAGGATACCTGTTATCATCGGGGCCCTTACCGGAAACCAATAAATATTGAGCTCTGCAAGATACAATGGCCAATTAAAATAATCCAAATCATATTCTCCAAAACACAACCTTCCCATGGGGTATTCTGCAGCAGTGTGTAATACACATAATAACCTTTATATGTATATATTAACATATATACACATACACATATATATATGCGAAGAGGCAAAAATGCCAATTTCCGCCACACGGGCACCGCCCGCCGCCACTGAGCGTATATATTTTTATCGCGTAATGTACGCATATAAACTGACATAGTAATTTCACCCTAAATTCTAATGGGTTGCTTTCGTTTCACTACGCGTTTTAAACGCGAACACGAACTTGAACCTATTGAATTCAACCAATTACCTTAATTTCATTTCAATACCAACGTTGTGCGATTTCGAAGCTTGAGCTAAATCAACCAACTAACCAAAATAACGTGATAACCACCTTTCGTTTTCAACCAAAAACAATAAATTAAACACCTTAATGACCTCGACTGTGACTATGCTCATGAAAGCACTCCGCGATAACAGTAAGTATAGTAAAACAAAGCCACGAACGGCTATATATATATATGAACTAAGTACACAAACTTGAACGTGAACATATTGAATCCAACCAATTAGCCAAAATAACGTGATAACTACATGTACCTTTCGTTTCCAACCAAAAACTATAAGTTAAAAGCACATTTATGGCCGCGACTGTGACGAAGCTCATGAAAACACTCTGCAATAATCGGTAAATAAAACAAAGCCACAAAACGGCTATATATATATATGTACAAAGTACGCGAACTTGAACTTGAACATAATGCATTCAACCAATTACCATATCTTTTCAATACCCACGTTTTGAAATTTCAAAGCTTAAGCTAAATCAACCAATTAATCAAAATAACGAGATAACTACCTTTCATCTTAAACCAAAAGCAGTCTTCAATGAAAAACGCGTTCATGGTCCCAACTGTGACCAAGCTCATGAGAAAGCTTTGTAATTTTCATTGACTGAAATACACAGCATCAAAATCCGGGTATATATATGTAATAAACTTAACATGTTAATCGTAACCATTAGCCTAATAAGTCTCTTTCGCGTTACATAAAAGTTTTATGCTTTTAAAGCTCGAGCTAAATAAACCAATTACCCGAAACCTAATAACTACCTTTAAACATCAAAATGGGGAAACATATACTGTATATATATATATATACGTTAAATAAATCAACTTAACATCTTAATAAAAACCGCTAGCCTGATAAGTCTCTTTTGCTATAGCGTACGAGTTTTGTAATTACAAAGCTTGAGCTAAATAAAAATAGACCAATTACCCGAAACAAACGTGATTACTACGTTTCATTATGACTTGAATAACAAAAAAAACTCCACGAAAATCTATGCCATGTTTTCCAACCCCTTAATAAGGCTATGAAGAAACATATTACTTCCGGTCTCGGAGAGATGAATACCATCATTCCTAAACAGCTCGCGCCGCTCGTGCCTGATGCCCAGGTGAGTCAAAGCACTGCCCCCGATCGTGCGGCATATGCGCCTGGCGTGCTTGTTTAGAGCTCGCCGCGTCCGATCAATTTTGGGCTGCTCGTCTTTACTGAAGCCGCTGTAGGTCCTGCGAGGCAAAATATCCGACCAAATGATGCGGGCATTGGGGAAATGTTCGTGCAATTGTCCGAGTGTTGTATCCAAAAGCAAGAATAATTCATCTTTTTTAGCTTGCCCGACGTCGTTCGTCCCCACGTGCAAAACGATGTGCGACGGAGAGGAAACCTGGATACCGGGCAGCACCCATTGGACATGTCCAATAACTTGACCTAGCTTAAGGCCCCTCCTTCCTCTCCACACGACGTTGGCTGACGACCCCAAACCTTGTTTTCCCTTACGATGCGCGAAGGCGGCTAGCCAGTGGATCATGGAATCGCCTATGAGCAGGATCGTACTTGACTGGCAACCTACAGCAGGAATGAAAGAAAAACTTCCGGCAGCTCATTGTTGTTGATGATTTACTCGTTTCAAAATCCCCAATAAATTGTAACATTATTAATCTTCAACTGCCTCGTGCATAAACATGAATCAATTATACATACTATTCAAACATATAAGTCTACCCAAATAACTGATAATTTTTCTTAACACACTTCCTTCAACTCAAATGATTAAAGAAATAATATGGTACAATACATCATGAATTATGCAACAGGTAGCATATTAATACGAACATATCTCTTATGCGCGTCCGAGGACCAGCGCCCCGTATTCTCAATTTCCCCTGCTTCAAACCGGTCATAGCGGCTGATGTGGCCGCGCCTTTTCTAAAAAAAAAAAAATGTGAGTAAATCGTGCTACTGGCAGATCCAAAAAGGACCAAACACTATTAATTTGTCTGGCCGAAGGGGTCGCTTTCACGAATTGCATCACCGTAATAGGCGGGGGTTGAATGCGTGCATGGTGCTGTGGCAGTCATGAGCCACAATTCACTATCAATGACAGCCCATGATCTAATGGATTCTCTTACTTGCCTCAGCCTAAACTGCGCATCGTATGTGCGCCAGCCGTAGCCGCCAAATCTAGCCGCCGTCCGGACGGTGTCCATATACTTAAACATCTCTAAGGCCCGAACTATATGCTGCTCGGTGTATATAGACGCAAATACCAAAAATGCGCTGGTCCATTGCTCTATTGAGGTTATTCGCGGCACCCCTCGCTGCGGTTGTACCTCCAATGTCGACCCCGACAGGGCAATAACCGTGGGTGCGCTGCCGTCTGGAACGGGGACATTTTTTAGCAAGGCCCCTAAATCAACAAACTCGCCTTTCCAGATTCTATCCCGCAATTAGTCCACTGCCTGGACTGTTCTCTTCATGATCCGTGCGCGCTCACATATTACTAGTACACCATAATATACACGTACGGAAACAGAGCCTGAGAACAGTCCAGTACACCTTGGCAAGTTCCCCCTAAATTCAGGGGGAACTTTTATTCCTCCCACTTCACCTTGGTCAGACCTTGCTTAGTTGTGATTGGTTCCCACTCATGCCCATCAAAAGATTCGGTCATTGCGCAATCTTACAACGATCGTAAACCTATAATTTGCAATGTCAGTTCCTTGACCCTTGACGGGAAATCCAACCCTAAATCTATATCTAAACCACCAGTGCGAATTCCGGGCAATGAAAACCACTACAAAGCATTGCTAACAATTTCGTTGTTCCGTCATTCAATCACACACACACGCACACACACACTCTGAACACTACACATCCATGATGTAAACACAAAGTAGTGCATGACTTGTAATCATTTCACCAAGATATTTTTATTCCAATTTACAGACTTCAACTTCATAGTGTACCTATAATGAACTACACTAGTAACAGATGACATGTTTCAAACTAGGAAGCATTTAATCAATTGTCTTGTTAGTGATTTTTACAGACAAACTGTTATTTTTTACTGAAATCCTTGCATCTGATTAGCTGAGAGCGAATTTGTCAGTCAAAATCACTGACAAGGCACTTGAAGAAACACCCCCATTTTGAAGTCCATTATGTCCCCAATCACTTCAAGATAAACATAAATATATAAACATGGAATTCAGGACTCTCATTGTTGTCGCAAATGGGTTAAACACGGAATACAATGAATTCCTTACCCTTTGCAGAATAGTATCTCACACTGTAGTGCATGATTTGAGATATATGTAATTTGCCATCAAGGACTATGGGCAAGAACAGTGCTCAGCATTAGTGTACTTGCATAAAAAGTCCACGATGTATGTGGAATACTGATTACCTTTTGAAGACAAAAAATTGGCAACGAGAATAATAGTTAAAGCATGTCATCATCTGCAAATTCATGTTAATAACATCAAAGTAAACTGTTATAACCTGTAAATGAGGTAAGCTTATTATGTAGCTTAAATTAACAATCATTGGGTGTAAAGTTACTTCAAATTAAAAGGAGAATCTAGCTACTTCCTTCTTTGTATGGCTTTCATACAAAGTGACACAAAAATTGAGATTTGGAGAAAAGTCATTCCAATGATTATAACATGTCTATCATGATATCACATTTTGAAAGCAAAGTATTTGTAGGTATGCATCTTTGAAGCAATAGTACTGGCTGTTTACCTATAAGGAATGAGTAATAAAATAAGCAAAACAAATCAATCATCAAAGAAAAAATAAGGCCAGTTCTATCGAAAACAGGAGCTATAGTATGAATAGCAAAAAAGAAAATCAATATATAATATGAATACATTTATAAAGCAGGTAATGTCAAAATATACATCCACAGTGTTTGAAAAATCAACATAATATGCTAATCGATCTGAAATATGATAAACATACAACGCAAATATTTATTTAAAAAAGGAATTTGTGGGTAATATAAAACAAAAGCTCTTTTTGAGGGAAGTTCTAAATTAGTATTCTTTCAAATGCCGTTCTGATTTAACCTTTTCATTTTTGGGCCTGCGAATGGAACATAGTACCTTTAATAAACAATTACTGTCATATTTAAGTGCATAACTGCTAGCAGTCAAATTATGACCTGAGATATTAAGGGAGAAAGAAAATAGTTTCCATTTTCTCCTAATGAAACAACTTTAGGGCCTACCTATAGTATTCCCTATATTTGCATATATATATATATATTTATCATCAGTCTGATTTTCCTCAAACTTTTAAAAAATCTGTTGGTCCATTTGTCTGCTTTTATAAATACCAAGAAATTATTGGACTGGACTTGGCCTTTATATATGATTCTGCAGTCTAACCAAGGAGTTACTGGCACTCCTTGGTCTAACACCAAATGTCAGATGAATGCATGGATTAAAAAAATAAAACATTATTGCCAGGGAGTCAATCAAACCAACAAAATTCATAAACCCAATCTGAACTTGTTTTCCTCGTTGTGGCATTGGATCAATTAATGGCTGGAAGTTGATCCTCGTCTTGGACTTGGGTGTGCCAGAAACTTAGTAACATGCTTTAAGGATACCAAAATACACATTCAGTATGAATAATTGCTTGTTAAAAAATACAAAAACATAGATCTAGGTGATGGTGCTGATTTGCAAAAAAAAATATTTAAAAATCATACATTCAGGAATACAATATTTGTATCATTATAATGATATTATATTGCATTATTGTGATATTTGTTCTCGCCTATAGGCGAAAACAAATATCACAATAATGCAAGAAAGAGTCTACAAACATAACTAATTTCAAAGATTTTCATTTCACTGTAGGCCTAGCCTATTTAATTAAGTAGCAGAAAAAAAAGGGATTTTTTTTTTTTTTTGTAAGTGGGAAGAAAGCCATAGAAAGGGAACAGTAAAGAACAAAAAACAAATCAAAGATTGTCGCAAGACGCAAGATCGAGTACATTCATGACATGGCACCTTTTTTTTACAGTTCGACCAAGCGATGAAGTATTTTGGTCCGACAAGAAAGGTACACCTAGATCTAGAGATGAAATTTAAATGTGTTTGTTTGATTAATTACCTTTGTTGGTGGTGTGCCAGGTAAAAAACAAGCTTCTCTTTTATTCTCCGAATTTGACCCTTTTTTGCTTTTTGGTGTCGTTGCTTTCCTTTTTGGAGTAGAAGGGCTAGAAGAGCTAGAAGAGGCAATTACGGTGTGGTTTTGAAGTGTCCGTTCGTAGATTAGTTCGACTTGTTGACTTCTCATGGAGTGTACATTTATAACTTTCTTCACACAATTGTCGCATACATGCTGCGATTTGTTTGTAGAAAAGTCACCAAATATGTCTTTTAAAACTCTTCTGCAAGCCACTCCTTGAAGTTTTCGTAGAATTTATATTAATGTAGTGTTTGCAGGTAACTATAGGGCAGTATCACAAATCATACACCACCTAACAGGTCTCATTGCATATTACTTTTAATAGTCCTTCTTTCACATGATTTCAGTGCTATTTAATGCTATTTATTTCAGATTTCTTTCTAATTTATGTTCCCATTTGTTGCAATAAGCTATATTTCTCGTATTTATACTGATTTATTTTACAAGTTCAATATATCATGTTATGCTATGTTCTATGTTATATAAATTACATTATGTGTTATTAATTTTGTTTGTAAACTTTTGTAATTCGGCTAAACGCCGCGATGAAAGTTTTATTTGAAATGAACCATTTTGAATGAATGAATAATTGGCAAACTCAGTTTCAATTGCTAGTCAACTTTTATCCAATACGATGTATGCATGCTTAATAAATTGGGACAATAGTGCATGTGTTATAACAAATAGCATTGCACATAACTTTCACATTCACCAACATACACCCAGCTCCCAGGGCTCACAGGCACGCATACACAGGCCGAGCACCTGAGCAAGGCCAACTGATCGGAACGAAACATGCATCATTCATGAGAGGATCCTTATTTGGGAAGCGGGGTCATGGGGTCACTGCTCATTAAATTCGGACCTCGCTGCCGAGATTAGCTGGTCGTTTTTTCGGGGAAGGTGAATTGGTGGGGAGTACGCATTTCATAAACGCGCGCGCATTTGGGAAAGGGCGAAAGATTAAAACGACCATCAGCTGGTCTATCCCGCAATGCGCGAGGAACAGCTGACCCCAGCACCTCCCGAGGAGTTGCCAACAAGGGGGGGGGGGGGGGGGGCATTGATCATAAGCCCCACCTGCTGCGCCTGCTCAGGGCCTCCAATTGAGTTTAATGTATCAATACCCGCGCAAACCAACGGCCTAGAATCGTACTCACTTGCGGATGGACCCGGTCCCCGCTGCTCCACTCCGGGATTCGGCTGCGGTGCCTGGACGAGAGGCTCTGATACGGGCTGGGAAGGCGGAGCTGTTGCAGTTGCAGTTCTCCGTGGACGTGAGGACCCAATTCGGTCAACAGTTGTCCACCTGGTCACTGGATTTCTGCTTAGCCTTCGGCATTATAATTCCCGACGCGATGATACAATTAACAAAATTATGTAGCTAATATAAAGTTAACCAATTATGAACTCCAAATGTACACAATTCAAGATCCCGTCGCCGTATATAATTACTCTGAAGAACCAAGTTGTATTAAAATGTTCCCTTCTGTAAATCCGATGTGGAATCGAAGTATAATAGTTGTCGACTACAATGTTTCCTCAATAAAGTCCAATAAATTAATTTGCCACCGAATAATGTCTATGACCATCCTCTAAAAAATCTGCAAGGTGAATGAGGATTCTCACGCCAACACCGTGAGAACCAATATATCCCGGCTAAAATAATTCCATATATAAATTCGAAACATACATTGCGCACATTCCTTTTATAAATACGCGTACATGAAAGAAGCCGCGCGGCTGACTCAAAGGGTGTCGGCACGTTATTGTTTTCTATCAAGATGCCGCTAAGGGTCATCACAGAAGAGAAGCCGCCGCGAACTCGTGATGTCACTGATGAATGTAAACCATTTATATCGCCCTTCGTTCGATAAAATTTCTTATATTATCCATTGATTTTTAAAAATATTTCTGCCCTTTTCGTAATCAAATTTAAACATTGAATATTTAGCGGAGGACGGCGAAGCAAAGTTATATATCTGTTTCAAGTGATACCTCATGATACGAGAACAATTTACACATTTACCTAAGAGACTGCGATTCCCGCAAAAAAAAATGAGAGTAACCCCACCAACACACACACAACAGCATACCCAAACATAATATACATACAACATTACAATTAAAAAAAAAAAAAAAAAAAAAAAAAAAAAAATCCCTTCAAAAAACACAAAAAACAACAACAACCAAACCTTAAAATAAAAAAAAAAAAAAAAAAAAAAAAAAAACTACTCAAGAAAGTATTTATTTCCTGAGTAGTAGCTTTGCAAGACCTTCCCAAGCAAAGACTGCCCACAATTCACCCCCTCTTCCTTGAAATCAAATAATCAAAGTAAGAACCCGCCAATGTCCAACATACCCATTCCTCTTTTCGTTAACCTGTCTGTATCCGAATTAATGGTATAAAACAACTTATTGTCACAGCTTCTACTCGACCTTTATAAACAAAGTTATGCTATCAATATATACAGAAGAAAAAAAAAAAAAAAAAAAAAAAAAAAAAAAAAAACCTCCATTGTCTGATTTGAAAGTACGAGTCAGATCGACTTTTAAGTTTTGTTAAAGAATAACCTCCATTTGATAATAGGCGTATGATATATATATATATATATATTTTTTTTTTACCAATATAAATGTTTCTATACTTTTCAACGATACAACAGAAATGTACTCCTATTCGAAGGTTCAGTATTGAAGTTAATTCGTCAAACTATCAATGTCTATATTAAGAAGGCATAATATTTGTCAAGGGACTACCACCTTGAGTACCTAATGAGCACTTGTTATTCTTGAGTAATAATATTGTTAACATTCAAATACCTTTCTGCAGATAGACACGGCACGTATTAAATCGTAATACTCATTGTCATACGATAAGTTCACTATGTGACTGGAAGAAAAAAAAAGAAAAAAAAATCAATTTGGTTCAACAACTCATTCAAAGGTAGAATGCATGTGGCAATACTATAAAGACCTTGCCGTGTCAATTGACACGCCCTTCGTCTGACCATCGTGACCTTCGTCAACCCTAACCCACTTGTGCAACAACAAAACATTTCAAAAAGAACATGTGAACATTGTAACTCTAAACTCTTGCCACACAGGACAGTGTCAGAACTACAATGCACAGTTACAATGACAGTCAAGATGTGTTCTTAGGAAAAGTTAAATTTGGTTTAACAATTTATTCAAAGGTATAATACCACAAGTATGCTCGTGACAATACTATAGAGACCTTGATTGTTGTCTCGCTCAGTATATTAAGCCTATCATTACAGATTACGCTTTAATCTTGCTAACGCATTTAGGAATGTGTATTATTCTTAAATTAGTGAAGGAGAATATTACTCCATCTCTTCAATGTGTGCCTATCTAGAAAAAGGTCAGGCATGTATCACTTTTTAGAATTTAAGATTGAAAGGCATCCGCTTTATGTTCAAATTAACAATAAGCTTGGCATAATGTTAAAGAGCAAGACATACAATCAAGAATGTATCCTATTGCACTATTCGAAAATTCAGAAAATACCAAATTCCTCTTTTCTTTGATACGTCAGTATCTGGATCTAATAGGTATACACTTTAGTTTACTATCATGGATTTGTTTTTGTCTTGTTTTAAATAAACGTTTTAAAGACAAACAACTTAGAGTAATTGTCATAAGACATTCACCTATTGGTGATAAGCATACTGATCGAAAAACCTTTGTCTTTAGCAATACCTTCATTGAGGAATGTGCCACTTTTCAAATGTCTTCGAATTATCAATGAGTGCATTTAGCATGTAATCAAACCGTCTTGATTATGACGGTCAAGTGACACGCCCAACGGCTGACCGACGTGACTTTCGTCAACCTTATAACCCACTTGTGCAACAACAAAACATTTCAAAAGAACATGTGAACATTACAACTCCAAACCCCTGTCATATAGGACAATGTCAGAATTACAATGCACAATTACAATGATAGTCAAGATGTGTTCTTAGGAAAAAAAAAAATCAGTTTGGTTTAACAATTTATTGTACGTGACGATACTATAGCCTAAAGACCTTGCCGTGTCAAGTGACACGCCCTACGACTGACCGTCGCGTCGTGACCTTCGTCAACCTTAAAGGTAATACAAAGTTTTGGGAAATTTTGCAAATTGGGTGGATGGTGAATCTTTACAATTTTGATATATTTGGATGCCCCTGTGGATGTATTATAAGCACTACAAAAATTAAACCCTAAAACACTTCTGATTTCGAGAAAAATTGAATATAAAAATTTACCGGTGCTCCCGGTAAATTTGGATAAATTTCAAATGGCGCCTATATGGCCGTACAATGGTAGCTGCGACCATGAACATCTCGAAATATGTAGTTGTGATATATGATTTCCAAACGGGAATAGCTAATCGGTCGATTTTAGTCAAGAAACATTGTTTCATAGCTAAATTGATATCTTGACCTTGAGAGGGAGCTATACAAAATAAAGAGTTTATTATTTATAATTTCATAACTTTAGACTCGATTTCAACCGGGACAACGATCAATGAATATTGTAGGAACGCATATGCTTCCAATATGTTAATTTGAACAAAATTTATGACCCGATACCAAAACTTTGTATTACCTTTAACACACTTGTGCAACAACAAAACATTTCAAAAGGAAAACATGTGAACATTACGATTTTAAACTTATGTCCTATAGGACAATGTCAGAATTTTAATGCACAATTACAATGATAGCCAAGATGTGTTCTTAGGAAAAGTTCAATTTGGTTTAACAATTTATTCAAAGATATAGTACCACAAGCATGCACGTGGCAATACTAAAAAGACTTTGAGTGTTGTCTAGAAAAAGATCAGGCGTGTATCGCTTTTGGAATTTAAGATTGAAAGGCATCCACTTTATGTCCAAACATCAAGTTTGGCACGATGGTAAAGAGCAAGACATGCAATCGAGAATGTAACCTATTGCACCCTTCGAATATTAAGACAATACCGAATTCCTCTTTTCTTTGATATATGTCAGTATCCAAATCTAATGGGCGTACACTTGAGCTTACTATCACGGATTTTTTTTCTTCCTTTAAATAAATAAAACAACTTGCAATTGTTGTCATAAGACATTCACCCATTGGTGATAAGCATACTGATAAAAAAACCCTCATGTCTTCAACAATACATTCAGGGAGAAATGTGCCCCTGTTCAAATGTCTTTGAATTTTAAATGAGTGCATTGATCATGTAATCAAACCGTCTTGATTATGACGGTCAAGTGACACGCCCAACGGCTGACCGTCGTGACCTTCGTCAACATTAACCCACTTGTGCAACAACAAAACATTTCAAAAGAACATGCGAACATTATAATTTTAAATCTTGTCATTTAGGAAAATGTCAGAATTACAATGCACAATTAGCATAGTCAAGATGTGTCCTTAGGAAAAGTTCAATTTGGTTTAACAATTTATTTAAAGGTATAATAGCTAATAACACAAGAATGCAAGTCGCATTACTATGTAGACATTAAGTATTGTCTCGCTCAGTACATTACGAAAATCAGTACAGTTTTACGCTTTAATCACTCTAATACATTAAGAAAAGTGTATTATTCTTAAATTAGTGAGGGACAGTATTGTTACTCCATCTCTCCAAAGTAAACCTAACTAGAAAAAGGTCAATCGTGTATCACTTTTGGAATTTGGGAATTTGAAAGGCATCCACTTAAAGTCCAAACAACAAGCTTGGCACAGTGGTAATGAGCGAGACCTGCACTTAAAATTGCAACTTACTTCGTCAACCTTAACCCACTTGTGCAACAACAAAACATTTCAAAAGAACCTGTGAATTTTATGGTTTGAGTCTCTTGACATATAGGATAATGACATAATTATAATTCAAAATAAGCATAGTCAAGATAAGCATCATTCAAGGTTCATTTAATGCTCTTTTCTTCCTTTTAATCTTCTTTTCCTGTTACAATAATATATTCCACACAAAAAGTATCCTTTCGTTCTTGTTGTTATTATTATGTTATCATGATGGGTATCAACATTCTATTTTTTCATATAACATGTTTGTGTCCTATGTTTTGATGAAATTAATCAGGATTCATTTCTGTTTTTTCTTTTTTTTTTCTCCCTTCCCCCCTTCTTTTGCTTTTTTGCTTTCACTTACTTTGCCTTCTTCCTAAAATAAAATAGACTTAAATACAAGTGATTAAACATAAACAATGCCAATTCATTTCATTCAATCTAGTGGCATTACAAATAAAATCTCGCAACGGCCTATATTTTCGCTGAAGCAAATCGACCCTTACACATAAACATGCACATGGATACACATTCATATTTTGAGAAAGCCTTTCCTATATTTGATGAAAACAATTTTTTTTTCTTTCTTTCTCAAATATACAACAACAAAAAAAAAGCAATTTTCATACCATGATTGCAGCATTTCCGCTTTCGTAGACATCATTATTGGTTGTGTCTTTATTGTCAATGAAGGCGATCTGGATAGATTTCCAATGTACTTAGGTCAGCTAGTCGTTCCAACAATTCTTGTGCTGATGGTTTCTTACTTTCTTCCCATACTGGTAGTTGCTTTCATTTCTCCTTTCTCCTCTCCTTCTCTTCCCTTATAATAATATCCAAATCTTGTCGGTGCAATATCATCGTTTCTCAACCACAAAGAGTATGTTGCCATAATAAACATTTTTAAATTATATCTTGTAGCTTTTAGAATATTGGTTTCTTCTGCTCCTGATGATCATAACGACATAATTATCACAATCTCATTTTCTCCTACTGACGCCCTACTTCTCTCCTTCTGATGACCCCTGTATATCCGTCTCCATCGCTAGTGACTTCGGTACTCCTGCCACGGGCATTCCTTTCCTGTGCATCTCTCCTGTAGTCTTCTTCGGGGTGGATTGGTCCCGGGTCCCCTGTGTTACCTCGTTTTTCTCGAATTCGTCCACAAACCTTGGCTGGTCTTTCATCGGCATCCACACATGGTCAATATAAAGCTTTGTTGGCTCTGTTCTTGAAAAGTAAGCGAGTTTCCCCGCATTCCTCGCTGTCTTTAACGCTGCAATTTGGCTCTGCCGGATCGATCTCACCCTTTTCGAAAGGTCGTCCGTGATGAATATCTTCGTTCCTTTTAATAGTTTAGCTCTTCGTTGAATCTCTACCTTGTCTTTATAGCGAAGGTAACGGGCTTTTATTGGCTTTGGCGATGATGAGGGTCCGCTCCGAACACGATGTATTCGCTGATACTCAATCTTATCTACTTCGTGTTCCGTAAATTGTAGTTTTGTAATCATAAATTCTTTCATGACTTTTTCAACGTTTTCCCTCTCTCCTTCCTTTTGTATCTTTTCTGGTATGTTGAGGAACACCAAATTCTCTCTTGCTGCATACGTTTCAACTCTGTCCAGTTCAGGCGCGGATCCACGGGCCCAATTCTTCCGGCCCGGCTATGGCAAGCCCTTTGTGTAAAAACTAGATAAACTCTGTTTTTCTCAGATAAACTCTGTTTTTCTCAGATAAACTCAGTTTATCAACAGATAAACACAGTTTATCAGAAAAACTCAGTTTATCAGTTGATTGACTCAGTTTATCAGTTAATAAACTCAGTTTATCAAGAAAAACTCAGTTTATCAATGATAAACTCAGTTTATCAATGATAAACTCAGTTTATCAATGATAAACTCAGTTTATCAACAGATAAACAGAGTTTATCAGATAAACAGAGTTTATCAGTTGATAAACTCAGTTTATCAGAAAAACTCAGTTTATCAGTTGATAAACTGAGTTTATCATTGATAAACACAGTTTTTCTGATAAACTGAATTTATCTAGTTTTTACACAATGGGCTTGCCATAGCCGGGCCGGTAGAATTGAGCCCGTGGATCCGCGCCTGGTCCAGTTCTTCCTTATACTCCTTCTCAGTAGTATTCATTTCTTCCTTCAATTTCTTCATTTCCTTTTTCAGGTTCGCGATATCTTTAGAGTTGTATTCAACGGTGTTCACTATCTCTGCAAACTGTTCGCGAATTTGTTTCACTTCATTCATTATATTCCTTTCCAGTTCCGCAAAACTTGTTTCAAATTTTCCTTGAAGTTTCCTGGTTTGCTCGTCATTCATTTGCTGGATGACTGGTATAAGGCTTGAAACCTCAGAAGAGACGGGGCTTGTTCAAAATACACGTGGGTGAATTGTGGGTGAGCCGCTTGCGCGAGGTGTGTCTTCACTCGACGAAGGTCATAATGAATAGGCCGACGATATTGGAAGCAAATGAGATTTTACAATATTCAATGATCGTTGTAGCGGTTGAAATCGAGTCTAAAGTGATGAAATTGTAAATAATAAACTCTTTATGTTTTATAGCTCCCTCTCAAGACTGATTTTTACTTTAGCTTTAAAACAATGTTTCTTGACTACAAACGACCGATTTGCTCTTCCCGTTTGGAAATTATATATCAGAACTGCATATTCTGTGATTCTCATAGTCGCAGCTACCATGGAATGGCCTTAATCGCTATTTGAAATATTTGAAATTAACCGGGAGCAACGGTAGATTTTTGATTATTCAATTTCTCGAGAGCAGAAGTGTTTCAGGGACTAAATTTTCCGGTGCTTATAATACATCCACAGGTGCATCCAAATATATCAAAACTTTAAAGAATTACTATCTATCCATTTTTTCAAAATTTCCTAAAACTTTGCATTACCTGAGAAGCAAATGATCTTACAGAAGAAAAGGCATTTCAAGTCCAGGTGTTATAAAATTAGCAGATACAAGACAACTGAAGCCGAAGGGGAGTCGTTGCAAAGGGAAGCGAACAATACTGTACAGCAAAGATGTACCTTAATTACCTTAATTTGTTTAAAAAAAGATACGGGCCCCTCCCCTAGTGCTCAAGGGGCGGGGGGGGGGGGGGGGAGGGTGCGATTTTCAAATTTTCGGGAAAAAACAACAACTAGTGCTCCCCCCTCCGCTGAGCGAAAAATCGACCGGCGCGATTAGTGCTCCTTACCCCCCCCCCCCCCCCAGGCGCGGATCCACGGGGGGGGGGGCGATGGGCCCGGCCCCCTGGATTTATTATTTTGTTTAGTTAGTGTTCACACTGCCCCCCCCCCCCTACTGAGCGAAAATAATGGTCTGTTCGATTTTCAAATTTCCGGGGGCTAAAACGAATACTAAAATTATGCTCACTACCCCCCCCCCTCCCCGAACACTCAACGAAATATTGGACGGCGCGATTTTTACATTTAAGGAGGCAAATACGAAATACTATACAAATATACTTGTTAAATTTGATTGATTTGCAGTAAAATGAGAACAATGAAAAGCCAATAATACCAAATTGCACTTTTAGCTTCTCAGACCGTCTGGTCCTGCAGGTGAAGTTCAAAATTATTACACGCTTCATTTAAAATTCAACAGGTAATAAGACTTTATATACAAACATAACAAAAGTGTGTGCCACGGGCAATGGGACACAGGGTTCGAACTTACACAGTGCAATACTACATGATAAAGGAGGTCAAAAACACGGGGGTGGGGCATTAGATATTGTGTGTGTGTGTGTGTGTGTGTGGGGGGGGGTTCCCCTATTATTGACGCCCATGCATGGAAGTAAGTTGAAATCCTAATAATCCTTAACATCCGAAGACACTGTAAACTACACAAAAGGAATAACTGCTATCATTCAAAAAGCATCAAATCAAATCATTTATTTTCCATGAAAAAAACATGTTACAATTATTGTTTCTCCACAATTCATTTCAGTACATGTAATAATAGAGGTTGATTTTTTATTTATTTATTTATTTATTTATTCATACATATTTATTCAGGTACACAATTAACATATTGGACCTGGTTTTAAAAGCATAGTATAAAAAGTTAGAATTCAGTACTCAGAATTCAAGTATAACAAAGTAAAATACAAAATAAATACAAAGTAATACAAAATATGGTAACATAACAATTTAGGTCCATAACAAAAATGATTATAAATATGAATGGTGGCTACATATAACAATTTCAATTAGAAGTTAAAAGAACAAAAATAGAGTCATATATGTAAATGCAAGGTTTTCAGGGTCATAACAAGGGATTCGATTTTGATTTTTTGTACAATAATTTGAAAACATCCAGAGACTGAGCATTTTGAAAGTTATTTGGTAATAGATTCCATACTTTAGCACCGGAATATTTTAATGACTGACAATAGAGTTGAATGTTTGGTTTAGGCGGCACAACATTAAGGGAATTGGCATTACGTGTATTCAGTCCATGTCTGTCGAAATACATTTCAATCTCATTGCATAAACGGGGTGGTGCAAGATCGTGGACACATTGGTACATTAGTGTAGATAGAAAATAATCACGTCGATCCTCAATTGTTTGCCAAGATAGATTATTCATCAGATCAAGACCAGAGATATTAGTATAATCATGATTACTTGTTACATGACGAGCTGCCCTTTTTTGGAGTCTCAATAGGGGTAATTTTAATTTATTAGGACAGTTACCCCAAACTGAGACACCGTAATCAAGACAAGGTTTAATAGTAGATTTATATATCGTATTGAAATGTGTCATGTTAAAGAATTGTCCCAATTTTTTCAAGGCAATAAATCTTGTATGCAACTGAGTTACATAACTGTCTTAAATAATCATTCCATTTCAGGTTTTCATGAATAATAATACCTAAGTACCTGTAGTGACTTGACCTTTGGAGAACTTTGCATTTGTAAATATTATTGTCTTGTCTTTATTGTGTGGCTTGAAGTCTAGCCTTTTATTCCATTGTCACTCATTTCTTTAGTGACACCTGTTGCATTACTAGAGTGCCACAAATACTTACTCTGGCAAGCACATTCCATACCCTATGGGTTGGGATGTGCAACCACCTAATGTACTGGTATAGCTTATACTGTACAGGGACATTACACTTGCTTGCTTTATTTGCCACACCTATTTTCATCACTTCTCCTGAGCTGTTCATATAGAGCACACGTATTCTAGAGAGTCTATCTACAGCAAAGCTAATTCAGCTTCATCTTAATTCTTGTCCTATTTCTTCGCTTGTTTCTCTACTCGGTTCTGAGGCCTTATTACTTTATAGAGATTATAAGTTTCTTCTTCTTTACTTAATTCGCGAAGAAGCGTCATTACTTTGTACATGGTCTTACATATTCTTTCTACGGGTGCTGTGCAATATTTGAACTACTACTTGTGATATAATATATGTTCCAAGTATCTGTACTCAACAGGTGTTTCTACGAGACAAGGTAGGAAAGAAATCTATTTCTATTTCTTTTATTTAGGTGATTAAATTCCCTAAACTGGTGACCCCGACGTGATCCAGATTTTTTTTCTTCTGTTGATCTAATCTACCTTGTCATCGTCATTATCATGCCTGATACTGATAGCAATGTATTACCTAATGAGGCTTCTGAGCCATCCCCTCAAGTCTCATATGTTAGTTTAAAGCTTCCCCCATTTTGGGCACATGATCCTGATATTTGGTTTGCTCAGGTTGAGGCTCAGTTTCAAACTAGAGGTGTCTCAGTTGAGTCTACAAAGTTTGCTTATGTTGTCGCCTCATTACAACCAGAGGTAGCTCTAGAGGTGCGCGATATTTTAATTGCCCCTCCCCAAACAGAGCCGTACAAGATACTAAAAGCAGCACTGGTTAAGCGAACTTCTGTCTCTGAGCAAAAGCGTCTGAACAAATTGCTGACGAGTGAAGAGTTAGGCGATAGGTCGCCCTCCCAACTCCTTAGGAGAATGCAACAATTATTAGGCTCTAATACTTTGGAAACTAGTATACTTAAGCAATTATTTTTGCAACGCCTGCCAACCAATGTACAGTTGATTCTCGCTTCCACAAGCGATGATGTCAGCTTGGTTGCGCTAGCGGCATTAGCCGACAAAATTGTTGAAGTTGCTGGTCCGCCTACTATTTCTCATGTCTTACCTAAAGAAGTGCCAGCGCAGACTTACGCTTGCGCTACTCCCAATGACTCTGGTGAAGTACATCGACTTTCTACCCAGGTTGCTCAACTGGCTGCTCAGGTGCAAGCCTTGACTTGTTCTATACAGGAGGACCGCAGAAGTCGCAGTCGACAGCGAGGCCCGAAGAATTCCGGCCCTCGCCAATCAGCTTCCCGTAGCCCGAGTCGGCATCAACAACATGCTGGGGCTGAATGTTGGTACCACTGGAAGCATGGCAAACGAGCCCAGAAGTGCATAAGTCCTTGTTCATACTCAGCAGGACAAAGCCGCCCTGGATATGTCCAGGGAAACGGGCCCGCCAAGGAATAGCGGCGACTAATTCACTTGGCACCATTCAACCCAGTCGCCTTTTCTTTGTTCATGATAAACAATCAGGCACGCGTTTTCTTGTTGATACTGGGGCCGAAGTTAGTATTTTCCCTCATTCCATGTTAGGAAAATCGGCAATGGTAAGTGCAACAAATATCCAACTTCAAGCTGTTAACAAGTCACCCATTAAGACTTTTGGCCAGAGATCTTTCACTCTTGATCTTGGGTTGCGGCGAGTTTTTCGTTGGATTTTTGTTGTCACGGACATACCTACACCTATCTTGGGAGCCGATTTCCTTGATAACTATGGACTATTAGTCGACATCAAACATCGACGGCTGATAGACACCACCACCACTCTTACAGTACAGGGAGTCGGTACATACACAGGCATCATTAGCCCGGTGTATGTCAAGCAAGATACTTCGGAGCGTTTCCACTCCCTTCTTCGTGAGTATCCTGACATCACCCGGCCAGTGTACAAGCACTCAGAAGTCAAGCATACAACCACCCACCATATCCAAACTCGAGGCCCACCTGCTTCAGCTCGCCCTCGTCGGCTTGCTCCAGATCGGCAGCAGATTGCCAAGGCAGAGTTTGAACACATGCTTGAACTCGGCATTATCAGACAATCTGATAGCAACTGGTCAAGTCCCTTGCACATGGTTCCGAAGAAGACACCAGGGGACTGGCGACCTTATGGAGATTATCGCATGCTTAATGCTCGTACTATTCCTGATAGATACCCTATTCCTCATTTGCAAGATTTCTCTGCGTCACTTAGTGGCAAGACAATCTTTTCCAAGATTGATCTCATCAGGGCATATCATCAGATCCCAGTCGAGCCTAGCGATATCCACAAGACAGCTATAACCACCCCTTTTGGATTATTCGAGTTTGTTAGGATGCCGTTTGGCCTTCGCAATGCAGCTCAGACATTCCAAAGATTGATGGATGATGTCACTCGCGGTCTTCCTTTCGTCTATGTTTATCTAGACGATATTCTTGTAGCTAGTACTACCAAAGACGAACACGAGACACATCTCCGTTTACTCTTTGACCGCCTGCAAGAGTATGGAATCATTCTCAACCCCGCTAAGTGTCAGTTCGGAGTACCTTTACTGTCCTTTCTAGGGCATAAAGTTGACTCGGAAGGAATACAGCCACTTAGTGACAAGGTGAAGATCATCCGTGATTTTCCGATACCTGCATCACTTACCAAACTACGAGAGTTCCTCGGGCTGATCAATTTCTACAGACGGTTCATTCCGCGGTGTGCAGAAGTACTCCAGCCTCTCACGGATCTGTTGAAAAATAGATTGAAGAAGAACCAACCAATCACCCTAGGTGAACAAGAACTTTCTGCTTTCAATCAGGCTAAAGATCAGTTAGCTAACGCTGCAGTTTTAGTTCATCCTAGAATTGATGTTCCTCTATGCCTGTTGGTTGATGCATCTGATGTGGGAGTTGGGGGAACTATCCAACAGCTGGTAGATGGTATTTGGCAACCGTTGGCTTTCTTTTCTAAGAGACTACAGCCTGCCGAGACTAAGTACAGCACTTTCGGTCGGGAACTGTTAGCAGCCTACCTCGGTGTAAAGCACTTTCGACATCTCCTTGAAGGTCGCACATTTACCATCTACACGGATCACAAACCTCTCACCCATGCTTTGAATTCAAAGCCTGACCGACACTCACCTCGTGAAATCCGCCAGCTTGATTTCATATCCCAATACACATCTGAGATACACCACATAGCAGGAAGGGAGAACACAGCAGCAGACGCTCTCTCCCGTCTGTGTATCGACAGAGTTGATTCATCCTCGGTCATAGATTTTGCAGCCATTGCGAAAGATCAAGAGGATGATAGTGAGGTACAGGACTCCTCGCTTCAGCTCAAGTCTATATCGCTTCCTGGTTCTCTTACTACCATGCTATGTGATGTTTCGACAAGTGTTGCTAGACCCCTTGTTCCAGTCAAACACAGACGAGCTATTTTTGACGCCCTCCACGGACTATCCCATCCTGGGATCAGGGCCACTCAAAAGCTCATCACGGAACGTTTCGTTTGGCCTGGTATTAATCATGATATCAGGAAATGGGCCAGAACATGTCTTGAATGCCAGAGATGCAAGGTGCATAAACACACAAAAGTTCCACTTGGCACTTTTACCTCACCTGATGCGCGTTTCTCTCATGTGCACATCGATCTTGTAGGCCCACTTCCTACTTCAGAGGGTAACACGTACCTTCTTACTTGTGTGGATCGTTACACCAGATGGCCAGAAGCTATACCTATCCCAAATATCACTGCGGATACTGTAGCACGTACTTTTGTGGCCAGATGGGTAGCGGTGTTTGGTGCTCCAACTACTCTTACTACAGACAGGGGTAGACAATTTGAGTCAGCACTCTTCCTTGCTCTCACTAATCTTCTTGGCACTAAACGCATTCGCACAACAGCATACCATCCAGCAGCCAATGGGCTTGTTGAGCGTTTTCACAGGCAACTCAAAGCCTCTCTCAAGGCGCATAACACAGTCCGTTGGACTGAGGTCCTTCCCTTGGTATTGCTGGGTATACGTACAGCTTGTTCGATGAGTTCATGGTCAACGTAAATATTTAGACATTCTGATGACTTAGTCGTAATTAGGTGATACGTAAGAAGTCTACGTATCACCTATTGATTTCGTCAAGATTTTTATTATTCCTATTATTCCTAATATTCCTATTATTCTTCCTCGATTTTGTTCGCAGGATATCTCAAAACTGAATAAAGCCATTGTCATGAAACTTTCAATGATGATAAATCTTAGTCTAACTTAGAACTGCGTGACTTTTCAAATACTCAAAGTTATCGTGACGTCATCCAGGCGCCATTTTGTGAAAATAGACTTATGATCATATGTTCATAACGGAAAGTAATTTTTCATTCATATTTATCAAGATTAAGATCAATATCCGTCCGGTCAATTTCAGGTCAATAAACGTGCGCAAATGCGCGTGTACGCGTTCGTGCGCGCGTTAATGCGCGCGCAAAAATTTAAAATGCTCTAAATCGTCTTAAATTTTTTTTGCATACCTTCCAGGCCATTAAAAGCATTTCGCAAAAAAAAAAAATCGCGCACACGCATATGCGTGCGCGTTTCCTCGCGTACTGGCATTTTGCAATATAGAATCGCCGAATTTTCTCTGTCATCATATTTGGCACATTTTTCCAAGCATTTTGATAACTTGTTCACCTTTTAATAACGCAATGAGCGTCCGTCAAAGTTGGCAGCACGCGCGGATCTGCGTTATCTTTATCCACAATACATGGGCAAAATCATGCCTATACAAATTCATTGTAACTCTTTAGAATAGATAGAAACTCCCAATATTTTTTCATATTTGGAAAGATTATGAGTTGGAAATATGATTTCATGTCTCATTTGACCCTCAATTAACTCTTAATGTCATCATAATGGCCTCCGAACTCAAAATTCCAATTTGCATATTATGACGTCAGCAGATTTTTGGAAAATTGATTGTATCTCTGTAAATATTGATCAATTTTCTTTCAAATGTTGATATGTTGTAGCTAACAATATTTTCTACAAATGCAGGTAAAACAATTTTTCATTTTGACAAAAGCATCATGGCGTATTTTTGCGATTAAAGGAGGCATGTCAATTTTTCACATTTTGCGTGTATTCTCTACGGGACATGACTTTTTCTCAAAACGGGATTCTACATTCTCGTCTTTCGCGAGCAACTCCTCCGTCGTTTTATCTTTGTTTACGCTGAGCTTTGAGTATGTTGTAGCTGAGAAAATAAGCTATAACAAGTGTGCCCTTTATTTTTCGATCAGATGCCGGGATCATGCCCATACTTCACTTACAAAGTGGGATTTGAGAATTCCATTTTCTGTTTACGTGTAATCTCTATGGGAAATGTTTTGGTATATCGGTAACGCACTTGGTTCGAGTCCATGCGTCTCAAAAAAAAAAACTTCACTTTTTTCCTTTTTGACCTTTCACTGTACCATCTCCTTTGAATATTAAAACACGTAGAATCGCAAATAATGTAATAAACAACCACATTTACTTTATTATTACCCTATTATCACTTGATCTATTACTTTTTGCGTGTAATCCTTATGGGAGATGACTTTTTCTCAAACCTGGATTCTACATTCATGTCTTTTGCGAGAAATATCGCCGTTATTTCAACTTGATTTTTGTTGATTTTTGAGTATGTTGTAGCTGAGACTATATACTATCTAAATGTTCTCTCATTTTTTCAGTCTGATGTCATCATGGTCTGTTGATGATGTTCATCAACATCATGATCATCATGATCATGATCATTATCATCATCGTCACCATCATTATCATTATCATCATTAACATTACCATTAATATCATCATCTAACATTATCATCATCATCATCATCATGATCGTCATCATCATTATTATCATCATTAACATTATCATTAATATCATCATCTAACATTATCATCATCATCATCATCATCATCATATCATCACCATTACTATCATGATCACCATCATGTTCATCATCATCATCATAATGATCATCATTGTTTACATGTCTATATAACTTCTCCCTTTCTCTATATAGTAAATATTCAAATCTATCATCAGTTTAAAAACAGACCACCTTATTCATCAAAGTGACGAATTAAAATCTAGTTTCATTTAATCCATTACTTTGTGCGTGTAATCCCTATGGGAGATGACTTTTTCTCAAATCTGGATTCTACATTCCTGTCTTTTGCGAGCAATATCGCCGTTATTTCTGATTGGATTTAGTTGATTTTTGAGTATGTTGTAGCTGAGACTATATGCTATTTAAATCATCCCTCATTTTTTCAATAAGCTATCAGAATCACGCTTATGATCATGATCATCATTATCATAATGATGATAATCATTTATCAATTACATTTTCATTTCTTTGAATAAGATAAAATCGTAAAAAAATGTTATTCATGATGTAAATTAGAGTCAAAGGTGTAACTGGTTACTGTACAGGGTCAACGGTCATATATTGGTTCAATCTATCTTCCCTAGATCCATGATTATCAAGGGGACACAATTTAATCTTGACATATAGATAGATCATAATGGGCGAAGCATTTTATTAAATAATATATCGTGTAATACATTATTCGTTATGTAAACCATTATCATACGAATCACCTAATTCGTCAAAGTGACGAATTAAAGTCTAGTTAACATTGTTTTGGTTTTACTTATATTTATCTTAAGACGGTTCCTTTTATACCAACTATTTAAAACATTCACTGTATTTTGTAAATTAAGAGTAACATCATGAATATTATCACCAGTAACATAGATAACTACATCGTCATCATAGATAGAGCATACTGCATTATTAAGACCTTCAGATATATCATTGATAAATAATAAGAAGAGGACAGGGGCAAGTACACTACCCTGTGGTACCCCAACTAATAATTCCTTTATAGCTGAGTTCTTACCCTTTGAACAAACTAGTTGTTTTCTTCCAGTAATATAATTTGAAAACCATTTCAACTCTTGATCATATATGCCATATTTCTCTAGTTTAAATAAGAGTAAATTATGATCAACGCAGTCAAAGCATTTGGATATGTCAAGAAAGCATGACCCAACAAATTCCTTATTATTAAGGGATTCATGAAAATCGTCAATTACACGGTGTAGGCACGTAACTATAGAATGATGAGGGAGAAATGCATACTGGTCTACATTAATCATATCGTGTTATTTTAGATAGTTAAGTAATTGTAACTGAACTTCCTTCTCTATCATTTTAGAATTATGCATACATGCAAGCACAAATTGAGACTTTTTAAAAATGACTCCTTTTTATGTAATAATATATACAGTGCGTCCCAGAAAAAACGAAACCGAGAAGTATCGATGTTTTATCATAACTTAATCACAACCATAATTAATGAATGATACATATTTGGAAAGCTTAGAGTCTCTTCTTTCAGTTGATGCTACTCACGTGATGCATATTTCTCGCATTAGTGATTAAAAGCAATTTGAAGGAAGGAAACTAAAAAGTAATTAAAAAAAAAAAATCATATTTCTAGAAAGTTCATTTTCTGCTCTTTCATATGATACCTCAATCAAGAAAAATGAGCCAGGAAAAACAAAGTTCTGTTTGTTTAAAGCAGCCCTTACATTTTTATAATTTTAACAAACGAATTCGTTTTCACTGCGTGCCTGCCGTAGCAAAAAGCAGATTGGACAAAAGACTTAACTCCGTTTCGTTGACAATCAGCCATGCATGAAGACTCTCGTCTACGGCTGATTGTCAACGAAACGGAGTTAAGTCTTTTGTTAATTTCGTTTATTGATCCGGCAGGCAGCCAGTGAAAACGAAATCGTTTAATAAAATTATGGAAATGCAAGCCCTACTTTAAACAAACAGAACTTTGTCGTTCCTCGCTCATTTTTTCCTGATTGAGGTGTCATATGAAAGGGCAGAAACTCAACTTTCTAGAAATGTGGTTTTTTCTTCCAAATTCAGATGCCGCCCGCCAAATGTCTTTTTGGTTTCCTTCCTTCAAATTGCTTTTAATCACTCATGCGTGAAATATGCATCACGTGGGTATCCTCAACTGAAAAAGGAGACTCTAAGCTTTCCAAATATGTATTATTCATTAATTATAGTTGTGATTAAGTTATGATAGAACATCGATACTTCTCGGTTTCGTTTTTTCTGGGACGCACTGTATAAAAACAATGCAAAAACATACAATATTAAACATCATTTAAACATTTATATAATAGCATATAATTTAAGAAGAGATAGATAGAAATATATAATAAAAACTAAAATGGGTTTGATTCATTACTTCAAGACGACGTCGTTTGATTCTATAAGGCGTTTGTATTGTCTTACTTTCCCCTATTATTATGGTTAACGGAACATGAGAGTAACTATACAAACAAAATCAATCTAAGGGCAATTACAGGAGTTTTGTCCGTCACCTATATGACATGATTGATATGTGCATATTACGTAATCCGAAAATGATTTATTATGGAGTGTATCGAAATTGGCCTTGGGTTAATTTACAGTTTATTCCATAAATCAGAGTTTATCAATGTTATATATCTAAACACAAGAATAATAATTTCATACTTTTGATGTGCGACCATTAATTTGAAGGGAAATTATTTGATGACATTGTAAAAATTGTCCATGTCAGACACCATATGCCTACCGATGCACCAGGGCCAGTGCTATGAATTACTTAAGTTATGTATATAGCCAATGCCACTTACCTTGCAGCTATAATTATAGCTCAGTTAGGTTTCGTAAAGGCCCAGTTATAAATGAAAATCCACCATCCAAGGAAAGCGTAAGCATGATTAGATATACCATATATCAAGTTTAAATCTCAAATGAATTTCAGTCCACAACATTTTTCAATTCAGTTTATTTGATTATTTCTTTAAAAAATATAAAATACCAATGAAATAAAGCAATTTGAGGTAAATATACAGAATGACATATAACAGAAAGGCACATACACATACATATATAGCTGACATGAGAAATACAAAAAGGATTGATTATAGTGGAGGTAACGGATTAACAAAAGCAATCGGACAGTCAAGGCTAATCCCAATTTTAGTACACTTAAAATTAGTAGATTAAAATAATTAAAAGTGAGTAAATTATATCATAGTACTGTACATGCATTTCAATTGAAGGTGAGAGTAGAACACATGACATCAGAGAGAAAGAGAATATGACATATTAATAACCTTAATTGTTTTTAAATACTTGTTAAAATGAATCAAAACCTTCGTGTAATAATATTGTAGAAATACTTACAACATGCACACTCACCCACGCACCCACGTACCAATTCATGTTTTTCATGATATAGGCCTTTCAAGTATATGAGAATGTAAAAAAAGGTATACTACAAATTCGACATGATATGGTAATAATCAAGCTACAGGCCTACATTTGGCTATATCGTGATGGTGTCAAAATTGCTCCTCGTTCGCGAGATATAGAAAGTCGAAAGAAGTATTAATTTTGGACAACATTAAACGTTAGCTCATTAAAAAAAATTGCGCCCATAACTACGCCTACGCCGATCTTTTCAAATACGAATAAAATTTACTGTAAGCCAAGCTACCATAATAATTTTGAGGAGGAAAAAAAAAAGCATAATTATTGAACTGCTTTTGTTCTTTTACGAATTTTGCCCAATATTTCAAAATCACAATTTTTTATTGAGGTAAAATTGAATAGGCTATTATAAGTTTGCGATCCAATGACTTGGAATTATCATCAAATATAAATTGAAACCGAAGAAAATTAAACAATTTAAAGTATTTATATAATTTCGTATCATTTCAGAGATAGCATACGACTTCAAAACTGCAAGTGATTATTTTTTTCAATCTTTTCCACTATTACATAAAGTTTTTTTTTAATTGACTCTCATGAAATTAGGTCATTTCCACACCATCTGGTTCTACATGTAGTTCGTAACGAAAAGGAACGATAGTGGGTTGGATAACCTTTTTCAGCCTCTGAAATGGAGAAAAACAAAATGAAGAATTATTGTTGAATATTATTGAATTATTAACATGTTGAAAGGCACTAATGTCCACACACACACACACACAAAAAGGATTTTATTGTAACGCAGCAATGTGAGGAGTGAAGCCCCCCCCAAAAAAAGAGAAGAGAACATGAAGAATTGCACTGGAAGAAGAATGGTTTAATAATTCTTATGAGAGTGAATTTCACTATTTATCTGACATCATGGAGTGGACTTCAAACGAAACGAATATGGCTTCTCTAGTACCACTTTGAGGTTTGAACCCGGCCCCCCACTCAGTGTTATTTAGGGTACGCATATGCTCGTTCCCTATTTTTTAAAGCACCCCCTATCTGAGGACTGCCAACATTTTCGAACCCCCCTTTCGCGGGCTTTTCGCGGCCTTTTCCTGCTTTGGAGACCCCCCTAAATCAGGAAAAATGCTCAATGTACCCCCATAAATTCGGAATAATTTCTCAGGAGTCCAAAGAGATGAGAAAAAAGAAGAAAAAACACCCCTTTTTTGAAGAAATCTCCGGGTGAAAGTCAAATACACCCCTTTTTTTACAATTCTCGGGCCGGACTTAGTCGCACGAAAAGTACCCCTTTACCGGACATTTTGGCAACACGCATGCGGTCATTCCGACCCCTGAGTGGGGGGGGGGGGGGCAGGGGTTTGAAACCAAACTGTTCCTTTCCTACTTCATTGCCAATGTGAATTTTGATTCTGTTGAGAATGATCTTTAAGAGCAACTTGGTTACATGGCTCATAAGGCTAATTGTCCGAAAATCTTCACATACATTTACCTTAGGCTTCTTTTGGAATTGACACTTATATACCCCCCCCCCCCAATAAAAGAGAAGAAAGTGAATTTTCGTTGCTCAAAGGGAAGCCGTATGCCCTTTGAGGATCACTAATTAAAAGCCCTAAAATCCTGTTCATAATCTTACCGTCATAGTGGGCCCTTCACCTTTGATCATGTGGTAGAAGATGGAGTAGACCGCTCCTGCGGGAATGCACACCATCGACGAGAGGGTCATACAGAAGCCGAGCCCGTCGGCCCAGCTCGGGTAGCCAGAGGAAAATGACAGCGGGGCCCAGTACACTATGTTGCCGATCCAAACGAGCTGAGAATAGAATGTATTTTACACGATTATTTGACAAATCTTTTGTTACCCTCTCTTCAAATTGGTTTTAATCACTCATGTGTGAAATATGCATCATATGAGTTCCATGAAATGAAAGAGGAGGATCTAAGCTTACCAATTTATGGGTCATTTATTAATTATAATTGTGATTAAGTTATAGTAAAAAAATTGTCGGTTTCGTTTTTTCTGAAACGCACTGTAGAGTAGAATAAAGAGAAAGTCGAGTCCTGCTTAATTCGAGGTTTAAATATTCATTGTGAGCTTTCTTATTTTTTGTCAGTTTGGAAGCGTATCCGGACACCTACCCCCTGGACATCCAAACCCTAGGGCAGCCACCACCTAGGATGACTACCCCCAGACAACTACCCCTAGGAAAACTACTCCCTAGGACAACTTCCCCCGGACAAATACCCCCAGACAACTACCCCCGGACAACTACTCCCGGACAACTACTCTCTAGGATAGTTGTCCGAGGGGTAGTTATCCTAGATGATGGTTGCCGTAGGGGTATTTTTCCGGATGGTAGTTGTTCGGGGGTAGTTATCCGGGGGTAGTTGTCCGGGGGTAGTTGTCCTAGGGGGTAGTTAACGGCGCGTACGGAACCCAAATCAGACTTGGGTTCCTCGAGCACCTTATTCTACTCCATGCAATTACGATGCGTCGACTAGTTTACTAGTTTTGTATCTAGTGAAAGAGTATTTTAACTCGCAATATCTCTTTATAATATTGTTTGAAGCTCAAATATTCATTGTAGTATAGCAACTTGGAATCCTTAACATACAATGCAAAATATATCCTATTGATTTCTACACTTTAAATGTCAGTAGAATAAGGGCCATCTATATTCGGAGAGATATTTACCAGAGCAATAATAGGAACAGTGACTGGCCAGCAGATTATGTACCATTCAATCTGTTGCCATTTCAGCATCTCGGCAATGTCTCGGGAGAACCTTCTAACACCTTTATTAAAAGAAAAGAGGTAAGAATGGAAAATCAAAAAGTTACACATCCCTTTCAATACTTTGATAGTCTTCGATAATCATATTGATGCCATAAGATGTCAAAAGTTTACACATAAATCTAGTTTTTCTACGTTGTGACTGACCAGCTTAACGATGTACCATAAGGTGTCTCCATCTTAGAATCTCGACAATGTTCGATCTTTTATCTTTACTGATGATGGGAAAACAAGGAAAGTGAAAATCATTTGGTACGATTTAACGCATGTACCAAAATTGATGACAATTTACTCAATATTTGGTAAAATTAAACCCAACAAACATACATGTTCCATTAAAAAAAAACAACATAACAGATACAAATTTCGCCTCACTTGGGATCAGGGGCAGTTAACCTCCATTCAATGTATTGATTTGTCCAATATACAGTGCGTCCCAGAAAAAACGAAACCGAGAACTATCGATGTTTTATCATAACTTAATCACAATTATAATTATAATAAATGACACCTATTTGGAAATCTTAGATCCTCATCTTTCATTTGATGCAACTCATATTTCACGCATGAGTAATTAAAAGTAATTTGAATAGAGCGGAAACCAAAAAGTCATTTGGCGGGCGGTATCTGAATTTTAATAGGAAAATCACATTAATTTTCTAGAAAGTTCAATTTCTCCTCTTTCATATGACACCTCAATCAGGAAAAATGAGCCAGGAATAACAAAGTTCTGTTTGTTTAAAGTAATGCTTGCATTTCCATAATTTGCTCAAATGGGTTCGTTTTTACTGGCTGCCTGCCGTTGCAACGAACAGAGTTGACAAAGGACTCCGTTTCGTTGACGATCAGCCATGCACAAATAACACGAAAGACCTGATGCATGGCTGATTTTCAACGAAACTGAGTTAAGACTTTTGTCAACTCTGTGTGTTGCTACGGCAAGCAGCCAGTGAAAACGAACTCGTTTGATCAAATTATGGAAATGCAAGCATTTTTTAAAACAAACATAACTTTGTTATTCCTGGCTCATTTTTCCTGATTGAGGTGTCATATGAAAGGTCAGAAATTGAACTTTCTAGAAATGTGATTTTCTCCTTGAAAATCAGATACCGCCCGCCAAATGACTTTTTTGGTTCCTCTCTTCAAATTGCTTTTAATCACTCGTGCGTGAAATATGCATTATATGAGTTCCATCAAATGAAAGAAGAGGATCTAAGCTTTACAAATATGTGTCATTTATCAATTATAATTGTGATTAAGTTATGATAAAACATCGATAATTCTCGGTTTCGTTTTTTCTGGGACGCACTCTATACCTTCAACATGGGCAGTTGTTTCGCTCACATGTAAAATTAAGGCTAATCCACCGTTTACACAGAAATAGGATACAAAACATGGTTAAATTTGGTGATGTTAAACTAATAGTCATACATAATAATGATTTAAATTGGGTAATGGCTTGTTTCGTTTCCTTATCTCTGATCAAATCAAAGAGAAATTTTTACCATAAAACCATCCGATGGCGATGCTCTCGAAGAAACATATCCAAATGATAGGGAAGGCACTATCCCCATAGTTACTGAAGAGCGTGAAGACGTAGAGACCACCCTAAAATGTAATCAATAATAACAACAAATATAATAATCATAATGATGATGATAATAATAATATTGATAACAATACTACTGCCACTGCTACTACTACTACTACTACAACTACTACTACTAATAATGATAATATCATTAGTGATAATCCTCGTCGTCGTCGGCGTCCTACAAGTCATGACTGACCCTTAGTGACCCTATATATAATGAAGTTCCAACCAATTCTATCCTGGGCATAGCGATTAGCTGTGCAGATGTTCATGCCAGTAATCTTTTTTTTAGTCCATCAGCTCATCGAACCTTTGGCCAACCACGTTTCCGTTGACCCTCAACGTGACCTTGGGTTATGATCTTCTCCATGTTGTCACCTTCTCTTCTTGATATGTGTCAAAATACCGCAACTTGTTATTATCTATTTTCTGGCATAGGGTGGCTTCCGCTTCAATTTTTATCTTGACAAAATCATTTGATTTATGAGCCGTCCAGGATATCCTCAGCATCCTCCTCCAACACTACATTTCGAAAGCATGGATTTTCTGCTGCTCCAAGCGACCACGTCTCTGACCCGTATGTAGCGATTGAAAAGACCAGAGCAATCATCATATGAATATTGGTTTTCCTTGAGATCTCTCTATCTTTCCAAATGTCAGTAAGGCTTATGGCAGATGATCTAGCCATGGCGAGACGTCATCTAATTTATGGTGAGCTTCCACCACCATCCACAATTAGACAGGGTTGACTACTTCGATATCCTCTCCATCAGCTTGAATATGATGGCCCTTCTTTCCTCCACATATCATTACCTTTGTCTTCTTAATAATGAGGTACAGTCCATATTCCTCACTGGCTTTTTGACTCTTTCAATAAGGCCCAATAAATACAGTATTGATAATAATAATAACAGTAAATATAATGCTAATGAAAATAATTATATTGATAATAAATGTATATAGTACTGGTTTCTTTCATAGCACTATATCGAATTGATGATCGTAAACTAAAAACTAATAACAAGAATATAATATAAACATCACACAGTTAACTACACTGTTGGTCATAATGGTGGAATAATTATTTTTACCCCTGTTTAGGGAAGGATTTAAAAAAGTTATTTATTTCGAATAGATCTAGATAATGGCATACATTCTCATATTTTATTGAATATTAATTTGCGAGTGTTTGTTTTGCGTGACTGCTAAATCATATGTGTGCTACTATGCTAATCAGCTAGGGAACCTACGTCCTTAAATCATAACTGACAGTAATGAGGATTAATGCCTCACAAAAGGGCACTAATATAGCTGATCGAAACGATTTTTATCCTGGGGCCTCACAGTAACGAGGCCGTTGCTTAGCCCCTGAATCATGACTGTACGCAGTGTTTGCTAGGGTACGCGGCCGCCCCCACAAATCCCCCAAAACGAAGAAAATGCAATAAATTTTCAAAAATTCATTGCATTTCCCCCGGCCCCCAACAGGAAAAATTTCTCTGTATGGCCATGCCTTGAACCATAATGCATGGCCCTACAGACGAATTTTTCCTGTTGGGGGCCGGGGGAAAAAGCAATGAACTTTTGACAATTTATTGCATTTTCTTCGTTTTGGGGGATTTGTGGAAGGGGCCACGTACCCTAGCAAACACTGCGTACAGTCATGAATCAGGGGCTAAGCAATGGCCTTATTACTGTGAAGCCCCAGGATAAAAATCGTGTCGATCAGCTATATATTAGTGCCCTTTTGTGAGGCATTAATCCTCATTACTGTCAATTATGACTTAAGGACGTAGGTCCCTTAGCTGATTAGCATAGTAGCACAGATATGATTAAGCAGTCACGCAAAACAAACATTCGCAAATTAATATTCAATAAAATCTGAGAATCTATGCCATTATCTAGATCTATTAGAAATAAATAATTTTTAAAAATCCTTCCCTAAACTGGGGTAAAAATAAATATTCCACCATTATGACCAACAGTGTACAATGTAAATACATGTAAATATGTTACAAGATACTTCTTGAACGATTCAACAGAGGAACGAGAACTTTGTCAAATCTGATTTCAAGTCGATCTCAGTAGAGGCAGGCGGAAATTGGCATAAACAGATTAATGAATGTTGGACGAAAATCTGACATTCTCAAGAAGGAAGTTATACATTTTATAAGAAAATAAAATATTTATTATCAGGCCGATATTATCATATACTCCTCTATAAAATAGAATTAATAAATGAATTCTTCATCAACAGCCCTCAGAAGTCTAGAGCTGTAGTGGTCAAGTGGAAACGTCTTCAGATTGTGGATCGAAGGGATCGCAGTTCAAGTTCTCCAACGGAACTAATGTCCTTTTGCAAGACATTAATCTACATATGCCACTCTCCATCCAGGTGTTAAATGGGTACTGGTGGGAACGAGTTCCTTGGATGCCATGTGAGCACCGAAACCGGTAGCCTCGCGGAGCCGGGGTAGGCACCATGAGCACGTACCGTGCATGGTGAATATGTGCCTTATAAAAATATCCAATATCAATAAGTTTATCATTGGTAGTATTATGTTTTCATTAATTTATGTTCTTGACCACTAAATATCTTTACGTGTCGATATCGTACCTGAGTTACCATACTAAGGCCAATCAGGAAGTTTACAAAGCAGACTCCCAATACGAATAGCCCTTTATAATACCCAATCCGCAGCGAGGTAGGGAAAAGATCCAAGACAGACGTGATGAACGCCCCTACCATGACGAGCTAACGTAGAAAAAAGGATGATAACAAATTTTTAGTTCATGAAATGGGGAGTGTTGGTTGCGTTTTAAGGGAGAAAATTAATTATAAACTATGCTTTCACATCCACATAATTTTTTGCCGATATTATCAGAGTATCAAAACATTACATGATTTGAGAGGAAAGAAGAATAATTTTTTTTCTCAAAGTTTTTGAAAATATTTAAGATGTTGAAAGGAATGACAAGGCTTAAATTAAGCGGATGAAAAAGGTCGAAACGGTTTAAAGGTTGAGAAAAAGATAAAAAGATTGAAGGTTGGAAATTGTTGAAGAATTTTGAAGAAATTGAAGAAGGGTTGGCCTTTTCGGCCATTACAGACCTTACACAGTTGCAATGTTGTAGAGGTTGAAAAGGTTATCAAAGTTAAACATATTTAAAAGGGCGAATGGGAAATAAATTATAGGTCTTACTATTGGGAAATTAAGTATAGGTATAGGTGAAGCAAATGCAATCTATAGATAAAGATTCTCGATCGAGTCTTTTAAAAAAAAAATATCAGGCATAGATTAAATTAAATTCTGTTTCAAATCAATACATTCTGAAACCTACTTATGGTACAAATACTGTTAAATGAAAACAGTCGAGTTAAAAACATTGAAATTTAAGGATTTTGGTATGATGATCCACAATGTCTTTCTTATAGCCATTTCGTTGATAGACATTAAACTTGCAAAGGCTGATCCAGAGGGGGTCAATGCGGTCCAGACCGCTCCGTTTTCCTTGTCAGAGATTTGTAAGCTTAATTTTTGCTACACATCATGATAGAAAATATGTGATGATTTTTGCTTTTGCTTGTCAGATATAGGTATTAAGAGTAAAAAGGGCAGTAAAGACATTCTGATGATTTTGATGCCTCTAAGGGTACGTTTATGCTCAATTTTGAAGGCAGAATGAGCGATTTGAAACGCTCATCGTATACGCTCATCGTAATCGCAGTTCCACGGTGTACTGTAAATGCTCTTTTCTCTGGCTCCTCCAGGCATGATTCTGGCTGAGAGCCAGAATCATGCCTGGAGGAGCCAGACTAAGTGCAGTGCAGAGTCTGCACTGCGCATGCTATGTTGACCCCATTTAAACGCGTTTACAAATGATTGTGCGGTTATGCTTCCCCAGAATCGCCGATTCAAAACGCAACTTTTTGTGAGTTTACGATCGGCGATTATGATCGCCGTTTTTCTGCGATTCTCCAAAATGAGAAAGGACGCAACCGTGTTTTGAACTAAACGCGTAACAAATGCCTCATTCTGGCCAGAAAAAGTTGACCATAAACGTACCCTAACTCTTGTCAGAATTCTGACCTCCGCCATCCCACTTAGGCCAAATCCTAGTCCAGCCTCTGTACCGTTTCCGTGTCGCGCGCCTAATCAGCTGATCAAATAACACACCCTCAACGTGGAATGTAGACCTAGCCATTCCCCTCATAATGTACCACCTGACCTCTAGAGGTCAGTGAATGTACCCCGATAATGGACGGAAATTTGGGGGATCGCGCAATCAGTGGAGGGACCGCACTGTGTGTGGGATCGATGCGTGTGATAGAAGAATCAAAACAAAGAACGGACTGAAACTGGACTACCCCAATCCTTGTTTCTTCCCCGATTACCTGAGAGTTTAGCCCAATCTTTAGGACCACTAGGAAGAAGAAAATTGCCGAGACCCTTGATGAAGGCATTGCAGCAAAAGCACGCGGAAAGACCTCGAAAAAAAGACCAGGACCTAAAGTAATCAAACAAAATCAAAATTAATGATAAAAAAGAAAACGAAATAACTGATTTGTATCAAAGGACGTACATATAAATATACAGAATGAAAATTATTTAAGCGGGAGGGGATAATCATTTTGAAAATGTTTCTCACCACCAAGATATATCATTGGTTGATTAATGTGGTACTCAGTATCCCACAACGTATTAATTTCAAACGTTCTACGAAGCAGGGGGGGGGGGGGGGAGGGGAGAAAGTCCTCAAACTCCTCATAATCATCGGTTTCGCAAACAAGAATAAAATATACAGTTTTAAATGAAGTTAGTAATACCCCTTGTTAATTAATAATTTGTAAATTCTAGAGGGAAAGGTATACTAGTTGAATAACGGCTTTTGTTAAATATCTTTAGATGTAAGCTTTAAAGGTGAAATTCATAGAAAATCACAAATATGTCAACTAATGTATTACTACAAACTGGTAAGCTAACAGATGGCCATCATACAAGTTTTAGGTCAACTACGTATCGGGTGATTTATAAAAATACAAATACAACCACCTCCATAGCAGCTGGGATATACGAGAGATTCGCCCGAAAAATAACGATGTTTTAATGACGTCACTATATGGACCAATACTGCCCAAGCAGACGACATCCCATAAAGAATGCACATAATTGCAAAGCTATTATTTGTCGAATTATGATGAGTTTAGTGTACATGTAATGGCATGTCAAACTATTCAAAAGGGGATATGACCCGATTCTGATAACTAAAATCTTTTGCTTGTAAATACACAGGATAGGAGTTAATTAACAATCAAAGAAACCAGACTTTCTAATTGAAGCCCCCGGAATGATATTAAGGACGGCATGTGTTCCCTCTTGAAACGCCGAACACACCGCGGTGTGTGCAGCTGAATATACAATGGCGTCTTATTTTGTTTATACGCGACAGATTCTTTTATTTTGTATCGCTGCATTTGTCATCAAAATAAAAACATGCGCGGGTTTTAGAGTGAGGTAATAGATTATACATTTAGCCTGACGGTAGTGAAGAGAAAGAACTCAAGAGAAGATGAAAACACAGGCACTGAAAATGTGTGAGATGCCATGCGACATCGTCTGCTTGTGCAAATCATGTCCATACTGTGATCTCACACATCTCAGCAGCGTTCGCAGAGCTCTTCAGGTGCTATGCAGGGGCTGTATTTAAGCGTTTTGTAATTTTGTAATCATTACTTCGGAGGTTTCCACGCATTAAATTTTGATAACCTTGTCGAATCGAAGTGTCAACTTTGCAATAATGAAAATAAAGTTAGTTTTTAAATTCAATGAATATCTACTTTAATATGGCACATTTTCAAGAAACATAGATTGGGACGAATGCATTTTCACAAACATACACAAGTTATACCGGTAGCAGATTAATACAACCTCTCCTCCCACCAGTAGGCAAGTGATGCTTGGGTTATGGTTAAGGTAAGTGGGTGGGAGGGGTGAAGCCCTCACCCCTCCTCACCACAGTAGACAAGTGGTGTTAGGGTTAGGGTTAAGGTTAGACGGTGGAAGGGGTGAAGCCCTCAGCCCCTTTCCCAGCAGTAGCACAGTGGTGATATAGGGTTAGGGTTCAAGTTAGAGGGTGGGAGGGGTGGAGCCCTCAACCTCTCCTCCCCACCAGTATGTCAGTGGTGTTAGGGTTAGGTTTAAGGTTGGAGGGTAGGAGGGGTGAAGCCCTCACTCCTCCCCACCAGAATCACCAGTGGTGATACAGTTAGGGTTAAGGTTAGCGGTGGGAGGGGTGGAGCCGTCACCCCCCCTCCTTACCAGTAGGCCAGTAGTGCTAGGGTTGGGGTTAGGGATACAGGGTGGGAGGGGAGGAGGCCTCATCCCCCTCCCCACCAGTAGGTCAGTGGTGATAGGGTTAGGGTTAAGGTTAGAGGGTGGGAGGGGTGTAGCCCTCATCCTCCCCCACCAGTAGGTCAGTGGTGATATAGGGTTAGGGTTCAAGTTAGAGGGTAGGAGGGAGTGAAGCCCTCACCCCTCCCCACCAATAGGTCAGTGGTGTTAGGGTTAGGGTTAAGGTTAGACGGTGGGAGGGGTGTAGCCTTCAACCCCTTTCCTACCAGTAGGTCAGTGATGCTAGGGTTAGGGCAAAGGTTAGAGGATGAGAAGGGTATAGCCCTCAACATCACTTCTCCACCAGAAGAACAGTGGTGCTATGATTAGGGTAGTGGTGCTGACACTACTCTTACCTGCATCAACGGCTCCACTTATTGGGATATCCTCAGCGAACGCTACGAAGCCAACGAATGAAGAGACGATGATAACACTGTAGATACTTGTAATCACATTTAAGAAGGCTACGATCATGCTGTCCCTAAAGACAATCAATAATCACAAAATAGCCTTGAAGATAATGATGAGTGAATGTTATGCAGGTACATTGTAAAATAAACAATCTAGAAGCAACTGGGAAAGGCTGATTATGGAGTACAAGAGAATCGATGTTTATAATAAACAAAGCTTGTAATGATCAACATCAGTAGCAGATCTAGGGTTAGGCTTGGGGGGGGGGGGGGGGGTGATTCCCCATTTCTTCAAGGCCCCCTCACCCCTGAACAAAAATCGAAAGGCACGTATAGAAATGAAAGCAAGAACTTTCATGTTCCATAAAATCCCCTCCCCAATGCTCCCCTTTTATTTTCATAGAACCGCTTCAGATAACATAAATAAAAAGCCTCATTTTGCGAAATATCACACAGAAATCAGTTATGGGACTGCATATAAATGTTTGGTCCACACTTTTCATCTTATTCTTGTGTTCATCACGGCGTTTTAATAGCGATCCTTTTCAGGAGACACTTTCACTATGATATTCTTTCAAACTGACCGTATACAAAGAATGATAAAGCTCATAAATATTTTTCAACTGTCCGAAAACCCAACCTTCTATTTAAAAAATATTTTTCTTAAAGGCATAGACCGGAAGTGGTAAAATTGCGGTTCAAGTGTTTTGGGTGCAAAATAACCATTCAATATTGTTTAAATATTTCCTTCAGAGGTTCTAGATGGCAATACTTCAAACTAGATTCGCAAAAACAGAAATATATGCCCAAAATATGTTCAATGTTGGATATATATCTATATATCTATCCAGGCCGGATCGCTTTGATAATTTACCAAATGTATCAATTAGTAGGCGGTTTCCCGGCAAAATTTGTATCATCATGTATTAGTCAAATCATATTCTTTCAGATGATAAGTAATAAGAGCTTCCATTTCTTTTTTTTGAGAGGGTGGCGTTTCCAAAACTGGTCTATACCTTTAAGACATACCGAGTAGAAATCGAGACAAATTAAAATCATCAAAATGAATGAAGGTAGGTCTACCATATCTGAATTGAAAATACACTATGTTTTCTTCCCGCAGCTATGATCTTATTGCAGTATCCCTTGAGCGGATAATAAAGGTCATTCATCCGTGTTCTTTTCCATTATTTCCTCTTCTCTCTCTGTCTCTTTCTATCTCTATAAGATTATATCGTGTAGCAAAACAAAAGATAAAGGAAATCAGTAGAAAAAGTTTAAAAAAATGAATGAATCAATAAAATGGATCCGGGCTTACTGGGCACAAGGTCCGCGGTTCGAGACCTGCCGCGGCACTAATGTCCTTTGGCAAGGCATTGATCTACATTTCCCACACTCAACCCAGGTGATGTAAATGGGTACCTGGCAGGAATTAAATCCTTGAAAGGCTTGAGCGCCGTAATGGCAGCACAGCTAAAGCCGGGGTAATAATCTCCATAAAAAAACTGAGTGTTATTATTATTATTATCCGAAATAACAGATCATCGATCGCAAATAAGTCGGTTTGCCTCCCAAAATTTTAAAAAAGAAGAAGAAGGTTTTTCAACGGTTTCCGGTAGTTCCGGCGGGTCATACTTTTAATATTGCTACATGTATTACAGCTTTCCTGTAAATAATAACTTCCGGTTATTTTGGGAGACTGTCGGCCATTTTGGACGCCATTTTGGATCTCCCGATTTTCGGGTAGGTATAACCTAATGAGTAATGTAAGTGGTATAAATGGATTCTTCGAACCCTCAACCTAGGTATTGACACCAAAATTAAATCTTTTAAGATGATTATATCATGATTTACAGCTATTTGAGGCTTGGGTGGCCGTCTTGGACGCCATTTTGAAAACCACCACTTTCCGGGGGTTTATTTTCTTAGATTGTTCATATGTTGTTTCTGATGTCAAACACCACCGGAAACCGTTGAAAATCCTTTTCTTGCCGCAACGGTTGGGGGTCTAACCATAATTATATTGACCCGACTAATTTGTGATTGATGATCTGTTCATTGGCGGCCATCTTGGACGCCATTTTTAAAGTAACCACTTTTCCGGTGTCCGATTTTCTTAGATTGTTTATAGCATGTTGTTCCTGATGCCACTACCGGAAACCGTTGAAAGACGTGTGTTCGCTACTATGTTTGGAGGTTGGGGTATCATTTATCCCGACTAATTGACCTGAATTTACACTTGCATGAACTTAAACAAAAATTTAACCGTCTTTTTCAAATACCTAGTGCGAAAACAGTGGAATAGATGAAATAAAGGTAATATTTGAAAATTTCAGACGGTGAAGTTTTGCAAACCCTGAGAACAATAATTTCATGAAGAATATGATTCATCCAATGCCTTTGAAATAAATATTTTATTTATTAATCATTTGCTGGTCTACTTACTGCTCCATGAAACTAATGGTTTTCGTATGGAGTTCCGGTGCTAGCAATTATATCAAACTCTTGAAATCTTATAGCTGATCGAGCGATTCTGAGTTTGCCTTAGTGCCCGCTGCTTTTCTTTTCTTGCCACGAGAAGAGAATATTACAAGCAAGTGTTTTTGTACCAACCTATAGAAGTTGTAGTGGAATTTGTTGAAGCTTCCAAGGGCTGTGAAAGCACCTAGTCCAATCGAGAAGGAATAGAAAACTTCTGTTCCAGCGGCTATCCACACCTTTACAAACCATTTGATGAAGAAAAATAAAGTCAAATGCCTGTCGATTGCTATGTATTTCATGTGCTTTTATTGTAAACTGAATGCAGTTCACCTATTGGGCCGATATTTCCAGTTAAACCATTCAACAACAACAACAAGAAAGTGGATGGAGACCAAAACAAAAACAACAACAAATAAAACAAAACAAAACAATGAACCGTAGATCGCCATCATAGTAAAGCGTCGCTTATGATTGCAGTCTCCTGGACTTTTGTCTACAGATAGTTAGGATAATACTTCAAATTCATAATAATATAGTATAGAAGAAGTTCGTTTATATATGTATATATTGTATTAATCACAATTTGAAATGAAGTTATATTATTAGCGTATTTTTATTATACCTAACGTTTACATTTTCTTTGTTATTCAGTGTATTTTGAAAAAATGCAGATATCAATTCAAATCATGATTTAAAAAAGGGAGATTATTTTGCCTATTAAATTCAGACACGGTTAAGGTAGCGCTGCATAGTTTTACTCGTTCTGAGCTTTACAAATATTGGAATGACCAGTTTGAAGACAAAGAGAAATATTGATTATATTAAAATAAACAAATCCTAAAGGCCCGAATTCACAAAGATGGTTTGTCGACAAACCTAGGTTTATGTGCGTCATATGACGCGTTCCGATGCATTTCAGACCAAGGTTCAGACAAATTTTAGTCCGAAACGCGTCGGAACGAGTCATGTGACGCACATAAACCTAAGTTTATCTACAAACCTCCTTTGTGAATTCGGGCCACAAAGTTAATGGTTAATGTTGTTTGCTTTGATACACATTAACATTTTCTCTCGAGGTAGATTCATAAATGCTCAAGACCACCTAGAACTAGAACAAGTCGACTGCACTAAATTTCTGGGACTTTATATTGATAGTGATTTATCTTGGAAATCCCACATTTCTAATTTGAGCAAGGTCCTCTCAAGAAATACTGGTATACTTAATAGACTTAAACACTTTTTTCCCAGTAAAATTTTATCAACAGTTTATTCTGCTATAATAACTCCATACCTCACCTATGGAATTCTCGCCTGGGGTAACGCTAGTGGAAATCTAATAAATATGCTTTTTCGCATTAAAAAACGCGCTATTAGAAATATTAATCATGTAGGATACCTTTTTCACACCAACAACCTGTTCCATGAAAACAGAATCCTAAAATTATCAGACTTATTCTATTGCAATGTTGGTATATTCATGTACAATTTATCTACTAATAACCTACCTGAAATATTTGTACAAATGTTCCGGAGAAATAGATCCCTACATGATTATCCCACATGTCAGAGCAACGCATACCACCTTCCACGTACCCGAACTGTTTTTGCCCCCAAAACGATTATGTTTACAGGACCCAGTTACTGGAATGCCCTCCCGTTAGAGTTAATTGAAAGTCAGTCCTTATATACTTTTAAACGTAAACTGAAGGAACTGCTTTTCAAAGCATATCTTGATGTCAATGTATATATGACCTTTGTGTGCAAGCACGTTGTGTCTGGTTGTTGTGCTTTCGGAAATACGTATTTAAAAAAAAAACAACAACAACAATAAAACATCGTTACTTCTATATCCGAGAGTGCGACGGCTGACACAGTGTGCTTGCTCGCTTCGTTATTCTATTTATGTATGTAATATACAAATGTATTCATTTTACTATTATCTGTAATGTTCGTTTACCAGCTGAGCACCCATTGTATGATAATTTAAGTACGTGTACTTTTATCTACACTTAAATAAAGGAAGGGATAATATAAACAGCACCACCGCAAGTTTATTATTATTTCCTTTTTATTTTTTGATTAATTTAGACTGGTCACTATTACATGCATATCCGTCCTCCATTTATTACCACAAATACTTTTACTGGGGCCTACAGCCTTACAAGCTTGCTTTCATGTAGTTCCTATCAAATTTCTCTTAGTTAAATCACTAATTCATATTGACCACTTATCTTTGTTATTATTATGTATCATTGAAAAAAACAATTTTGTACTTCATTTGAAATATATGTATGTTTATGAAATAAATGAAATGAAATATAAACGAGTTAATGGTATTTATATATGTTCAAGGAGTTTCAAGTACATGATCTCTCGTATTTATCCTTATATATACGTGTTCTTGTCAGAATAAACAAATGATTAAAAAAGAATATATTTAATGTGTATATATATGAATATATATATATTATATATGTAATATAATATATACAATACAAGAAATAATAATGCTCCGTAGACGAAGATATTGTTCTATAAATTGTCGCCCTTAGGGCTTTGTCAAGTAATGATTTTATTTTATGAGAATGAGATGCGCTTATATCGATGCATAACAATACAATTTTCAAAGTCAAATAAATTAGTCAAATTCAAATGATTACATAACATGGGAATACAGGTCCTCTAATCAGAGAGAAAACACGATAGGAAATACCTTCGCGAAATCAACAGATGCAAGATATTATACAAGCTTTGAAGACCGTTTACCTGTGTTCTTCCAAGTAGATATATGTTGGGGTAGAGAAAAAACCGCAAACCATCATACGCTCCTGGTAAAGTGACCCCACGTATAAAAAATGCGGCTAGTACAAGGTGTATATAGGGAACGGTGACATAAGCTATCTGCAAATTAAGAGAAGTAAGAATAAAAATTATACCACATCTAGTTCGGTTTCAACAATTTTACACTCAATATGGTCATAAAGTGGGAATTTCTATACAAACTTTATTTTTAATTTTTCATCATCATCCTCATCACCATCACCGTTTTTAATATTATTTTAACACCCATCCCCCGGACTATCACGTTATCAAGCAAGCGCTTTACTGTGATAACCCTTCTTTTGCAGGCTTCTTCATGAATAATTCTTGGTAGTGTCATCAGTAACATGTTGTTTTAATGTCAACTTTTGTTATTATTACACTTTGTACACGTTCAAACAAATGTCGTATCGCTGAAATGTAATTTGATTTGTCTGTTGCACAAGACAATACATTTAATTCAATTCACTTTTAAAAAAGGCAAGTTGAAGGAAAAAAAACATGATTAATTTCTGATCGAAATCACATGATAAAAGAATGATCATTGGTATTAAAAATAAGAAAACAAAACAAAAAGAAGTAATATACAAATTATTTCTCGGATTTACGGGTCGAATTATGAATTGAGTGCACCTTTTAAAATGAATGTACTGTTTTTAATCAAACCAAGCTATTTACACTAGTTTAACTACAATAAGCCTTGCTTAAATGTTTATGCTCACAGCCAACAATAAAAAGTAAATTAAGCAAATGGGTACGTAGTGTGACCAATGTAGCTAAAAAGCCGAGATATTTTAGCAGTAGAACAGGGTGTCTAGCTCATAGTGTGACAGACATATTCGTTGTACAAGGACCCACTATATTATTCCTCTTTTCTTCATTAAAATTATTATCATTATCATCGTCACTATTATCATCATCATTATTATCATCATTATTATTACTATTTCTATTATTATCATTATTATTGTAAGTATCATTATTATTGTAATTATTACGAGCACAATCATCATCATCGTCATCATCATTACAATTACAAGGAATGAACTGTAAACAAATCATTGCAATTTCGTATTTTGGGGGTCATTTTTTCGTCATAAAATTATTACAGACAAATAAACAAACAATAAACAAAAATATAAAATTACCTTGCCGCTCAATTTGACTCCCATCCAGAGGCCAAAGTAGATGAGCGTCCATGCGAGGAAGAGGTTTAGGGCAAGATACCAAACAATACGTCCTACGTCATGTATTCCGTCTGTCTGATTTAGCACATTGAATCTAGCAAAGGAAAATGACAACTGATAAAACTAGATCCCATTTTTCAGTTCACTTCATCTTTATTTCATTTTGACTATCGAGTTTTCCTAACATTCACTAATTTCTTGACACTCCTTTTTCTACTAAGAAATACGAATTTTTTCTCAAAGTACACTTTAATTCAAAGAATACAGAAAATAATAAAGAGTTATCCTGACGGAAGCGTTAACAACTACAACATCAGTTTGTGGTATCACTGAGGCTGCAAGGTGACATCAGTTCAGTTCATTTCGGTTTGTTAATATCAACATACACAATGTACAATGCAGTAGTCCAGGGACCAATGATGCAATGTTTACATAAAATATGCATACAAACAGAAATGATTATAATTTCGAGGTATGGAATCCTCAGTAGTTAAAGGAGTGTCAAGAAATTTGTGAATGTTAGGAACACTCGATATTCAAGATGAAATAAAGATGAAGTGGAGCCCCCCCCTCCCCATCATGTTCTATTTTCCCAGATTTTTCTGCCATATCCTGCAGTAGACTTAACCAGTAATACACCCGGATGTGGCTTTAGACAAAGATGTTGACTTTACTCATTTTCAGACAGTAGCGGTTCTAGAGAGGGGCTGGAGGGGACCCTTCTTCCCTCCAAGCCCCCTCAAAGTATTGATTATAAATGAATTTAAGCGAGGCACATGTAGAAAATGAATGCAAGGGCTCCAGGCTCCTCCCTACCCGTCATTCTTTTAGAAACTCGCCTGATGGGGAGGGGGGGGGGGGGGGGGAATGACTGCGCCCCTCAAATAGCTTTAAAAAACAACATAATTTCAACCGGAGCCCCTTTGTATATTCTATTCGCAAGAGGGTGTATGCATGGGCGTCGCTAAAGGGGGGGGGGGGGGCTGTGGGGGTGCGACACACCCACCTGTCAGGAAATTGTGGGTAAAATTGCGCTGACGTCGGGAAAATTGAGAGAATGGGGAGGGAAAGAAAAGAAAAAAGAAAAGGAAAAGAAAGGAAAGAAAGAAAGAGAAAGTAAGAGAAAAGTAAGAAAGAAAAGAAAGTAAGAGAAAAAAGTTAAAGAGGAAAGAGAGGAAAGAAAGTAAAAAAAAGAAAAGAATGAAAAGGAGTAAGAAAAAAAGAGAAAAGGAAACAAAAGAAACGGGGGATGAAAGAGAGGAGAGAGAGAGAGAAAGAGAGAGGGGGGGGGGGGGAAGAGCCTGAGAGAGAAGGGGTGGGAGTAAGAGAGAGAGAGAGGAGAGTTGTTAGGTGGAGTCGTCTCGTCAAGGGAGCAAGAAAGATACGCATATATGTTGCTGTGTCGGATCAGCTGTGTCGATTCTGGCTCGATTCATGCTCGATCCTCGTGTACGTTATCAATTAAAGTTTAATGGTCTAAGGCATGGCTACACAAAGAATTTTTTCTGTTTGAGATCGGGACAAAATGCAATGAATTATTGATAATTTAGTGCATTTTCTTTGTTTTTTTTTGTATTTGTGGGGGCGGCCCTGTAACCTAGCCTCCGTTGCGTACAGTCACGATTCAGTGGCTAAGCACTGGCCTTGTTACTGTGAGGCCCCATGATCAAAACCGTGTCGATGTGCTGTAGTGCCCTTTTGCGAGGCATTAATCCTCGCTACTTTCAGTTATGACTTAAGGACGTAGGTCCCCTAGTTGATTAGCATAGTAGCACACAATGCTTTAACAGTCAAGCAAAACAAACACTCACAAATTATTATTCAATACAATCTGAGAATATATACTATTATCTAGATCTATTAAGAATAAATCATTGTCAAAATCGTTCCATAAATTGGGTTAAAAATAATTATTCCACCTTTATGACCAACAGTGTATTTGTCGGGCTACTTTTGTCGGTAATTGGTAGCCTCTACACCCCCACTGAAAAAGTTCTAGCGACGCCCCTGTGTGTATCCGGAATGGAAATCCGGTGTGTAGGTGGCGTGTACCGTCTGTTCCGATCTAGGCATATTTTGAGTTTGATATCGGATATCACATAATCCAGACTTTATTCACATACATTCAGCGATGATATACCTGTATATCTACAATTTGGCATACATCTTGGTTAAATGGTTCTGACCCCGTTTTAAGTCAACGGATTGCAGATCACAAGGTAGAGAGTTCAAATCCCGGGCCAACGCTAATGTTGTTTTCAAAAGCCGTTAATCTACAATTGCCACTCCCAACCCAGGTGTAAATGGGTACCCAATGGAAATCAGATTTCGATGTTAGGGCTTCCACTCCAGGAGAGGTAAATACATTTTTTTTTTTAAATGGGCGCTATTTACTTTTACGGGTCGGCTCTATAAACCGGGGTATTAATCAAATATCGAAGTGCCATGATACATGTGCATTATTATTATATTATTATTATTATTACTATTATTAATATTATCATGATATCGCTATTATTACTGTAGTCATTCAATGAAAGGTGAATTTTAGTCATACGAATACAGTATGAAAAACGTTACTGGAAGGAATAGCCTGGTTTAGTAACATATTTAAAGTTAAGAAAGTTTTTATTCAGAGGACCTAGTCATGAGTTATCCCATTCACCTGTTATTAATGAAAGAACTACAATACTTGGAATCCAGTATGCATACATTACTTGTTGAAATGTCTGGGAAGCGCCGAACAAGCGTTCGGTTTATCAAGAATAACCTCGTCTGAAAAGTATGTATACAATTTGAATATGTTAGTAAACCGGTCTAAGTGGGAAACGTTGATGATATAGTAGTATTGATACTGTGAGTTTTAGAATCATCATCATCTGACATCATCATCATCATTATCATGAAACTTACTGCCAGAACTCCTGGGCCGGGTTGGTGGTTGAAGGGTAATTATAAGCACATTTGTCAGGGTTATCTGAAGACCCTGCTACATCCCTACTGTTCCACGATGGAGCTCGCGGTGCTTCCGTTGGATACGTTTCCCACTTGTTGCCGATGATATAGGTTCCGTTGACGCACACCCATTTAGACTAGAGTCAATGAATTCAACGTGATACAGTATAACAACAACAATGGTTAATACCATATTTATTATCATTTTTATTATCATTATTATCATCATTATCGCGATTGCAACTACCTTCGAAAATCAGCCTAAGGCAATTCCAATGGCCTTAATTTGTACATCACCTTTTGAGATGTGCGAACATTGCAAAGACGTGTGACGTAATAAGGGAGTTTACAGATACAATCTGCGCATGGGCAGATAAAGGTCATTTGTACCAAAATGGTAAAACCCACAGAGATGAATACTGGATATGCGCTCATGAAAGTTATGTGACATTATTCATTCATGCACTAACGGTACATTCTATGATACGCAGGTGGAGGTATTCTTTTCAAGAGGTCAAACAAAAGGTATTCATGAAGCACATCTAGGACTTTGGCAGACATTATTCAAAAGATGCTCAAAGTGGAACTTCTCCATGTGTAAAAGATCTGTGGATCTTTGGGGTCATTTGGACTATGTGCTATCTGTAAACTCCCTTATTCGAACAGGATTTCTGTGGGATATACAATAAGTTGATATTTCGAAATTAGTGGCGATCGTGTTTATCATTACTTGTATCATTAACTCAACTCAAACTTCCCATCTAGAGCTATGCACGAACACAAAGACTTTCGAGAAATCAACCGAAGCCCTTGTCCTCAATAGCCTTGTCCATTACCCACTGAAATGTGCGATAAATGTATGATAAGGGAATCTGAATAGAACTTATATGTGATATAGGGTATTGGAATAGACAATTTTCGTTATGGAATCAAATTTCATGCACAAATCTTTTCTAAGTGCCTTGTTACAATGTATTAGGCGCGTTATAAATGTGATCTATTATTATTAATATTACACATTGTTTCATTCACCCGCTTAACTACGAATAATTGTATTTCAATAGTATTTCAATTGTAAAATGCGAATTACAGACTTATGACTTGTCCTACCTAACAACACATTCGTCCGAATTCACAAAGGAGGTTTGTCGACAAACCTTGGTTTTCGTGCGTCATATGACGCGTTTCGACGCGTTTTTACAAACCAGGTTTGTGAAAAATGCGTCAAAACGCGTCATATGACGTACATAAACCTTTTGTTTGTCGACAAACCTCCTTTGTGAATTCGGGCCATTATGTTAGCAAGTTGCATTCTGTCTATTGAAATACAATTCGAAGCCTGTGAATAGAATAATTTGTAAGGAGGCTCTTAAGAAAGATTTCTGCATTAAATGTTATTACATTTTTGTTTGTTCCCTAGATACAGATATACCAGATACTTGTCGTTGTCGTATAAGTTTGCCATATTTGGTTTACCAGGGGGGGGGGGGTGGGGTGACTTGTGTGCCCGACTCCCCCCCCCCCCGATCCACCACTGAGGAAGCTTTAAATAATGGGATGGAGTGGGGGAGGGGAGGGATGTACAGAGTCTAGACTTACGGAGCTTTCAAGGCATGAAGCTGTGTTCCATACATTATTGCATCTCGTCCAGGGGAACTCACCGCCAAGGCACGAACTGTAGAGGTAGTATAGAGTCCAAGCCAGGATGACGTTATGGTAGATGGTACGCCACCAAGCGACGACAGTGGTGGCGACACCAATACCTACGATGATTAAATTAAAGGCGTGTTCAGGAGTGGGCGTGGTAAACCGCCACAAAAAGAGCCACCCGAGTTTTTGTACATGTAAAATGAATAGCAACTATGAGCAACAAAGGACTTCTGCGTATTCACTGAGATCCGTGTGTTGTACACGTAACGTCATCACTAAAAAAAAAATAAAGCCGTGATTATGCCGCGTCATTTCTGTACGAGCCTTGGAGTATTACAACAACAAAAAAAAAAGCGTTCAACATATATTTTATAAAAACTTACCGGCTCCAGCTAGGCTATCGATTTTGCTGTATGCTCACAGAATTTATGAAACACTTCCTACCAGCCAGGTATCCATGTAGTAATACAAGGTTCAAGGTTTCAAGTTTTTTAAATATTTTGTCCACATAATATAATCAAATGAATATGCAATATATACAAGCGTTCAATAACACAATATTAAACAAATGATACGACAAATAATTAAACAATTATTCAAATGAATCATTTAAGATTGGGAAGGTGGTGTAAACATAGTGGAGGTTCTATTAAAAAAGCATGGCTTGTATTTTATAGACCCCTTGAGAATAAAAAAGTTACAAGTGCTCTGTAATAAAATATATATTTAAAAATACCTTGGTTGATTCGAATGTGGGAAATGTCAAACTGATGACTTGCCAAAGGACAGTGGTACAGGTACGGGGCTCGAACCCACGGCCTTCGCATCTTAACCCTAATAAGGCCGGGGGGGGGGGGGATTTTGCCCCCCCCCTCCACGATTTTTCCGATTGCTCGAGAACGCATATGGATGGCGCCCCGCCGCTCGCTGACTTTTTTCTTTCGAGTCTTGCGCATCTTACAAAAAAAAATGAAAATCGGACCTACAATTACAAGGTCAGGTGACCTTTTGTCTTCGCGTGTCAGCCCGAAAAGCGCTCATTTTTGTGATTTGTGTACAAAACATATGGAAATGTCATTCTTCCTAAAATAGATTAAACATTGGTTATTGAGTCTTGTTTAAAGTTTAGGTGGTTGTTTTGGGATTAAAAATAGTTGAATTATAGTAAGAAATGAAATAAAACAACAAAAACAATAAAATACATAAGTTAACAAAACAATGAAATACATAAGAAATTGTAAAAACAAGAAATAACATAAGGAATAAGCTGGCTCTTTCAACTTTTTTTGTCGTATTTTTATTCCAAATGGTCTGATAAATATATGTAGTGAAAAAAATGCTTAAATATGAATAATATATGATTTATGGGTAAAAATGTGATTTTATGACTTTATTTGCATAAATTACCATAAATATGCAAATATGTGAATTTTTCTAAAAATTGAAATCATCATATTATTCTATACACTTCACTTGACATGCGTGCAAATTTTCGCGGAGATCGGCCGCTTTGCGGCCGAGATTCTAAGGGAGGGGGGGGGGGCATAATGGCCCCCGGCCCTACTAAAAACTCAAATAGCCCGGCCTTATTAGGGTTAAGTCAAGTGTGTAAAAGAGTGAAAGAGGCAAGTAATGCTTATGCGCTAAACACTGAAAAAACAATGTCTGGAAGCTTTAGACCGCTCTTTGCTCACATATTCAAATCGATTTTTGTTTTCTTTCCTAGGGACCTAGTGACGAGTGTTTTCATTAATCCGTTTTCAATGAATGAACTACAATACGCGGAATCCAGCCTGCGTACATCATTTGTTGCTATGTCAAGCAACCCTTGTACAAACGTTAGTGTTTTCAAGAACAACCTTTGTTTAAAGAGTATCCCAATAATGTGAATATGTTGGTAAACTGATCTATCGCAAAAGGTTGATTTTGTAGTTCATACAAAATAATGAATAATCCGAGGTAAGGAATAATAATAATATTAATACTTATAAAGCGCATTATAAAACAAAAGTTTCTCTACGCGCTGTACAAGCATCAATTACGAGAAATGTAATCATTCAAAAGGAATAAAGAAAGAGAAATATACAAATCTGATAACTACTAAAATGACTAACTCGTAATGGTTAGGAGCCAGAGCAAAATAACACTGAGTTCCTATAGGAAATATATTTATTCAGATGGTCATATCTCAGCCAATACCTAACATATACAATTGGTTTTCGACATTTGGAAATTATTTTTGATGCCCTTTCGGAAAATGAAGAAAAAAATTGAGAAATTCTAAAAATAGATTTTTGATGACGTCACGCTTCACCACTCTATTTCTTAGGGGATAGGCCTAATTGGTTTCTTCGTAAAAGAGATTAGTCTGGATACAATCTGGTGTTAAATTATGGAAAATCTTATTGAGCATTATTTACATGTGCTTTTATTCTTTCTTATGAATGGAGGGGTGGCCCCTTACCACCCTTTCATGCTTAGTCGCTATAACTTTCCTCGTTTGCCGAACATGACAAGAATACGATCGCCTCCCTGCCCCTCCCACCCCTTGAACCCCAAGATGGGAGTCGAAGCTGAGTGAATGCTGGTTTATTATGTCTTTCCATGGTCGGAAATACCGGGGATGGTTGACACTTTCCCTCCGATTTGGACAGGGGGAGATTACTATCAAAATTCCCTCACGATTTTGTTCTTTATTCACGCACCCCCACCCCTCCATAAACAAACAGAAAGACTACTCTAAACCAACCGTGACTTAAGAGCAAACATTCACCATCAAACATGTGATTACGTTTTCTTTTGTCTTTTTGCTTCTTAGAGGGTTATCGAAAATGAAGGCACCCCCAAAATATTGTGTTGTATATTTATTTTCTTGTCAAGACAAATGCATCCCAAGATATAAACTTTCATCTACGCCCACGCCTACGCATTTAAAGTTTCGTAACCACAATTGCTTCGACACGGTGCCTAACAACGGTTAAAATAACTTTGAAGATTAAAACTACGGACTTTTGTGGGAACCTATAACGTACTGTACGTACTGTATTTTTACGTATCTGGGAATCACGTTTTAGCCATTTCCGTCTTTTCGTTGTCTCCCATTACTAAATTCTTGTTTTATACAATGTATATATGTTTTGTATGTCTTTTCAGAAATATTAATTAATTAGTTATGTTTACCTTGAAAAAGTGGGCATATCTTCCATGCTCTGATGGGACCCGAGGAGGTGTATTGACCGAGTGCCGTCTCCAGGAACATGAGAGGAATCGCAAGAAACATGGAACATAGTAAATATGGGATGAGGAAGATAACTGTTGAGAGAGAGAGAACATAATCAAAAGTGTTACCAAACCATACGGCTTTTACTACTACTGCTGTCCTACTACTACTATTACTAGTTGGTAGAGCAGTGGTCTCCACTATTAATACTACTTCTAACAATAATAATAGTGAATACAATGATTATGATGACAATGATATTTATAACAATAGTGACGATAACATATACTCATATAAGCCTAATCAGTATTATTACTGTTTGTCGAATGCCAATTTTGTCTACTATCCACTTGGTCTAATAATCATTTAATTATACTAGGTTAATAATCATCATCAAATAATTATTAGACGTTATTCAGTTAATAAATTCCTTGAAAAACTATCGTTTAGGCTGAAGCGAATTTACCGTGATTAAATAAATAAATGTAATGACAACAATAAATGAAATCAATCCACCATCTTGAAGGGGCACTGGTGCACTCCAGTCAAACCGCAGCGCCTGGGTTAATGAGCTATTTTTTGCAAATTTTGTAGATTCACGTACGGCCGTACGATCCCAAATCGCGAGATTTTGTGCGAGATGTCACGAGATTTGGAAAGAGCCAACAAAACCCCTCCCTCTGCAAAAAATTATTCAGGTATCATCGAAAAATGATGTGGTAACTGAATTTACGATTCTTGCTCTCTCTTTTGGTATATTATTTGTAATATTTCCGAACTTGGAAAACAATGCAAATTGAGCCCAAATATTCGGCTAATTTTGTTCTTTTTGCAATCACATTTTGACATAGCGTTGTGTTTTTGCTAGCTCCTGACAGGTAACGAAGTTATTTTTTGTCGAAACATTTTTCCTGAATAGAAGAATAGTTTATCTCAAAATCCTCTGACAAAAACGAGCGGGATGGATAAGAATATAGGTTGGCGGTTTTCGAGCGACGACTATCGTTGACCTCTTGAAATAATATATTTTAGGTATTACTGGAAAGCAAAAGAGTTGAGGTGGTCTTCCCCCTCCCCCCCCAAAAAAAAAACGCCGGCCCAAAAAAAAGGGGGGAGAGAGAGATGAGAAAAAAGTAAGAGGACGTAGGAAGAAAAAGGAGCAGACAAAGGAAGGTGACAAATTAGACTGCGTTAACAAATAAAAAGATTACAAAGGAAACATCAGATATGTATCATAATTATATTCTTCTTAATGTAATTGTGAAATGAGCTTTGAATTCTATAGCCATAAGCCCAGTCCAGCGCAGTTCGCCTTTTGTATTGCTCGACATAACGTACCTACACAATGACTCAACGGTGCTCGACGGATATTTTATGTACAGCGGGCCGGGTTCTTTACCTTTTTATTGTATATTCGTTGAGGAGAGTGTAGGAATTGCTAGCCAGTATGTATATACAACCCCGCTCTCATATTCTCGAACAAGAAATAAACAAGAAATAAGTCACACTAATGTGGCAAATAATGGCGAACATATTTCCCGCAAGCAATTAAGGAAATCTTATGATGAAATACTTATTGCTTGGTGATTGGTCAATATATTTATCACATGCATGATGCTCAATTCTAAAAGAAAACAAATCGAAATCTTGTATAGACCTAAAACAATGAAGCAAATATTATTTTTGAAATTTCAGACAAGGGTTATAAAGGTCGAGAACGAATCACCTTCTTTCTCTATAGTTTAATGAAACGTCAAAGCTTCCGCGCTTCGCAAGAGAGGTGTGGGGGCGGGTGGGAGGGACTCCCCTACCTCGCACCCACCCTCCTTCGGAACGCGCTTTTGTAAGTGCTTCGCCCCCTTAAATAAAATCCTAGCTACGCGGTTGCATACCACTGAGGTCTGACTGACCCCACCCCCACATAGAGCCAGGCGCGGATCCAGGATTTCTTAGGGGGGGGGGGGCCCAAATTTGAAATCAGGCGAGCCAAATATTGGTACGTTATGGTGACCAGCAGTGACGTAATCGGGAGGGGGGTGGGTGCAGGGAGGGGCGAGTTTCCCCCTCCCTCCTCCGCGAAGCGCGGAAGCTTTGACATTTCAATAAATTATTAGAGAAAGAAGACGATTCGTTGTACCGTTCCCAAATATAATCCTCGCCTGAATTATGTTTCCTCACCTCCCGCGCGAAGCGCGGAGGCTTGTACGTTTCATTTAGAGAAAGAAAACGATTCGTTGTGTCGTTATCGACTCTTAATCTTCGTCTAAATTCAGTTCCCCCCCCCTCCCGCGCAAAGCGCGGAAGCTTTTACGTTTCATTAAATCATTGGCGAAAGAAGACAATTCGTTGTAGGCCTACCGTTATTACTTTTAATCCTCGTCTAATTTCATTTTCCCCCTCCCGCGCGATGCGCGGAAGCTTTTACGTTTCATTAAATCATTAGAGAAAGCAGACGATTCGTACCGTTCTCGACTCTTAATCTTTGTCTGAATTTCAAAAATGTTCTTCGTCTACTCCCTTTTCTTCCTACGTCCTTTTCCTTTTCACTCCTCTCTTTTTTGGCCGGCGTTTTGGGGCCCCCCTCTGTGAAAATAATGCATTTAAACGCAACGAATTTTCTTTTGGACCAATAACATTGAATTTAAGAGTTCAATATTGTACCCCCAACAAATCTGAAACAAATATAGATATGTGACTCAAAGTGATATACCGGTTTTTACCGATATACCTGATAATAATATAATATGTAAAACATGGGAAAAAAACTTTATTTATTGTTAGGGTTAGGGTTAGAGTTAGGTTAATACGGACCTTGGTTTCCTAGGGTAACGCAGGGGCCCGGTGTCCTAGGGTAACGCGGGGCCCGGTGTCCTAGGGTTAGGGTTAGAGTTAGGGTAACGCAGACCCTAGTGCTAGGAACCAATAATTGCTTGACTTTGTAAAAGGCATCAAATTAAAACAGCAAATTTAGGGGCGAAATTACCAAAAAAGCTGGGGCGAGCTGACCAAGAATCCCAAAATCGCCAACCAAAAAAAATCGGGGGGGGGGGGGGGGGAGGGGGGACATGACCAATTGAGGGCGACTTTGTAAAGGGGCGGACCGACATTGGGCGACCTGAAATGGAACCGCCTGTATAGCCTACCAGGCTCACCTAAAATTCTTGCGTTCGCATTGTTTCCTTCTTCCTCTCCCAACCTCCCTTTCTACGCCTTTGATTTCATACACTCATTATGCTACCAGCAAAAGTTTAAGGAATAAAGCGACTATCAAGTTCAAGTAAAAAGATTGAAGATTTGCGTCGCGTGATTCTTTTCATTTGTTTTGATTGGCGTGTTGAGGTCAAGAGATATCTCGACCCTTTATGGTGGCTCCAATTCGAGCTCAAGGCTATGAGTGTGTAATCGTAGACACCTCTTAGTATAGAAAGCTCGAAACAATATATACAATCTACTTGTTAACATGTAGTTCAAGTGAACAAGTGAATCAGGTGCGGATCCAGGATTTCTTAGGGGGGGGGGGCCCAAATTTGAAATCATGCGAGCCAAATATTGGTACGTTATGGTGACCAGCAGTGACGTAATTGGGGGGGGGGGTGGGTGCAGGGAGGAGCGAGTTTCCCCCTCCCTCCTCCGGGAAGCGCGGAAGCTTTGACATTTCAATAAATTATTAGAGAAAGAAGACGATTCGTTGTACCGTTCCCAAATATAATCCTCGTCTGAATTATGTTTCCTCACCTCCCGCGCGAAGCGCGGAAGCTTTTACGTTTCATTAAATCATTAGAGAAAGCAGACGATTCGTACCGTTCTCGACTCTTAATCTTTGTCTGAATTTCAAAAATGTTCTTTGTCTACTCCCTTTTCTTCCTACGTCCTTTTCCTTTTCACTCCTCTCTTTTTTGGCCGGCGTTTTTGGGGGGACCACCCGACCGCCCCCCCCCCCTCCCCCTGGCTACGCGCCTGCGGTCAGATGAACATAATTATGTTGATACCTTGTCTGCCCCCGGAACTCAGGGGTTTAAGGCAATAATTTACGGTCAGATTAGCATTCAGGGGTCCGCCTTTGGGCCCTAGGCCGGTCCAGGGAGCAGAGCCCCGGAAGTTCAGGGGTTTTAGGAATTTTATTAAGGTCAGATGAGCATTGTTTTGATACCTAATTGTGACACTGGCAGGTCACTAATTGGCGTGGGGTTCAGGTGGCGGAGCCCCCGGAATCTTAAGAGTTTTAGGCACTCAATTACGGTCAGATGAGTATCAAGAGGCCCGCCCGTTAGGGCTCTTGGTTGGGGTCAGGGGGCAGAGCCCCGGAAGCTCAGGGGTTTTAGGCGTTTAATTACTGTCAGATGAGCATCTAAGGGCCCACCTTAGGGCCCTAGGTGGAACCCAGGGGGCAGAGCCCTCGTGGTTTTAGGCATTTAATTTAATCATGGTCAGATGAGCATATTTTGATACCTCATTATAATGTGACACTGGCATTTAACTATTTTTTCTTTCTTGCTCTCTTTCTTTCTATTTCTCTTTAATATACTTTTTCAAAAAAAGGTGGGGGGGGGGGGCTCGAGGATCCCGATCCCCGTCGTTCCGCGGGCCCTGACATGTAGGCATCTAAAGAAGCATTTTCTTGCCTGGCTATACATTTAGGAATTTGTCATTTTCCAACAAACGCATAAAAAGTACAATTTACTTAAAAGTGAGGAAAAATTGGGGAAAATTATGTCATTTCTGCATTTTTTTGTAAACCACCGTTATGGAATTAGAAAAAAAAACACGTTTGAATTTGATTTCCCCAAAGCCCCCCCCCCCTCCCCTATCAGTACGTCAGTGCCCCCCCCCCCGATTTACACCTTGTTGACGAGAAAATTACGACTGATATCCCTTACCTTTCTTCATTCTCTGTTTGTTCTTTCCCTTTCTCTCCTCTTTCCCTTTCCCTTCCCTTCCTTCTCTCTCACTTAGGTTTGCTGGGGGGGGGGGGGGGGGGGGGGGGGAAAGGTCATTTTGGCCCCCACTCCGCTCCACACATTGTTGACTGATCTCCCCTTCTTTTCTTCTTCCTCTTTTTTGTTCCCTTTTAGCTCTCCTCTTTTCCTTTTCCTTCCTTCTCTCTTTGTTTAGCGGGGACGGGGGGGGGGGGGGGGGGAGGCAAGGGCCTTTTGCCTCCCCTCGATCCACAACTTGTTGGCGGGAAAATTGCAACTGATATCCCCCTTCTTTTCTTTTCTTCTTCCTCTTTTTTCCTTCCCTTTATCTCCTATTTTCCTTTTTTCTTTCCCTTTCCTTCCTTCTCTTTTATTTTTTGATTGGAGGGGGAAGGTTGGTCCTTTTGCCCCCCCCCCGATCTCCTTCTTCCCTCTCTTCTTTTCTTCTTCCTCTTTTTTCCCCTTCTCTCCTCTTTCCCTTTCCCTTCTTTTCCTTTTCTCTCTCTCTCCTTTTTTTTTTTTTTTTTGCGGGGGGGGGGGGGGGCCAAGGCCCGCTCGGCCCCCCCCCTGGATCCGCGCCTGCATAGAGCAACAATCCTGATGTACGTGCTAGTTCAACACAGCAAGGAAATATAATCTAAATAAAATGTCATCTACTTACACCCGCCATTGGCGTAGCAGAGGTAAGGGAAGCGCCATAAGTTCTGAAAACAGGCTACGAAGCCGATGTTCGTCCCAATAGATTCAAATCGCCAACTCCACCGTTCCCGATCCATCGCTGCCTGGTCCGACATATTCTATAGTTCAGTATGATATAGGTCTAGCTGGTATACAGGTCTATCCTATAGTCAAGATATATTTCGAGCTATCATGCATGAACGCCGAATGTATGTCATAGTGTCTTATCATGTATATCCTCTTCTGCGCTGAATAACCAGGAAGTACGTGCAACTGTAACTGATTTTTCTCAGGGGGGGGGGGGGGGGGGCTTAAACAAATGTACGGTAGGTGTGACTCAGCATGACGTTCTCTTTCAAGTTCAGTGTGTAAACTTTATAGTAATGTATGCGGCAGGGGCGTACGCAGGATTTTTTCAAGGGGGGGGGGGGTTTAAAATCTGGCCCAAAATATTTGCTCCCGAAAATTTGAAAAGTCGCTCAGGTGGGGGGGGGGGGGGGGAGGGGGGGGGAGGGGGGGGGGGAGTAAGCGGATACTTTTTTTTTTTTTTTTGGTCTCGAAATTTGAAAATTTGACTTCTTTTTTCGTTGGGGGGGGGGGGGGGGTATAAGCGGACACTTTTTTTTTTTGGTCTCGAAATTTGAAAATTTGACATCTTTTTTCGTTGGGGGGGGGGGGGGGGGGTAAGGTCACTTTAAGTTTTTTTTAGGGGGGTTTACACACATAAAAATACCAAAGCGGGGGGTTTGAACCCCCAAACCCCCCCCCCCCCATGCGTACGCCCCTGGTATGCGGTGTTGCGGTGCGATGCAGCCTTGGTGAACCGCATACATATCCTGAATGCATGTACTTTCTATATTAGACCAATGTACATGATTTTACTGCATTTATTGCAAATATGTGAATTGCGCAGCGCTGATGTTAATCCACCTCACATAATGTAGCGTACTTGGCTCAAAATCCTAGTTTCTGTAAATCATAGGCTTACACGCGTAAGAGTGTCGTGGTCGAGCGGTTTAAGGCGCTTGACTGCAGATGCGAAGGTCGAGGGTTCGAATCCCGACACGGCACTAATATCCTTTGGCAAGATATTAACCTGCACTTGCTACTCTCTACCCAGGTGTTAAATGGGTACCAGGTAGGATGCGACCGTCATTGTTGGTCAAACAGTTTTGAGCGTAACGTTACGCCTGGCTGGCTCCCCAGGGAGTGGAGATTGTGCACACACTGTGTGCGGGAAAGTATTGAATCCAATGACCGGGATAATAATATATGTAATATCTATAGAGCGCTGTAAATCATAGATGTTATAAGCACTATATAAAGCGGAGTTATTATTATTATACATGTACGTAATTATACCTCTTGGGGCTGTTTTATTTTAAATATATAAATCGTCAAAAGGATTGAAAAATCATGTTCAGTATAGTAGTCGAGTCCAAAGTCGAGATCCGAATATGTTGCTATATTGTCGTCGTATCATGATTAATTCATCGACTCTAAGTCCAAGGGTTGAGGGTAAGATTCCCAGCCCGGTAATAATTGTATTCATGAAAATATACATCCACATTAAATTGCCACTCTCCACAACGATGTGAATGAGTACCTGGCAATTGATGGGTAGTAGCGATTGCAGGGCCCATGCAACTGAAGTGCTAATGCATGTATCAATTTACAAAAAAATACACTTCAGCCTTGACATTTAAGAACAGCAGATATAGGAAATCTATCTCCAAAAAAAGAGTAAAATTAATGTATTTTACACTTTTTCGCCCAGGGCGGAGCCCTCAGAAGCTCAGGGGTTTTATACATCAAATTATCGTCGGATGAGCATAATTTTATACCTTAATTGTGACACTGGCAGGTCACGAATTGGTGTTGGGTCCAGGGGCGGAGCCCTCAGAAGCTCATGGGTTTTATACATTAAATTATCGTCAGATGTGCATATTTATTCCTTATTTGTGACACTGGCAGGTCACGAATTGATGTGGTATCCAGGTAGGCGGAGCACCCGGAAGCTCAGGGGTTTTGGGCAATAAATAACAAGAGCATATTTTTATACCTTATTTTTGATACTGGCAGAACACAATTTGGTGTTGGGTCCAGGGGACGGAGCCTAAAGCCCAAGGGTTTTATACATTAAATTATCGTCAGATGTGCATGATTTTATACCTTATTTGTGACTCTGGTAGGTCACGAATTGGCGTGGGGTCCAGGGGGCGGAGTCCCCGGAAGCTCGGGGGTTTTGGGCAATAAATAACGGTCAGATGAGCATATTTTTAAATCAATTTGTGACACTACCAGGACAAAAATTGGTGTTGGGTCCAGGGGACGGAGCCCCAGGAAGCTCAGGGGTTTTATATATTAAATTATCGTCAGATGAGCATGATTTTGTACCTTATTTGTGACACTGGTAGGTCACGAATTGGCGTGGGGTCCAGGGGGCGGAGTCCCCGGAAGCTCGGGTGTTTGGGCAATAAATAACGGTCAGATGAGCATATTTTATATCAATTTGTGACACTGTCAGGACAAAAATTGGTGTTGGGTCCAAGGGGCCGAGCCCCAAAAAGCTCAGGAGTTTTATACATTAAATTATCATCAGATGAGCATGATTTTATACCTTATTTGTGACACTGGAAGGTCACGAATTGGCGTGGGGTCCAGGGGCGGAGCCTTCGGAAGCTCGGGGATTTTGGGCAAGAAATAACGGTTAGATGAGCATGCAGCCGTCCGCCTTAGGGCCCTAGGTGGGGTCCAGGGGGCAGAGCCCACGGAAGTCAAGGGGTTTTAGGCATTTAATTACGGTTAGATGAGCATTTTTTTAGAACCCTTTTATTTCCTTCCTTTTTTTCTTCCTTCTTTTTTTTCCCTTCTTTTTTTTCCTTCTTTTTTCCCTTTTTTTTTTTCTTCCTTCTTTTTTGTTGCCGGGGGGGGGGGGGGCGGGCCCCCAGCCCCCTGGATTCGCCACTGACTACTACAACTCGGCTATAGGTCAAAGGGATTGTCTCCGAAATTGCAGCGTCTTTGGAAATGGTCTTTCCTCATCATTCATCGCTTGTCTAATGTCGTCTACAGGAAAAAGGCAAAGAACCGTGGAAAGAAGATGGTTGTTCTTGCTGAGAGGTTAAAGCCTCATATGCGAAACCCTTGTCTCGTGAATTGAGGAACGTATAAGTCAGCAAGTAGACCACGCTGAGGAGAAGAGTGGAGGATCGCAAGCAGAAGACCCCATGAAAGATGTTAAAGGTAATACATTTACATGTACAAAGTTTTGGTATGGGGTCATGAGTTTGGTTCAAATGAACATATTGGAAGCAAATGCGATTTTACAATATTCAATGATCGTTGTAGCGGTTGAAATCGAGTCTAAAGTGATGAAATTGTAAATAATAAACTCTTTATGTTGCATAGATCCCTCTGAGGACTGATTTTTAATTTAGCTTTAAAACAATGTTTCTTGACTACAATCGACCGATTTGCTATTCCCGTTTGGAAATTCTGAGATTCTCATAGTCGCAGCTACCATGGAATGGCCTTAATCGCTATTTGAAATATTTGAAATTTAAAGGGAGCAACGGTAAATTTGATTATTCAATTTCTCGAGAGCAGAAGTGTTTCAGGGACTAAATTTTGCGGTGCTTATAATACATCCACATGGGCATCCAAATATATCAAAACTTTGAAGAATTACTATCTATCCATTTTTCAAAATTTCCCAAAACTTTGCATTACCTTTAATACATGAGTCGCAAATGATCTTACAGAAGAAAAGGCATTTCAAGTCCAGGGGGTTGTTTCACAAAGATCCTAAGTCGAACTTAACTCTAAGTTGGACTTAAAAATTATGGAGAGCCATTTGTAGCCTAAAATAAAATATATTAACAAGTGAATACTCATGTTTTTAGGGTTTTCATAAATTCCACATCAAGAACATGAAATCTCCCATGATAATAGAAATATGAATGATTTTAAACAACATTTACGCCTTTTAAAATGACTTTTACAAAATATTTTCAAACAAACTAACGGCTTTCCATAACTGTTTTAAGTCCAACTTAGAGATAAGTTCAGCTAAGGATCTTTGTGTAACACCCCCCCCCCAGGTGTTATAAAATTAGAAAATTAGCAGATACAAGACAACTGAAGCCGAAGGGGAGTCGTTGCAAAGGGAAGCGAACAATACCTTACAGCAAAACTGTACCTTAATTACCTTAATTTGTTTTTAAAAAAGAAGACGGCCCCCTCCCCTGGTGCTCAATGGGGGGGGGGGGGGGGGGGGGGGTTGCGATTTTCAAATTTTCGGAAAAAAAAAACACAACAACTAGTGCTGCCCCCTCCGGTGAGCGAAAAATCGACCGGCGCGATTAGTGATCCTCCCCCCCCCCTACTGAGCGAAAATAGTGTTCTGTTCGATTTTCAAATTTCCGGGGGCTAAAACGAATTTTTTTTTTTGCTCACTACCCCCCCCCCTTTTTAAACACTGAACGAAATATTGGACGGTGCGATTTTCACACTTTAAGAGGCAAATACAAAATACTATACATATATACTTTGATTGATTTGATTGATTTGCAGTAAAATGAGAACAATTAAAAGCCAATAATACCAAATTGCACTTTTAGCTTCTCAGACCTTCTGGTCCTGCAGGTGAAATTTTACACGCTTTATTTAAAATTCAACAGGTATTAAGACCTGCCCTCGAATTTATATACAAACATAACAAAGGTGTGTGCCACGGACAACGGGACACAGGGTTCGAACTTACACAGTGCAATACTTGGGGGGGGGGTGTCCCCCTGTTCCCCCTATTATTGACGCTCACGCATTGAAGTAAGTTGAAATCCTAATAATCCTTAAACATCCGAAGACTCTGTAAACTACACAAAAGGAATAATTGCTATCTCTCAAAAAGCATCAAATCAAATCAAATCATTTATTTTCCACTAAAAAAAACATGTTACAATTATTGTTTCTCCACAATTCATTTCAGTACATGTAATAATAGAGGTCGAATTATGCATACATGCAAGCGCAAATTGAAATTGAAAATAACTCCTTTTATGTATATAAAAACAATGCAAAAACATACAATATAAAACATAATTTCAACATAACAGCATATAATTTAGGAAAAGATAGATAGAAATATATAATAAAAACTAAAATGTGTTTGATTCATTAGTTCAAGACGACGTCGTTTAATTATATTAGGCGTTTGAATAGTCTTATTTTTCCCTATTCTTATGGTTAACGGAACACGAGAGTAATTATACAAACAAAATTAATCAAGGGCTATTACAGTAGTTTTGTTCGTCACCTATATGACATGATTGAAATGTGCATATTACTTAATCCGAAAATGATTTTTTTTTAATGGGATATATCGAAATTGGCCTTGAGTTGATATACAGGTTATTCCAGAAAACAGAGTATATCAATTTTGTATATATCTAAACACAAGAATAATAATTTCATTCTTTTGATGTGCGACCATTTGAAGGGAAATTGTTTAATGACATTGTTGAGCTTTCAGTCTCACACGTCATAGGCCTATGCCTACTGATGCACCAGGGCCAGTACTATGAATTACTTAAGTTATGTAAATAGCCAATGCCACTTACCTTGCAGCTATAATTATAGCTTAGTTAGGTTTTGTAAAGGCCCAGTTATAAATGAAAATCTACCATCCAAGGAAAGCGTAAGCATGATTAGATATATATCAAGTTTGAATCTCAAATAAATTTCAGTCCACAACATTTTTCAATTCAGTTTATTTGATTATTTCTTTAAAAAATATATAATACCAATGAAATAAAGCAATTTGAGGTTAATATACAAAATGACATATCACAGAAAGACACATACACATACATATATAGCTGACATGAGAAATACAAAAAGGATTGATTATAGTAGAGGTGACGGATTAGCAAAAGCAATTGGACAGTCAAGGCTAATCCCAATTTTAGTACACTTAAAATTAGTAGATTAAATTAATTAAAAGTGAGTAAAGTATATCATAGTACTGTACATACATTACAATCGAAGGTGAGAGTAGAACGAACACATGACATCAGAGAGAAAGAGAATAAGACATATTAATAACCTTAATTGTTTTTAAATACTTGTTAAAATGAATCAAAACCTTCGTGTAATAATATTGTAGAAATACTTACAACACACTCACCCACACACACATGTACACACACGCACGCACACACACACACACACACACGTAATTCCAACGCACAGAGTGCAGCGTGCAGCCGCGCTTTTCAGGGCATTCAGTTAAATTCCTCTTTTTCATGATATAGGCATTTCAAGTATATGAGAATGTAAAAAAAGGTATACTACAAATTCGACATGATATGGTAATAATCAAGCTACAGGCCTACATTTGGCTATATCGTGATGGTGTCAAAATTGCTCCTCGTTCGCGAGATATAGAAAGTCGAAAGAAGTATTAATTTTGGACAGCATTAAACGTTAGCTTATTAAACAAAATTGCGCCCATAACTACGCCTACGCCGATCTTTTCAAATACGAATAAAATTTACTGTAAGCCAAGCTACCATAATAATTTTGAGGAAGAAAAAAAAAAAGCATAATTATTGAACTGCTTTTGTTCTTTTACGAATTCTGCCCAATATATTTCAAAATCGCAATTTTTTATTGAGGTAAAATTGAATAGGCCTATTATTAAAGTTTGCGATCCAATGACTTGGAATTCTCATAAAATATAAATTGAAACCGAAGAAAATTAAACAATTTAAAGTATTTATATAATTCCGTATCATTACAAAGATAACATACAACTTCAAGACTGCAAGTGATTATTATTTCAATCTTCTCCACTTTTACATAAAGTTATTTTTTAAATAGACTTTCATGATATTACATCATTTCCACACCATCTGGTTGTACTTCGTCACGAACAGGAGCGATAGTGGGTTGGATAACCATTTTCAGTCTCTGAAATGGCGAAAAACAAAATGAAGAATTATTGTTGAGCATGTTGAAAGGCACAAATGTAAAAAAAAAAAACCCAAAACCAAAAAAAAAAATTATTAAAAAAAAATCACGATGTTATTGTAACGCAGCAATGTGAGGAGTGAAACCCTCCCCTCCCCCCCAAATCACTCGTTTGTTTTTAAATCTACTTCAAAGAAATGGAGCAGATTCAGAGGCAGCTGGTTGGGGGTAACACCTGGTCAGAAGTAGTCGGAGAAGGAACTAGTTTTTACTTGCACAAGGAGCACTTTTACTACTCAGTTCCTTAACCCGTTAGAACCTTTGTTGAGGCTCACACGATATGCAGCATGATGCACTCGTTCACAGAACTGCACCAAAGTACGAAAATACTCTACCCAGAGGACTGGACTAATTGCACTGGAAGAAGAATGGTTTAATAATTCTTATGAGAGTGAATTTCACTATTTATCTGACAGCATGGAGTGGACTTCAAACGAAGTGAATATGGTTTCTCTAGTACCACTTTGAGGTCTGAAACCAAACTGTTCCTTTCCTACTTCATTGTCAATTTGAATTATTATTCTGTTGAGAATGATCTTTACGAGCAACTTACAGGTGACATGGCTCATAAGGCTAATTGTCCGGAAATCTTCACACACACTTGCCTTATAGGCTTCTTTGGAATTGGCACTTATATGCCCCCCCACCCAATAAAAGAGAACAAAGTGAATTTCCTCCAACAAATAAAAAAGTCCAGGCCTAGCCTACATTTCGTATCTACTAAGCATTTAGAATTTTACTTTAGGGGAGGGGTGCACTTATTTACAAATTTCCCTAGGAGGCGGCATGAGAAAAATGGTAGTCCCCTTGGCTCCCTGTGTACATCCCTGTAGGCACAACAATACCAAACAACAACAACAAAAACAAAGAAGATGCATTATTTTTGTGCTACTCGGCACACCCGTTGCCCAAAGGGAAGCCGTATTCCCTTTGAGGATCAGCAATTATAAGCCCTAAAATCCTGTTCATAATCTTACCGTCATAGTGGGCCCTTCACCTTTGATCATGTGGTAATAGATGGAGTAGACCCCTCCGGCGGGAATCCACACCATCGATGAGAGGGTCATACAGATGCCAAGGGGGTTCGAGAACGAGAACAAGGACCATGTAACTATGTTGCTGATCCAAACAAACTGAGAATAGAATGAATTTTACATGATTATTTGACAGATCAGGAACACCTCCCAGGATAAACCAATCGTGTTGATTTTTTCCATGTTTCTCGATTATTTGTTTGTTTGTTATTCATGAGACTGTACAATGAACACGATCGCAGAGACTTTCAAGAAATCAGCTGTATAGGCCAGTTTCAATACCAAGTATTGTATTGCCTTTAGAAATCATGCTCATAATATAAATCATAGAATTATCATCTTTGTACATTTGTTGATATGCTATTACAATTCTTGCTATCTAATCGCCAATATTTTAAAAATACCAGTATACGTTCGGGTCCTATTTCAAATGAACTCTGGAAAAGTTTGGTGACCAAGTCGCGATCTGTTTATTTCGCGCGTTTGCGCTATGCATGCCGACGTTGATTGTGTGTTTATGTGTAATTTCCCACAGTAATCACAGTGATATATCACAATTTATAGAAGAAGAATTTCTGTTACAATGACAGCTGAATCAATAAATTCAAGTCAGTTCCATTCAAATAAATTTCACCACCATTCATCTGTTAATAAATGATGTGCAAGTTCATGGTAATTATAGGTATTTAAAAAGTGGGATTGAAATAAAGGGGCGGAAAAAGCAATCTTTGAACACGGGCGGGAACATTTTGAAGAAGAAAAAAAGAGCACATTCTGACAAGCAAGCAAACAAAAGACAAGTCGTCTCATTTTGAAGTGCCTTTTTGTTCTAAAACCTGCTCGTTCTAAAACTTAAAAGGGATTGGGGCACAAGAATAAAAAACAAAACCGATATTTTGTTTCTGACTCTTTTGGATTGGCGCTTATGTGTCTAGTGAGAGAGTATCTGACCTCGCAATATCTCTTTATAATATTATTTGAAGCTCAAATATTGATTGCAGGATAGCAACTTGGAATCCTCAACATACAAAGCAAAAAATATTCTATTGATTTCTACACTTAAAATGTCAGTAGAATAAGGGCCATCTATATTCGGAGAGATATTTACCAGAGCAATAATAGGAACAGTGACTGGCCAGCAGATTATGTACCATTCAATCTGTTGCCATCTCAGCATCTCGGCAATGTCTCGGGAGAACCTTCTAACTCCTTAATTAAAACAAAAGAGGTAAAAATGGAAAATCAAAAAGTTACACATCCCTTTCAATACTTTGATAGTCTTCGATAATCATATTGATGCCATAAGATGTCAAAAGTTTACACATAAATCTAATTTTTCTACGTTGTGACTGACCAGCTTAACGATGTACCATAAGGTGTCTCCATCTTAGAATCTCGACAATGTTCGATTTTATCTTTACTGATGATGGGAATACAAGGAAAGTGAAAATCATTTGGTACGATTTAACGCATGTACCAAAATTGATGACAATTTACTCAATATTTGGTAAAATTAAACCCAACAAACATACATGTTCCATTAAAAAAAAAACATAACATGTACAAATTTCGCCTCACTCTTTTTAGAATGTATTCTTCAATTTTAACGGTTGATGGTAATTGTCCTTTACTGTTTTTTTCCTTCTAGAATGTGAATAACGAATCATGTAACTATCAGGGCACTATCATTTTTTTTCTCAACTTCCAGACAACCGCCACGGTCTGATCGCGTCCCTAGCATGAAAGAAGGCTCCGGACTTATTTGGGATCAGGGGTGGTTAGCATCAATTCAATGTATTTATTTGTCCGATATATACGTTCAACATGGATAATTGTTTCGCCCACATGTAAAATTAAGGCTCATCCACAGTTTACAAAGAACAGAAATATGATACAAAACATGGTTAAATTTGGTGATGATAAAGTAATAGTTATACATAATAATGATTTAAATTGGGTAATGGCTTGTTCCGTTTCCTTATCTCTGACCAAATCAAAGATAAATTTTTACCATAAAACCATCCGATGGCGATGCTCTCGAAGAAACATATCCAAACGATAGGGAAGGTACTATCCCCATAGTGACTTATTAGCGTGAAGACGTAGATACCACCCTAAAATGTAATCAATAATAACAACTAATATAATAATCATAATCATAATGATGATGATGATAATAATAATATTGATAACAAACTACTACCACCGCTACTACTACTACTACTACTACTACAACTACTACTACTACTAATGATAATATCATTAGTGATAATCCTCGTCGTCGTCATCGTCCTACGAGTCATGACTTCTGACCCTTTGTGACCCTTTATAATATATGATAAAGTTCCAACCAATTCTATCCTGGGCATAGCGATTAACTGTGCAGATGTTAATGCCAGTAATTTTTTTTTAAGACTTCGTCTTATTTCTGGAAAGCTTCCACCACCATCCACAATCAGAGAGCCCAGGAAGTTGACAGGGTTGACTACTCCGATGTCCTCTTCATCAGCTTGAATATGATGGTAATTTTTTTCCTCCACATATCATAACCATTGTCTTCTTAATAATGAGGTACAGTCCATATTCCTCACTGGCTTTTTGACTCTTTCAATAAGGCCAAATAAATACAGTATTGATAATAATAATAACAGTAAATATAATGCTTATGAAAATAATTATAATGATAATAAATGTATATAGTACTGGTTTCTTTCATAGCACTATATCGAATTGATGATCGTAAACTAAAAACTAATAACAAGAATACAATATAAACATCACAGAGTTAACTACAATGTGAATACATGCAAATATGTTACAAGATACTTCTTGAACGATTCAACAGAGAAACGAGAACTTTGTCAAATCTGATTTCAAGTTGATCTCAGTAGAGGCAGGCGGAAATTGACATAAACAGATTAATGAATGTTGGACGAAAATCTGACATTCCCAAGAAGGAAGTTATACATTTTATAAGAAAATAAAATATTTATTATCAGGCCGATATTATCATACACCCCTCTATAAAATAGAATTGATAAATGAATTCTTCATCAACAGCCCTCAGAAGTGTAGAGCTGTAGTGGTCAAGTGGAAACGTCTTCAGATTGTGGATCGAAGGGATCGCAGTTAAAGTTCTCCAACGGAACTAATGTCCTTTTGCAAGACGTTAATCTACATATGCCACTCTCCATCCAGGTGTTAAATGGGTACTGGTGGGAACGAGTTCCTTGGATGCCATGTGAGCACCGAAACCGGTAGCCTCGCGGAGCCGGGGTAGGCACCATGAGCACGTACCGTGCATGGTGCATATGGGCCTTATGAAAATATCCAATATCAATAAGTTTATCATTGGTAGTATTGCGTTTTCATTAATTTATGTACTTGACCATTAAATATCTTTACGTGTCGATATCGTACCTGAGTTACCATACTAAGGCCAATCAGGAAGTTTACAAAGCAGACTCCCAACACGAATAGCCCTTTATAATACCCAATCCGCAGCGAGGTAGGGAAAAGATCCAAGACAGACGTGATGAACGCCCCTACCATGACGAGCTAACGTAGAAAAAAGGATGATAAAAAAATTTTAGTTCATGAAATGGGGAGTGTTGGTTGCGTTTTTAGGGAGAAAAATTAATTATAAACTATGCTTTCACATCCACATAGTCTTTTGCCGATATTATCAGAGTATCAAAACATTACATGATTTGAGAGGAACGAAGAATTATTTTTTTTCTCAAAGTTTTTGAAAATATTTAAGATGTTGAAAGGAATGACAAGGCTTAAATTAAGCGGATGAAAAAGGTCGAAACGGTTTACAGGTTGAGAAAAAGATAAAAAGATTGAAGGTCGGAAATTGTGGAAGAAGTTTGAAGAAATTGAAGAAGGGTTGGCCTTTTCGGCCATTACAGACCTTACACAGTTGCAATGTTGTAGAGGTTTAAAAGGTTTTCAAAGTTAAACATATTTAAAAGGGCGAATGGGAAATAAATTATAGGTCTTACTATTGGGAAATTAAGTATAGGTTTAGGTGAAGCAAATGCAATCTATAGATAAAGATTCTCGATCGAGTCTTTTTTAAAACAAATATCAGGCATAGATTAAATTAAATTCTGTTTCAAATCAATACATTCTGAAACCTGCTTATGGTACAAATACTGTTAAATGAAGACAGTCGAGTTAAAAACATTGAAATTTAAGGATTTTGGTATGATGATCCACAATGTCTTTCTTATAGCCATTTCGTTGATAGACATTAAACTTGCAATGGCTGATCCAGAGGGGGTCAATGCGGTCCAGACCGCTCCGTTTTCCTTGTCTGAGATTTGTAAGCTTAATTTTTGCTACACATCATGATAGAAAATATGTGATGATTTTTGTTTTTGCTTGTGAGATATAGGTATTAAGAGTAAAAAGGGCAGTAAAGACATTCTGATGATTTTTAAGCCTCTAAGGGTACGTTTATGCTCAATTTTGAAGGCAGAATGAGCGATTTGAAACGCTCATCGTAAACGCTCATCGTAATCGCAGTTCCACGGTGTACTGTAAATGCTCTTTTCTCTGGCTCCTCCAGGCATGATTCTGGCTGAGAGCCAGAATCATGCCTGGAGGAGCCAGACTAAGTGCAGTGCAGAGTCTGCACTGCGCATGCTATGTTGACCCCATTTAAACGCGTTTACAAATGATTGTGCGGTTATGCTTCCCCAGAATCGCCGATTCAAAACGCACCTTTTGTGAGTTTACGATCGGCGATTATGATCGCCGTTTTTCTGCGATTCTCCAAAATGAGAAAGGACGCAACCGTGTTTTGAACTAAACGCGTAAGAAATGCCTCATTCTGGCCAGAAAAAGTTGACCATAAACGTACCCTAACTCTTGTCAGAATTCTGACCTCCGCCATCCCACTTAAAGAGATGGTTCATTGAAATGTGGAAAATGGGCAAATTACACCTTTACAGATTGCTGAGAGCATTACCAAAATGAGCAAAGTACTTTTGAAGCCCTCACTGTTGTGAGGAATAAATTAAATGCAATTTTGTTTACCCTTTCCTGAACCCACTCACTAAGTGAATTGACGGCGTTATTTTACATGCGCAACGATGACGTCACAATATGAACAACCTACATCACACATTCGGGACAATGTTGGATATCCATTGCAATTTTCAGATATGGGTTAACGTTGTTTGTATATTTACCGCCAGTGGTGATATTTCCTCTTTTCTGGTATTTTGAATGAGATACACTGAATAAATGATACTTTCTACAAATGTTTGTTTGATTTTTATATTTTTTTCCGTCACATTTGAGCATAAAAATCGGAAAAATAATCACATATTCTGAGGGCACTTCAGCGTATATGTGTCTGATCTGGGAAGGCAAAGTACATTTTGCACAGGCGCGGATCCAGGATTTCTTAGGGGAGGGGGCCCAACTTTTTTTTTTTTTTGCTCCTGAAAATTTGAAAATCGCGCCGGCCGAAAAGTCGCTCAGTGGGGGGGGGGGGGGGGGGGGGGGGGGGGGGGGGGGGGGGGGGTAGTGAGCACATTTTTTTTTTTTTGATCCTCAAAAATATTTCAATTTGCATCCCCCCCCTTGAGCGCCAGGGGGGGGGGGCCCAACCCCCCCAAAAAGGTAAAAATCACGTGATTTTACATAATTTTTTCTCAAGGGGGGGGGGGGGGGCCCCCGGGCCCCCCGGCCCCCCCCCCCCCCCCCTGGATCCGCCACTGATTTTGCACGCTGACCTAACGACTCTTTTGGAGTGAAATAGGCGACAAATTTATATAGAATTGTCCAGATATTCATTACAAAAATGTGTGATTAGGCTGATTAATTTACATTTATGATAAATTAAGTTGTATAGGACCTGATAAACCGAGAGAAACAGATCAGTCCGGCTCGCGATTCACGGCTAGCTCGAGCGCCGGGCTACGGGCTAGGCTGGCTAGCAAGCTGCGCTAGATGTGATGCACGCATATAGAGGTCAGTGTATTGCACACATAGTACATGCACAGAGTACGCACGCACAGCTACCAGCTACGGGAAACTTGAACGCTACATCGACGATATATTCACTCGCTTTTTGGAAGTTATATACCATTTATCTAGACTAACATCAGATTAAGAACCAAAACCATGCCATGGAGGAGCCTTCTGGAGTATACTCAAGTATGTTTTCGTCCATATCCATATTTCCAGGGGATTTTGATGAAGGTAAACAGCGTTAGGTATAAATGGGTACGGTACTCGAGAGTCAATGCAATACATGTGAATAGCACGCAAACTGCAACTCGCACCGTCCTCAGTCATTTCAGCTGAGCGGCCCGCTGTTCATATTGTGACGTCACTTCAAAAAATCAGCTGACTTACGATGTTTTGGGGGCGTTGAGTGGGTTGATTTTTCGTCAAGTTCAATCAACTTTTATAAATTTCGCTCGAATGTACAAGTCACACAAATGTAATGATTTTACTCAGTGTAATTTTTCGATTGCAATGATACCAAATTCAGTCAAGTTTGAAATCAATAAACCATCTCTTTAAGCCAAATCCTAGTCCAGCCTCTGTACCGTTTCCGTGTCGCGCGCCTAATCAGCTGATCAAATAACACACCCTCAACGTGGAATGTGGACCTAGCCATTCCCCTCATAATGTACCACCTGACCTCTAGAGGTCAGTGAATGTACCCCGATAATGGACGGAAATTTGGGGGATCGCGCGATCAGTGGAGGGACCGCACTGTGCGTGGGATCGATGCGTGTGATAGAAGAATCAAAACAAAGAACGGACTGAAACTGGACTACCCCAATCCTTGTTCCTTCCCCGATTACCTGAGAGTTTATCCCAATCTTTAGGACCACTAGGAAGAAGAAAATTGCCGAGACCCTTGATGAAGGCATTGCAGCAAAAGCACGCAGAAAGACCTCGAAAAAAAGACCACCACCTAAAGTAATCAAACAAAATCAAAATTAATGATAAAAAAGAAAACGAAATAACTGATTTATATCAAAGGACGTACATATAAATATACAGAATGAAAAATATTTAAGCGGGAGGGGATAATCATTTTGAAAATGTTTCTCACCACCAAGATTTATCATTGGTAGATTAATGTGGTACTCAGTAGCCCACAACGTATTAATTTCAAACGTTCTACGAAGCAGGGGGGGGGGAGGGGAGAAAGTCCTCAAACTCCTCATAATCATCGGTTTTCGCAAACAAGAATAAAATATACAGTTTTAAATGAAGTTAGTAATACCCCCTTGTTAATTAATAATTTGTAAATTCTAGAGGGAAAGGTATACTAGTTGAATAACGGCTAAATAACGGTTGAATAACGGTTGAATATTGTTAAATATCTTTAGATGTAAGCTTTAAAGGTGAAATTAATAGAAAATCACAAATATGTCAACTAATGTATTACTACAAACTGGTAAGCTAACAGATGGCCATCGTACAAGTTTTAGGTCAACTACGTATCGGGTGATTTATAAAAATACAAATACAACCACCTCCATAGCAGCTGGGATATACGAGAGATTCGCCCGAAAAATAACGATGTTTAATGACGTCCCTAATTTGACAAATACTGCCCAAGCAGACGAAATCCCATAAAGAATGCACATAATTGCAAAGCTATTATTTGTCGAATTATGATGAGTTTAGTGTACATGTAATGGCATGTCAAACTATTCAAAAGGGGATATGACCCGATTCTGATAAATAAAATCTTTTGCTTGTAAATACACAGGATAGGAGTTAATTAACAATAAAAGAAACCAGACTTTCTAATTGAAACCCCCCCCCGGAATGATATTAAGGACGGCATGTGTTCCCTCTTGAAACGCCGAACATACCGCGGTGTGTGCAGCTGAATATACAATGGCGTCTTATTTTGTTTATACGCGACAGATTCTTTTATTTAGTATCGCTGCATTTGTCATCAAAATAAAAACATGCGCGGGTTTTAGAGTAAGGTAATAGATTATACATTTAGCCTGACGGTAGTGAAGTAAGAGAAAGAACTCAAGAGAAGATGAAAACACAGGCACTGAAAATGTGTGAGATGCCATGCGACATCGTCTGCTTGTGCAAATCATGTCCATACTGTGAACTCACACATCTCAGCAGCGTTCGGAGAGCTCTTCAGGTGCTATGCAGGGGCTGTATTTAAGCGTTTTGTAATTTTGTAATCATTACTTCGAATGTTTCCAAGCATTAAATTTTGATAACCTTGTCGAATCGAAGTGTCAACTTTGCAACAATGAATATAAAGTTAGTTTTTAAATTCAATGAATATCTACTTTATTATGGCACATTTTCAAGAAACATAGATTGGGACGAATGCATTTTCACAAACATACACAAGTTATACCGGTAGCAGATTAATACAACCTCTCCTCCCACCAGTAGGCGAGTGATGCTTGGGTTATGGTTAAGGTAAGTGGGTGGGAGGGGTGAAGCCCTCACCCCTCCTCACCACAGTAGACAAGTGGTGTTAGGGTTAGGGTTAAGGTTAGACGGTGGGAGGGGTGAAGCCCTCAGCCCCTTTCCCAGCAGTAGCACAGTGGTGATATATGGTTAGGGTTCAAGTTAGAGGGTGGGAGGGGTGGAGCCCTCAACCTCTCCTCCCCACCAGTATGTTAGTGGTGTTAGGGTTAGGTTTAAGGTTAGAGGGTAGGAGGGGTGAAGCCCTCACCCCTCCCCACCAGAATCACCAGTGGTGATACAGTTAGGGTTAAGGTTAGCGGTGGGAGGGGTGGAGCCGTCATCCCCCTCCTTACCAGTAGGCCAGTAGTGCTAGGGTTGGGGTTAGGGATACAGGGTGGGAGGGGAGGAGCCCTCATCCCCCTCCCCACCAGTAGGTCAGTGGTGATAGGGTTAGGGTTAAGGTTAGAGGGTGGGAGGGGTGTAGCCCTCATCCTCCCCCACCAGTAGGTCAGTGGTGTTAGGGTTAAGGTTAGAGTGTAGGAGGGGGTGAAGCCCTCACCTCTCCCCACCAGTAGGTCAGTGGTGTTAGGGTTAGGGTTAAGGTTAGACGGTGGGAGGGGTGTAGCCTTCAACCCCTTTCCTACCAGTAGGTCAGTTATGCTAGGGTTAGGGTAAAGGTTAGAGGATGAGAAGGGTATAGCCCTCAACATCACTTCCCCACCAGAAGAACAGTGGTGCTATGATTAGGGTAGTGGTGCTGACACTACTCTTACCTTCATCAACGGCTCCATATATTGGGATATCCTCAGCGAACGCTACGAAGCCAACGAATGAAGAGACGATGATAACACTGTAGATACTTGTAATCACATTTAAGAAGGCTACGATCATGCTGTCCCTAAAGACAATCAATAATCACAAAATAGCCTTGAAGATAATGATGAGTGAATATTATGCAGGTACATTGTAAAATAAACAATCTAGAAGCAACTGGGAAAGGCTGATTATGGAGTACAAGAGAATCGATGTTTATAATAAACAAAGCTTGTAATGATCAACATCAGTAGCAGATCTAGGGTTAGGCTTGGGGGGGGGGGGGGGTGATTCCCCATTTCTTCAAGGCCCCCTCACCCCTGAACAAAATTCGAAAGGCACGTATAGAAATGAAAGCAAGAACTTTCATGTTCCATAAAATCCCCCTCCCCAATGCTCCCCTTTTATTTTCCTAGAACCGCTTTAGATAACATAAATAAAAAGACTCATTTTGCGAAATATCACACAGAAATCAGTTATGGGACTGCACATAAATGTTTGGTCCACACTTTTCATCTTATTCTTGTGTTCATCACGGCGTTTTAATAGCGATCCTTTTCAGGAGACACTTTCACTATGATATTCTTTCAAACTGACCGTATACAAAGAATGATAAAGCTCATAAATATTTTTCAACTGTCCGAAAACCCAACCTTCTATTTAAAAAAATATTTTTCTTAAAGGCATAGACCGGTAGTGGTAAAGTTGCGGTTCAAGTGTTTTGGGTGCAAAATAACCATTCAATATTGTTTAAATATTGCCTTCAGAGGTTCTAGATAGCAATACTTCAAACTAAATTCGCAAAAACAGAAATATATGCCCAAAATATGTTCAATGTTGGATATATATCTATATATCTATCCAGGCCGGATCGATATGATAATTTACCAAATGTATCAATTAGTAGGCGGTTTCCCGGCAAAATTTGTATCATCATGTATTAGCAAATCATATTCTTTCAGATGATAAGTAATAAGAGCTTCCATTTCTTTTTTTGAGAGGGTGGCGTTTCCAAAACTGGTCTATACCTTTAAGACATACCGGGTAGAAATCGAGACAAATTAAAATCATCAAAATGAATGAACGTAGGTCTACCATATCTGAATTGAAAATACACTATGTTTTCTTCCCGCAGCTATGATCTTATTGCAGTATATATTACTTCCCTTGAGCGGATAATAAAGGTCATTCATCCGTGTTCTTTTCCATTATTTCCTCTTCTCTCTCTGTCTCTTTCTATCTCTATAAGATTATATCGTGTAGCAAAACAAAAGATAAAGGAAATCAGTAAAAAAGTTTAAAAAAATGAATGAATCAATAAAATGGATCCGGGCTTACTGGGCACAAGGTCCGCGGTTCGAGACCTGCCGCGGCACTAATGTCCTTTGGCAAGGCATTGATCTACATTTCCCACACTCAACCCAGGTGATGTAAATGGGTACCTGGCAGGAATTAATTCCTTGAAATGCTTGAGCGCCGTAATGGCAGCACAGCTAAAGCCGGGGTAATAATCTCCAAGTTTGGAAGCGCTTAGTGATTGTAATAAGCGCTATATAAAAAACTGAGTGTTATTATTATTATTATCCGAAATAACAGATCATCGATCGCAAATTAGTCGGTTTGTCCCCCCCCCCCCAAATTGTAAAAAAGAAGAAGAAGGTTTTTCAACGGTTTCCGGTGGTTCCGGCGGGTCATACTTCTATTGCTTCATGTATTACAGCTTTCCTGTAAATAATAACTAACTTTCGGTTATTTTGAGAGACTGTCGGCCATTTTAGACGCCATTTTGGATCTCCCGATTTTCTGGTAGGTATAACCTAATGAGTAATGTAAGTGGTATAAATGGATTCTTCGAACCCTAAACCTAGGTATTGACACCAAAATTAAATCTTTAAGATGATTATATCATGTCTTGGACGCCATTTTGAAAATCACCACTTTCCGGGGGTGGAATTTCTTAGATTGTTAATATGTTCTTTCTGATGTCAAACACCACCGGAAACCGTTGGAAATCCTTTTCTTGCCGCAACGGTTGGGGGTCTAACCATAATTATATTGACCCGACTAATTTGTGATTGATGATCTGTTCATTGGCGGCCATCTTGGACGTCATTTTTAAAGTAACCACTTTTCCGGTGTCCGATTTTCTTAGACTGTTTATAGCATGTTGTTCCTGATGCCACTACCGGAAACCGTGGAAAGACGTTTGTTCGCTACTTTGTTTGGAGGTTGGGGTATCATTTATCCCGATTAATTGACCTGAATTTACACTTGCATGAACTTAAACAAAAATTTAACCGTCTTTTTCAAATACCTAGTGCGAAAACAGTGGAATATATGAAATAAAGGTAATATTTGAAAATTTCAGACGGTGAAGTTCTGCAAACCCTGAGAACAATAATTTCATGAAGAATATGATTCATCCAATGCGGTTGAGGTAAATATTTTATTTACCAATCAGTTACTGGTCTACTTACTGCTCCACGAAACTTATTGTTTTTGTATGGAGTTCCGGTGCTAGCAATTCAATCAAACTCTTGAAATCTTATAGCTGATCGAGCGATGCCGAGTTTGCCTTAGTGCCTGCTGCTTTATTTTCTTGCCACGAGAAGAGAATATTACAAGCAAGTGTTTTTGTACCAACCTATAGAAGTTGTAGTGAAACTTGTTGAAGCTTCCAAGGGCTGTGTAAGCACCTAATCCAATCGAGAAGGAATAGAAAACTTCTGTTCCAGCGGCTATCCACACCTTTACGGACCAATTGATGAATAAAAGTCATTTGCCTGTCGATTGCTATGTATTTCATGTGCCTTTTTTGTAAACTGAATGTAATTCAGCTTTTGGGCCGGTATTTACAGTTAAACCAACAACAACAACGACAACAAAGTGGACGGAGACCAAAACAAACACACGAAAGAAAAAACAACAACGAACAAAACAAAATTAAAAAAAAGGAACACACACGTTAAAAAAACACCAATCTTAAGCCGTCATCATAGTAAAGCGTCGCTTATGATGGCAGTCTACGTCTTCAAATTCATAATAATATAGTATAGAAATAGAAAGTTCGTTAATATATGTATATATTATGTTAATCAAAATTTGAAATGAAGTTATATTGTTTGCATTTTCTTATTATACCTAACGTTTACAATTTCTTTGTTATTCAGTTATTGTATTTTGAAAAAATGCAGATATCAAATCAAATCAAATCATGATTTAAAAAAGGGAGATTATTTTGCCTAGTAAATTCAGACATGGTTAAGGAAGCGCTGCATAGTTTAACTCGTTCTGAGCTTTAAAAAAATATTGGAATGACTAGTTTGAAGAAAAAGATAAATTATTGATTATATTAAAATAAACAAAACCTACAAAGTTCATGGATAATGTTGTTGCTTTTATACACATTAACCTTTTTTCTCAAGTAGGTTCATAAAAGCTCAAGACCACCTCATATAAACGAGTTAATGGTATTTATATAGGTTAAAGGAGTTTAAAGTACATGATCTCTCACATCTTCCCTTATATATATATATGTTTTTGTCAGAATAAACAAATGATTAAAAAAGAATATATATAATGTTTATATATATATATATATATATATATATGAATAATGTGCTGACTGGGCTAGTCCATTAAATTGTCAATGAACGGAGCAGCTGGAGGGCACCGGGCCCCATCGGGCAGAGCTGAGGATTGAAATGGGTTTATACAAATATTGCAAAGTTATTTACTTTACTTGTATCAAAGAGAACTGTTGCTGAGCTAGCGCCATGAGCGTCCTTGGACGGTGTGTACGCTCTATAAGTTTACAATATTATTATTATTATTATTATATATATATATATATATATGTGTGTAATATATATCATAGAAAAATACAAGAAATAATGATGCTCCGTAGACGAAGATATTGTTCCACAAATTGTCGCTCTTAGGACTTTGTCAAGTAATGATTTTATTTTATGAGATTGGGATGCGCTTATATCGATGCATAACAATACAATTGTGTTGTCAAAAGTCAAATTCAAATGATTACATAACATGGGAATACAGGTCCTCTAATCAGAGAGAAAACACGATAGGAAATACCTTCGCGAAATCAACAGATGCAAGATATTATACAAGCTTTGAAGACCGTTTACCTCTGGACGTCCGAGTAGATATTTGTCGGGATGGAAAAAAAACCGCAAACCATAATACGCTCCTGGTAAAGTGACCCCACGTACAAAAAATGCGGCTAGTACAAGGTGTATAAAGGGAACGGTGACATAAGCCATCTGCAAATTAAGAGAAGTAAGAATAATAATTAAATCACATCTAGTTTCTGGTTTCAACAACTTTACACTATTTTCAATGTAAATGTGGTCATAAAGTGGGAATTTCGATACAAATTTTCATTTTCATTTTTCATTATCTTCAACATCATCACCATCAATGGTTTTTTTAAAACATTTTATCGTCCACCCCCGGACTATCATGTTATCAAGCAAGCATTTACTGTGATAGCCCTTCTTCTGCAGACTTCTTTATGAATAATTCTTGGTAGCGTTATCAGTTACATGTTGTTTTCACGTCAACATTTTTCATTATTACACTTTGTACACGTTCAAACAAATGTTGTATCGCTGAAATATAATTTGATTTGTTTGTTGCACAAGACAATACATTTGATTTAATTCAATAAAAAAAAAAGGCAAGTTGAAGAAGAAAAAAACATGATTAATTTCGGATCGAAATCACACGATAAAAGAATGATCATTGGTATTAAAAATAAGAAAACAAAACAAAAAGAAGTAATTATTTCTCGGATTTACTAGACGAATTATGAATTGAGTGCACCTTTTAAAATGAATGTAGTGTTTTAATCACACCAAGTTATTTACACTGATTTTGTATCACTTTATTATCAATCTTCAATAAAGGAACATAGTATAAATATTAAAGAATTGCACAATCACAGACATATAATAAGAGTAGTCCAGGCCATGGCTCATACCTGCCAAAGCAGGGCATACAATACAAAACATATAATACATAAAGACGTTATAAAACATGATTGTCGAGATCTTTAACAGTAGTTGTGTTCATGCCAAATTGTTTCGTTTCAGATTAAGAAAAATACACAATTTATAATTCACTTTACTCAATTAATGTATAACAATGCTTAATCGTTTTGGAGGAATAGAGGGCTCACGTGATGCAACTACAATTAGACTGGCTTAAACAACAAAAACGGAGGACCTACTATAATATTATTTTTGTTATTCCTCTTTCTCTTCTCTTTCTTCTTCTTATCATTATAAACATTGTCATTATCATCATCATCGTTACCATTATCATCATTATCATCATCATTATTATTATCATCATTATTATTACTATTACTATTATGATCATTATTTTTGTAAGTATTATTATTACCATTACTGTTAATAATATTGTCATTATTACGAGCACCGATCAGCATCATCGTCATCATTATTACAATTACAAGGAATGGACTGTAAACAAATCATTGCAATTCCGTATTTTGGGGGCCATTTTTTTCGTCATAAAATTACAGACAAATTTAAAAAAAAAAAAAAAAAATAAATAAATACCTTGCCGCTCCATTTTACTCCCTTCCAGAGGCCAAAGTATATGAGCGTCCATGCGAGGAAGAGGGTTAGGGCAAGATGCCCAACAATACCTCCTACGTTATGTATTCCGTCTGTCCCTGTTTGGCCAAGCACCTTGATTCTAGGAAAGGAAAATGACAACTGATAAAACTAGAGCCCATTTTTTATTTCATCTTTATCTTTATTTCATCGTTATTATCAGAGTGTTCCGAACATTCACTAATTTCTTGACACTTCTGTATCTACGAAGAAATACGAATTTGTTTTCAAAGTACACTTTGATTCAAAGAATACAGAAAATAATACAGAGTTATCCTGACAGAAGCGTTAACAAACTACAACATCAGTTTATGGTATCAGTGAGGAAGCATGGTGACATCAAGTTCGATATTTCCAGATTTTTCTGCCATATTCTGCAGTAGATTTAACCAGTAATACACCCGGATGTGGCTTTAGACAAAGATGTTGACTTTACTCATTTTCAGGCAGGAGCGGTTCAAGAGAGGGGCTTCGGGGACCCTTCTTCCCTCCAAGCCCCCTCAAATGATTGAATATAAATGAATTTAAGCGAGGCACATGTAGATAATGAATGCAAGGGCTCCAAGCTCCTCCCTCCCCATTATTCTTCTAGTTCCTCGCCTGATAGGGGAGGGGGGGGGGGGGGTGACTGCGCCCCTCAGAAAATATGCCAATCAGCTTTAACAAAAAACATAACTTCAACCGGAGCCCCTTTGTATACTCTTAATGGAAATCCGGTGTGTAGGTGCATTCACGAACTGTTCCGATCTAGGCATATTTTGAGTTTCATATCGGATATCACATAATCTAGACTTTATTCACAGACATTCAGCGATGCTATATACAATTTTTTTCTGGGGGATCCACAAACTACAAACAATGCTTTTTAGTGGAGCCCCCCATTTCCTCAAAAATCAAGAATTTCTTGTAATGAATTTATTATGTGCAAAGTGTATTTGTATAGTTACCAGAACAAATGAATTATGTATGAAAAAAAAGTAATACCTTTGTTTATCTTTCTGTTGGGAATGAAATTAATATGAATTGAATTGAATTTGGCATACATCTTTTCTTAGCCAAATGGTTCTGACCTGGGCCGTTTTAAGTGAACGGATTGTAGAACACAAGGTAGAGAGTTCGAATCCGGGGCCAGCGCTAATATTCTTTCAAAAGATGTTAATCTACAATTGCCACTCCCAACCCAGGTGTAAATGGGTACCCAATGGAAATCAAATTTCGATGTTAGGGCTTCCCCTCCAGGAGAGGTAAATACATTTTTTTTTAAATGGGCGCTATTTACTTTTACGGGTCGGCTCTATAAATCGGGGTATTAATTAAATATCGAAGTGCCATGATACATGTGCATTATCATTATTATTATCATTATTACTATTATTAATATTAGCATGATATCGCTATTATTACTATGAAAGGTGAATTTTAGTCATACGAATAGAGTATGAAAAACGTTACTGGAAGGAATAGCCTGGTTTAGTAACATATTCAAAGTTAAGAAAGTTTTTATTCAGGGGACCTAGTCATGAGTTATCCCATTCACCTGTTATTAATGAAAGAACTACAATACTTGGAAACCAGTATGCATACATTACTTGTTGAAATGTCTGGGAAGCGCCGAACAAGCGTTCGGTTTATCAAGAATAACCTCGTCTGAAAAGTATGTATACAATTTGAATATGTTAGTAAACCGGTCTAAGTGGGAAACGTTGATGATATAGTAGTATTGATACTGTGAGTTTTAGAATCATCATCATCATCATCATCATCATCAATATCATGAAACTTACCTCCAGAACTCGTGGGCAGGGTAGGTGGTTGAAGGGTAATTATAAGCACATTTGTCAGGGTTATCTGAAGACCCTGCTACATCCCAACTGTTCCACGATGGAGCTCGCGGTGCTTCCGTTGGATAGGTATCCCACTTGTTGCCGATGATATAGGTTCCGTTAACGCACACCCATTTAGACTAGAGTCAATGAATTCAACGTGATACAGTATAGCAACAACAACTGTTAATACCATATTTATTATTATTTTTATTATCATTATTATCATCATTATCGCGATTGCAACTACCTTCGAAAATCAGCCTTAAGGCCCTTTTACACTTTCACGGATCGCATCACGGATCATCCCGGATCGTCGCTCCGGGATCATCCGTGTTATCTCCGGCATTACCGTATATACACCGGGGAGGCATCCGGCGTGATCCTTGGCGTACCGGCATATCCGGGGAAAAAATTAAGCTTGCTTAATTTTTCATCCCGGAGTTCACGGATGAAACAATCCATCCTCTTCCCTGTAGGCACCGTGTACCTCCGTGTAGCCGCCGAATACACCCGGGACAGTCCGTGTAGACACCGGGAGGTCCGCATTAACACCGGTTTCATCCGGGTTTGGAATTCCGTATATCAAATGAGCGCCTACAAGCTCAAGTCACCCGTCAACATTCCGGAGATATCCCAATAGACAACGTACACCTCCGTGTAAGGACCGTAAAAGTACCCAGTAGCCTCCGTGCTCTCCCTTGAAATCCGTGTTAGCTCCGTATGCGTTTCCGGCATGGTCCGCGTTGCGACCTTGTCTGTCCGTGGAGACACCGTACTTGCCCGTGTATACACCCAGTTCGGAACGTATCCACACCGGCATCGAGAAGAAATCGTGGTGTCGCACGCCGGAACACCCCGGATTAAGATCCGGGATGATCCGTGAAAGTGTAAAAGGGCCTTATTTCAATGGCCTTAATTTATACATCGCCTTTTGAGATGTGCGAACATTAAAAAGACGTGTGACGTAATTTGAACAGGATTTCTGTGGGATATACAATAAATTGATATTTCGAAATTAGTTGCGATCGTGTTTATCATTACTTGTATCATTAACTCAACTCAACCTTCCCATTTAGAGCTATACACGATCACAAAGACTTTCGAGAACTCAACCGAAGCCCTTGGCCTCACTAGCCTAGTCCATTACCTACTGAAATGTACGATAAATGTATGATAAGAAAATCTGAATAGAATTTATATGTGATATACATGTACCATAGGGTATTGGAATAGACAATTTTCGTTATGGAATCAAATTTAATGCAAAAATGCAAAAAAAAGTACCTCGTTACAATGTATTAGGCGCGTTATAAATGTGATCTATTATTATTAATATTACACATTGTTTCATTCACCCGCTTAACTACGAATAATTGTATTTCAATAGTATTTCAATAGTGAAATGCGAATTACAGACTTATGACTTGTCCTACCTAACAACACATTGGCCCGAATTCACAAAGGTTTGTCGACAAACCTTGGTTTTCGTGCGTCATATGACGCGTTTCGACGCGTTTTTTACAAACCAGGTTTGTGAAAAACGCGTCAAAACGCGTCATATGACGTACATAAACCTCGGTTTGTCGACAAACCTCCTTTGTGAATTCGGGCCATTATGTTAGCAAGTTGCATTCTGTCTATTTAAATACAATTCGTAGCCTGTGAAAAGAATAATCTGTAAGGAGGCTCTTAAGAAAGATTTCTGCATTAAATTTGATTACATTTTTGTTTGTTCCCTAGATACAGATATACCAGATACTTGTCGTTGTCGTGTAAGTCTGCCATATTTGGTTTACCAGGGGGGGGGGGGGGGTGACTTGTGTGCCCGACTCCCCCCCCCCCGATCCACACTGAGGAAGCTTTAAATAATGGGATGGAGAGGGATAGGGGGAGGGGAGGGATGTACAGAGTATAGACTTACGGAGCTATTAAGGCATGAAGCTGTGTTCCATTCATGATCACATCTCGCCCAGGGGAGCTCACCGCCAAGGCACGAACTGTAGAGGTAGTACAGGGTCCAAGCCAGGATGACGTTATGGTAGATGGTACGCCACCAAGCAACGACAGTGGTGGCGATACCAATACCTACGATGATCAAATTAAAGGCGTGTTCAGGAGTGGGCGTGGTAAACCGCCACAAAAAGAGCCGCCCGGGTTTTTGTACATGTAAAATAAATGGCAACTGCGCGCAGCAAAGGACTTCTGCGTATTCACTGAGCTCCGTGTATTGTACACGCCCACGTAACGTCATCACTAAAAAAAAATAAAGCCGTGATTATGCCGCGTCATCTCTGTACGAGCCTTGGAGTATTACAACAACAACAACAAAAAAGCGTTCAACATATATTTTATAAAAACTTACCCGGCTCCAGCTAGGCTACCGATTTTGCTGTATGCTCACAGAATTTATGAAACACTTCCTACCGGCCAGGTATCCATGTAATAATACAAGGTTCAAGGTTTCAAGTTTTTTAAATATTTTGTCCACATAATATAATTAAATGAATATGCAATATATACAAGCGTTCAATAACACAATATTAAACAAATGATACGACAAATAATTAAACAATTTTTCAAATGAATCATTTAAGATTGGCAAGATGGTGAAAACAAGGTGGAGGGTCTATTTAAGAAAGCATGGCTTGTATTTTATAGACCCCTTGAGAATAAAAAAGTTACAAGTTCTCTGTAATAAAATATATATTTAAAAATACCTTGGTTGATTCGAATGTGGGAAATGTCAAACTGATGACTTGCCAAAAGACAGTGGTACAGGTACGGGGCTCGAACCCACGGCCTTTGCATCTTAACCCTAATAAGGCCGGGGGGGATTTTGCCCCCCCCCCTCCACGATTTTTCCGATTGCTCGAGAACGCATATGAATAGCGCCCCGCCGCTCGCTGACATTTTTCTTTCGAGTCTTGCGCATCTTAAATTTTTTTTAATGAAAATCGGACTTACAATTACAAGGTCAGGTGACCTTTTGTCTTTGCGTGTCAGCCCGAAAAGCGCTCGTTTTTGTGATTTGTGTACAAAACATATGGAAATGTCATTTTTCCTAAAATAGATTAAACATTGGTTATTGAGTCTTGTTTAAAGTTTAGGTGGTTGTTTTGGGATTAAAAATAGTTGAATTATAGTAAGAAATGAAATAAAACAACAAAAACAATAAAATACATAAGTTAACAAAACAATGAAATACATAAGAAATTGTAAAAACAAGAAATAACATAAGGAATAAGCTGGCTCTTTCAACTTTTTTTGTCGTATTTTTATTTCAAATGGTCTGATAAATATATGTAGTGAAAAAAAATGCTTAAATATGAATAATATATGATTTATGGGTAAAAATGTGATTTTATGACTTTATTTGCATAAATTACCATAAATATGTAAATATGTGACTTTTTCTAAAAATTGAAATTATCATATTATTCTATACACTTCACTTGACATGCGTGCAAATTTTCGCGGGGATCGGCCGCTTTGCGGCCGAGATCCTAAGGGGGGGGGGGGGCATAACGGCCCCCCGGCCCTACTAAGAACTCAAATAGCCCGGCCTTATTAGGGTTAAGTCAAGCGTGTAAAAGAGTAAAAGAGGCAAGTAATGCTCATGCGCTAAACACTGAAAAAATAATGTCTGGAAGCTTTAGACCGCTCTTTGCTCACATATTCAAATCGATTTTTGTTTTCTTTCCTAGGGACCTAGTGACGAGTGTTTTCATCAATCCGTTTTCAATGAATGAACTACAATACGCGGAATCCAGTCTGCGTACATCATTTGTTGCTATGTCGAGCAACCCTCGTACAAACATTAGTGTTTTCAAGAACAACCTTTGTTTATAGAGTATCCCAATAATGTAAATATGTTGGTAAACTGATCTATCGCAAAAGGTTGATTTTGTAGTTCATACAAAATAATGAATAATCCGAGGTAAGGAATAATAATAATATTAATACTTACAAAGCACATTATAAAACAAAAGTTTCTCTACGCGCTGTACAAGCATCAATTACGAGAAATGTCATCATTCAAAAGGAATAAAGAAAGAGAAATATACAAATCTGATAACTACTAAAATGACTAACTCGTAATGGTTAGGAGCCAAAGCAAAATAACACTGAGTTCTTATAGGAAATATATTTATTCAGATGGTCATATCTCAGCCAATACCTAACATATACAATTGGTTTTAGACATTTGGAAATTATTTTTGATGCCCTTTCGGAAAATGACGAAAAAAATTGAGAAATTCTAAAAATAGATTTTTTAAGACGTCAGGCTTCACCACCCTATTTCTTAGGGGATAGGCCTACTTGGTTTCTTCGTAAAAGAGATTAGTCTGGATACAATCTGGTGTTAAATTATGGAAAATCTTATTGAGCATTATTTACATGTGCTTTTATTCTTTCTTATGAATGGAGGGGTGGCCCCTTACCACCCTTTCATGCTAAGTCGCTATAACTTTCCTCGTTTGCCGAACATGACAAGAATTCGATCGCCTCCTTGCCCCTCCCACCCCCTTGATCCCTTAGATGGGAGTCGAAGCTGAGTGAATGCTAGTTTATTATGTCTTTCCATGTTCGGAAATACCGGGGATGGTTGACACTTTCCCTCCGATTTGGACAGGGGGAGATTACTATCAAAATTCCCTCACGATTTTGTTCTTTATTTACGCACCCCCACCCCTCCATAAACAAACATAAAGACTATTCTAAACCAACCGTGATTTAAGAGCAAAAATTCACCATCAAACATGTGATTACGTTTTCTTTTGTCTTTTTGCCTGTTAGAGGGTTATCGAAAATGAAGGCATCCCAAAATATTTTGTTATATATTTATTTTCTTGTCAGTACAAATGCATCCCAAGATATAAACTCTCATCTACGCCCACGTCTACGCATTTAAAGTTTCGTAACCACAGTTGCGTCGACACGGTGCCTTACAACGGGTAAAATAACTTTGAAGATTAAAACTACAGACTTTTGTGTGAACGCATGTATTTTGACGTATCTGGGAATCACGTTTTAGCCATTTCGTCTTTTCGTGGTCTCCCATTAATAAATTCTTGTTTTAAACTATGTATATATGTTTTGTATGTCTTTTCAGAAATATTAATTAATTAGTTATGTTTACCTTGAAAAAGTGGGCATATCTTCCATGCTCTGATGGGACCCGAGGAGGTGTATTGACCGAGTGCCGTCTCCAGGAACATGAGAGGAATCGCAAGAAACATGGAACATAGTAAATATGGGATGAGGAAGATAACTGTGGAGAGAGAGAGAACATAATCAAAAGTGTTACCAAACCATACTGCTTCTACTTATACTGCTATACTACTACTACTACTACTACTACTACTACTATTACTACCACCACTATTATTACTATTTCTAACAATAATAGTGAATACAATGGTAATGATAATTATATCAATGATAAAGAAAAGATAAACTCAGAGTAGCCTCATCAGTATTATTATACAGTTATTAACTGGCAGGGGGTGTAATATCACATTATTTGGACTGTTGAAGGGAGTTTTATTTCCCAAGTGGTTATATTTTCCCAAAGCGCGCAGCGCTGAGGGAAAATATGGTCACGAGGGAAAAAAAATCGGAAAAAAAAAAGTCAAAAAATAATTCCAAGGGGAAAAAAAAAAAAATTCAGGAAAAAAAAGACCCTCGGTAATGGTGTAATGTGTGTCTTTGGTGACATACAGTCCTCAAGAGGGCGACATGTATTGATTAAAAATATATTCATTTCACCGGCCGGTAAAATATAACCAACCAGGAAAATATAACAATTTGGATCCTCGCAATTGATATCACATCTCGGTATCTGTCTAAGCTATCTAATATCACCAATTGTCTAATGCCCATTTTATCTATCATCCACATGGTCTAATAATCGTTTAATCATAAAGAATAATCATTATCAAATGATTATTAGACCTTATTCAGTTAATAAATTCCTTGAAAAACTATCGTTCAGGCTGAAGCGAATTTACCGTGATTAAATAAATAAATGTAATGACAACAATAAATGAAATCAATCCACCCTCTTGAAGGGGCACTGATGCACTCCAGTCAGACCGCAGCGCCCGCGTTAATGAGCTATTTTTTGCAAATTTTGTAGATTCACGTACGGCCGTACGAACCCAAATCGCGAGATTTTGTGCGAGATGTCACGTGATTTGGAAAGAGCCAACAGAACCCCTCCCTCTGGAAAAAATATTCAGGTATCATGGAAAAATGATGTGGTTACTGAATTTACGATTCTTGCTCTTTCTTTTGGTATATTATTTGTAATATTTCCGAACTTGGAAGTTAATGCAAATTGAGCCAAAATATTCGGCTAATTTTGTTCTTTTTGCAATCACATTTTGACATAGCGTTGTGTTTTTGCTAGCTTCTGACTGGTAACGAAGTTATTTTTTGTCGAAACATTTTTCCTGAATAGAAGAATAGTTTATCTCAAAATCCTCTGACAAAAACGAGCGGGATGGATAAGAATATAGGTTGGCGGTTTTCGAGCGACGACTATCGTTGACCTCAAAGTGACCTCATGCGATCCTCATCCTCTCCCACATTCCCCCGCAAAAACATCGGCTGTCCGATGCGTTGATTTCTAGTACGCCTACGTCTGGTGTTTCGGTACACTCGTTGTATTCGGCTAGCTCCTGACTTGAAATAATATATTTTAGGTATTACTGGAAAGCAAAAGAGTTGAGGTGGTCTTCCCCCTCCCCCCCAAAAAAAAAACGCCGGCTAAAAAAAAAAGGGGGGGGGGGAGAGCAGGCGCGGATCTACGGGGGGGGGGGGGGCGACAGGCCCGGGCCCCCCTGGCTTTTTTTTTTTTTTTAATAAAAAAAAAAAAGTTTTCGGGATCAAATACAAAAAATAAATGATGCATACTCCCCCCCCCACTAAGCGAGATATTGGTAGGCTCGATTTTCACATTTTCGGGGTCATATACCCCCCAAAAAATGATGCTCACAACCCCCCCCCCCCCCCCCCCCCCCCACTGAGCGAGATATTGGTCGGCACGATTTTCACATTTTCGAGGTCAAATACGAGAAAAAAAATTATGATCACTGCCTAGTACTATACTATACAACATGTGTGAAATATGAAAATAAACTGAAACTGAACTGAACTGAACTGAACTCAACGGTGCTCGACGGATATTTTATGTACAGCGGGCCGGGTTCTTTACGTGTTTACTGTATATTCGTTGAGGAGAGTGTAGGAATTGCTAGCCAGTATGTATATACAACCCCGCTCTCATATTCTCATACCAGAAATAAACAAGAAATAAGTCACACTAATGTGGCAAATAATGACGAACATATTTTCCGCAAGCAATTAAGGAAATCTTATGATGAAATACTGATTGCTTGGTGATTGGTCAATATATTTATCACATGCATGATGCTCAATTCTAAAAGAAAACAAATCGAAATCTTGTATAGACCTAACAATAAAGCAAATATTATTTTTGAAATTTCAGACAAGGGTTATAAAGGTCGAGAACGAATCATCTTCTTTCTCTATAGTTTAATGAAACGTCAAAGCTTCCGCGCTTCGCAAGAGAGGTGTGGGGGCGGGTGGGAGGGACTCCCCTACCTCGCACGCACCCTCCTTCGGAACGCGCTTTTGTAAGTGCTTCGCCCCCTTAAATAAAATCCTAGCTATGCGGTTGCATACCACTGAGGTCTGACTGACCCAACCCCCACATAGAGCAACAATCCTGATGTACGTGCTAGTTCAACACAGCAAGGAAAGATAATCTAAATAAAATGTCATCTACTTACACCCGCCATTGGCGTAGCAGAGGTAAGGGAAGCGCCATAAATTCTGAAAGCAGGCTACGAAGCCGATGTTCGTCCCAATAGATTCAAATCGCCAACTCCACCGTTCCCGATCCATCACTGCCTGGTCCGACATATTCTATAGTTCAGTATGATATAGGTCTAGCTGGTATACAGGTCTGTCCTATAGTCAAGATGTATTTCGAGCTATGATGAAAGCCGAATATATGTCATAGTGTCTTGTCATGTATATCCACTTCTGCGCTCAGTAACCAGGCTGAAGTACGTGCCAAAACTGATTTTGTTCTGGGGGGGGGGGGGGGGGGGGGGGTTAAACACATGTACGGTAGCTGTGACTCAGCATGACGTTTCAGTGTCGTCTTTCAGTGTGTCAACTTTAAAGGGCCACTCTGACCAAAACGGGCTAAAAAATGAAAAAATACATGTAGAATAATTTTTGACGGAGATTCCGAACATGACAATGATATTTTTTTTTAGAAATCATCAATAATACTGGTATCTAGCTTTAGCGGGAGTGTCGTGGTCGAGTGGTTTAAGGCGCTTGACTGTAGATGCGAAGGTCGAGGGTTCGAATCCCGACACGGCACTAATATCCTTTGGCAAGATATTTACCTGCACTTGCTACTCTCCACCCAGGTGTTAAATGGGTACCCGATACGATGCGAACGTTCATGTGGTTGAACGAGCAAGTGTGCGCCTGTAAAATGGCGACTGGCTGAAATGCTCCCCAGGGAGTGGAAAATGTGCACACATTGTGTGCGGGTAAGCCTGAATCCGATGACCGGGGTAATAATATATCTGTAAAGCGCTTAGGTACATCGTTGGATCGGTGTATTGAGCGCTATATAAAAACCCGGATTATTATTATTATTATTAAAAATTACGAATCGGAACGCTCAGAAGTTCCGGAGCTGTATTTCGCATGAAAACACTCGTCACTAGGTCCCTAGGAAAGAAAACAAAAATCGATTTGAATATGTGAGCAAAGAGCGGTCTAAAGCTTCCAGACATTATTTTTTCAGTGTTTAGCGCATGAGCATTACTTGCCTCTTTGTAATAATGATTAATAATGAAATAATGATTCCTTGATTCTTCCTTACATGTCTTATTGCAATATACTGTGGGCAGACTCAAAAGTATATACTGATAAAATGCTACTTTTACAAAAGAAAGCGATTCGTGTGTGTACCAATGCTGGATATCGCGATCACACTGATCCCCTATTCGCGAGGTTAAAAACTCTGAAAGTAACTGATATTAACTTTTTACAAAAAGCACTGTTCATGTTCCGTCTACATAATGATTCCCTACTTTCCCACTTCCCACCAATGTTTTGTTTGAATAGAAATATTCATACATACCCAACCAGACAATCAAATAAATACCATTTATGTAATCCTAAAACAACAATGGCTATGAAATCTATAAGACATTCTGGTCCGGATATTTGGAACTCACTGTCCGTTGACATCCGTAACTTGAAGTCAGTATATACTTTCAAGAAAAGTGTGAAATCAATTTTATTGAGCAAATATTGACAAATCTCTTAAATTAACACATGATATCATATATGTTTGTCAGCATTTCCTTGATATAGCAGGAAAATCCCCCTCCCATGCACCCTCTATCCCATTTTTTTTTTTGGTTGCAAGTCACTGTTTATTTTTTGTTATTTTCCCCCAATTATGTTCTGTAATTTACTTTACTTTACAATCGTTATGATTTTAAATGTTTCTGGGCTGCAAGCGTATCAAGCTGTCACGCTTAGGCTGTAGCCCTTCTGTATCATCACCTCTTCGGGCGTATGTATCTATGATTTACTGAATGTGGAAATGTAATTTAACTTATGTTTTATACTCATGTAAAGACATTGTCACATTATTGTTATAACCTATGATGATTCAGTAACCAATAAATATTTCAACTATTTCAACTATTTCAACTATAATAATACTACTAATACTAATAATAATGGTAAGAAGAAGATTAAGAAGAACAAGATGAAGTTGAAAGTAGGAGAAGAAGGAAAAGTAGAACTAGAAGAAGAAGAAGAGTAAGAACTCAACAATGGCGGATCCAGGGAGGGGGGGGGGGGGGGCAACTGACCAAGTAGAGTAAAGCATATTATGTATTCTTGTTAACGCTGTTGATATGACATTTAAGAATTCATTTATTTTTGAAAAACATTCTCTCATCCAGCAAACATTTCGATTATTAGAGAGGAGCTACAAAAAGAAGAAGAACTTTAAAAAGGTAGGCCTTTTGTCCTCTATTTGTGTGTGTGCAGGAATCAGCGTATGAAGTCGGTGGCTGCAGGTTTCGGTAAATTATAAACTCTATCCAATCTCTTACCCCCCCTCTCTCTCTCTCTCTCTCTCTATCTCTTGCTTTCACTCTCTCGCTCCCACTCTCTAGCATTTTGCTTTACTAAAGATTCCCGACAAGATGCCCTCACTCTGAAAAAAAAAAATTTGCTAGAAATTTGCCTTGCCAATTCGGTGTAAAAATGTCAGAGGTAAAAATGTCAGAAATCAAAATATCAGTGGTAAAAATGTCAGAGGTAAAGATATCAAAGGTAAACAAATTCGAACTGGCATAATTTATTCTCAGTCACATATCGTTTGTCTTAAAATGAGAGAAACCAGGCGACAATTCTAAGCCTTGCTTGAGCCCGTTTAGGATCGAGTTTGGATTGGTTTTCTCCGAATAAAGGATATGTAGTGTCAACTAGGACACACGAGTGGGACTGACAAGGATAGTCTTTAATTTAAAAATGTGAAACAAGTGCTGTGCTACTCTTTCCAGTTCACTCCTTTTTAGTAGCAACATAAAAGGTGAAATTCAAAGAAGATCACAAATATGTCAACTAATGTATCACTAAAACTGGTAAGCAAACAGATGACCCTCGGACAAGTTTAAGGTCAACTACATATCGGGTGATTTATAAAAATACAAATACAACCACCTCCATAGCAGCTGGGATATACGAGAGATTCGCCGGAAAAATAACGATGTCACTATACTTCACTATATGGACCAACACTGCCCAAGCAGACGACATCCCATAGAGAATGAACATAATTGCAAAGCTATTATTTGTCAAATTATAATGAGTTTAGTGTATATAAATGTACTGGCATGTCAAACCATTCAAAAGGGGATATGACCCGATTCTGATAACTAAAATCTTTTATACACGGGATAGGGGTTAATTAACAATCAAAGAAAGCAGACTTTCAAATTGAAAACCCCCTTAAATGATATTAAGAACGGCATTTGTTCCCTCTTGATACGCCGAACATACCCGGGTGTGTCCAGCTGAATATACAATGGCGTCTTATTTTGTTTACAAGCGACAAATTCCTTTATTTTTGTATCGCTGCATTTGTCATCAAAATAAAACCATGCGCGGGGTTTAGAGTGAGGCAATAGATTATACATTTAGCCTGACGGTAGTGAAGTAAGAGAAAGAACTCAAGAAAAGATGAAAACACAGGCACTGAAAATGTGTGAGATGTCATGGGACAACGTCTACTTGTGCAAGTCATGTCCATACTGTGATCTCACACACATCTCAGCAGCGTTCGGAGAGCTCTTCCGGTGCTATGCCGAGGCTGTATTTAAGCATTTTGTAATTTATAATAATCCTTACTTCGAATGTTTCCAAGCATTGAATTTTGATAACCTTGTCGAATCAAAGTTTTAACTTTGCAATAATGAAAATAAATTTAGTTTTTAAAATCAATGAATATCAACTTTAAGGACGGTATTTGTTCCTTCTTAAAACGCCGAATATACACCGGTGTGTGCAGCTGAATATACAATGGCGTCTTATTTTGTTTATGGCCCGGTCCCACTGGCTGATGGACGCAAAACGTATATGCATAAAGGACACAGCGGACGAGCAAAATTTCAGGGATGGCTCCATCCGTTTCCATCCGCTCTAGAAATGGACAAAATTTGCGCAAACAGAACGGAAAATAACGGACGTGGGTAGTATGTAGCGGGGATGTTAAACGGATGTTCATCGGAGGCCTAGCGGATGAAAGCGGATGAAAGTGGATGACAGCTTTGAATACTTTATATACGAGATGCATACGCTTACATCCTTTCTATTTCCGTGCTACTAACGATGTATAGACGTTCCATGTACCTTATCTTTCCTCCCTCTTTCCGTTTTCAGCTGCAGCGGATGTGAGTTGCGAGGATGCCCAGAGGATGCAGAGAGGACACAGCGGACGTTTAACGGATGATAACGGACATAGAACGTTTGTTGCTCGTATTAGTCGCGGATTTACATCGTACACGGCTGAAGTTCATCCGTTCTAAAAGTTTTGTGCAGCTCAAACCTTTTTGCGCGGATGAAATCACAGTGGACGGATGCTCGATGGATAGAGCGTATGAAACACGTATGCAATGAGTACACAACGGATGCATAGCGTTTTCCAACGGATGGCAAGATTTGTTTACGTTTTACATCCTCGTTGCATCCGTAAGTGCAGTGGGACCGGGCCTTAACAAGTGACAGATTCCTTTATTTTTGTATCGCTGCATTTGTCATCAAAATAAAACCATGCGCGGGGTTTAGGGTGAGGCAATTGATTATACATTTAGCCTGACGGTATAGTGAAGTAAGAGAAAGAACTCAAGAGAAGATGAAAACACGGGCACTGAAAATGTGTGAGATGTCATGGGACATCGTCTGTTTGTGCAAGTCATGTCCATACTGTGATCTCACACATCTCAGCAGCGTTCGGAGAGCTCTTCAGGTGCTATGCCGAGGCTGTATTTAAGCGTTTTGAGATTTATAATATTCATTACTTCGAATGTTTCCAAGCATTAAATTTTGATAACCTTGTCGAATCAAAGTTTCAACTTTGCAATAATGAAAATAAAGTTAGTTTTTAAAATCAATGAATATCTTCTTTATACTTTTACTATAAGGCACGTACCATCAATAATATGCCCTAATAATCATCTTACAGTGTTTTCATGTCCTCTCCTTCAAAAATAAGAAGAAATATAATATGAAAGATAAATACAATTATGATATCCTCCTGTACCTGCGAGATAGAAAGAGAGAGAGAGAGAGAGAGAGAGGGAGAGAAGAACAGAAAGGAAGAGATAGAAGGGGAAAATGATAGAGTATAGCGAAAGCATTATACGCGCAATTTTTCAATTGAGGGGAGAAGGTAATGCCTATCGCCCGATTAATCAAATTACAAGTTCCTAAATTTTGCGAGCGACACAAAGGAAGAGAAAAAAATGACACATTATTAAAATTTCACAATTTTGTCCTAAAAATGGACCTACACAAGTGTACGAATAATGGCTGCAGGAATATCTTAACACTGTACATCGGGGTACTGCTACCCTCCTCTCGTATGCCTATGAGCGAGAGAGAGAGAGAGAGAGAGAGAGATAGAGAGAGAGAGAGAGAGAGAGGGGGGGGGGGGTGAATATAGACCGGCAGATCTAAGGGAGAGTGCCCGAAGAGTAAGAGATAATTATGTTCCGACATAATTATTATCAGGCGTCCATTGCTCCACCGGGCTTTACTTCTCCCAAGATATAGGTTAGAATTAATATTTACCGCGGAAAAATTGTCGCAAGAGAATGCATTGTATAACCGAAATATATTTGAAACTTTATGAAATGATTATAGCACATATGATATTATTAGAAAATTGTGAGCTGAGAATGTACAGGTAAAAAATAATTGATAATAATCCGATTTTTACCCCTTGTTAGTAATTAATCATGAGTGCAAAGTGCATTGAAAGTGCACCCCCATATTATTGTAAAATCAAATGCTATGTTAAATTCATCTTCCCAACCTTTTATTTGGATTATAAGTCAAGTCGATGAGTCGGGATCGCGCATTGAGTGGAATTTTTGAAATGTATAAAAAAACAGTTAGTGAAGGTATTTTTAAATGGCTAATTATCTTGGTTTCTCAGTACATTTGTATAATTAAAAAAAATATGTATATTGCAGTATCGTTTTATGCATATACGGATTTTTAAACTCAATTCCTGAACATGCTGAAATCAACATGAGCATGTATACACATGAATACTTGTTGACATTACTTAAGTCAAATCTATCAGTTATTAAGAGCTTTTATCATATTTTTCTTTCTTTATCACCCATGTTACACATTCATTTTTCATTTTTCCTTGTTGTTCCAGATCTCAATCTGCACATTATGCTCTGTTTTTTGTTGTTGAAATCATGGTAAATATTTGTCATAATTTTGAATAATTTGTGGAATAAAAATAGGTAAACCGAACTCCAAGATTTATATTTTTAACACATGTTATCGTGGGAGGGAAGGAAAAATCCGCAGATCGAGTTAAATTTCTCCATAGGAACTAATTCTGATATGGGAAATTCCTATCTTGATGATTTGTTCTTCTTCTTCAGAAAAGTACCTAAAAGTAGCAAATAACTAATGTGATCATTACATGAACCTCCTCACTGCCTTGGTTCAATTTTCATAAAAGTTACAATCAAATAGAGCAGTGGCTTCTCTTCTCACTCACAAGGAAGCTATTCTCGAGAATTGGTTTTTATTAAAGCTTTTATTTGGCCCCAAAAGAATGCATGAACATGAAAGTTGTGTAAAACAAGTCGAACGTGTGAGAAAAAACACGAGGAGAGGGGAGTGATTTCAGAGTAGCAGAGGTTGTTAAAAAAAGTAAATTATTAAAAAAGGTGAGAGGACATGATGGTCTTGAAGTAGCCGTGAAAAGAGCAACATTTAATAATTGATTCTTACCATCGAGATGGTGTTATAGTGGTCATTGAATTTTCTCTGGCGAGGATGTAGAGTAAAGGCCATTCGGCATCCTCTAAATTCAGTTTCTGAGAACTCGTTGTTTTGATGCGACGTAATAAACAGGATCTAACTTGAGTCGGGCCAAAGGAGATGATTTGCAAAAGGTCACGCCCAATGTTGTGTTTTATTCACGACAGTCACTTATGTGACTTATCAGGTCTGCTTGTTTACCATCTATTTTAGTCCTTCGTGTGCTTTATTCCCACTTTAATTACTAGGTTTCTGTTTTCCGCATGTTTTGAACTAGATTCTCTTGACTTTTAAAAATCTGAAGTTTTCATTACACCTTTATGAGCGCGGTGATTTTTATGGTACTTTGAAAAGGTTTCTTAATATATTAACGTATAAGTTGTTGATGACGAAAATGCTATAGGTCAAATGATTTTGTTATCTTTCGCGTTGTGTCTCTCCTCAACCTCATGAAAATTAGACATCACTAGATTCATTATTCGGTGAGTCACTTTTCAGCATTTTGGATGCTGAAAAATAAGCGCGGGATGGTGTCTCTGTTATCTCGAAATAGAACTTATTGATGCCGATGTTCCCGCCCAATAAGTAAACAAACAATTCTTACAAAAAGTGTTCCCCTTTCAACAAGGTTTTTTTTTTATAAAAAAAGAAATTCTATGAGTGTGATCACATCAACGAAAACTTTAATGCAAAACAACGAGTAAACAATGGCTAAGACATGACCATCATCATTCATAACGGCCAATAATTTGTAAGGAAGAGAAATAAAAACAAATCATAAAAATGAATATTTCAACACAATAAGTAGTATACAGTAAATATGTGACAATTGCCAAGCTACCCAAAGATCTCTTATAAACATTTTCGGAACTGGAATCATCTCTTTAATAATTTCTTTACTTCGAGATTCGTGTGATATATGAATTTTCCATTTCATAATGAAATTCTCTTCAGTTTATATACCTTTCAAGTGGAGGTAATTTTTTTCTTCTTCAATGATACTTCCCAATAGCAGTTTCAGATATATTCATGCACTGTCTATAGGCCTTCCATTTTAATTTTCCCTTAAAGGGTTATTTATTGCCTTTCAGATGAACAAAAATAACAGTCCATTATCATTACCAACAGCTGAGCAGCATCAAAATTAATTGTATCTAGAAATAAAGGGACCTGAAAGGGGTTTGATATATCAATTTTCCCCATTTGGATATGTTGCCTATCGACATCATATTTATAGACAACTGTTACCATGCTAATCCTAAAACCTAATGCAGAAGATTTTGATGTCTCAAAACAGTTCCATGCAACTTAAAAGCAGAACAAAATTGTGAAGTACATAACATATCCTTATCTTAATTCATATTTTTAGTAATATTTTTATCAAAAGTATTCGACACATCCTTCGAGAAACATGAATAACATTATTTTTATTCAGAGATAATAGAATACCATGATTAACATATCCGTTGGAATATCTGAATCATCTTTATTCTTTCAAATACAGTTGCTGTTCGAGTATGTTTAGTTAAAGGGACTTGATAACATTGTGCAGATGAGAGATAATGGTGCTAAGGTAGTGACTTCATTGCTAGATGTATAATTAAAGATAATCTGAAAGTTTGAGTGAAAACAGACCATTATTAATGATAAAAATTGGGGAAACTGATCTGATCGATTCCTGAATGTTAATCTTCACACAGCAATGAATATACCATTCCTGACATTTAAGTCTTCACAGATTTTGAAAAGCCTGTTTTACGTGTCATTTTCATGAAAAAACGGTTGGGGAAATTAAAAAAATGGTTGGGAGAATTTACTGTTAGAGGGTGTCACACAGCGACGCCATCAAAGAAAACCATAAAATATAGGCTATTTGTGGTTTGAGAATTTTCCCCAGAATTGTTGCATGTTAGAGGGTTAGTACGGTAGAAGGAATATAGTAAGTAACATTTCATACAAAATTACATCGTTTTTTTGATCAACCTTCAGCAATGTTACGAATCACTTTAAACCCTTTTCTGTCCATTCAAAAAGTCAGATTGAGTCGCAAAAGACATGTAAATCCTCAAATGATGTTCATTTCAGATCCCCTTCTTATGCACACTGCATATAATATGCAAGAAACAAAAGTGCGTGGGAACTTTTCAATTTGTAAATTAAAGATGTGCGCTTCGTTCTTACCCGAGCATAGGTAGGATCAAAAGGGTGCTATGCTAATTAGCTACTCGCTCCGAGGTAGTTTCTCTCGTAACATCATGCGTCACGTCTACCTTAAAGGGGAAGCCTACCCTGATATTAAGTTGGTTTTAATAGAGGCAGAAAATAAGAGAAGCAGGACAGTGAAATTTTGAGCTAAAAATTATTAAACATAAGATAGTTATGAATTTTTGAAGGTGCAATTAATCAAACACAAATTGGCAACTTTATGACGTATCTTGCGAGGTCCCCCTCCCATTTGCCCCGTACCAAAAACTTAAATTTGTAATTTTGAAGCATACATGACCATTTACTGCACAAACAATAACTGAAAGAGTGTTAACATGAAATGAAAAAGATTATTTCTGCTTTCAAATGCTATCATACTGACATCGAAAGAATGAAAAAGCTTACACATTTTTAAACCTTTTATATCGGAACCCAATATTCTCTTTGAAGAACAATTTGAGATCTGGGAAGAGGTGACAAATAATATGTGAACGTTATCATTGTTGTTATGGAAGAACAAAGCATGGCTCTTCAAATGCTTTCATATTTTAAATATTACAAGTAACAGCTTAAAAATGAGAACCGATTGTTATGCCACATGTTTGTGTAGTCCCATATACACCTTTTTTGTGTACAGTGCTTGTTACTTTACCAAGACTTGGCCAAATTTCTTATCATTTTGATGACTCCAGAACCTTGCGGTACACACCAATACTTATAAGCTAGATGACTTCAACTTTGTCTTTAAATCACATTTTGATCGGTAGTAGGTGTAGAATTAGTCATATAATGATGAGGGTTTCCTTTTCAGCGCTTCAACCATTAGCTGGCCAAAACACTTACAGTATTATTATTACCCAGGTCACCAGACTCAATTACTATTCTGCACATTATGGTGTACATTCTCCACTCCAAGGGGAGCATTCAATGGTCGCCTTTTTCAAGCGCGCACAAGCTAATCCAACCACATTGAAGTTCGCATCCTACCTAAATTGTGAGAGGGAGTCGTATTATCCCCCTATTACGATGCACTCTCTTTCCCATTTTCTCTCTTTTTCCTTTCCGTTTCCATTTCCCCCCATTTTACCTTTTCCCTTGCGATTGGGTGCTGGCTGGCAGGCACCCATCCCAAACTACACTAAATAATTTGAGGATATTTAGAATGCAACCTTTAAAATGTAATTACCGTAATGAGACATATTATTAATATGTTAAATATAGAGCTCATTCACAGCAAACAAATAATTTGTGCCACATTTGTAAGAAGTGGCAAAAGCATCCAACAGGGAATCATCATTTTTTCACTTATTTTCGAAATGTTGAAATCCCATATTTGAAAAAGCTTTTCATGGGTTATTTTTGCATTTTCTGTCGACCTGTTATGTTTTTCATTTAGAAAATGAATTCATAAGGTTAATGAAGTGAATATAAATCAGGACACCCTATATCTTTCCTAAAGGAAGAGAAATAAATTGTTTGAATCCCACATTTTGTTAAAGATTGTCATTGGTTATTTTTGTCTTGTGATGTGTATTAATTTTGTAGATGCTTCATGTATTACATTAAAAAAGGGAATTCATAAGGTTAATGAAGTGAATATAAATCAGGACACCCTATATCTGTCTTTGGTGAAATAAAAAGAAAAAGCGAGAAATTCATTAAATTTCACACAAACAGGAAGCAACCATCAATCAATAATTGATAATGGTTCTTAAGTCGCATCAGAGTGAAAAAAAAAGAAGACAAAAATATTACGCTCTCAAGAGGTGGCAATTGCCTCATAGTAACCTTCTGCAATAATTGAGTGGGGGTATTTTTCTTATGATTTTATATGATTTGAACAACCCTCCCCCGCGACGAGAGTTTGCAAAGCTGATGAATTAACTCTTTTCCGGTTATAGACAAGACTTATAATAGTATAACATACTGAAAATAAAGCGTTTATTATGACTTACCTCCTTTCAATGCACCATGCAAAGCAAACAGATGCCATTGAAATTTAATTTAGAAAATTAAATTTCCATTATCTTTATCTTTTAAATGTGTATTACTGAATTTTGTAGATTCTACATGTATTCCATTAACAAAGTGAATTCATAAGGTTAATAAATCAAATATAAATAAGGACACCCTAAATCTGTCTTAGAGGAGCGGAGAGAAAAATTGTTTTAAAGACAAAGTTGAGTTCTGGTCATGCGATTGCATTGTAAAAGAAAAGGTGTGGAATGGATCAGAAACAATTGATCATGTAGCATGTAAGTGTTGGTGTGTACTGCAAGATTCTGGAGTCATGAAAATCATAATAATTTTGGCCCGGTCTTGGTAAAGTAACAGGTACTGTACACAGAAAGATGTATATGGGACTACACAAATGGTGTCTGGGCTACTTACATTGATTTCCTAATCTTTCTATGCTCATTACTCAGCCAGTATACATTTTCTACAACAGGAAGGAACCATCAATCAACCATTGACAGAGGTTCTCATGACGAATCAGAACGATTACATTAAAGAGAATATGCTCTCAGGAGATGCCATTTGCCTCACAGCCACCTTCTGCAATTGAGTGGGGGTGTTTTTCGTGATTTGATTTGATTTGTACAACCCCCCTCCCCCCCGAGAGATTTCGAGGCTGGCGAAATATCTCTTTTTTGGTTAAAGACAAGAGTTATAACAGTATAGAATGCTGAAGATAAAGCGTGTTTTGTATTAAAACCCCACCTTAAAAAATAAATGGTATTACATACTTTTTAAATCGACGTGCAAGACATATATAGTTTAAGAATAAGTTACACTTTGAGCTAACCAGATGAGTGGGAATGTAAGAATTAAAGAAAAATAAACATGTGAAAGAATTGAGATTTACAGCTGTGGGTGCTGGCATAAGTTCATAAGTTCAAAGTTCATAACTTTGGATTGTATGCGTCTGATTTCGTTCAAATATTCATCAGTGTGCTTCTCTAATTATTTTGTTTGCTATCAGATTAGTTTGCGACTTTAAGAATGGATTTCCCTCTAACTCACCTCACTTAAAACTACTGACACCGCCGCTGTTTAAAAGAAGATCCACCCGATTCCATTATCGAGGTCATGTAATTAGAAGGGATGGAGATGACCGGGATGGATTTACCGTAATGGAAAAAGATAATCACCATACGGGATCACTTATGTTTCATTTTAGATAAATCACTAAAGCTCCAATTTATCACATGTCAATATTCCTTATCCTATCGTTGTCGAGGATTTTAAGTTTCAGTATCAGATTTTGTTTTCTAATGTCATATTTTACAGTGACATGTACAGGCGAAGGTAATAATACATACACAAATGTGTGCAATTTCAAGCGAATATTATCAATCTTGCAGTTATGATAACGACTGAGCTAACGTTAGAAAGAAATAATATTCATATTTCAAATTATTTGTTGGAACTAAATAGCAGGTTAGACAAGCACACCCGTTTCAGGACGTGTCCGTATGGTCGCTCGAACTGACTTCTAAGAAACAATGATGTTACCCTTTTTAAAGTAACAAGGTATGATAACAGTACACATCCATAAAACTTGCACTATAAAGACCAGAGACTTAATATATTGAATGTAAGCGTAACATTTATGCATCATTTACTTTAGCACTACTATATCCACAGGAACCATTTGATATTCATTTGGGTTGAAAATCAAATAGTCAATTAACATGTGGTGCTAAAAATATACAACAAAAAGCTAAACAGACCGGGTGATGTATTACAAATGAATACTCAGAAAAAAACGAAAGAGTTAAAATGCTTTTCTATGACAATTCGATAGCTTTATTGACTGAACTAGTTACAAGCACGGTTTCAAAGCATTTAAAGATACATCTATAGACGATATGACTATTTTTCTTGATCGAATGAAACAGGTTTGCGTTCAATGAGAGGAGAGACGGTGATAAAAAACAACCATCATCCAACAGTACTGCATTGAAAATGTCGCCATCTACCGGTCACTATTATAACAGATGAACAGCCCCTCGTAATAGACGAACTTCCATCTTTACACGAAAGATAATCAACAAAATGTTTTAAAAATTCCGCGATAATCTCTCACCTTTTTTTCAAATAAACATAAACATATCAAAAAATTGACTGAATTCCATGGTATTTTACACAATATTCTTACGTTTATCATCAAACGTAGGAATAATTCAATAAAGTGCGTCACTCTAGAGTCTAAATTGTTAGTAGTGTTCGCACTACGCATTGTTTGGAGTATGGTATATGCATTTTTTATTAAAAATTCGCTCTGTTCACATTAATCATTTTTAGATCATGATGATTCCTGCGATTTTTTGATTAAAATCACTCAGTAGTTGAAGAGCTTAATTTCGAAAGGAGCTGAATTCACTTTTGATGAAAATTGAGTTATTGATATCAGAAAATTGTTCACCGGCCCGTCTTTCAACACAATTATTTACCTAAATTTTGGGAACAATTATGAAAAAAATGCACCTTCTAATATCAATTTTCCTTAGACGCCTGTACAAAAACTGGTTAACAATTTCTTCTTCTCCGAAGTTACAAAAATTGATTCAGTTCCTTTTGGAATTAAACTCTTCATTTGAATTCTACAACGTGAGGCTACCGCACAGACATTGCACCAAAACAATTGCATTATTTGTTATTAATGATCTTTTTTGATTCCTCTTTCTGTTAGGTGACATCTTCATGCAATTCATCCATTGAGTGCCAAAAATGGAAATGCAAACAATTGCTTAATACTAAGATTGATGTCATCATGAATTAACTGGAATATTGTATGAGACCCAGGTCTGGCACTTCCTGTACCCGGTAGCCTTATACCTCAATCTTAAACATCACTGCAGTGTGGTGGTTAGTGGTTAATCTTCATGTTATTCCTCCACTGACAGTTATATTATAACTTCCTATTGATAGTTGTTATTATATACCTCACTTAAGAAATCCAGCCATCTGATTGGTCGAATTGCATTCATAAACTTCAACTGTTCCTGTAAAATTCTCGGTAACCATGCATAAAACATTTCAATATTTTTAATAACCATGGTTATTAAAAAAAGTTGGTCAGCCTCCATGGTTACCCCATAGGTTTACATGTTAAAAATGGTTTGAGCGATGGAGGATGCCGTATGTGTGCGAAGGATTGGTCGGTAATTTCAATACAATTGAATCTCGATCGATCTTACCGACAATTTTATCTTGCATTGTTGACATGAAGACGAAAATAAACTTCCAAAAACAAAAAAACAACATCTGCCGATAGATCTTGATCTAAGTTCGTGCCAATATGCATTGCAAAAGTAAAAGAAGAGTCCGTATATGGAGCTTTTGCGAAGCATTCATCACACGCGAAGCCGGTTTCAATCCATTTTAATGTATATATTGGAAAAAACTGCCAAGCATGTTAACGGCTGGCCATAGCCGAGTGGTCTAAGCGTTGGTTTTCGGTACACCTCTTGTTGTACGCAAGGGTTCGAATCCCGTCTTCGACAAAATTTATAAATATTTTTAATTTTTAATTTTTTAATCTATTTTTTTTCGGCATATAAAAGTATTAATGACTGCTTTAATATTCGAGAAATAGTTGTTTTCATACGCTCTCGGGAAGGTTACAATTGGGCTATTCCCCTCGGCAAGCCTCGGGGAATAGCACAATTCTAACCTTCCCTTGAGCGTAATAAAACAACTATTTCTCTCAAAGCAGTCATTAATACTATATCATATCACGTCGATTTCATGAGTTTGATACTGAAAATGCCTACAACTGTCAGAGTTATTTAAATTTTCCTTAAGTCATCTTGAACACATATTTCATATCAGGCTAAGATACAATATACGTCACTACTCACTAGGAGGGGTCTCGAGAAGTAATTCAGCATTACGCTTGAATACTGAGTACGTAAGTGAACCCAGACATTAAGCCCCCACATTGACGCGTTCTGAGCTACTTAATAAAATATTGTTAACATTTCAAATTAGCATAATAGACCCAATAATGACAAGCTAATTACATGATAGATACATTTCAAAGAAGAATTAATATTCTCAATATTGGAGTTATGCTTATAATTACCAGTAAACAAAAAAAAAGTCGGGCGATGTTTTATATTCTCTGTTGTAATCCGCCGAAGCGAGGGTGTGGGCGTTTTGGTTGTTGTTGTGTTTTGGTTTATTGGCGATTAGTCAGTAATTTGACTATTGTCACCAAAATACTTTACGGTATGTGTTATATCTCTCATTTTTGTATTTTTGAAAAATATATTTATTTCGTTTTATATTTATCTATCTTTTAAGATAGTATCGAAAAATAATATCGTAAGCAAAACATTCATGGGCTTTGTTAGTGTTTCTTAACAGTACGTGCATATTATTTGTTATATCGCATACACACCTGGTGCACGTGTTATGGTGTTCGCGCGTGTGTCCGTGTGCGTTTGTGCGTGTGTGTGAGGTTTTATACGCATGTAGGGGACATTTTTTTAATTTGTATAATCATGTTAATTACAGGTTTGATTCAAAGTTAGCTTCTGTATTCAAACCTCTTTTTGTCCTAACTTTCGATAAGTCTGATTGTGTATTTGTGAAGCAATCTCATCACGCAAGCTTGAGCTAATTAATGAATTGTATAAATCTGATTTGGTGTGTAACCTGTTTACTACAATTTAAAAGAAGTAAAATGCATCATAATATATGAAATATCTATCTTTTAGGTTTATCCAAGATTTAATACTAAGCATTTAATTGAATGAAAACAAAAACTCAAAGCCAAACAAAAACAAAACAAAACAACAACCAACAATAAAGAAAAACAACAAAACATTAAATGAATGAAAACAAAAATTGAGAAGAAAATCCTGCCGATAAAGGCGAGGTAAGTACAACTACAAAATAATGTGCATACTATACAATGAACACAAAAGGAAGCCTGATGACTCCGACGTAGTGTCAGAAACAAATAAATGCAACCATGATAATGTTTCTTTACATGGAGGGGAATGGTGGGACGGCAATGGTCTTCCTGGATGGATGGATAAATTCGAGAGAACAAGGGTCATCGACTAAACGATGGATGTGAGAGTTTTTTTTTCTTCATTTTTTCTATACGTCCGATCTCTCTTTCTCTTAATTGTTTCGCTTGCTTCATTTCTTTTCATTCAACAACAGCAACAAGATAATAGTTCATCCAGCCCCACCTACCTTAGAATTTAGATGATTGGAATCCTAAAAATAGGACATCTTACCAGACGACGATGAATATCAAGAAGAGAGATAAAGAGATATATAGAGAGAGAGAGAGAGATAAAAGAGAGAGAGAGAGAGATATAGAGATAGATAAAGAGAGAGAGAGAGAGGAGGGAGGGGGAGAGAGATTGACACACACATATATATATATATATATATATATAGTGAAAGAGAGAGGGATATAGAATGGTTTAACGAATGGTGGAATTTCAGATGAATGAGACAGAAATAAATAGGAATGGGAAGGAGATGATTAGAAAGTCTGTGATGTGTGTTTGTTATTGATGTTGTTGGTGTTTGTCTTACTGGTCAGGTTGGGAATGGCGGCCGGTGGGAGGGGGGGGGGCAGGGGGTCAACAGGTATCGCACCCTAAAATACATCATCATGTATTCAAACAGCATATGATGACAGACGATGGAAATAGGTAGCAGACGTGAACAGTGGCGGTCGGTAGCGGGATTATTATACGTGCCGTTGCATATATTATAAGCACGTAATCCAATCACGAAGACTGACGATAATTAAAACATCGACCAGCTTAGACTGGTCAGTGATTCACCGTGGTGTAAATCGATACCAAAACGTGTCGGCGACTAATTGCCTGTTTGTCTTGTTCAAAGGCTTAGCTAGACCCACACGTATGGTTCTTTATTACTCTCTATTCGCTTTAGATCGACCCACCCCCTCACCACCACTCACAGTAATGCATGATATCAGCAAACAACATGTAGGGTAGGGGATGAATTTTAACGTGTGCTGGAGCTTCATGGTATGTAAATTGTACGTCTGCATGGCGGTAACGTAGACGACAGTGAACATCCAGGGCGCCATTTTAAGCTATGAGCCTTAGAGTGTATGTCAGATGCGTGGGCCCATGTTGGCATCAGGCTCTTGAAGGAGGGTAAAAGACAATATTCAATGCTGCTGTGTGGTTGAATAGCTGATCACACAGGTGCATATATTATGGGTTGAAAAGAATCACAATATTCTACCTTTATCTTCAAGGTCTTCCCTCGCCCACTATCCGTCCTACTTTTGTAGAAATCATAATTTCATTCCCATATTCCATTGTATATTCCCCTGACAGACTTTTCTCCGGATGAGCGTATAAAATTATAATACAGGCCTCAGGCCCTTGAAAGAAATACGCATGAAATATGAGGAACGCATCAATTATAAAGGTTCTTTGCAGAAAATTCCGCATGATGGAAGAAAATTGAGAAAGACTTCAATCCAAGGTGACAGCAAAAGAATACTATACAATTACGATGCATATGCATATTTATTAGAAAGAGTTTGAAGATAGAGATAAGACATGTTAAAAAGAAATATCGATACAGTGACAATATGAGAACGAAAACCCATTTTAGTATAGTATTTTATGTTTAAATCGCCTTAAACGTTTTAACCCGGAAGAAACTTGACATATAAACCCGTTAATATGGCATCACTCTATCTGGCTCCGCATCTATATAACTATTACGCAATTCCATGCGTTATACCCCGAACGACTTAACTGTCTTTTTCTCAGATATGTAATCAAACAAAACTAATCTCTTTATGAATTCTAGTGCTTTGTCATACAAATCACATTAACCATAGTCAGATCAAGAGAATATTCATTCAGGTGTAAAATATCCGGATTAATGTCATACGGAAACGTTGCACGGAATGGTCCTTTATCAGAACTTCTGAGCCTACCCCTTTATATGTCATGGTACTTTGTTGTTGAGCTTATTTCGAATAAAATTCCCAACTCCTCTGTTTTTCAACAGATCTGGTACCCGTTAGAAATCGAGTACACTTTAGGCCATACTTGTAATAATACCTTCGTAAATGGTTTGGTTTGATGATTTGGTTTTACCTGAAAGCTAATAAAGCATGTGACTTGTAAGTCAGCAACCAGGGGACCGACGGCGTCAAGTCCTCTCCGAGGGACTTGGTAATAAGGATAATGCCTTAATATAGGGCACTAGCGCATCCGCTTGGTTTTGAACCCTTGACTCCTCTGCTACGAGACCACTGCTCTATCGCTATTAAAGCCATCGCGTCTCGTCTAAATGATTCTCGTATGGTAACATTAATGCATACAATGGTTTGATGGTTGATTATTTTGATTGTCTATCTTACCTGAGTGCTAAGAAAGGATGCATAAGCAATCAGAGGAATGACGGTTTTAAGTTCTCTCCGAGGGACTTGGTAACGGTGATAATTGACATATCAAAGGCTACTTGAGCGTCCAAATGGCTTCGACCCGGATCCTCCCAGTTTAATACGAGACCTTTACTCTACCACCGACCCATATCGCCTCATCACGAATCGGTATGCACGTTGTGCTATCACCCTTTTTGGTTTTATCATTCATTTGACTAACAATATGAAAACGTTTTGACAAATTTTAAAAAAGATGACAAAATACTACCGCAAATTTGTTCTTCAATTTAGAAACCAAGGAGATTAACTTGATAGTGTTATTGAGTGCCAATGGATCTTAATCATATGGAATAATAAGGCTTTCACGTGGGAGAGGCATGCCTTCACCACGCTTTCATGACCATGATGACCACGTACACTTGATTTAAACCGGTTCTTCTCTGTGACAGGGTCATAACTATTCGGGATGCATCATATTTAATTCATTAAAGACACTTGAGAGCTTGCTTTAAGAAAATGAAAAGAAAAATAAGAAAAAAACTATTCTCGGATGGCATTCCAATCCATAACAAATTAGATAGTAATAGTAGACTTCTCTGACAGTTTACTAATTCCCCCATTCCTGTTTGATGTGACATATACCAAACTTTTTGGGTTTATCTTTTTTAAACACATTTCAACCAGTGACTGGCCGAAATTACAAACAAGATTATCGGCGTGTTGCCGTAAGATTTTATACAGCCCTTTTCCCCTCCAAATATCGCTAATTATACGGAATTGATGACTGGTTAATTTTACCCGCTCTTAATTAAGTCGTCAACAATATACTATAATTGCATGGACAATCTTCCCCTTGATTTTGACCCAAATTATTCGGATATTCCAAAACCAATTTCCAGTGCGTTTTGTATAAAATCAATATAAGCAGCAATCTATTTAAAAACAAAAATCACATTGATATCACTTACATAAAATGTTTCATGATGGTATAAATAAAGGCTTATGCTCTCTACATTCCCCCTTTTTTTTGGATCTCCCCTCCATATTCATTTATTTCTTGCAATTTCACGATATCATCTCATATTGTCTTACTTACTTTCCTAATATTTCTCAGTGACGATATTAAGATTTGCCATTCATCAGCTAAGATTCCAGCGTCAATCATAATATTAATTAAGTGCAAAATTATAATTTTGAATAGAACTTTAGACGGATGGAAATGTCGAGTCAACCCAGCTTACTTTCAGCATGTATATTAAAGCTTATCTGCCGTAGTTTACAGGAGGGATTAGACCGCCCTGCAAGGTCACTGGACAGGTGGTTATCTCATCAACTCGGCTCTCAGTTAACATAAGAAAAAGATGATCATGGGGGACCAATGGTCACCGATTAGGCATTGTTTATTATATAGAGGGCGCAAGTAGCTACAAGTTGTGCAGTGGGCCTTTAAGCTCCATTTGTTTAAAAATGCTTTTAATGGTTATTTCATGTTTCGATGTAATGCGTTATGTAATACATCTGCCATTGTATAATTTATGTATTCCTGTACTTTACCTTTTTGTACAGGTAACCTTCACTTAGTATGAATTTTCCCCTCGTTATCTCACATTGGAGGGGGTATCGAAAAATGAAAAAATTGAAGAAAAAAATCCCCTTGTACAATAGAGTGAATAACAATAAACATCTCTTTGTGATGTGCTTACATCTTCAATTTGAAATACGATCACATTTGTATTTTTCTGTTATTGTGACGCTTCCCACTCCTCTCCGTGACCTTTAAACACAATCAGAGATCTTTGTATTTACCTTAAGCCCCCAAAAGTCGTCATCTTGTAAGCATAGCAACGGGGTTATCTAATACCTAGTGCACAATACGCAGTTGTGGCGGGACACTTTCCCCGCTTTGGCGCTTTTTCTTGCTCTCTCTGTCCATCTCAAGAGTTGCTCGCATCCTCGGTCCCGTTCGTCTGAGCAGTATGACTCATCTCTCCTTAGATGTTCGAGGCCAGTCGTTTCAAAGAGTCAATCTTAAAAAACAAAAACAAAGAGTCGTATTTGTGGTTTATAAATGAACACTGCAAAAACGATGAACACATGGATTGATATAAAAAAAGTGATATTGTTCGTGGTTAGTTATTCATCAAATTGTGGTTTGATCTTTAATACATATGTTTCTATCATCACAATAATTGTCGTTTCAAAGTGTCAATCTTAAAAGAACAGACATGAAGAGTCTGATATGTTAATGAATGAACACGCGAAACAAAATTAACACATAAATAGATATAAAAGAGAAATGACATTTTTCAGCGATGATCATCATGATTTTATTCTGGAGTGCACAAAATACTAATACTTAAATTTTTTTCAAGAGATTTCCTTCAAATTCCTTCCTTTAAACGTTGATTTTAAAGAAATACCTCTTGCAAAACAATGCTATCATGTAACTGAATTCAAGTGTCTGTTTTAGGTTACAGCTCTACATCACGGCTATGCCTTTGCTGAATGCGGAATAAACTGAGCAAAATGAAAAATCTCTTTTGTACAAGGTATATCTCTTTTATTGTGACATTTTTCATTTTAAAGAATCTAAGCTTTTATATAATTCATGGTTTGTAAGGTGTATCTTTCTTACAAGACAATAAGACACAAGATTCGTTTAGTGAGCTTCGATTCTTTGCCCCCCCCCTTCGCCATTTTGAAGTTGATTATTCTACTGTTCTCTGCTTAGAACCTTGGACTCCACGACATGTCTCAAATTCAGAGTATTGATAACACCGACGATATGTTGACAACATTCACACTAATATTCTTAATCAAGTTTAAAAGTTCCAACACAATGTTTGTATTCTACACAATAAGTTTTATTCTCACAAGGTTTATAATAAAAACAAATGGCACCAGTAAAGTCTACTGATGCGACGTAGTGTCAATATCAGGAAAATATATGCAATTCAGCGACTGGGAGAAAGAATAATGACATAACGACGTAAAAGCATGGACTGCATCGTGCTGTACTTAGGGTGCCTCAGCGAATAAATCTCAACTATGCACACTTATTGAAATAGCGGTGCATCGTTGGGATGGAATTGATGAATCCTGGCTGAAATGAGTTAAGGTAATTTGGGACAGAAGTGCGCTAAAAGTCAGGCTCATGCCTTCTTCATTGCTACAAATCTAATTGCATTACTGCATTTTGATGAAACGTATGTTAGTAATAAACAAGCGCTTCCATGAAATCCAATTATATTAATATGAACATTCCATCGATGTTACAACTCAGTACATTTCCATATTTTGATATTATACAAGGAACTTTGAGGTAGAAAAAGGTAGGAGTAAATAGAAAGAGAGAGAGAGAGAGAGAGAGAGAGAGGGGTGAGAAATAGAAAACGATACAGATAAAGGGGAATGGAAATACACTAAACAAGTGGATGAGGAGGGGGTGTTTGACAAAAAGATGGAACAAGTCACGTAGGAGCAATAAAGAGAGACAAAGGACATTGATCAGAGATAAATCGTTCTTTATAGACAATTTTCAATTAAAAGGTTCAACATTCTAAGTTATGTCATGTTCTAATTCACACGTATAATAAGGGACAGGCATTTGTTACGCTAAATAAAAAATGTCTGCTACGTCACGCTCAAATGAATTCGTATGTTTAAAAGTGAACTTGTGTAATGATGTGTAAATAATATTAGAGATGTTATAGAATGATGGTAAAGATTACAAGTGATAAAACACAGCTCGCTCAAACCCAGAATAGATGCACACTTATCAAACCTTTGTGTTTCTTACATTATCTTTCTTCTTTGGAAAAAATTATTGTTATTTGGCAATTTTTGATATTTTTCTCTATTTTGGTAATGAACGGTCTTCAAGTCAGTATTGAAAATTATCAAAATATGGACAGCAAGGAGAAGCACGCAAGGTAATTTGTGAAAACATGTATTTTTTAAATATACAAATTCCTGATTTAGCCATTAGTTTCAATAAGCATTTCGTGAGGTCCCGACAAGATTATCTTTAAATTAATGTCTTATTATTCCCATGTAACCTTACCATGGAAACTAACTTTGTATGGTATCTGTAAAGTATAGAGCGACGTGATACTTTTCCTTTTCTCCTCCTCCTCTTTCTCCTTTTCTTCCTCCTTACTCTTTCTCTCTCTCTTCACCTTTCTCTGTCTATATCACTTCATCATTCTTTCTCCAATTCCTCCTCCCATCTCTCTTACCCTGTCTACCCCAATCCTGTCCCTGTCGATCGTCTGTCTTTCTCTCTATCTCATTGTGGATTTTGTCCCCATCGCTTCCATCCCTTCTGTAAATATATTTTCCCATCATCTGTCATCCCTTCTCTATTCCCCTCTGTCATCGACCCTCCCCATCTCTCTCTCTCTCTCTCTTTCTCCTTCTCTTGTTCTCTCATGTAGTCTACCTCTCCATTACATCTTATATTCTAGTTTTCCCTCCCCTTTTATGAGTCCCAACTTAACATGCCCATTTCGTAAATCGTTGATTTGTTCCGTTGAATTCTTCTGCTTCCTTCAGGTTATAGGATATTATTAAGAAATATTCCTCCCGAGTTATACGTCATTTCGTGTATTGAAACAAATTGGAAATTTTCCCAGTGACAGTGAAATTACCGATTCAACCAATTTGGAGTGCTCATACATAATAGTGATTACAACCGTCACAAATTCATATCTTTCTCATTGTTTGTCCGATTGCATTCAACTATGATAAGTTTGATCTGTGCATTTTCTGCTTTCTTTTGGACTACCTGTAAGTAAGTGTCGATAGATAAATGAAGAGAGGAAAACATACATAGAAGTTGGAAGCCATACTTTGTATTAAAACTCAACAAAACTATTATATAGAAATGCTTGCTTTCACAGGCTCGTTTGCGTGATCGGAGAAGAAAAAACGGTTTCGCTCTATTTGATTGCAAAGTTCCCGGATGTTAGACAGCGGTCAATATCAGACTTTATTGACTGCTTTTTTAATACGTAATGTCCATAGACTTTTCCAAAAAGGGTAATATTAAAAAGGAAAAAAATGCCTGCTTAGCCCTGTTAGCATTTGCAACGAGGGTAATAAGATTTTGTAAAACCACTCCTCAGATGTCTGATACGGATGAAAATTTGTCATATTAAAGGCCAGAGCGTAAAGTATTGATATAATTTGTCCTTCGACTCATCAAATGTACTGCAGTTAATACATGTCAAAATTAACTTCTTCACCGACAACCTGTGGGTTGGATTAGAAAACAGGTAGGTGAAAAACAAATGAATATTACGATAGATGAATCACTACAAGAATCATTACAGTGTAATGGGTTCCTTGTGCATTGCAGAATAAAATCGTGACTATTAATAAACTTATAAAACCTTTTCAATTAAAAACAAAGCATTATTACAGCATAATGAGGTTTTTTGCATTGCAGAATAAAAACGTGACTATTACTAAAGTTATAAAACCTATTTTAATTAGAAACAAAGAATAATTACAGCGTAATGAGTTTCTTGTGCATTGCAGAATAAAAACGTGACTATTACTGAACTTATAAAACCTATTTAATTGGAAACAAAGATGTGAAAAACCCACCATTCTGTGACTTATCAGGCAGGGATACAAGAAGAAAGTTATTTGTATTAATAAAGTAAAACAAAATATCAATATCAAATAGAATATTTTATACAACACCTACGTGGATCCTTGTCATTTAATTGGAGGATTGTTGGTCACATGATATTCAATAGATGTTATATTGCACGGTCGTGCATTTTTGGTTATACACGCCGTGCATCTTTGGTTATATGCAGACTGCGTACCTCTCAGCCGTGCGCGCGAGTATCCCTGCGTGTATCTGACGCGAAGGCAATCTGAATGTAATCGAAAAGGCTTGACTCCAACTTTAATTTAACCTTAATATAAGGAGTAAAGCATAATTTGTTGATTAACGTTCTATTAGATCTTCTTCGATGTTGTGTAAAACAAATAATGAATGTTTTTCATTCGTTCAATAGTGCGAATATTTTCATTCGTTGAAAGATTAACGTTAATTCTATTCAACTCGGCTGACGCCTCGTTGAATAGAATGTTAATCTTTCAACTCATGAAAATATTCGCACTATTGAACTCATAACCATTCATTATTTGTATAATAGCTGCGCGAGCAATGTCGAATACGTGCTGCATTACTGCTGAGCGCTGCACCACATACAAAAAGAGGCGGCCATCCGCTTAATTTACGTTTAAACCTATTGCAAATGGCTCTTGTTCGCAAGATTTTCTTGCTGAGAAGAAAAAAAAAGGTTTGCACTGTTTGATTGTAAAGTTCTCGGATGGAAGACAGCGATCAATATGAGGCTACATTGACTGCTTTTTTAACACGTAAAGTCCATAGACTTTTCCGAGAAGGGTAATATCCCGGGTAATATAAGAACAAATTGCATGCTTAGCCCTGTTAGCATTAACAAGGAGGGTAATATGATTTTATAATACCACTACTCAGAGGTCTGATAGGGATAATAATTTTTCTTATTGAACACCGGAGTTTGCAATATTAGTATAGTTTGTCCTTCGACTCATCAAATTTAATGAAGTGAATGCATGTCAGAATTAACTTCTTCACCAACGATCTGTGGGTTGGATTAGAAAACAGGTAGGTGAAAACAAATGAACATTGCGATATATGAATCACTACAAGAATCACTACAGTGTAATGGGTTCCTTGTGCATTGCAGAATAAAATCGTGACTATTACTGAACTTTTAAAACCTATTCATTAGAAACAAAGAACAATTACAGCGTAATTACTTGTGCATTGCAGAATAAAAACGTGACTAGTACTAAACTTATAAAATCTATTAAATTAGAAACAAAGATGTAAAAAGAACCCACCATTCGTGTGACTTATCAGGCAGGAAGTCAAAAAGATAATTATTTGTAAGTAAAAAAAATATTAATATAAAATTAAAAACAAATAATGTTAACGTTAAAACAAAAAATGCCTCATGTATTTTAAGAACGCTTTTAAACATTTATGTTATAAGAACTTTTTGTAATGATCAGATTAAGATTAATATATTATTCATTGTTCACGCTGAAAAAGTGTCCCCACTGGCACAATATAAGTACAAAAATAAATAAACCGGATACTAGACAAGATAAGAAAGGATGGTCAAACAAGTTGTATTGAATCTGCAGCTGATATTTCAAATGTCAATTTTTAAGTCGCGGCGTATGATACAGCAATATGTATAATAATATAGATCATTACGGAATTATGAGTGTATACATGCAAATAAAGGATATCAAAACCACACAAGGTCAATTTTCAATATCATTTATGGGCGTGAAAATATGGAATAGTATACCATACGATTTAAGAGGAATACGATCTAAAAATGCTTTTCGGAAGGGGTTAACGAAACATCTAAATACTTAGAGTTAAACAAAAGTTAAGACTTCTTAAAATGGCAAAAATAAATCTCAGATTAGAGAATTTCTAAAAATATCACTAGATAATGATATATTTTTTATTTTACTGTATGTTTGGTTTTGATACGGAAGTAACACACGTTTGACTTCCATGTATATTAAGTAAGGAATATTTCTAAATTACTATTCTATTTCTTTGTTTACTTATATAGTTTATGTTACATGTATATAATGTAGTATAGTAAAAAAATATTTAAAAAAAATAGTTTTAAAATTATTGCCAAAGACAGGGAACCAGACTCGACTAGCACTTGTGCTAACTTCTGGTACCCCCTTTAACAACAAAAGTGTACACATAATATTTTATTCCATTTATATAAGACATACTTTGTAAAACAATATTTATATTTTTCATGTGTTATGTTATCGATCTTGTGTTATATTGTTATATTTTATGTAATCATGCTTGATACATCATGTTTTACTTGTTATTATTTTTGTTGTTAATAAACTCAAACTCAAACTCAAACTCAAAAATCGGTATCCAATGCATTTTCATATAAATGAGTTGAAGCTTTTAGCTGAGTGTTACAAATTGTAATATGCTTTCAAAAGAAACATCATTAGTTTTCTTTACAATCCAAATACACTTAAAGAGAAGGTTGAGTTCTGGGGAGGGGTACAAAATATTTTGTGAGCATTTTCATTGTTATTATGAAAGTGTGGAAGAACGTCAGAGATAAAATGTTCCCTAAAAAGTATGGCTCTTCAAATGCCTTCATAGTCTAAAAATGACATGTAACAGCTTAAAAATGAGGACCACATTTTTATGCCACATGTTTGTGTAGTCCCATTTAGATCTTTTTGTGTACAACTCTTGTTACTGTTACCCAAAAGGGGCCAACTTTATTATCAGTTTGATGATTCCAGAACCTTGCAATATACACCAATACTTATATGCTACAATATAAACTTTCCTGATCGATTCCACACCGTTTCTTTCACAATTCAATCGCATGACCAGAACTCAACTTTATCTTTAAATATCTTCTTACTTCGGGGTTGAGAGAGTTTCAGTATTTAGGAACTGAAAAGTAGGCTATTGTAGGCAAATCGAATTCTGGTTTTTGGAAGATGGTAATCAAAGCTTGATGTGTGTTATAATTTTCAGTTGGTTGTTTTTGTATACCTCACTCGCCTTGACGCCAAACGTGAACCACGTGGTCAGATTGAATTTATCTGCATCGTTTGGCGCGCTTCGATACACACACTACCATTCCAAACAGTGGCGTAGTGGAGGCTTAGCCATCCAGGGGATAATGGCGTTATGGGTGACAGCCTTAAAGGTAGAGACCAGTATTGGAAACGCCCCATTTCAAAAAATGAAATGGAAGCTCTGATTACCAATTATGTGAAAGAATATGCTTTGAATAATACATGATGATACAAATTTTGCCGGGAAACCGCTTACTAATTGATATATTTGGTAAATTATTTTATCTATTGGGATATGAGAGATAAAAACGCACGTGTCGTGCATGTGTGCGTAGTCCCATGTACATCTTTCTGTGTACAGTGCTTGTAACTTTATGAAGACTGGGCCAAATTTCTTATCATTTTGATGATTCCAGAACCTTGCAGTACATCTATGCTAGATGATCAACATTTTCTGATCGATTTCACAACCGTTTCTTTCAAAATGCAATCGCATGACCATAACTGGTCTTTATCTTTAATGGGCGGGAAAATAAAATTTAACATGGCCATAGAATTAGTGGCAAATTGTACATGAGATGTGATGGTATCTTTTTTAAATGTTGTTTTCTTCCTTTTGCATTATTTCTCTTTCTTTCAGCTTTCACCAAAGGGGGTGCAAAGTAGTATCCCCGTGTCTCCTACCCTCGACACTGATCCCAAGTACTGTTTTTATAACGTGCTCGTGATCACGCGCAGGTAATCAAACACCATGTCCTTTAATATTTAACGCATTCTGGAATTGTGTTCAAAACACTTCTAGGAAAAGAGAAATAATTAGAATGTTGCATTCAGGAATAACATGAAACAAGAAAACGACAATGTGAGAGGGGAGTACATAAAGAGAAAATAAATGAGAGAGAGACAGAGACAGTGAAGGAAAGAGAGAAAGAGAGAAAGAGAAGGGGTGAGAGGGGGGGGGGGGTAGCGCTAAAATTTAAATAAAATGACAGACAGGATTGAGAGAAGAGAGAAGAAGAGAGTTTGTTTAGCGAAATGAAAAGAAAAGAAAAATTCAGAGAGAAAAGAGAGCGATAGAGATATATATATATAGGTATATAATAGATATATACGTAGATAAATAGAAAGAGAGAGAGAGAGAGAGAGAGAGACAGACAGGCAGAGTGAGAAATAAATAAATATATACATATATATATTAATACAGAGTCTGAGTGCAAATACAATTAATTAAACTACACCACTATAGCCAAAACAATACAATTGGCAGCATTACTTGATTTCGTGATAATAAATTATCAAACATCGTTTAAAGCCATTTAGAGTACCAGTATACTCCAATTCTCATCCAGTATGGGAAGCTGTTATCGAGCAACAACAAAGGGCTGAAAGTCCTTGACTCAGATGCTTCTATAAATACTTCACTCTTCATTGTTCCATTTTTTGATACCCTGGAAAAGATTTTTTTTCATAGCTTGACATTTAAGGAGTATATAGTACACCAATTTTTGTTTATCGATCATAAAGGGATGTTAATATTATTGTTGTTGTTTTGTAATAGTGGTAACTACAATTCGTTCTGAATGATAGGTAACCAGCCATTTCTACTTTAAATAGACGAACTATTGATATTCATAACGAAACAAAACAAATGCAGATAACACATTGTTAAGTAAATCTAAGTAGATTATCGTCCAAAGTCATTACCACTTGGCTTGCTTCATTGGGGATGAGTAATAGGTATAAACGCCCAAACAATGAATAACGCCTACTCCACAACCCCCTCCCACAAATGAAAAAAGAAAAGAAAACGAAAGAATTGAGTTTGAAAGTCGAATCGGCAATATTCACGTTCAACGATACGCAAGGATTGGAACTCATTTACAAGTGCGTCAGAGAAAGCTATACCTCCGATTCGGGATACCACATGTATATGCTTCTCTTACAATTGCTCCATTACCTAGAAGAAATTACCATAAAAACATTACTTGGGTTGGTTTGGAAATCGGTTTGATGGTGTAGGTTTTATAATAATATCTCTATACTGTAAATGTCTGATGGTTATTTTTTTTTATTACACAGTCGTTGGTCATGTACTGATTTCATTTATTTTGCTGTTTTAACAATTGTTTACATTATTTGAAGGCCATACCATGATTTCCACTTTTCTCTGTTTAAAAATGTAGATTTCTTGTCGTCCTAATATAATAATATAAATGATTTATAAGGTGCCAAACTCACTTAAAAATGAAATGCTCAAAGCGCGCGTTTTTTTAATTTTTTTTTATTTCTTTCCCAAATTTGTCTTCTAGTTCATTATGTTTGTATACGTTTGATTTCCACACGTTCGTTATTGTTTTATTTTGGTCGTAATTATTTTGATACGCATCAAATCACTTATCTTGTGTTGAAGGAATTGTATTTAAATAGTACTGGCAGTATTACAGTATTAGAGGAATAGTAAAAATTATATATTTAAGACATTGAGAAAGAGTATTCCTTCTTCAACATTTTGTTACAATGTTTTTTTCGGTCAAAAGATTAAAACGTAAATTTAATATCTACAATGTTAAAAAAAAAATTAAATGGAAAGGCTTTTATTACTGAAATACAACAAAATGTTCTGTGGTGTCGAACGAGTGACGTAATACACTCGTATACATTACCCCTGCGTTCGATATATTTTGGACAAATTCGAAGAATCTGACTTCCCTTTCGAGGTTTTTCTCTTCAATAACATTTCATTTATTCTCCTTTTTCTTGGTAGGATCTGTTGTTAAGGCAAAGTGATCTTCCCCGTGAATGTCCTTCGATATAATACGAGGATACTACAAAATTAAAATGTGCTAGTCTTTAAACTCGTACTTATGATGTAGCTGCTCATTGTTTTCTTCTTAAAACAGGTATTTAAATGATTTGTTCACTCGTCAAACTCCCTAGGTGTGTGCGTATGTGCGTGTGTATGTGTTTGCGTGTAAGTGCGAGTGTTTGTATGTAAGTGATATGCATATTGGAGTATCAAAAAACTGGATATGTGTACGTTTGAATACATACAGAATTTATTCTTAAAGGAACAGAGTTCAGACGGTAAGCAGTGTTGAAGGAAGCTTTAGAGTTCACCACATCATGTGGAGTTCACACAAGAGGAACTTCACGAGCACTTTTGATTTCATCTCTTTATGTGAACTTACCATCTTATACATGTATAAATAAATAAAGTAAGTAGTAAAACGCGGTGAGGGCTTAGGAGAATGTCCTGTAGTTATTGTACCACGTAATTGCTAATCTTAGGGTATTGTAAGTAGAAGTCTACTTATGTTTACTCTGTTTGATATCATATGATAAGTATAAATTAGCACAACGTAATGGTGTAAAACAAATATCCTTAAGTAGTTATCGTGTAAATGTTGCGTTCAGGGGAATTACTAACCAAGTATGGTCCGTAGTAAATAGAAAACAAAAGATAACAATGACGAAAATGTTATACCTTGGATATTTCACAGGCTTAACATTTATTGTGCAGTGTCTAAATGTCTTAAAAGGCGAACAATATATAGAGAAAACAAAGAGATGTACGAGGCAATACAGTAATATGCTGATATGGCCTTACATAATAGTTCTTGAAAGTAAAATTGTTTCAGCTTTGTTATCGCACATGTTATATTTTTAAAACTATGCTTGGTAAACAAAAGCATTATAACCATATGGAATCAGCTGTATACATCCCAGAACAACCGTATGTTAAATCAGTAATAGAACAAATTAAATGTAGGAAAAATAGAAATATTTATATTGTCCTTGATATACTGACTAGATTTAGGTCTGTTTTCTAAGTCTAGCGTCGATAGAAGATTGAGCGGTTCAGCATTAAATCGGTGAGCAACCTTTCTCAGTATCATTTTTAAGGGTCTTTTGCATTTCGACGAAAAGGTCTCTGACGTATTCAAAAACACACGTTTTATTTAAAATTTAATTTCGGATCATAATTCTCTTTACTCCTGGCCCATGCTACGAAGAGACGAGCATATTGCCATATTCTGTTGGCATAAAACGAAATATATTCCATGTGAGATTAATCTGAAATGCGACGGTTTCATCATGAATATCGGAACACCATTCTTGATTTACTGCGTTCTATTGTCACACGTTGATTAATATGTATAGACATGAGCTTACGTCATACATATTTTCTAATGTGATCTGAATGCTATTCTAACACCGCATACCCACCCATGCATTCGCAATAAGCATGCAAGCATTCACTACATTCATATCTAAATGTGACGTGTTTCGAAGTAACCACCCTCTAATTATTTATGAGGTCAGTGGCAGATCAAGAGTAATTTTCAAGTGTGTGTGTGTGTGTGGGAGGGGGGGGGGAGGGGTGAAGAGTAGGGGTAAACATACATTACTTACGTACAAAATTGATTTGAAATAGGGATATAACTCTTCCGTATTAAAGACCTGTAATATATGGAATTTTAACTGTAATTCCAAATTAAATTACAGATATTCCAGTTGTATGTGCATTTTTTGTTGTGAACGTTTAACTGTACATGGATTTCTTTTTACATTTGTTTTTACTGACTTAGGTCACAATCTTACATGTCAAATGACCATTTTGAAGACATTTAATTTTCATAAAAAAATGCATTTTCATTGCAATGGCGATACTGATATTTAAACAAATCCAATCATCGTTATTTTTTTAGAACGCCTGGTCACCTAGAGTTATTGCTAAATCAATTTATTTAACTTGCAATTGGTTCAAGCCCTCGCTTTTTGATGAGATACTGGCAAAGTTGATGAATTTTATGAACCTCTGTGGTTTCCATTCCACGCAACCTTTTACAAATAGCCACAAGCTCATCATACATTCGTGAAGTGGTTTTAATAAAGAATATCCCCATGAACATTGATTAAAGTAAACATTGCATAAACCGAGACCACAGCGGAATTAAATCATGATGAAAGCCTCAGGGATTGGCGAAATGAATGATGGAATTTTTGTATATCTTCAGCAATGCACTGCTCTCAGAATCGAGGTTCAGGGTTTTATTACCAACATCGAAAGTAGGCAACGAGCTAATCTAAAATTACATTGTTGTCATGAAAATTTAGAAGTTATTAAGAACGGAACATATTTTTGGAAGCAAATTTCTGGGGCCAAAGGTGAATAAGCGTATTTACAACATTTAAAAAAGGTATCAACAAAGGCATCGATTGGAAAATAATTTATTAAGACACAACTATGAAACCACTGTTTTTCTCGGGGGGAGGGGGGTATCCCACATTTTGATGCTAAATTTGTTCTTCCGCTCGATTTGTTTTATTACAAACGAATCAGAAAGAAAGAATGAGAAAGAGAGAGAGAGAGACTAACCAAAATAACTACAATGTAACCTTCAGATCAAGCCTTGTCTCCTTCCTGTTCAAGCGATGTCATAAATTCCGAAAAGAAAAGTCAATTGACACTTTGATATTTAACATTCCCATATGATTGAAAAAAGGTTTTAGCAGCATCCTTGCGTTTATAACAATGTTTGCCTAACGAAGATCGGAAGAAAAACATATCAACATCATGTTGTAAATGTCAAACATGACTTAGAATCGTGAAGGAGACAAACGAATGAGTGAACTCTTCTTTCAGGTGTATTGTCATGTCTGCATGTTTATTGGTTTTGGCCGTGACATTTACCTAGGAGTTTTTTCTCGTAGGCAAAACATATAAATCAAATAAAATACAGATATAGAAAGGCTAGTGTAGAAATACAGATACAAAATATATGTTTTAGTGTCTGCGCGTGCGCGAGTGTATACATACACACACTTACACACGCACACGCACACTAAACACACACAAAAAACACGCACATATATTCCACATACTCTCTCTCTCACACACACACACACACACACACACACACACACATGATACATACTGTACATTCATGTCATTTATATGGAAAGGAAGAGAGGAATAGGTAGAAGGATAACAAGAAAGAGGCATACACATGACAGGAAATGGCGACAGAGGCACACAGAGTCGGATTAAATAGAGTGAGGGGTAAAGAGAGAGAGAGAGAGAGAGAGAGATAGAGAGAGAGAGAGAGAGAGAAGGCAATGATCCATTCTGAAGAAAATGTCAACATTGCCTCGCTCTATAGACAAGCACTCTTAACATTTTCATCTGTCAACATCGTCTGAATACCCGAGCAGTAAGCATGTAAGATAAATTACCGGTCCTTTTCACTTTAAAATTCAAGAAGATATATAAACGTTAAAGGTCATCTAGCTCCATTTAGCAACCCATCATAAAAGGCACAGAGCAAAGGTTCCTGCCAGTGAAAGAACAAAAGGGACAATATGCAAGAAATTAAACAAGACTTGGGTTAGGTTTTTGTAAATTTCCCGTCGTTAATTCTTTGCTTGTTGTCACAATCCCTCAAAGAGGCAGCATCTTGTTTTAACTCCATCGTCACCGAGGAAATCTCAAAAACCTTGTTATGAAATTCAGGACACGTCCAATTCAATCCGGGATGGATTTTCTGACTTAATGAAACACCTGAGCTGTTTGAATGCTGGGTGATACTCGGCACCAGGCAATATTGCATTTCCCAAGGGTATTTTGCAATCTTACGGCGAGGAAGCACTTCCCATCACCGTCTATCGCCCGTCATGATTCAACTTACAACATTGCCAAACTGAACCTTAATACAAGATGAAAGATATGTAACCAAGGAATATTTGCAGTGGCTGAAGATGTGTGACGGCTAACTCTTGCCTGAAACGGCTTGTTGGATGAGAATTTGATTAAAGATTACCTCTTCCCATCGCCCCACTTTTTGCCTGTAGTGACATTATCTCTCCCTGCTCCGTTGAGACCATAAGATTGTATCCAAACCAAGTTCTCATTTTGATACGTGTAAGATTTCTGCGATAAAATGTATTGCTTCGATGTTTATGTTTATTTGATAGTGATTATCATTCATTACAATCTAAATGTCTATACTGTTTTTTTAATGTTCGTGGTTGATATCAACGATCAAAATAATAAATCTGACTTCTTTTTGTCATAGCTATTAAAGGTACTATGTCCCTTTTGCAGCCATCTCAAATTCTGTAGAACTTTGCAGGAATTATGAATATGTCATGTACGTCCTATCTGTGAAATTTAAACGTTAGCAGTGTCCTCATATTCAAATTATGCAAGGAAACCCGTTTACTTGCTATACTTCACTGTCAGACACTATTGAGTGACTGACTGGCTTTTTTTCTTCTTTGGTAATAACATACATGAAAAGAGTTGTAAAGGTTACATGAGCATTTGTCTACATCAATAACCCACTTCTTGTGATGGCCAAGATTAAACTGATTGAATCTTTGCGCAGCATAAAACGTATGACCATTCGGTACAATTGTCTGAAAATCAAGACTATTACTTTTGGGCTCTATAGCCCTAAAGTCGATTTGACAACTAATAGTCGTTATTTTCCCACTTGAAGACATTTTCAAGCCCCACCTTTTTTAGTGAAGTTCTAAATTAGTATTATCTTTCAAATGCAGTTGGAATTTAACTTTTTCATTTTTTTTGGCCTGCAAATGGGACATAGTACCTTTAAATGATTTTTCCCATTAAATATGTAAATCATCAATGCAAAATATGGTTCTCGTTTTAATGTTCTATTTCTCTAGTACAAAGTTTCAATCGTTTTTGTTAATTGATAATTTTTGAACTTCAGATAGGATGGAATAAGCGTTGTGAAGAATGGATGACGAAATGTGTGATTTACAAAATAAATAAATTCATAAAACACAAATAGAAATGATACCTTAGACAACATTGTCAAGTTTATATTTATAAAAATAATGAATATTTTATAGAAAGTGTATTTTTACGAATTCATTGTACGGTATAACTGAAAGAAAATGAAACAGAATTAACACACAAAAGACAAGAGGAGAATGAACAGTTGAATAAGAGAGTGATGCGAAAGTTGTATACAGAGATAAGGGAGATAGAAAATAAAGGGAGAAATAAGAAGAGATATAAAGATGAAAGAAATATAATGGAAAAAAGCACAAAGAAAAAAGAAAAACCTGGGGGGGGGGAGGGGTGAGCAAATCAGATAGAAAGTTAGAGAGAGAGAGAAAGAGAGAGAGAGAGAGAGACATACACACAAACGCACACTTACAGAGAATAACAAATTCATTGACGCTTTAGACAATTCATCCTTAATACGTCTTGGTAATGAGCGTATTCCCTTGGAACAAAGGATAGTCGCTTTGATGGCGGTAATTTGCTTGTTAGTGATGACTTACGTGATCACCCATTATCCGTTGACGTCTCTAGAAGATGAAGTCGTCAGAAACTACGATAGGTTCTCAAAAAGGAGGTTGAGTACAGAAGTTAAATCGATTGCATCTTAAAAGTAACTCTCTCTATTGAAGTTACTGGGAATGTTTATTATGACGTTGATGAGAATAAAGTGTCGAATGATTTCGGAATCATCAAAATAATGACATAGTGACTTATCTAGATGTAAATAAAAACAGTTAAAAGCACGTGACACCAATATGGGTATGGCTACAAACACATTTAGCTTCAATATTTGTTTAAATGTTAAAGATAAACTTGAGTTCTGGTAATGCGATTGCATTGTGAAAGAAAAGGTGTGGAATGGATCAGAAAAGTTGATCATATAGCATGTAAGTAATGGTGTGTAATGCAAGGTTCTGGAGTCATCAAAACCATCATAAATTTGGCAGAGTCTTGGTAAAGTAACAATCACTTACACAGAAAGATGTATATGGGACAATACACATGGTGTCGGGGCTAGTACTACCCTGATTTCCTTATCTTTCTATGCTCATTACTCAGCCAGTATACATTTTCTTCCAAAATTGTTTGGCACATGACATTTATTTGTAATCTTGAACATTCAGTGTGAGTTTCGTTAGATTCTGTGAGAATTCATTTTCTCTTTTTTACCAGAACTCAAGTTTATCTTTAATGTTTGACAGGTTATATTTTGAATATGAAGACACTACTACAAGCAATCCGTTAATTGTAAACATGGCATCTTAACACAGATGATCTAATAAGAAATCTCACCTTAATCTTTTCTTTTACCATTATAAAAAAATATTACATTAATCACACAGAAAATAAATGAAACATGTAATTATTTGAGATGATTAATGATGAAAACTACTGGAGGAAAGACAAGCACGGGGTCATTGAATAATCTTATCACGAGTCGCTTTTACCTGTATGCACATGCATTCGTACTTGAATGTGATATCGTTTTACAATACAAATATTGAAGCTGATATCAACTGTTTACACGCATTAAACTAAAATATCCGAATACATATACTTTTTCGCGATCGATGCTTTTAAAGGGTACTGCATGTATATTTCTAAAAAATGTATGCTGAACATTGAGTCCGAATGGTGATGGGAAGCAAGGTTTAACTTTAAAGGATCGCGACATCAGTATGAAATTCTTTTGAAATTACTTGTCTATACATGGGTATATCCTTGATGCGATGATTATTCAAGCTGAAAGCACTACTCGACTCGGATAACAATTGCTCCTATCGAGATGAATTCGTTGTTCAGCAAAGTAAAGTTTATTCATTTCAATGAGAACAACAGGTATCCGATTTGTACTTCAGCTTGAATAATCATTGTATCATGGATCGCGATCGTCACACCTTTCGGATTCAAGGGTTTCCTAAAACCATTCAGGGGTGTCTTTCCTTGCATTCTAAGCCAATTTGAGATACATTTATAAAAAGAAGGCACGAGTCAACTTTTATAGCATAGGCGTATGGGAGCTCTACCCCCTAGAAACTTTGAAAATAGAAAAATCAGGCAACTGTTTTTCTCCTATTCAGGCAATGAGGTGCCCGGATGTGTAATGTTATACTTTCCCTGGAGTATCTTTGAACGACGAAATAATATTTTGTTGTCCATGTTAAGAAACCGTCCTCTATTTCCGCTTGGTCGTTAAAAAAATGGCCAAATAGTTAGGTATTAAAGAGAAGGTTGAATTCTGGGAAGAAGTGAAAAATAATTTGTGAGCGTTATCATTCTTATTATGCAAGTGTGGAAGAACATCAGATAAGACATGTTCCCTGAAAAGGATGGCTCTTCAAATGCCTTCATATTCTAAATATGTCATGTACATCGTAAACCTGGGGGGGGGGGTAGGTTTTTTACGCCACGTGTTCGTGTAGTCCCATATACATCTTTCTGTGTACAGTGTTTGTAACTTTACCAAGAATTGGCCAATTTCTTATCATTTTGATGATTCCAGAACCTTGCAATACACAAACATTCTTATTATGCTAGATGATCAACCTTTTCTGGTCAATTCCACACCGTTTCAATCGCAAGACCAGAACTCAACTTCATCTTTAAGATGTGTGTGTGTGTGTGGGGGGGGGGAGGGGGAAGGGGAGGGATGTTAGCTAACCTCAGCCATATGAGGAAACAACTCGCCTTCGGAGTATTATTTGATGCGCCAATAAAGATGAATAATAAGGCCCGCCTTGTTTTTCCCTGTTACCGCTGCTGATAATGTTCCCATTTCAAATGCCCCGTCTAAACCATCCCATTAATTATCAAACCTCTACGCACTTTCAAGCAACCCTCAAAACACTCATTCCAATGAACGAGCCCTAACGAGCACGCCTTCATTTTAGTGACTATTCATCATTGACAATAAGACACCTTGTATGGCTATTTTTGCTCGAAGCGATCTTAATTAGATGACGATGGTTCACTCAAATTCCACGCTGAGGTGTAGCACGAAAACAAAACTTGTAATCATGTTTACCTTTTCCTCTCTTTTACCCGCCAGACGCGAGTGCTCTTCTTCAAGATTAAGCTGAAACTACCTCGGGCTAGCAAAACACATATGCTAAATTTCACTGAAAAAGCGGTAAAGTGCATCCTTCTCTTTTGTAAAAGAGCTGGGCCTACGAAGAAATGACATTTTTAATACGTTTTATCCACTACAAATCATTCTATCTTTTCTTAATCTTACAAACTTAGTGTTGGGACACCTATCTATCCCATATGTTTGCCCCAGGGATAGTCGACCGACGGCGCATTTATACTGTCAAATACCTCATTTTGAAAAGTCGCGATGTTTCGCGCACCCGTTTACACTTGTGCGGAAACATCACCGACTGAAAAGCTCAGTGATGTTTTGGCGTGTTTTAGTTGGTAATGCGCATGCGCGGCACTCCGATGCAAAAACTTCCCCCTTTCTGTCTTTCCTTATGTTATTCATTGTTTTTCCTTCTAGCACCTTCTCTTATGTAATTCTTGATCACTTCCTTCTATCACTTTCTCTTTCTGTGTTTCCTTATGTTATTCTGTGTGTCTTCCTTCTATCACTTTCTCTTTCTGTGTTTCCTTATGTTATTATGTGTCTCTTTCTATCACTTCCTCCTTTGTGTTTCCTTATGATATTCTTTATTTATTCCTTCTATTACCTTCTCTTATGATATTCTTTTTTTTCATCATTCTATCACTTTCTTTTTCTGTCTTTCTTTATGTTATTCTTTGTTTCTTCCTTCTATCACTTTCTTTTTCTGTCTTTCTTTATGTTATTCTTTGTTTCTTCCTTCTATCACTTTCTCTTTCTGTGTTTCCTTATGTTATTCTTTGTTTCTTCCTTCTATCACTTTCTCTTTCTGTGTTTCCTTATGTTATTCTTTGTTTCTTCCTTCTATCACTTTCTCTTTCTGTGTTTCCTTATGTTATTATTTGTTTCTTCCTTCTATCACTTTCTCTTATGTTATTCTTTTTTTTTTATCATTCTATCACTTTCTTTTTCTGTCTTTCCTTATGTTATTCTTTGTTTTTTCCTACTATCACTTTCTCTTTCTGTGTTTCCTTATGTTATTCTTTGTTTCTTCCTTCTATCACTTCCTCTTTCTGTGTTTCCTTATGTTATTCTTTGTTTCTTCCTTCTATCACTTTCTCTTTCTGTCTTTCCTTATGTTATTATTTGTTTCTTCCTTCTATCACTTTCTCTTATGTTATTCTTTTTTTTTTATCATTCTATCACTTTCTTTTTCTGTCTTTCCTTATGTTATTCTTTGTTTCTTCCTACTATCACTTTCTCTTTCTGTGTTTCCTTATGTTATTCTTTGTTTCTTCCTTCTATCATTTTCTTCAAGGACGGCAGCTAGCTCCGCTCCCCAAGTCAAGTGACCTAACATCGCGATGTTACAACTGCGTGCGTTCATACTTGCCAAACACGCCAAAACACGCCAAAAGATCACAATTCGTTTTGGAATGTTTCGGGCTTGGCATGTCTGCCGGTAAAGCGTAGTTGCCCTTGGTAACATCGCGGTCAGGCTCCGGTTTGGCATTTTTTTGGCGTGTTTGGAACACAGTGTAAATGCCCCTCGACGTTTTACCCTGAAAAATGTAATCTATTAACACTCGCCTACCGCTTTAGGCTCTTTTCGCACATCTTTAACGCCTCGACATTCTGGAAAAACATTCTTCATGTTGATTCTGTTTTCTTCTCTACATTTCGTCGTATTCTTTTGCATAATTCATAAAGTTTCTTATTCAGTGTTGTAAATTTAGATTGATAGCCGCTGTATTTCCAGTTGTCTGACTTTCTTGTTTGTGTCGGGTTTGTCGTACTGATTATGGTTAAACACCTTTAAAGATAAGAACTTACTTTCTTTTTACTTTCATTAGCAACCTAGTTTATCTTCCAACTACACCTTGGGGCTATTTTTATTATCACTATTATTATTATGACTATTATTATTATTATTATTATGATCACTTGTATTATTACTATCACTATTATTAATACTATCACTATTATTATCATTATTATTATTACTATTACTATTATCATAAGTAGCAGTAGTAGATGTAGTACTACTATCTACTTATACTACTAATGCTACTACTACTCCAGTTAATGAGGATAGTAGTGATGTTAACTGTCTCTTGCTCTTTCAGAAGCCATGGTAACTGGTTGATACATGTGTCAAAATACATTCATATGGTGTAGACGAACCTGCACCACCTATCTCCACAGAATGTTTTTATAAACTTTCCTGTAAGTTGAATTTATTATTCATTTCAGAAAGGTAAACAGAAACCAGATCGTTGTAAATAAGCGCAAACTATATATACTTATTATTGTGGAGGTGTCGCGTTATTGGGTTCGAATCCCAGCCTGGTACTAAGGAACTTTTGCATGACATTAATTCACATACTCTCTACCCAGGTTGAAAATGGGTAACTGGAATTTGCATGTGCAATTAAAATTGGAGGGCCCCCAGGAAGAACAGAATTGGATCTGATTAGGCTTCCTTTGGTAAACAAAAGTATTATTATTATTATTGTTATTATTATTATCATTATAATCATTTAACCAAAGCCAATATCTCAAGCTCTTGTTCCTTGTTTCTTGTTTATCCCCCTACTCCCTCTTTCTGCCCATTTTTTTTTATTACTTTCCTACATTATCCTGCTACCTTTTAATTTTTAATAGAACATTCTGATAATCATTCTGCATCATCATGTGATCTTGATTTTACTCCGCAATGAGGCTAGTGAATCGAAGGCAGGATGACATGTCTTTAGTATAGCCCTTTTATCCTACCCTTTCACCAAAATCTATATTACTCACTAACTCCTTCTTTTCCTTAATGCCCCTCCACATATCCGTTACGGTCCTTCTCTCCACCTTCCTTTTTAAGCCCCTTTATTTCTCCTTCTGCATCTACCTCCCTTTACCATTTACTTTCCTTCTCTCCATCTCCCTCTCTTTACCTTTTTCTTTCCTTCTCTCCACTCCCTCTCTTTACCCTTTTCTTTCCTTCTCTCCATCTACCTCTCTTTACCCTTTACTTTCCTTCTCTCCGTCTCCCTCTATATACCCTTTACTTTTCTTCTCTCCATCTCCCTCTCTTTACCCTTTACTTTCCTTCTCTCCATCTCCCTTTATATACCCTTTACTTTCCTTCTCTCCATCTCCCTCTCTATACCATTTACTTTCCTTCTCTCCATCTCCCTCTCTATACCATTTACTTTCCTTCTCTCCATCTCCCTCTCTTTACTCTTTGCTTTCCTTCTCTCCATCTCCCTCTCTTCACCATTTACTTTCCTTCTCTCCATCTCCCTCTCTTTACCCTTTACTTTCTTTCTCGCCATCTCCCTCTCTTTACCCTTTACTTTCTTTCTCGCCATCTCCCTCTCTCTACCATTTACTTTCCTTCTCTCCATCTCCCTCTATATACCCTTTACTTTCTTTCTCGCCATCTCCCTCTCTATACCATTTACTTTCCTTCTCTCCATCTCCCTCTCTATACCATTTACTTTCCTTCTCTCCATCTCCCTCTCTTTACTCTTTACTTTCCTTCTCTCCATCTCCCTCTCTTCACCATTTACTTTCCTTCTCTCCATCTCCCTCTCTTTACCCTTTACTTTCTTTCTCGCCATCTCCCTCTCTTTACCCTTTACTTTCTTTCTCGCCATCTCCCTCTCTTTACCCTTTACTTTCTTTCTCGCCATCTCCCTCTCTTTACCCTTTACTTTCTTTCTCGCCATCTCCCTCTCTTTACCATTTACTTTCCTTCTCTCCATCTCCCTCTCTTCACCATTTACTTTCCTTCTCTCCATCTCCCTCTCTTTACCCTTTACTTTCTTTCTCGCCATCTCCCTCTCTTTACCCTTTACTTTCTTTCTCGCCATCTCCCTCTCTTTACCCTTTACTTTCCTTCTCTCCATCTCCCTCTCTTCACCATTTACTTTCCTTCTCCTCATCTCCCTCTTTTTACACTTTACTTTCCTTCTCTCCACCTCCCTCTCTTTACCCTTTACCTTCCCCCTCTCCATCTCCCTCTCTATACCCTTTACCTTCCTTCTCTCCAACTCCCTCGCTATACCCTTTACCTTGCTGTCACCCAATCTAGGTAGTCGTCTGGCAGCTGCCGTCGCCTAGCAACCTTGGATCCGTTGCTAGGTAACAAGCATTACGTTCATCCGGACTTTCTCCCCATCGCTACTCTCTTCTCCATTCCTCGTATGTACGCCGGTACAAAAATGGTAAGTACACACTTCAAATACCCAGAGTGGTTACCGCAAATTGCACCATTAGAATAGAGAGGATAGGTTAGGATACACATTCTATACCTAAATAGGAAATGCATTTTCAGTTCAAAGAATGCAATGGAGAAGAAAATAGAGAACAAATATAAAAGGAAAAGATAAGACGTTAAAAACGCAAACATCAACATTTGTCACGAAACACACCTTTTTTTGTCGGAATTGGAAAGCGGTAATCTCTTCTACTTTGTTATGAGAAATATAAACCATTTCATCAAACTGTAATAATTCTCTAAGTGTATTTGAAAAATTAATTAGTTCGATGTACTGTAACGCGGACCTTAAAAAAAACACGAAATGACAGATATAACCAAAGTAAGCTAAATTTAGTAGCCGCATGAAAGTGGAGCTGAAACCCATCAACATTAGCAATCAATACTCAATGCTGGATAACAAAATTCATATGTATTAATAGATTGCGGTGCTATTTAAAAATAAAAAAGTTATAGTAAGTGGAATACATACTTGCAACCAAATCAACAATAAATACCGCATTTTAATTTTAACTTCATGACAATATTCTTCCGGTCATTTTTTATGTCTTCTTTTTTTTCGTTTCCCCACTACTTAATCGCTATTCACTATTTTTAACGATTAAAAGTTAGAGGGATGCATTTTGTGAAGTTACTTATTGCAGATGAGAGCCGAGGCGTTATATGATTTAAATTAATTTTATGAAGTCAATTATAAAATTGTATGATAAACATTTTACATTTCTCATCTTTCTCATCCAGGAGTAAACTCCTCGGTCTGACAATATATATTTTGTTTGTGCCTCCTGAGTCATTTATTATGTGCAACCATCGAACATTGACTTAAATAGTTCGAGGTTCTGATTTAATGCTAAAATAACACTTAAATCAAAGTTGTTTATACAAAAAAGATCGCAAATGACATTTTCAAAGATCAACGATAGCTCAATGTGAAGGAAAACATTACGCACGTGCAACCTGAAAATTACTGTGGAAAATATTGTACATGTAGATTATATTTGAAATATGAGGGTATTACAGGAGCAATTATTTGTCTGTTACATTTGTATTATGTTATCATTCAACCGGGTAATAATGATATATAGTTATACACAATAAAAAGTACTAATATTTTCAGCACACCCTTTCAGACAGGCACGCTGGGTGAGTATATATTTAGAAGATCAATAGCATCTATTTTATTTTGTTCGAACTGAATACCCTATGTTTGGTTCACAATGTAGTATGAATGACTATGTTGTTTGAATATAATTAGCTATCTCAATCGATGTGAATGCTTTCCAAGGCCATTTGCACGTCGACAAACGCTCTAGGTAGAAAAGCAAGAGCTCGACGATAATTACGTAACTATGGTTTCTGGCTCACCTCTGCTCAATAAACAGCCTGCAAAACGATGCGTCAATTTATATTTCGATCAATTTCATGCCGTGATGACTCACTGCCTTATTCGTGCGACAATTAAACATAAAAATAATAATCAATTGGATTGTATGACTATAACAACCTTGGTTAGGCCATAAAAACTCAAATATTTTCTGTAGTTGTGAGTAATGATGAATACTCAAACAAATGTTTATGGTACACGACTACACTGTATTTGACTTTCTTCACATACTTATGTTAGATGATCACATTTTACAACAACAATTTTGATGAAGTACCAAGGGGCCAGGATATTGTAAAAGACGGGGCATACTATTATTGACATTTGGTGACAAGCAAAAAGATAATTAAAAAGTCATCAGGATTTTGGGATGCCCTTTCAGTTTTCACTTCAATTTTCTCTGAAGAGCAGACAAGCAAGCGAAAAAAGAAAAAAGAAAAATCCCCAAGTGACAGACATTTGCAACGCCCTCAACGGAGGTCTGTGGAGTGTATATGTGGTTGTATGGCCAGTAATTTGTTTCCATTTTTTTTTGGGGGGGGGGCCGACGTCGGTATTCATAAAGAACAGCTGTCCAAAAGGGCCTATCTAACATTGTTTCAAGTGTTTATGTTCTCTCTTTCAGCAAATATCTAGCGCAGTGATCAATTGTGAACCTTAATATTTACACTACTATTTTAGTAGTTCAGAGTCTGACGGTTATGATGTCGCCACGTTATGCCTTCCCGTGCAACAATTTCGTGTTCGTAACATGATAAGCATGATAAGCCAGGCACCTAGATGTCTTCCATTAAGTACATTCTGCAGCCAACACACACTTTTCTTTACTTGTGTTGAGAAAACCTGCTTTCTGAAAGAAAAGAAAAAAATATTTTCCATTATATTTATTCTTTTACGATTGGAGCGGAAGTTACTAAGTTTTGTAACTTTCGAAGATATTGATCTATAAGTACTTAACAAAAATCTATATTCAACCAGTCACACCTTTTCATTATTGAGTAACAGAATAACACAAAAGCATAGGATTTTCAAGGGGTATGAATAATTCAGTTGTTTACTGTACGCATCTGAGGATGGGCTTTGGTAGGGTGTAAATATCATAATATTGTCATCAATAGCGCAGTATTTCTGAAACTCATTTCCCTTAGCTGCAAGTTCAAATGACTGAATGTTGTTAATAATCTTTATTTTACAAAATTAGAATATGTAATTAATATATTTGATGAGCCACAATCACTTTGACAATGCATCCGGAGAATAATATTTATTTTACGAATGACTCAAATGATATTAAAACAAATTATCATTCATTGCCTTGTACGAAGCCGAATAAAAACCTTACGTATCAATATTCTTTGGAAATGAAGCCAAACGTTTGTACATACGCTCATCGGAAAGCATTGTGTTGAAAATATGATTATTTCTTGCGGGAAGTTCCTATTATATCAAGGATGCCGATTAACATGAATAAATTATTCAGGACTTTTTCTTTTATCAATTACGCACTGGCAAACCTATATATACATGATCCACGGCATTGGGGGGCAAATGACCCTCATATCCCCAACTCTTCGCCTAAACCTGTCAGCCAGTCACGTTCACCGGGTGTATTTTTACGAGGGTATTAATATCAATATGTAATTAATGCCCCTTAGCCCTTTTAGCATCGCGTGTAAGCGCCAAGATCAGGGAAGACTTATAAAAGGAGGAGGAGGAGGCCGCACCTGATGGGAGTTTCTGCACTATCAAAGCTTTCTGTTTTCAGGTCCGCTGAATGGTATCATTTTGAAAGACAATGTAAAAGTCTTGCAAGGTATGATAATGATAAAAATAACGTTACTAAAGATAATGATATTAATAATGATAATGATGATAATAATAATGATAATGTTAATGATTATACTCTGAATATAATAAAACTAATAAAGGTTGTAATAATAAAAATGATGTGATAATGATAATAACAATGATGATGATGTCAAATGATAATAATGATCAAAAGATGATGATAGTAGTAGTGATAATAATAATAATAATATTATTAATTATAATTTATACAATATTAATGATAATAAAAAATAAAGATATTAAATATTGAAGATATTTATGGAAAGATAACTTAATTGGAAGAAAGATAAGTACACATTTTTCCTTTTCACCTCCTGGTATTTTTCTGGTTTCTGGATTTAAGTGAGTCTATATTTACTGTTTTGTCTACGAGTTTGTATAAAAACACTGCTGGTAAGAGATTTGAACTATTTTTCCTTAACAGAAAAAACTTTTAAATGAATAAATGATAATGTACGGTGATGTGTTCATGTAAAGATACCCTACTCGATTTACAGAAATTTGTAGGTATATTAACACTGCAATAATAGGATAAGGGAGGTGTATTAACCCTTTATCAACGTATAACCTTTAAACTGCGCCCATTCTAATCAGGCGTATATCCCCGGTGTATGCTTTCTGCTAAATGAGATTGATAGAGGTTTATAAAGCCTGCAGTGTGACTAAGAGGTAGATACATGCACAGGTGAATCCCTGTACAAGGTCATTGCCAATATTTCATCGAAGCCTAATCCACATCCATCCCACACATCGTTCACTCATGCCCTGGTCGGATTCAGATGCTCGCCTGGGGGTGTTTCACAAAGATCCTAAGTTGAACTTATTTCTAAGCTGGACTCAAACATTATGGAAAGCCGTTAGCATCATTGAAAATATTTTGTCACAGTTATTTTAAAGAACGTAAAATGTTGATTCTAATCATTCACATTCTTAATTATCAAGGAGATTCCATGTTCTTGATGTGGCATTTATAAAAATTCGAAAATACTTCAATTTTCGCTTTTGAATATATTCAATTTTAAGACTTCAAATGGCTCTCCATAATCTTTAAGTTCAACTTAGAGTTAAGTTCGACTTAAGGTCTTTGTGAAACACCCCCAAGGACTATTAAATGATAATGCTGATGCTTTTGGTGATGAAGAAATTCGGTAGTGTGACCATGAGCACAAATGAAAGGGATAGACGACATCCTATTAATTTCTGTACATGTACAGCCAGTTTGTACGTATCAGTACATTTATATGATGGCCCAGGACCTTTATGAGTTTCAAGAGCTATTCCATAATATTTCATGTGACACTGATTAATCTTCATTGGTGCCTCCAATGGCAATTTCTATGCACATTGACTGCCCTGATATCCTTCCCGCTCTTAGTACTCTCCAGTTTCCCATTTCCAGCTGGTTATTAACGAATTTCTTGAGGCTTCCTTTAAAAAATACATGACTTTCTGGTATAACAAAGACCATCGATAATACTGGGCTCTAGTGAAACGCCATTGAGCAGAGCGACGGCGTGAGGAGGAGTAAGGGAGCTTTTATTTCGTATGATTTCTCCTCTCTTCTCTTACATTCTCATATTTGTTATTACTTCTCATTTTTGTGTGTTCCCAAACGAACATAACATCGACCTGATTCCGATTATTTCAGTAATATCAGTTGCTAGAAAACAAAAAAAACTTAATAAGGGCTGATATACAGTGCGTCCCAGAAAAAACGAAACCGAGAAGTATCGATGTTTTTTCATAACTTAATCACAACCATAATTAATGAATGATACATATTTAGAAAGCTTAGAGTCTCCTCTTTCAGTTGATGCTACTCACTTGATGTATATTTCACGCATTAGTGATTAAAAGCAATTTGAAGGAAGGAAACCAAAAAGTAATTTGGCGGGCGGTATCTGAATTTCAGAGATAAATTCATATTTCTAGAAAGTTTATTTTCTGCTCTTTCATATGATACCTCAATCAAGAAAAATGAGCCAGGAATAACAAAGTTCTGTTTGTTTAAAGTAGCCCTTACATTTTCATAATTTTAACAAACGAATTCGTTTTCACTGGGTGCCTGCCGTAGCAAAAAGCAGATTTGACAAAAGACTTAACTCCGTTTCGTTGACAATCAGCCATGCATGTAGACTCTCGTCTACGGCTGATTGTCAACGAAACGGAGTTAAGTCTTTTGTTAATTTCGTTTATTGATACGGCAGGCAGCCAGTGAAAACGAATTCGTTAAATAAAATTATGGAAATGCAAGCACTACTTTAAACAAACAGAACTTTGTCATTCCTCGCTCATTTTCCTGATTGAGGTGTCATATGAAAGGGCAGAAACTCAACTTTTTAGAAATGTTAATTTTTCTTCGAAATTCAGATACCGCCCGCCAAATGTCTTTTTGGTTTCCTTCCTTCAAATTGCTTTTAATCACTCATATGCGTAAAATATGCATTATCTGAGTAGCATCACATGAAAGAGGAGACTCTAAGCTTTCCAAATATGTATCATTCATTAATTATAGTTGTGATTAAGTTATGATAGAACATCGATACTTCTCGGTTTGGTTTTTTCTGGGACGCACTGTACAGTGCGTCCAAGAAAAAAAGAAACCGTGAATTATCGATGTTTGATCATAACTTAATCACAATTGTATTTAAAAAATGACATATATTTGTAAAGCTTAGATCCTTCTCTTTCATTTGAAGCAACTCATCTCACGCATGAGTGAATAAAAACAATTCGAGTCTTTCGTCTTCTTTGTGCATGGATGATCGTCAACGAAACGGAGTTAAATCTTTTGTCAACTCTATTTGTTGCTACGGCAGGCAACCAATGAAAACGAATTCGCTTAATCAAATTATGGAAATGCAAGCATTACTTTAAACAAACAAAACTGTGTTATTCCTGGCCCATTTTTCCTTATTGAGGTGTTATATGAAAGGGCAGATAATGAACTTTCTAGGAATGAGATTTTCTCTTCGAAATTATAAGATACCGCCCGCCAAATGACTTTTTGGTTTCATCGCTTCAAATTGTTTTTTTATCACTTATGCGTGAAATATGCATAATATCAGTTGCATCAAATGAAAGAAGAGGAACTAAGCTTTACAAATATGTGTCATTTATTAAATATAAATGTGAGTAAGTTATGATAAAGCATCGATAATTCTCTGTTTTGTTTTTGGGACGCACTGTATATTGCTACAAATGGAGTTTCCTTTTCAGATGAATCCTTAGAAGTGTGACTGTCCTCGCATGTTGAAAATAATGTCTTTGGATTAGATGTATTACTAAAACTGTAAAAGCTTTATATTTAGCTTGTCAAAGCAGTAACGTGAACATGGATCACATGCTGGAAAATATAACCAAAATCATAAAACCCATTCGTCAATGGCAACAAACTGGTTTGTGTTAGCTATATTTTTTAGCTTGTCATAGCGGCAGTAACGTGAACAACGGTCACGTGCTGGAGAATATAAAGGCAATTATATAAACCATTCGTAAATAGCAACAACGTGTTTGTACGTGGAGTTAATACCCTTTCTAATGACGCTTATAAATATACTCCAAGGGTAAAGACTTTTTGAATTACTCTTAATGATCCTAGAGTGGCCTCTTCACTCCTAGGTCATCAAATCTCTTGCCTCTCTCCTACTTTTAACCTGTCTCTCCTTTTTATATCCTCATCTTCTCCCTCTCTTCATCTATTTTCTCTTTCTCTTTCTGTCTTACTAACAAGCCATTTTTTCCTTCCTCACTTTCTCTTGCGCTGTATGTTATTCTCTTTCTCATTCGCTTTTCTCTTTCACTCTCCTCTCTTATTCTACCTACTCCCTTTTGTTATTACTCTGTCCCCTCTCTTTCCAAATCTCCATCTATTTCTCTCTTCATATGTGCAATAAAGAAGGAGGCCACTGTCAAATAGTATCGAGCTCTACCCCCACCACTCTCCTACTTGGCTAGTTTAATATCTACCGAAGCTAAAGCCAGGCTCGTATTGATAAAAAACGTGCATTATAATAAAGCCTTTCCCGGGGCTGCAGCTGCAAACGGGTTTCGCGTAATCGAACCGGCTTTGTACCGTCTACAGAATCTACACGACCAGCGGATGTATGGAAAGGTCACCTCCAATCCAGTACAACACATCTTATTCGCTTCTCTTCCATACACTTGTATAAAATAAGAATTGAAATAGGCAGACACTAGCGTTGGGTGAATGCATAAACCTGAGAAAACAAGTTGGAAGATTGTGTAGGTTTATATCTTTCAACGGTATTGAGGAAGATACTTTGACCGAAACGAATGATTCTATGTATTTGTAATTATGCTCGTATGCTGAATACTTTTTTTTCTTCAGAACAACAGGTTATAAGGAAGCAGTCTACCCACGCGCAGAAAAGACACCGATTTTTAATCAAATATCATATGGGTTAATAACGCATGCCCTTTTAGGATGTAATGATATCACAATTGGCATGTTTTTATATAGATGAATTTGATGAAAGATAAATTCATGTTTACCTCAGTCACATATGCATTTTTTTAAATTTTTAACAATTTTGTTTTATTTCTCCAAATGTGTAATACAAACCATAACATACAATTGAATAAAATTACCTTGTTCAATATTGATGCTTTTACATAATTAAATACAAACTTATTTGCAGTATATATAACTTAGCAACAAAGTAAACGTTTAAGTACCTAAACATAATATGTCAATTGTAAATCTCATTCACTTATACACACAAAAAAAACTTAAACAAATCTGGAGGTAATTTTACTGGAACAATCCTGCCCCCTCCCTGCCCCCTCCATCGCACAAACATACTCACCCACCCACAAACATACTCACCCACCCACCCCCCCCCCCACACACACACCCACACTACTCACTCAGTGGATGTCTGCTTACATTCTCAACTCAAAAAATATATACTAAATAAGTTATCCAGGCCTGCATACATACGTACTCACACATACACACCCAACACACACACACACACACACACACACACACACACACACACTCACAACCCATATACACATATACGCCCATACAAGCATACTAATTTTACACTGAGCCTTCTTGTTTAAAATGGGGGGGGGGAATCTATTAAAACTAAGTCCATGTGTGAACAAATAAGATAAATTTGTTTTAACGTTAAAGTTAAAAAAAATAAAAGCGATTCAAACATAAGAAACAAGGAAACATATAATAAGACAATTTCAAAATACGAGGCTCCATAGATGAGGGGACGCCTTCTCTTTCCTACTTGTATTAATCAGTTTAGTATGACCATCTTAATAAACACCAGTGCTACAATAATGAACTTCCAGAGAGACAGTATTAGACCCGAACCAATAAAGTAATAAATACAGACAGAGAAAAATCCGAAGCTAATTTAGGAAGTGCCACCTGTTAGTAATGGCGGCGTCAAGGCCCTCGGCAAGGACAGATTGATGTTTTCATTGAGGTGCGAGAATAGACAAAATGAGGGGTGACAAAAAAGTACAAGGCCTGTGGAAGAGGTTATCGAAATGGGGGAGGATGTAGGGATAGAACGGGAGGTCAGGTAGAGAAATAATAAAGAATGCGGAGAGGAAACGGATGGGAAGCCGGACATACATGTAAATATTTTGTGGAAAGGAAACTGTTAAATGGAGAGAAAAGGCAACGAAATCAAAGAAAATATAGATTAGGAGAAGTGAAAAGGACCTGGGTAGGTTTGTGTTAGGGATAACATTATAGATCAAGGGAATAACATGAAATGGTAAGATAAAGTTCTTGGAAAATTGCTTTGATAGGTAATTTTATAATAAATTATCTAAACCAAAGAACTCAAAATGAAAAATTATTACTTATGGACATATCTATTAATATATATCATGTTTATGCGTGAACACTGGGTTAATTCGTAAAGACGGGATATACCCTTCCTCTTTGTGTTAATAAGTAAAAGGTATACTAAGGGAAATACATTGCTGTTTATCAACACAATATTATATATATATATATATCAAGCTGCATTAAGAAAGGTGAAGGTGGTTTGAGTTGCCTTAATAGAAAGTTGATGTTTGGGAGCGCTTCTTTAAGCGATCTCCTAATGATCGCCTGAAGCTTATAAATTCGAAGAGATTTACCTTAGAATATTATTGATATTTTATGAAAATGTGCAACTTTTTGTGTTATAATCGATAACAAATGTAGATTTATTCTCATGTATGATTGTAATGATTTGCGATAGCATAGCAACATTACCATGTAAGCATGAAATGTACTTTAAAAAAACAACTTTGATCTGTCCACACCGATGTGGTCAAGTTGTGATAAAGTTGTGTACCCGTTGTGATAAAGCTGTTAACGGTCTGTTTACAAGAATCTTAAAGTAGATATTCATTGATTTTAAAAACTAACTTTATTTTCATTATTGCAAAGTTGAAACTTTGATTTGACAAGGTTATCAAAATGTGATGATTGGAAACATTCGAAGTAATGATTATTATAAATTACAAAACGCTTCAATACAGTCCCGGCATAGCACCTGTAGAGCTTCCCGAACGCTGCTGAGATGTGTGACATCACAGGATGGACATGATTTGCACATGCAGACGATGTCCCATGACATCTCACACATTTTCTGTGCCTGTTTTTTCATCTCCTCTCGAGTTCTTTCTCTTACTTTACTACCGTCAGGTAAAATGTATGATCTATTGCCTCACTCTAAACCCCGCACATGGTTTTAGTTTGATGACAATTGCCGCGATACAAAAAGGAATCTGTCACTTGTAAACAAAATAAGACGCCATTGTGTTGTCAGCTGCACACACCGCGGTACGTTCGGCGTTTCAAAAGGGAACAAATGACGTCCTTTATATCATTCCGGGGTTTTTTTTTAATTTGAAAATCTTGTTTCTTTGATTGTTAATTAACCCCTATCCTGTGTATTTACAAACAAAAGATTTTAGTTATCAGAATCCGTTTTATATCCCCTTTTAAATGGTTTGAAATGCCATCACTTTTATATACACTAAACTCATTATAATTTGAGAAATAATAGCTTTGCAATTATGTTCATTCTTTATGGGATGTCGTCTGCTTGGGCAGTATTGGTGCATTATGTGACGCCATTAAAACATCGTTATTTTTCAGGCGAATCTCTCGTATATTCCAGATGCCATGGAGGTGGTTTTATTTGTATTTTTATAATTCACCCGATATGTAGTTGACCTAAAACTTGAACGATGGCCATCTGTTAACTTACCAGTTTCTAGTGATAGATTAGTTGACATATTCGTGATTTTCTTGAATGTCCACTTAACATCTTTGAAAAAAAAAACAGAAAATAAAAGAGAAGAACACACCATCTTTTAAATAACGGTGACTACTGAGTATTCGAATAGTTTACCTGCCTGTTAATTTTATTGTGTTACCCTGTTTGAATGTCAGAAATAAATAAATATATAATATGTTATCATTTTCTAAAATCCTACATAGTTCCCTCACTTGAAATCATTGAAAATAAAATAAGAGTAATTGAATAGTACTTCAGCGGGATGGCAGGCATAAATAAATGGAAAAGAACGTAAATGCTTTTGGAAAAGTTGAGGAGTAGTAGGGAAGGGATATATAAACAGAAAGAGAGAGAGAGAGAGAGAGAGAAAGATAGGAAGGAAAAGACAAGAAGAGAGAGAAAAAAGATGAGGGGCTGAGAGAGATGAAGTGAGAAAGGAAGGCAAAGAGAGAGAAAAGGAAAGAGAGAGAGAGAGAGAGACAGCGACAGAGGGTTAGAGGGATGGAAATTGAAAGAGGGAGAGAGAGATAGAGAGAGAGAGAGAGTAGAAGAAGAAAGAATGACCGATGAATCTCAACATACAGACTCAAGGTAAGGATGCCTGAAAGACAGAAAGAGAGAGAGAGAGAGAGAAAAGAGGGGGGGGGGGACATAAACGCATAAAAATCTGCTGTATCACTGTTGTAAACAGCAGAATAGCAAGTCAATTCTGTATTTCATTCCTCCATCATTCATTTAGATTTAATTTTTTAATCGCATTTACACACCCAATTCATTTATTCAATTTATATTTCCACGTCTCCATTAGTAAAACATGTATAAATCATGACAAATATGTTTTAAAACAATAACATGGGGCGATCAAATATAAAAATAAGAAAAGAAGATGTAAAGAACAAAATAGAACTTTAGAAGATGATGGCATTTAACGTGAAAACGAAAGTACTAACATGTGTAAGAAAAAGAAGGAAAAAAGACCGAGTAACAAATAGGATGGAGGATTGTTAACTAACAAAACGATGCAAAATATTCATAGCAGTGTATTATATTCAAATATTAAACATTTAGCAAAACATACTATATAAATAAGTCGGACTTAGTTTGAATATGTAGTGGTATAAAGTGTTATAGTAACAAGATTTAATGTTATTTTTTAAATATTCCTTATTGATTCCATTCAATGCATGGATCATCCATAAACAATTCGTCAAGAAACAGTTATAACAGAAAAAAATAATTACATGTTTATCTCAGCTACGGCAATGCTCATTAACCTACATACACAATCCACCTTGGCTATATTCACTATAAACCACTTCGAAAACAACAATAATCACTGAATGAAATATATCCAAGTTTAATCATAACGCCCCTTCCTTTAAAAGAAATAAACACAAACACACACATAGACAAAAAAAAAATAAAAAAAAAATAGAGAGAGTGCCAGGTTGGGTAGGATGGCGGAAAAAACGATGTTGCACACAATTAAACAAAATAAAACAAGCAGACAGCTAAAAAGCAACTCAAGTGCAATTTTGCTTTGTGTTAAATAGACGTATACCTTCAAATAACAAATATAACAATACATTTCTAATTATAGAATACTACGCAACATTTTCTTGTGCTCAGTTATTGGACGGTTTTATGATTATTAAAGATGGGTGGCTCGGACGATGTAATACACTTACAGCCGCCATTACTTCTTAGCGTCACTGCACGTCTTCTGCTCAAATATAGCGCATAATTATTCTGTAACTTCGACGACAACCTGACGTTACCATGGCATCATCATGGAACTGAAATGTATCGGAGGGAGAAACATTAAGTACCATTCTTGATGGGTCTTAGTGATTACATTTTTTTCTTCTCGAAGAATCGTCATATTATCCACCAGGATTTAAGAGGAAAAATTGTTACCGCAACTATTCTTGGTTTTCGTAATATTGATTTTTGATGATTGAAATTTGTTAATATGAAAAGCTTTGGTTTTTGTAAAGCCATCAGAGAACGTTGATGATGTATATACAATAAATTCATTTGAATTAGAAGGTCAATAATCCAGAAATATCTCAGATGATTGTAAATCTCGCAGTGCAAATTGATTTTGGCTGGAAAAACCCTAGGAAGGATAATTTTAGATTTTTTTTAAATTGATATTTTGCTCTGAGAATGATTGATCATGTAACTGCAGGATTTGACATTTCCACCACTTTATATATAATAATAATAACAATGGTGGCTTCTTGTATAGCGCACATGTCCGTCACGTTGTGACGCTCCTGGCGCTGCCCCAATTATTACCCTGGCTTTAGCAAGGCAGCCACTGCAGCGCTCTAGCATTTCAAGGAATTAATTCCTGCCAAAAATATATGTTTGGCGGCCTCAGTATCTTTAATTGTTGAGTTTGTTCAGATAGTTAGTCATAGAAATTTTTTCAATTTGAAATAATCATTTGAGATATTAGCAACTTTCAAGAATCATTCATGTAGATTTGCAAACTCTCAAACAAGAACGGTTGTTTGGATTGGTTTTTTCTTCTTCTTCATTACTGTTTATAATATACATAGAGGTAGAATGTTTGCAACCACTTCCTATTCATTCTCTTGAACGTGAATAGTAAGAGATCCAAATCTCGCGAGGCCAGGAAAATGAATGTTATTCCCAAATCAGAGATGAGTTGTCAGTCTCATAATAAAAACAGCTGACTTTGCTTTTTCTGAATAATTTCGTTGGCGGTTACACTTATTGGGCTTTCGACAGGTAGTTACTGTGTAATACATATTTGAGAAGCTGTTTCCTTTGTAGAAGACGGATATGGGAAAGATTTTGGCTTCAATTCAAATACCGTTTTAAAGTGGGTTCAAGAGAATCAGAGGTTCAAATGAATTCGGACAACTAAAAATCGTAGAAAGATTATGAGATTTGGTAAATCTATGTATTGTTGACGAGAGGTAAATTCTCGGTTATTCTAATCATGAAGTCCTTTTTAAATGATTACACAAAATAAGGCAATGATTACAAAATTATTTAGGAAGCGAATTTTTAGCTCATTGTTTAATTCACCCAATGATATTAGCATTTTTTAATTAATTTGTACAACTTTCTGATTATAAACGTAAATAGATTGTCCGTTAATCTAGTACATAATGAGCCAATTTATACAAGAAACAAAGTAAAACTTCCTCATAATATGAGGGATGGTATGAACCAAAAAATACGATTTTCTAGCCTGTTATAACAACCTTTGTGAATATCACCTATGTCTTTAATGACGTGATTTTAGAAGAAACAGGATATTGTATTTTAAAGAGATGAATATAATGGCATATCCACCTTCTCGTAGACTTTAACAGGTGTTATACGTCAAACCATTGTATCGCTTTCTACTGCGTTGCACCTGTATTTCTTCCCGGTTACTGTATATGATGTCCCGTAGGGGAACAATATGGTAGACTTGATCGATGACTCATACCTCAGTTCACTTTCTAAAAACATGGCGGACTCTCGTCCTCCGCCAGCGTTAGTTTGTGAACAAGGTCAAACCACAAGCTCTAACAAATACTCACAAGCCGAAATAGTTGGATAAACACTGACTTTGAAAGGATCGTATTAGTCATCTGAAAGCCTTCAAACATTTATCTCATTTTGATCGCTCTGCAACAAAAAATGGTTTGCATTATTATGATGGAAGTTGCTGTTTCATGAAAGGGAAAGGGAAAGTAAAAACAAAAGAAAAGAGAAACGAACAAATAAACAAATAGAATTTGCACCAGTAATGAAGAAACTTCGGATTTCGAATAGACGCAATGGAAAGTTGCATTATTTCCTCAACTGGGGAAAATATGGAGCTTGTGGCAAGAAAGAAGAAGAAAAAAAAAAGTTTAATATTCTGGTTATATTTCCAGAATCAAACCCGTCTATTGAAAAAAATGAAGAAAATTGTGCAGGAAGGGGGGGGGGGGGGAGGGCGGGGAAAAGAGAAGTACTGGGATATATATTTATTTAAAGGAACATCGGTACAAAAGCATATAAAAGTCAGATATCAGTTTGATATAATCTTGATAATCGCACATAAAATGTCGTAAAATGATGTAATAGAATGCATAGTACTTCTACATCTAACACTGATTTCAGTACTGCGTATAATGGTGTAGAGGCAGTTTGCCACAAATATGCCCTCGTTGAGTGAGTGCGTGTGTGTGTGGGGTACTTGACTATTCATTTCCCCCTGTTATAGCAATGCCGCGATGTGTGTGAGTGCGTATGCGCGTGTGTGGGTGTGTGGATGTGTGTGTGCGTGCGTGTATACATTATGAACCACAGGGAGCAGATATGCAACGCACTACAGGGCCACGTACATAGGGTTGCCTGTGTGTTTCGATCTGTAAGGGTGTATGTTGAGGCTGTTGCATGTGCGTGTGTATGATGGTGGATTCGTGCATACGGATTTTGTGTGTGTGTTTGTCCTGACTAGATTGCGTAGAGTCAGTTAAGGAATGGAGGAATGGGAGTATTATGGGATGGCTCTACGACTTAATAAACAGCAACCTGTTGTATTGGAATTCCGTCTGCTTTCGTGTAGAAAATGGTGATTCAGGCTCGAAGGGTATGGCGGCCATCCCTACTGTATTTGGTGGACCACTTGTAGGGAGTGTGCAACACACAGAGGTACGGCAACGTAATATAAACACCTAAAAATCATTCAAATACATAAATACAATAAATACACACCACTAATAAGTCAAACATTCATTTTTCTAATCTAACGAAGATAATTATATACTCTGATGACGGTAGTGGTAATATCGTTGTACTTGATTATGATGAAGGAATAGAAAGATCCGAGAAAATACAGGGGGAAAAGACGACGATTAAAAAGACATTATGTGATTATCAAATTAATTCCTGATTATTTGGTGATGAAAACGATAGATCATTCCATGAGAAATATATATTTTGAGATTTTGAAACACGATAAAGAAAAGTTTTGCGTGCAAATAAATACCTAATCTTAACGGGGTTTTACATTACTATTTAATCTAGTCATGTGAAACCAATGTTTGGTTTAATGTTGACATTCCTTAAATCCACTAAAAAGCTAGGTTTGTTTTCGCAGTCAATATTACAACAAATTTGTCGAAAAAGTCGAAATGTTTTTATTCGTTTAAATCTCCAACCACTAGATTGTTTGTGTGAATTTTGAACAACAAAAAAAACATACTTTTTTTTGGAGTTACACATCCGATCATATCATTCCTGTTAAAAAATGATCACCTCAATACTATTTTAGGAGAACCTATTTATATAAGAATAACTAAACTCTACAAATTTGTAAAACAATACTCATGTTTTAGAATTTATGTATTAAACTATGAAAAGGTCTTGCGATTGAATTCATAGGGTTTTAAAATGATTAATTTGTGCAATAGCACGATGTGTCAGATTTACACCATTTTAAAGTGTAAGTGGTGAAAATAGTCATAGTAATCTCATTGTAGATTTTTTTGCAATGGGTCGTTATTGTAAATACACTGCAAACTAACGCGTACTTCATGAAACTCTTGATAAGCCATTATATTTGTCAGTCCCGATAGTTTGAAATTAAGCAATGAGATGTCATTAATATAAAGTTGGTGTTATTTAACCAGGGTAGACACATCAGCATAACTTATGATGTACATGCAGACCCTGCAACTATTATTATTGTACATGAGTTGCGACATATAATCATTTAATTATACCTTTGTTAAGAGGGCCAGATGTGCGGGAAAAACATTCTTGCCCAAGGGTAGATCCCCTAGACCTCTTCTAAGAGAGTCAAGTGCATTTTCCAATATACCACAGTGCTCCCACTAATTTTCAGATTGCATAACAAATTTCATACTGCAGGTTGAACATATATTAGATGCAAGAGCTCAGACAAGCTTCAAACTTTGTCTGATTTAATGATACAGAATGTACGCAGACTCATTCGGATAACTAAAATACACGAATTATTTACCCCTGAATATTGTACTTTATTACTAAAACACAATTCATATAGATGTAAATCCATTAACAGAATGATTTTGTGTGGCGATACGGTTTAATACCAATAAACAAAGTTGAATAGAACAGTGAGGAAAAACAAATTTTCCTACACCACTTTAAATTTGAAATACATATCCATCATATTCTCGATTCCAGCTACGCATTCTAGTGGGTAATGATTGAAACGAAATGGCGTAATGCCCAAATCAATTCAACCCCATCGTTGCCAATCTGCTAAGAGGATTTCATTGTCTAAAACATTACCCTCACAGATCAATATCTCAGATCGAAATTGAAACAATGCTCTATAATAAGTGGACACTTTGATATTTAACAATGTCATGTTATAAACTTGTATGTCTGCTTAAATCACGGACGAGGCCATCCTATGTATAATAAACGATAGAAAATACTGGTCTGCAATTTTTCCATTGTAAATCATTAATCCATGTTAATGAACATGGACTGACAAGAACGTCAAAGAGCTCATTAGGCTATCCCTCCTCATGGACATTTGTCATAAACTTATTTTCTATATGGAATTAGAAGTACTTTTAAAATGACAACCTTATATTAATAATGTCAGAAGATAATACACAAAGGTCGAAAAGCAATTACAAGGCCCAAAAGAACTTTCTAGTCCTTCCCTGAAACGAAAAAACAAAACCTTATGAAACAAATTTGTCGGGCAGGTTTTTACCTTTTCGCATTGTAGATTTATCAAACGAAGGATACGATATAAAAGATTTCACACCATGAGCACTAATTTTTCTCATTCCTTATTGAAACAGCGTGAATCACTTAACTGTAGAAAAAAAGGTCGATTCACCTCTTTCTCTTTATGAAAGACACCTTTTTTTCTCAATTCAAGATACTCGATGGGGTTTCTAAGATTAGGTGATGCTTTCCTGCAAAGCATCTTTTAGTATGATAGACAAACACGTTGCTTTCGTTCAGAAACTTCTCTCCACCGCTACTTAACAAGAGGTTTTAAAACAGAAACTGATGCAATTATTGGTGCTATAAGTGTCGTATCCAGCAAAGGCTGGAGCCAGCAAATGTCACAACTAGGGACATGGTAAATGAATACATTTCTAATGGATCTACCTCAAAAAGAGTTGTTCAAACGTTCCAGCCCCTGTTAAGTGGTTTGTGGTTACGCTACTGCTTATGATTATTAAACTCATATGGAAATTGTGCCTAGTAAACCGCGATTTTTTTTTTTGGGGGGGGGGGACTAGATTTACTGTTGAACATTTTACCCTTCGCTCGATATTATTCAGTCACTTTGACACGAAAGGTTAGAGCACTTTGTTGGGAACATCTTCATAAGGTCTTACTGTATACTCTGGATGCCTAGTTAATCCAGTGTGCGTATCAAAGCATTCATCTTGAAACACCAACTAGTTCGATCGAAGTCTCTTCCTGATATTCATTAGCAATCCTGATCCTGTTCTGAATTGCCTTAATTGTTGTTCTTCTTCAAGGCCCCTATTTTTTAATTATCTGAATTGTAGACATCAACACTTGTTGTATTTTAAGGTTTCGGTAACCTAAATATAACTGATCGACACTTCATTCCGAGCCTACTTTCTGTAGCCCTCGTCACGTGTCTCATCCCGAATGTCTGTGACGTCATTGTAAGAAATAAACAGACTCTATTTTTGAGACGAAATCACCCACACGATTGGCCGCTACACGTTCGGGTACTTAAGTTCTGACAAGTACTTCCTATATTCTCTCAGGCCTAATATGTGATTTATTTATATGATTTTTAAATCTCAGAGATCTCCATCAAAACAACCAATGTATCCAGTGTCTATATACAGGGGAAACAAACAAACAGTTTCATCCATGACCACCGCTACATTGACGATCATTATGTTGTTGATAAAAACCTCAAGTACGTATAGCAACCGGTCCTGAATTATTCCCATAAATTCGAAATAAGAATACAAACTTTTGAAAGGGCACGTATAATCTTTGATTCATCGAACACATACATTTTGAAGTAAACATAACCAGTAATCGATTTTTTTTTCTCCTAAAACTTAACAATTTGCGACTTACAAATTTACTATATTAGAAGGAGACTTCGCAATGTGAAATGGGCCTATTAGATTTGAACACCTTACAAGATGTATGAACCAACCGATTTGTCCATAATTTAACTCGTCATTTCGGTGACTATTTGAGCCTGACTGGAAAAGCGTAAGTTGATGGTTCGAGTACTAGCACAAAATTAACATCCTTGGACACAAACGTATTATTTATTTAAAAAAACGATTTTACGAAAATAGTAAATATGCATTAATTTTGATTTTTAAATAGAAACCTGTTTTCTGTTCTCTTTGTGGGTACAAGGATGAGAAATAAACGTGTCCCTATCATCTATCGGCTAATGTTTTATTCAGTGATACTTTTCACTTAAGCGTGATTGGAGCTCCTAATATTTTGCACTGATCTTGCGTCATGTCTTTTGACTTTCAAACCATTTTTACAGTATCTGTAAGGAGACTTTATTTTAACAAGAGTTAGTACTTTTATCGTGTTCAATGAGGGTTGCTCTTATAGATTATAAAGTATTGTCAGTTTGTTGTTGTAATGGTCTTCCGCATTGCATTGCCATATTAACATATCGAGAAAAAGCTGTACTTATTATATTTAGCCTTATACGAGTAGAATCCGAATGGCTACACATTCATATGGTGCAACTTCAGGCTTCCGATTGGGCCTTATTAACCCCGAGAAGCCACATCAGAATCAATACTGCAATTTCTGTGGGCCCTGTAATTACTATTGCTTCAGTAATTGTAAGGTACCCATTTACACATATGTGTAGAGAAGCGAATGTGTATTCATTTATTGCCAGGACTTTATTGCAGGAATATGGGATGCGAATCCTCAACCCTCTGATTGAGAGTCAAGTGAATGACCCACTATACCACGACACGTCCTTCCATTCCTTCCAACCTATTCCTTGTTAGGGAAGGGAGCGCACCTATTAGTCAGCACATCGGCGAATTTGTTCGAGTATTTTGAATGCCAGGAGACTGCTACACTATACCCCTCATTTTCCACCCGCTCAATTGATAAGCTTTCAATTTGAGATGCATAATTGATTTGCTACATCGGGGGAAGTAGAGATGCATGCAATTAAGCCCTGAAAGGCAAATACATCAAGGTCATTGTAGGCAAGGACAGGAGTACTTTCAATAAATGATAGGACGAATACAAAACCCTAGCTCATTATGAAACAGCAATGGATATGTAGGACTCACTGTGGTCAAGAGGTAAACAAATCAAGCAGACACCAAGCTAAGTCAGTAATGCACTTATGCTTAATCATTTTTGTTTAAACCAACACACTTTACAGCTATTGAACACCACCATCCGAAGGACATATATAGTCTACGTCTTTATTAGATGTTTAATTTTAAGGCTTGCAGTGTAATATTATCTATAGTGTTATGTAAAAGTTAAAAAGATGAATCGACTAGATATTAAAAGTAAAACACTCATGAAGGAATTTTAAATTCAGTTTTCACAGGGATTTTTCTACACAGAACCAATATTCATATTTTAATCAAGGTACATAATCAAATTAATATCTTCACTAATCTAGACATCCATTAAGTAAATTGGCAATTTTAACAGATTTTAAGAGGGGGAAATATTTATATTATAACTCGTGGCCCTGGAATAGGAAATGAATAACACATTACAATATCCTTTACAAACAGCGCTACAAGTTTCATACAATCATATGAATAATAAATCAGGAAATGTCACTGAAATTGAAAAAGAGGGAAGGAGAATATAAGTAGATAAACGAAAGTGATTCAAATACGACGGTATAATAAAGAATGTGCTTGGTAGTGGAAAACAAAACTATTAAAAGGGAAGATTAAAAAGGAAATAGAACACCGTAACTAAAAAAATAAGCATAGCAAACCATTTATTTTAGTAAACTTCTTGCACGTGTTTTCTCATGCTACAGTTTGTTTTATTATTGTGAGACACGGTAACAGAATAAAAAGCCACGCTTTGCCAAAGGTGGCGGGGAGGTGATAAGGGGCATGGCATGAGGTTCAGTGGTAGAGCAGTAGTCTCCTTGGCGGGAGGTTCCGGGTTCGAAATCAAGTCGATGGTCTATATTTCTATTTGATATTAAGGCAATAATCCTTATTCACCAAGTCTCGCTGTAAGTACTAAGGGCCCGGTCCCACTGCACTTACAGATGCAAAGAGGATGTAAAACATAAACAAATCTTGCCATCCGTTGGAAAACGCTATGCATCCGTTGTGTACTCATTGCATACGTGTTTCATACTTTCTATCCATCGAGCATCCGTCTACTATGATTTCATCCGCGCAAAAAGTTTTGAGCTGCACAAAACTTTTAGAACGGATGAAATTTCCGCCGTGTACGATGTAAATCCGCGACAAATACGAGCAACAAACGTTCTATGTCCGTTATCATCCGTTAAACGTCAGCTGTATCCTCTCTGCATTCTCTGGGCATCCTCGCAACTCACATCCGCTGCAGCTGAAAACGGAAAGAGGGAGGAGAGATAAGGTACATGGAACGTCTATACATCGTTAGTAGCACGGAAATAAAAATGATGTAAGCATATGCATCTCGTATATAAAGTATTCAAAACGGACAAAGAGTTTGTATCTGGGATTTATCTCGTATATTTAGGATGTCTGGAGTATGTATAGAGTATGTAGAAGGAGACCTAGCGGACAACCGATATTTTGTATGAAAAGGGGGAGAAAATCATCTGGTATGAAAAGGGGGAGAAAATCATCTGGTTCTCAGTATGAGTCGAGCAGCCGTGGTGTACAGACCTCATCACCCTTGGTCTTGGTCTTCAACATCATCAATTGTTCTCCACCATGGATGATCAAAGAATCCATATGATAGCTGCACTCATTCAAGAGCAGAACCACAACCTGTTCAGACTGTTCAAAAACGTGCATTGAGGATTATCTTTGGAAAGGATTACCATAGTTACGCAAACGCTCTTACTAAATCGAAATTACAAACATTGGAAAGTCGTCGAAATGACTTATGTGTTACCTTTAAAAAAAAAAACGTTATCATGCACAGACCAGTTCAAGCAATTTATACCCCAAAGAGCACACAATAGAACTTTGCAAAGAACTAACAAAATCCCTGAACCCAGTTGCAAAACTAAACGTATGCAGTATAGCCCAATCCCAGATTTGATCCGTTTGTACAACAAAAGTTTTTTATGATTGTATTTAATATACTTTGAAACAAATTGAATTGTCAAATTACAATTTCATATTCCTTAGTATATAATTAATTCATAAATTTGAGGTCTGATTTTTTACCAAGGTAGTCAATGTATTTTTATGACATGAAGAATGCGATGCATATCTATATTTATATTTATATTTTAATATCTCTATCTTTGTATTTTATCAGCATGTACATAATTGTTTTCCCTCTCTGTCCATCTGTCCCCTTTCTCCCCTCTCTCTCTCTCTCTCTCTCTTTCTCTTTTTCTCTCTCTCTCTTTCTCTCTCTTTCTTTCTCTCTCTCCTACTTTCCCATCTCTCCTTTTTTTAACTCAAATTTTTAAATTGAAATATTGTATGAGATTAATGGTATATAGTATATACACGCTCTTTATAAGTATGTAGATTGTAGTGTGACATCTTGAAATGTATACTTGCTTTTTTCCAGCAATTTACTCATGTGCAATTCAGTTACTTTGCACTGTGATATCTCTTAAAATGTATAATTGTCTTCACCATCAATGTTTTATTCATGCACAATTCAGTTACTTGTAACTGCGATACATGGAAATAAATCAATAAATACCATTTATCTATCTATCTATCTATCTGTTCAAAGTTTTTACCAACACTTTATTAAGTCAACAAAATATTTTTATAAGTAAACAATGCTGCTCACAAGTGTTCACAACAAGTGTTCACAATCACAACTCAGTCTCTCAAACTATTCTGAGTCACTCTGAGTCATGTCCATGTTCTCAGCTATGAGGCGTAAGGCAGTGAGTGTGGCTGTGGCTTGAGTGCTGGTCTGACGCGGCATTGGGGTGCTTGGCCTCGAAAGGCCCAATAGTGCTGAGAGATTGTCCGTTGACGGCCTTGGCTCTGGGGTGGAGGAAGGGTTGGGATGCGTGTGCTGGGGCTGTCTGGTCTGCAGCTGGGTGAGGGGCTGTTGAAAGCCTTGGAAGGGCTTTGACGTCGCCTGGGGTGGAGGAGCAGACCTGGACTGGGTAGGACGAGCTTCAGCTGGGCCTTGAGGGTTGTGGAAAAGTGTTGTGATCTTCTGCTTCATCACCTGGTACTCGGCCTCGGGCAGGTCCCTCATGGTCTGGCTTACGTAGGTGATGAAGGGCTTCCGGGCCGAGGATGCTCTGTCCAAGTCGACCAGCTGAGAGAGAAGTTCCGTGCTGGTCTTCATTGTGTCCCTGATCTCCAACAGCACACTGTCGTCCTGGCTCTCCAGTCTGCCTTTCTGCCTGCGTCCTCTGGATCTGGTGGTGGAGGTGGGGGTGGGTTGCCCTCTGGTGGCTGCCGCTTGTTCCTCCATTTGTGACAGCAGGGCGTCATCCTCCACGGGATCCTCGAAGTTCGGCACCATGGGGAGTGCAGCTGTCGAGGGCTCCTGGCTTGAAGATGCTTGGCTGTCTGTGGGCTGTCTGAGGGAGAGGGGTCTCAGAGGAGCTGCTCCTCGGTGGCGGATTTCACCCTCCAGGAAACTGCACTTGGCCATTACGTACTTCTCCCGGTCAGTGAGCTTGACGGCGGCCTGCCCGGATTTCTTGAGGTGTAGCTTCCCATACCAGGAGTGCATGTGCTTCCACCATCCAAGGAGTACTTCTGCAGTGTACCCCAGGCTCTCTGCCTTGTCTCTCCAAGCTGCCTGCTTCTTCTTGGTGTCCCGATACAGTTTGTGGCCCTTTCTCCAGAGGTACTCGTTCTCCCTCAGCCATACCAGCACATCCTCCTCATGCTTCTCGGAAACGGTGTACTGTTTCCTCTCTCCCTTCTTCTTCCCTTGCCTCTTCCTCCCTCTGGCTGGAGCTTGTTCAGGGCCTTCATGGGCTTGAACATCAGGGCCTTGAATATCAGGGCCTTCAGGGGCTTGAACATCAGGGCCTTCAGCAGCAGGGCTTCGAGGGGCTTGAGGGCCTTGGGGCTGGTCCACCACAGCAGCAGCAGCTTCACCATCAGAGTCAGTGTCAGGGGGTGGGGTGTTGGTTCTGGCCTTCTTCACATTACAAGGGCTTGAACGAGTAGGCACGGACTTCCTTTTCTTGCCTTTTTCTTGACGCACCATGGTGTTAATACAAGAGGTAGTAGAGATGTATCAATGTAGCCTTCTTCAATAACGAGATGTAGTAGAGATGTATCGATGTAGCCGCCAGCACGTCTTTCCGCTTTATGCTGACTGCGTGCGTGCTGCATCCCTTTATATCCACGGAACGGACGCAATTCATACCCCCCGCATGCGCAGTGAACGGTTTGCATCCGATAAACATCCGCTCGGAATCCCCTTTGATCCGTTAGGCGACGTGATGCATCCGCTGCCATCCACTTCCATCCGCTTTCACTCGCTAGGCTTCCGATGAACATCCGTTTAACATCCCCGCTTCATACTACCCACGTCCGTTATTTTCCGTCCTGTTTTCGCAAATTTTCGCAAATTTTGTCCATTTCTGGAGCGAATGAAAACGGATGGAGCCAACCCCGAAATTTTGCTCCTCCACTTTGTCCTTTATGCATACGTTTTGTGTCCATCGGCCAGGGGACAAGTAAGGTCAATCAATGTAAACCACCAAACCATACATCAGAATTGTATGATACGAACTTTATTTTTCACTTTCACTCTTGAGAAAAGAAGATTTTATTGATCATGGGTAACTCAGCTGTGCAGTAGATACGTATTTGAAAGCAGGGAACTCTTTGCAAAGGCCTACTTTTGGTTTCAGAATTAACAAGGGCTTACTAATTAGATCAGTGTTATTTTAAATGAATTACTTCAATAATTTTAACAGCATATTGAATTCATTATTTTTCCAGATCGAAACCATTCAATAAAACATTGTTGGGCGAATATGACATCGCAGAATCCTCTGTTTATTTACTTTGTCGACCGAAACATTTTGTAATAAATGTATCATCATGGCATTCATATTAGCCTACGATGTAATGCAATTCTCATGCATTTGACCTGAAGAAACATACCTACGGTATTAGCATCATATATCAGGGACTAATCTCCTTATCAATATCAGTTTAAATATAACTTTATTGAAGCTGAAAGTTTCCATGACTAAAAACAAAGAAACACAATGGCATATTTCACAGATTTTCCTTTATGTTCTGTAACCAAGATCAAGTTGACACTTCCGATACAAGTCAAAGTTCAATGTAGTACATAGTTTATCATTCACACACCCTCTCCTAACCATTGTGTTTCAGAATGTTCACCTCAGTCGTGTGCAATGTAGGACGGTAGTGATCGAGTTCATGGATAAGGTCAGCCCTTCCCAAAACACTTATGAAAAGTTCAGCCCTTCCCAAAATACTTTGCAAAAGTTTGTCCTTTGTAAAGAACCCAGGAACAACCGATGATAATGTTGATCCATCGTTTCCCGTTGGAGTGCTAATGTCTATATTCCCTTTCTTTCTGTGTATCTATCAATCTCACTGTTCTTTCGTTGAGTGAGAAGTACCTAGAATGAATTTTCCATTGTTTGTAGTCAAATATTCTCTCCCTTATGACATGCATCGATTTTGATGGGTATAATATGTTCGGTTCTTTTCTTGTTCTCATGCAGCCTTACAGAAATTGGACGCTTTCACGTATTTGTCTTTGTTCTTTTTCTGTCCATGGACTGCCCCATATATAAAAAAATTATAGCCTTCTCAACAGAATTCCACCTTCTATTGTCTCTTTTCTCTTTCTTTTCGGTTCACTTCTTTCCATTTTTATCCGTAGCAAGGGGAGGTTAATTTATAATTTATAATTATATTTATTTTCAGTATTTTGAGTGATTAGTGACGAGAATAGATTTCCCATTGTTTGCTTTCTTGTAGCAAGAACAGCACATACGTGCGTGAGATACTCACTACATTCATATGATATAAGTGCAGGCATTGAAAACGTTTTGTCGATGATGTCATTTAGTGGGGAATAGTTAACGTCTGGCTAAATATAGGCGATGCTGTCTCGCTATATGTCAAAGGTCAGCAGCATAACAGCCGAAAATACACATATAAAAAGATAAGAATATAAAGCAAGAGAAAACAAATCGGCATTGTGTTTCAGTTAAATAGCAAGGCTGAATACAAAAACACATTGTTTTTGTTTTTTGGCTGTCTGTCTCGCTATATGTCAAAAGTCACCAGAAGAACAGCCCAAAATGCACATATAAAGAGATAAGAATAATAAAGCAAGAGAAAGGAAATCGTAATAGGCACACAAAATATCCATTGTTTTTGTTTTTGTAGTAAAAGGACAAAGCATATTTACGAGAGTTATGAACCCATTCACAAGATAATACAAAACAGATAGTTATTTTAGTTCGTGGAAAAGTTCAGCCCCTCCCAAAACACTAAGCAAAAGTTTGTCCTCTGCAAAGAACCTAGGAACCACCGGTGATGATCTTGGTTCATCGTTTCCTGCTGGAGGGCTAATGTCCCTATTCCCTTTCCTTTTTTTTCCATCTATCAATAACACTGTTTTTCGTTGAATGAAAGGTAGCGAGATTGAATTTTCCACTGTTTATTGTCAAATATTCTGTCGCTTTTCAAATGCATCGATGTTGATGATTATTAAATGTTTGGTTATTTTCTTGTTATCATGCAGCCTTACAAAACAAGGACACTTTCACGCATTTTTCTTTTCTGTCTATAGGCTGCCCTATAATAATTGTATAGCCTTCTCAAAATATCTCACCTTCTCTTTTTGTTTAATTAGTTAGTTATCTCTTTTCTTATTGAGTGTCCGCAAAAAACAACAACAAAACAACCGAAGAATGCCAAATTTAATTGAGGCCATTTCAAGCTTTTTTTTTTACAATTTTGCGAGCGTGCCAATGAACATGCACATGCGCGTGCGTTCACATTTACCCTATGGCGGTTTATGAAAATAACTATTAACAATCTCAATATGAGTCCAGAATAATATTCCCAATAATAAATATCTGGTTTCCGAAAAAGGGGGCTCAAAAAGCGACTTGTACCTTTTTCTTCTAAAATGTGCCTATGATCCCATTGTTTAAAACAAGGTAAATATTTGAAACGCAAACTCTTGGCTACAACATTGTTGAAATTTGGAAGAACATCGAGTTGAAACAAGCGACACACTGTCAAAAGAACATTGAAAATAAGACGTAACTATTAAAAAAATATAACAACTTACATTTAATAAATTGCAATATCATGGCATCATAACCGCTCCTAAGCACAATTAATGCATGAAATCACATTTAAACTTCAAACCCTTTCACGATATGCAATAAAAATGTCAATATATAGAAAGGGAAACCACATGAAATGGTACTCTGCCTTAGGCTTGATTATACAATTTCTACCGAAAAAAACTACTCTGTTACAGAAAAGACATTGAGTAACTCACAAATTCAAACCTCAATCCAAAGGTAAAACACATTGGGGCGCATTCATCATTAGCAAATCTAAAACGGTACATAGTAACGAAATATATTGTTTTCAAACAATAAAATTGACTTAATAGATAAACTAGCTTTAGTTAATTTCAGTAAATCACCCATATTAGAAGTTTTCCCAAAAATATATGCCAGCAAAGCCAATGATGATCTAGATATTGGCATGATTAGGCGATAATTTGGAAATGTAAAATAACAATCGAGGGAAGGTCGACGGGAAATGAATGTAGTGAATTTACCTCACTTTGAAAGTCATGACGTCTGTGAAAACAATAAACTATATATAAAATAAAATGATGCCTATCTAATAGTTTGTTCCATATAAGTGTATACGACATATTTTGATTCCCACGTCTAATTTTTTTAGTCTGGGATATTTTTAGTTATATTTTTACGCCTAGCTCTGAAGTGCACTTCATGATATAGACAAATGGACCGTGTAATGTGTTACAGGGAAAGGATCAAAATATGGATATCATGTGTGATATAAGTGATGTACGTCATACATTGATTGATGCTCATGCACTTAGTTACAATGTCATGTGACATTTGCTATCGCGATACTTGCTCACCTCGATCACCTCAGATCGTGATAAGAAGGAGAATGAGTCACTAGCTTGTTCTGTCCTTATGTCTTTCTTCTTTCATTCCTCGTCCTTTTTTTCCTTCTGTTTCCTACCTCTTCTCATTTTATTTCACTTCCCCCCTCCCAACTCAAATAATATTACTTAGAAGATATCCATTATAGAATACTTGCATTGCTGGGTTATTTTGCTGGATTTGCCCAATAACTTGTCGCTCTAAACTCTGAATCTAGATGATCATTCCATGAAATACAGAAGAGTGAAATTTCAGTTTGTATTCGTCAGGAAAATGTCGGGAAAACATTTTGCGCGTGCCAAAATTCCCCAATGTTATCCCTCCCCAGCTGGACCCCACTCGGGAGTATTTGTCTGGATGTAAGGCGGATGTGCTATACCACATGATGAATGGTACCATGGCGTGAATGATTCAAAAGCTTGGTATCATTTCACGGATGAGTAAACAGGACGCATCACTGTGATATGCGGGTAGTAGTGGTAATGACGAATAAATGATGGACCGCAACGAGTCTCTTGGGATGGGGATGCCGTTCGATGTGAGGGTGTTTAGGGTGTGAAAGTTCATCAGTGAGTGTGGTAGGTTAGATGCCAGTGCGGTGATGGTGGTAGAAGAGGAAGAGCACACATAAGGGGCGTATCCATGCAGCACAATGTAGACAGTGCGTATGGAAATTCTATCAGAACGGGAGGGGCAATCCCGACCGGATGTATTTTGTATCTGAAAAACACAGAACAAAACAAACAAATAAACAACCATACAAACAAACAACTTTTTAAAACACTACAAATATATTAAAACAATTCAATTTCAAGTATAATTCAAAGATTATAATCGAAAACAATTAATGAAATAATATTAAACAAATTATCACCCATCTCTTAAAGGGATAGTCGAGTTCTGTTTTCAGACCGCAAATGCCTTCAAAGTGCATGGTTATTGCTCTTATTCTGATCTATGACATTTCTAGTGTCCTTTTAGAACCTAAAATTGCTATTAAGGTAATTTTAGGCCCCCAAATGTGTGAAATTTAGGCAATATGATCATACCAATTCAGCTCCACTTAAAAAAAATATGGTGACCGTTTATTAATTATTCAATTAAAAATAACAATACATTGGCCGGCTGGTTGTGCGTAATATAACCAACACGAAAATGCCAACAAAAAAAAAAGCCAACATCGGCATTGGCTGAAATATGACGTAGGGCGCTATTTTGTTTTTTCAACGTTTTTTTTTCAAATTATCTAATATTTGTGGTGGTACACAAATATAAGAAATCGTTGTATTTATGGATATTTCAGCCGTATCTGAACTGATTTTGATCAAACAAAGATGATTTTGTCATTTAAATTGTATGTTCTTTCAAATTTGACACTCAGTTTTTCATTATCTCAGAAAAAAATTATTTTGTGTAGCGCCCTCTGCAACATAAGGAATATGCGTAGGATGAACAATTAGCAAGTCTTTTCGAAAAGAAGAAGTCTTACAATTCATTAAGGTCAGAGTTTTCGTCATTCATTAAAAAGTGAAGCCCTTTTCTTGATAGGCCATTATCTTACCAGCCAGCACAGTTATCGCAAATACAACGAATCAGGGTAAAGTGTTAAAGGACTCTTTGAATATCCCTTTTTCAATAGTACTTGAAAATAGCACGTGCTAATTTTACAAACGGCGAATTTTTTAGATGACGGTAACCCAGGGTAAATTCGACTTTCGATAGGAAAACAAACAGATTGCATCCAAACTCCTATATTTGGTGAACATGTAGCACCGAACATGTCAAGGGCCATCAGGAAAAGGGAGGGGTGGGGTTGTAGTGGATTGCAGAACAGTGCTCATGTCGAAAAAAATATTCAGCCAAGCCACTTTTAGTAATATTTCTCTGAAACATTTCTCTGAAAATGTGTGAGCATATTTGTTTTCACCCATTGCTGGTTAATTGAAAATCCGAAGGCACTTGGTAATTCTTTAAAATTTTGGTCGACATTCTATGCCTAACTCAGAACCTACAGACATCCACCGTTTGCCTCTCCAAATAGTGATTTTCGTCTCAAATGTTTTCATTTCTATTTCTAGCCGTCTTCAGTTGTTAACCTCTCCTCTACAAGAGGTTTATTAAACCCTGGGTGTTTCAGAAGGACTAAAATCGACTTATATAGGACTCAACCTATGGCAGGCTGTTTATGCCACTGGTTGCTCTCACCATAAAAATATCTCAACGGACGTGCAAATCCTGGTCGCAGATCTACATAATAGACATTTTTAGATATTTTATTGTTAAAGAAGAAAAATGTACTTACAATTAGATTTTACTTAAGATTTTGGATTATACTATGGTATGCACCTCATGCCTCTAAAATATCTTGAACCAGATGTGAATAGAATTCTCCCTCCGTCACAGTTATTTCATCTTCTGCATGACACAGTTTTGTCCTCTATAAGAGGCACCAATGATCAGATGTAATGACAGACGAAATCAGAGATCAATTACACTCTGGTTAAGCCTGTGAGATAGGCAATTAGCACGAAATCGAAAATGCAGATTTAAATAGATAGTCATTTGAGTTTGCGAGTTCGGGTTCGTATACCGATGATGGGTGTAGCGAGAGCGGAAAGAGGGCAGACAGAATAGGAATGGCAGAGAGAGAGAGAGAGAGAGAGAGAGAGGAGAGACAGACAACCAGTACTGTGGTCCATCGCTAATTTCGTCGTCTTCCAGTCCGTCTAAAATCCATGTGGTGTTTTCCGGTCAATGTTTTTTCTTCTTTATCCTTCTGCAATTAAATCTTAACCCATCAGATACAAAGGAAACAAACGTACATGACGAAGGCTATATCGCTGACGCTGAAGATGAAACCAAATATGAGAAAGATGAAATCATAGGGACATGCAAGAGTCTAGATGGAATGACAGTGGCAATCCATGGACATTAGTCTCGTGTTACATGAATTTGTGGTGAATTTAATTTCATAAATATGCGCGCACACATACACACACCCACTCATGCGCAACCCACGCTGCTCTTACATGTAAGAGATCCATTTGAATAATAAAAAAAGAGGGTCTTTCAGGAAGAGACAAAGCCGAGGATGAGGACAGAATAACAGAGGAAGGTGAGTTGGAAAGAATTACTACAAGAAAAGCAATGCATGAATATAAAACAGTTAAATTAATTAATTGAAATTTTACCACTAAAAGTTAATATGATTATAGCAAAGATTCTTCACAATCCCTTTTAAGATTCACCTGCTCATTTAAACGATTACGTAATAACATGACATCTATCGATAGACTGCATCTGTTCACACACTACACACTCATATCACTGGACGTGAAATCTATTAGCATCTACCCGGGGTTGCTAAAGTTTTCAATTCACCCGGTTTTAGCTTGGGTCTTAGGTAAATCTTTTCCTCTACCAAAATAGATCTCCAGTTGGCACCCTTATCCGTAAAGGTAGCGAATTACAAAGCATTGTGTCCATGTAGAAGACCGGATATAACCTCCACGATATCATGGCTTTGTAGCACAGGTATCAGATGCTTAAGATGTCTTCAAGAAGTCGGAGGTCACTGATAGGGATTGTGTTACTCGGACAGATTTAGAAGTGCTTCCGAAAACGAGAGTCCCTTTCGACTTGAGATGATTTGACATGTGAGAATCTGGGCTAATGCTTTCAGGGGGGTGTTTCACAAAGATCCTAAGTAGAACTTAACACTAAGTTGGACTTAGAAATTATGGACAGCCATTGGAGCCTTAAAATGAAATATATTCAAAGCAGAAATTCAAGTATTTTAGACTTTTTATAAATTCCACATCCAGAACATGAAATCTCCTTGATGATAGAAAATATGAATGATTTGAATCAACATTTTATGCCTTTCAAAATAACTTTTACAAAATATTTTCAAAGATGCTAACGGCTTTCCATAATGTTTAAGTCCAACTTAGAGATAAGTTCAACTTCGGATCTTTGTGAAACACCCCCAGGTCTCCAAATGAACGAGTCTCGTGCATTCGGTGGCCTGACATGTAAATTGCTCGAGGTTGATTCCCTGAAAAATGCACTTAGAACAAGTAGAAGGTTTGATTTAGGAACGAGAAGAGCCTGCCCCAGCGAATAAAGTCGTCCTGAATTGCTAAGGCTGCCAGGCTTTCAATTACTGCGCGACGCAGTTGCATGAATAAAAGGGAACATGTCTTAAAGGGGAATTCTGCCACGCTATCAAGTTGGTGTTAAATGAAGCAGATATATAAGAGAAACAGGTCAGTGAAAATCTGAGCAAAAACCGATCACAAGTAAGAAATGTGCGATCAATCAAACATAAATGAGCAACTCTGTGAAGTATCTTGCAAACCCCTCATTTGCCAAGTACTTCGAAACTTTACAAATTCATATTTTGCCTTAATAATTTGTTTAAATCATACATTCGCTCTAGATATAATCATTGAAATTATGTTTTAGGCAACCCCTGTATGAAACAAGACTATCCCGTCACCCTTTTCCCTAACCCTAACCCTAAGAAAATGAAAGTTTATGATATTTTCTGTACAGAGCCAATTGTAGAAGCGTCACAGTTTTGTCAATACGTGTTTCACAGCTAACAACTTTTCTAATTGGATATTGCTCAAACTTGCTTTATGTCTCTTTCTTTTTCTGCTATTACTAAAACCAAGATTTGTAATGGTGGATTTCACCTTTAAAACATAATGCCATTGAATAATTTACTTGATATAGCACGGCAGCTCATAAAATTTTCTACTTAGACTGTATACCTAAGAGAAATCAATAAATTGCAACGACATTCATAACGACATAACGACATTATTGAATTCATGGAACTCGTACAGGAACCACGTATAAAGAGGAAATAGGAGAAAACAAAATTGTTTAGATTTGTGACCTGAATTTCTCCAAATATGGACATCACATGCACTTCGCATGGACAAAATTTACCGAACTCCTAAAGGGAGCCAGGTCAAATAATATAATTATTGATGACTGAAATTGCTTAATTTTGCATAAAAAGTGTTTGTCAGGTTCTTTAGAACTTTCCGGGTCATTCGCTACACTACATAAGACTCTACAAAGACCACTGGCACGAAAATATTTTCGATTAGTTTTTTTCCATGGTATTATGTACTCTCACTCCCATCCTGCTTTCCATACATAATACACAACACCATCGCATAACGGAACGCTGTATAAAGAAAATTGTTTTTAATAAAGAGGTTAGTAGACATGGTAGCTGGCCAATCAACATTGAGCGCTAACGATAAACCCCGCCCAGTTATACGATATTCGTACCATACGACGTTCATACTAGAGCAGCTAGACCCTGATTCTTTATCGGGTTTTCGTTCGAAACAATGTGTAAACGTGCCGTTTCGTTATTTGATTCGATTCGATTTGATTTATTGGTTTCTGCTTCTTTTTTTTCTTTTTTCATCATACATTTTCCTGAACATAATATGGTTTGATTCAATATTTCAAGTGTATATAACTTGTATACAGATAATATACGAAATTAAACATATATATTGAATGCAAATACAACAATAAAAATAAAAGTAACAATATACGACGTTTATTTACACAATGTCAGACGAGTAGATCGTATAGCGTATACGATTTTGGAATAGTTTTGCGATGGATTTCTGTAGTATGAACGCGGGTATATTGCACGCGTGGAAAGACCAGCATAATTAGTTCATACTTTTCATGTTCATAATGATTTTGGTCGATGTTAGCGGGTATAGAGAAATATGATATTACCTTGATCAGGGATTGATGATCTACATTGACGAGCCTTCACCTCGTTACAATGTCAACTAAGAGGGTAATTTAAGTAGGTCAATGGCTTCTTCGCGATTCAACGACTGGGATAACCCCGGAACTATGGGCTGATCGGTGATACTGCCTTCATTAAGTCGTTTTGTTCTACAAATTAAAGATATAGACCGGTAGTGGTAAAATTGCGGTTCAAGGGTTTTGGGTGCAAGATATCCATTTAATATTGTTTACATATTGCATTCAGAGGTTAAGATGGCAATACTTCAACCTAAAGTCGCAAAAAAGCAGAAATATATGCCCAAATGTTCAATTTTGAAGTGCATTCGCGAAATCTATCCAGGCCGGATCGATATGATAATTTACCAAATATATCAATTATTGGGCGGTTTCCCGGCAACATTTGTATCATCACGTATTGTATAACAACGATATCTTGGATTTAAAAAAAAAAAATTACAAAAAAACCATATGAAACCTGTGTGGTACAAAAAAAATGAACATTATGTGTGCCTTATTTATTATATTTTTTTAGCATTTTTGTATCAATCAGATCTTTTTTTTACGTATGTGAGTCCGTCGTAAACGTAAACATTGGCAGTAAACAATTTAGTTTGAATTGGGGTCTGTCAAATTTGGTTTATAGGAAAAAACAGATTTGACCACATGACTAACTCACATTAATCACGTAAATAGTTGAATATCCTCTTTTATCAGTGAGAATACATGGTTGGAAATCAGCCCCAAAGGTGAAGGGAAGCAATATTTTTATGGGTGGTGACAAAACATGGAAATCTTTCAAAAAACATATCTTAAAGGTGTCTATGACTGGTACCCCAATTTTAACTGTATTGTATCTTAATTCCTCCCTAACTTTAAAACGCTCATTTTCCCCTCCTAAGACCCTTAGCAATTTTTTCCTCACCCTTATGAAGCTCATTTGAATAAAACAGTTCAACTTATCCATAGCCACGTAAAATGATGAATAATGGACCTACCATTTATTACTCCAAATCTCCATTGGTTAGCTAAATAATGGTAGTCCGGGCAAAGGGGGTAAACTGTCTATAAACAAGCAAAGATGTACCGAAATGGGCCTGATCAAGTCACAATCGAAAGGCCCTACTCGAAAAAAGTCAAAATTGTAAGTTTGGAATAAAAACACCTCAAGTCTGCTTTGGTCTTGTTGATTAGTCACTGGGCTGTGGATCATAAAGTACGAATCTATAACGTAAGTTCGAACGTCTTTGGCAGACATTAATCTACATCATTATAAGATGATGGCGTGGATCCTAAGCAAATGATTGGTTGAGAGCGTACACGTGACCAGGCATTTATTTTGCCTTACACGTAATTTTGAAAATGACCGGTCATTATAAAATGATAATGACCAGTCATTAGTAAAGACATGTTATAAAACATCATTAATAAAAACAAATAAAACATAATCTTATAAAACAAATAAGACACATTGTTCAGGCATTAGTAAAATTAACCACACTCGGTACTTTCAAAACAACCCAAACACCCCGGCTATCGCCTCTGGCGTGTTAGACTGTTCCTAAGGTTCCTTGTGGGTAATTCTTAGTAATGCTCTCACTGCCGTGTATTATTTGTATATTATTTTGCACGCTTAACCCAGGTATATCGATAGTCAAATATTCCCAGAGCCTTATTAGGGCAGTGAGGCTAGACCGGCTTTTGGTGGAGTAATAGAATTAATGCACCTATAAATAGGAAGATATAATCCACGTCCCTTGGTAACTAGATAATTAGGCAATAATTGGATTATCTTATTCTATGTCAAGATAACAGCATTACTCGTAAATGTGTTTAAAATGTCAAAATGTCCCTTGTTCAATTGAAGCTGCTTAGTATGTCGCCCCCTCCTGAAAGCGCTAACGTAGAAACAATCCCTCTTATTGGTTGCCAGAGGAGTGAGCTGTAACCTATATTTTGATTGGACAACTTGCTCAAAGACCGAGTTTGGTAGCTTGAAAACCCGAAGCCAGTCCATCTGTTTAAATCGTAAACAGGGTGGAACAACATCCTCTGATAATGATTAGCACACTCATGATGTTAATTAGGTATGTCATGTGCAATGGACATGATGGAAATAAATAACTCATTATCATATATCAAATTCATTGGCTAGTGGTATCTGTTTAAATATCCTCGATTCGCTGTCTTCCCCCTCTAAATATGCGAAAGTCATTTATACTTTTGATTTCCTCTTATCTGTCATATCTGTATCGCACAATGACGAATCTTAAATTACATTGTACGTGATAATTGTCACATTCGACTCGAACTAAACTTTGTAAAGTACACATAGTACAGGTAGCGTTATGAGAAAATGTTTAGCTGAAAGGAAGTTCAAGCCATTTGGCTTTCACATTCTCTCTCTCTCTCTCTGACTTAATTTCCTCCTTCTTTCTCAGTACTATCTCCCCTCTTTAACTCTCTTTTCTCCCTCCTTTGTTTCTCCGTCTCTAGTATTGGTCTCTGTTTCAATTGTGTATGCGTTACTCCCCTATCAATCCCTCTCTGTCCCTTTCCTTCTCTTTCATAGTCTCTACCTCTGTATTTCTTCATATCGTTTTTAATATATTCTCTCTTCAACTCTCTACAGTCCTCCATTCTTATTTCCTCCCCCCCCCCCCTTCGATATCCCTCTGGCTTTCTCGATGTACATTACACATATCTCCTCTATATTCCATCTAGATGCAGAGGTGTTGTGGTCTAGTGGATAAGTCACCGGACTGTGCACCATACGATACGAGGTTCGAATCCCGCTGCGGCACTAACATCCTTTGACAAGACATTACTCTACATTTGTCACACTCGACCCCAGTGTAGTAAGTGGATATCTGGTAGGATTCATTCCTTGAATGCATTGGGCGCTACGGTCGCCGGAGCTAAAGCCGGGCTCACAATATCCAAAGTCTTTTCTAATGTGATATGCGCTTTACATGAACGACATTTTGTTATTATTACATTATTCCATGTGTTCATGTCATTTGAGGGTGATAGATCTTTGGGTCATGTTTAATTACTTTTCCATAAACAGGGCGGATATCCATGGATTAATGTTTTTATTTCTTCATATACCGGCTGCAGAATTCGGTTAAGATCCTTTAGAGTAGGAAACCATACATCCTGATGCGAGTGAGAGTATTTACCTTGTTTCCTCTTACAGGATACTACGTGAAAGTACACAGGACGTATAGGTGAAAGTACTAAACAGGATGTATATTAAAAAGTGTCTATTCCATTGAACATTTTCAGCTACTCAATATATAACTGCATTATCCTTTTTATCTTTTGCTCAGACTCCAAATATGGTTTACTGTAAAGATTATCATTAGTGACGTAGCATAGGTCTAACCATTTAAGGGGGCGCCATGGTCATGGGGGCGGGGGGGGGGGGGGGTATATCAATATAGTATTCGTTTAGAGGAAGTAGAATAACACGAATACAAAAAAAATGGAAATTACAATCAACATGGACTTCATATCCTACTCGATCACATCCCGTAGGCCTATTTCACAAAAATAAAACATTGATTTATAATCAACATCTATTTTTTTTGGTCAGGTTACATTGTAATCATCTTGAAGTGGTTTGTGCTCTGGTTAAACTTATGCAAAATTAAGACAAAAGACCAAGCATATACTTATAGCCTATCATCAGAACTGCCATTGGTAATCACTGGCATGAAAATCATAATTAACAGGTTTTCCGTTTTTTCTGTGAATTATAGTTCACCATTCTATTGGTTCTGCAAGTTCATTCGTATGATATGATATGTCATTTCTCAGCGTTTGTAATGTTTTCATCGTTCATTCAATATTCCCCTTTTGATGCTTTATTAATGAATTATCAGGAAATGGACATAAATGCCCTTTTATTTCGTGATACGTAGATATATGATAGTTAACTACTAATTTGACCGCATGAGACAATGACTACATTTGTAAATATATATAAATTTAGGCATAAATAAAACGGGCAGTAACATTAAGGTTGAATGGGAATCTACATTCATCCACCATCATTGTTTATCAGTCTAGCTTTAAAAACATCGCGTTATTTAAACCTTGCGAAATATTCCTCACAGTGAATAACATACAAGTACAAGTGTTCTTCCTGTTTTTCATTTTGTTCGTATTTAACTCAATTTCTTATTTTTCCCTTTTCGCAATTTAGTTTTATTAGCTGGATCCTTGTTAAATCGTATTCCTTTGCCCTTGTATTCAACACCTCGTAAACTCTTGGCATTCATCAAACGTTACAAACACGTAACATGAGGAACCATATTTAGACTCTACAAGTTACCTAAATAATCCCTTGCAAACTTTGCGATCTATTTAATGTCATTTCAAAAGCAATTAAAACAAAAGAAGAAATAATACTGTCCAGCGTCACAAGGGTCATTTAAAAATGCTAAATCATAATACACTGTACAAACAATCAATCTACCTTCCTGTTTTTTCTGTATATTTGTCTGTCTATTTTATCTATCTACCTATCTATCCACCAGTATCCGTCTATTTGCCATTCTCTCCTCATTCCCCTTATCCTTTAATATAAGTACTTCTACTGTTAATATTACTACTACTACTACTACTACTACTACTACTACTACTACTACTACTACTACTACTACTTCTACTACTACTACTACTACCACTACTACTACTACTACTACTACTACTACTACTACTACTACTACTACTACCACTACCACTACCACTACTACTACTACTACTACTACTACTACTACTACTACTACTACTACTACTACCACCACCACCACCACCACTACCACCACAACCACAACCTCTACTACTATTTCTACTTCGCCTTCATCGTTGCATTGTTATCCATTCACGTTAACCTGAATTTAAACATTTGTAAGTTTATCTCAGCAAACTTACTTCAGGTTTTTTTTAAATTCTAATAAGCCTGCATTTTGCATACAATAAAAGAGGCTCGACACATTGGCTACTGAAAGATTTGAGTTTGAAGAGTTTGATTGTTTCCAGAACGATTTTACATCAATTGAAACCAAACAAACAAAACAAACATCCCTGAACCTTTGCAGTCCGCATGGTTAAACAGGACAACAAATTTACCCCTCGGCAAAGCATGAACTGTATCGACCGTAATAAAAAAAAAGAGAAATGTAAATTGAACTTTTCTAGTAGTCATACGTCCAATGTGGCTTCTTCTCCATTTGAATGTAGTAAGTTATAAAACTACATGGACAGAATCTAAACGTAACTGGTATTATTCCGCCGTCATTGCATTTTGGTAGCTTTGATAAGGATACCCTAATCGTTTCCGGAGTTCAAAGTTTAGATAACCAATATCGATGTCTCTCGCCAGCGAATTGTTCTGGTCCATTGAGGAAGTGATGGCACCGACACATTGCTATCATAAAGAGAAATCAGGAATAGCCGCTTTCCTGTGCTGAGTCTAGGGCAGCAACGCCCTCACTGACCTTCTTTCGGTGGTCAAGATAATTATGGTGATCTTAAAAGAGCGAATTCTTCTTGAGTTGGACTTTAGAAACTCTCAAGTTGGAAACCTCTGCCTCAATGAGAGATATAATGAATGTCAAATGACTGATATCATTCATTAAATTGAGAATGAACGTGATAACAAAGGTCACACTAAGGTCATAAATGATTTATGTTTGTTTGTTTTTATTTCCGTCATATGAAAAGAATATACATGGACAATGAAAAGAAAGAAACAAAAACATAACAAGATTTATAAACTTATACATAATATACAGTTTACATAAGCAAGAGAAATCACATGGCATTAAATTGAAAACAAAAGAAAACAACAACATTAAGAACGAAAGAATGTACAACGAAATTGACAAAAAGACATACGGATACGTTTAAAAATCATTTCAGTTTAAAACTCAAAAAATGGGTACAGTTGTCATTTTTCTAAAGACTATTTGGATGTATCAAACATTACCTAAATGCATTTGCATTATATTTTTCCTTTGTGTGACAGGTTTTTATCCCCGTGTAAATTTAAGAAAGATAAACTTAATTTTCAATCTCTTCTCTATTTTATTAAATTGAAATATAAATCAGAGTTTGTAATTGCTACCAAACAAAAGTATGTATTTGCAATTTAGTCCATAAACCTGAATTGTGCATACTAATTACCATTGTAAAAACATTTAAAAAAAATTGTATACCCAATGTTTGGTACGATACAACCAGGAAATCTCTTTTCCAACATTGAACTTGTTAGCACAACATATGTCGTGTTAAGTATTTTGTTCTTCTGGAAGAGATGATAGTTATAAGCCATGTGATGTTAATTCCGAATCGAATTCACCTACTGTAATATAGATTAGTGGATTTTCCAGAACGGGGGAAAAGTAGAAAGACGGAACATCGTCTACTTTATCTTAATGCCACAAGATAGAAGATATACTTAGCAGACATCGGGAAAGTCTTTACCATCAGATGGCTGTAAAAACTGAATAATTACAGATTATAGATATCTATTAGCGTACAATCTATTGTGAACATGCAAAACATAACGGTAACAGCGAATTCAGCGTTATCCCCAAATTCTTGTAGTACATATACCCAGCATCAGTTTAAAAAGAAGAGGTGGAATCCGATAAAGCTGAAAAAATAGTTTGTTAGCCTTAAATTTCTTTTTATTTCCAAAAGGAAGAATATAGCAAAATCATTTTAACGTAAAGAGAGTTGCTCGTGAAATACGCTCATAGTTGAACTATAACAAAATATACATTTTAACCTTTGACCCAATCTGATGCCCTTGCCGTCCTACGTTTAATTTTCTTGTTTAGCAATTTTTAATATAAGTCAATGTTACGATTATATTGATGATTCTAAAACCTCTTTAATAATGGCCTCCACATTAACTTGTATCAAAATAATTTTCAACAATAATAAAATTTCCTCGCTGACAGTTTCTTTCACAATGCAATTAAAACAGAAAGAAAGAAAAAACAACACATCTTCTCTGCATGTTGAGAGCACATTGGATCCAACATCAAACGATCCATTGTCGCCTCTTGGTCATCCTGGTCACGTGACCTAAAGTGAAAGCGTTCGATTTTCCAGACCTCCCCATCATCCAATTCGGTCTAGCAGAGATGCAGGGCCGTGACACGTCTTTCACGCCTATTTCTGTCATAACACCTCATCGTATAGTCTGCTTCATGTTAATGTCTTTCCCATTTCCCTTCCCGTTGCCTCGTATTTTCCATATGGTGATGGTGTTCAAGCCTACAAGGTGTCTAGTTGTGGTTCGAAGACCTCATTGAAATGAGTTGTAGTGACTTCAAGGAATCAGATGATTTATTAGGTTTACATGGTCTACAGTCAAAGATACAATGATACAAATTAAACTTATATAATCACAAAAGCATCATTATTGGCATAACAAAGAATTGAAATTAAGTTTTTGTTTTTCAAAGCATTTGAATCATTATTAACGTAATAATTATACTGATAATTTAGTTTCCCCCTTTTTTTTGTGACTTCATATTAATTCCCTTATAATTTCATATTCATTTGTGAAGGGATCATAAATTTGATGAATTTATACAAACTGGTAGGGCATCCTCAAAAGAAAAGAGTGTGTTCACTGTTAAGATTTGTGTTAAAAACAAAGTCGTATCGTTTTGTATTCACCAAACTCAGATTAGATATCTATAATAATAGGCAGTAACGTGATTAAAATATATACACTATAATAATTCAAATCGCTTTTTATCATGATGCAAAGTATGTCATGATGTCTAACAGTACTTTAGCTAAGAAAATTGAAGAAAAGATGTGAGATTGCATAAATAATGAAACGAAATATAGAAAACATTCAGCGACTGTGATACTTCAGAGTGCATTTGATGAAATACAAATTATAATCTTTCTCTCAGAGATTACATTTTGTAATGAAAAAATGCTATTGGTCTTAAAGATTGTTACATAGCATTATCAATGGACTTCGTGGCGGGTCAAAACAAAATGAAATGCTGGATAAAATTTACAATAATGTTTGAGATGCATAAATCGAACGGCATAACAGAATAGTCTTTTAAATGGAAGGTGGAAAATAACAGAAATAGTAAACAAAGAGATACTGAGAATCAAGGGTCTGTTTTCAACGACTACGATTTCATATTTGTTTTCTATTTGAACTTGAAGTGGTTTAGTGCATGGGTCATCTGGTATGGTAATCTGTGTTAGGAGAAACAAAATATACTTTCCCTCCCACACTCTCTCTCTTCCACTTCATATATTCCACGTTGCCATGCATGTGCATCAAGCTATCTCCAATGATCTCTCTCTCGCTCTTTCTCTGTATTTCCTTCCTTTGTCTGTCTTTGGGTATATAAGATCGTCTTTTTTTCCTTCTAGATTGTATGCATTCAGATAATTGCTTTTGTCTATATTTTGAATCGTCCCCTTGCCTTTTTTTAAATTTTTTTGGTTAATCTCCAGCTTTACTATCAGCGCGCGCGCGTGCGTGTGTGTGTGTGTGTGAGAAAAAAAGATACACAATTATTGTATATATTTTTCTCCTTTTTTAATGGTGGTTCTTTGTCTATCGTTTTTTCCCTCGAATTTCCAATGAAGATATATATATATAAATATATATTTATATTTTGACTTCCGTCTTTTTTTTACTTGTTCGGCGGAATGCTTTTCATCTGCTTTCTATTTGAGTTGCAAACTCAAATGTTTCACCTTCATTAATTATTTTTGAAATATAGGATAGGAAATGAGAACCTATAAAGAGTTTGTGACAGAGGAAAAACCTATTTCTTTCTTTGTTTGCTAGCCGCATGGCACCCCCTCACTCTGCTTCCATCTCTCAATATTGTTCAGTTCACTTTTCATTCATGATGTCCTTATTTTTCTCATTCTATAACTATATTGCACACCCACCTCCTCTCTCTCGCTGCCTCGTTATTAATTCTCTTTAAAACCATTCGCACTAATTTTGGTAAATGTGTCTCTATTTGAGTCGCCCTTGTGATTTATGGCTTCTGTCTTTATCTTCTTGTTCTTATACATTGCACTTAAACTGCTTCTATTTCTGTTAGATCCTTCTCAAACGCGTCAGCCTCATTATTTTCATCAATTGTTACTCTTATTTTTCATAAAGCCCTGTCAACTTCATGTCTAGTTCATATCTCACCATGTTTACCCATAACTAATCGTTCGTCTCAGCAGGAAGTTATTGAAAGGTCAATTATATGACCTCTAGGCTAAATTCATAACCGGGTCAAGTTGAGTCGGGCTGTGTGGCATGGGCTGTATTGACGTCGAAACCAAAACCAAACGTCCCACCATGTGGTGAAGAAGCTTAAATGTTCTTTGCATTTTATCACCATGATAATGTGTCTATCAGAGCTAAGACGTTGTCTTAGTATTATATAGCCACTCTTTATTTTGGTTAATTGTAGCTTGTATCTTGACAAATCGCCCAGGGTTTATTTGTCCTCCGCCTGTTCTCTGTGGAGAGAATTCAATTTAGATACTGGTTTGACAATTACATCAAATCAGATAGGCCTGGAATTGCATGCAGTAATACTAGCCGCAGAGAAAATCATATTGTTGTGTCAACGCTAATATATAATGTCCAATTAAAAAAGTAATGTCCTCACTTTGCCTTTTATATATATACTAAATAACTCTGGAAATGATAGATGCAATCCAAGAAAACCATTCTTATGGAAAAATTAGTATACAAAACAACATGCAGAGGGAGAAAGACAGTGGGAGAGAGAGAAAATGAGAGAGAGAGAGAGAGAGAGAGAGAGAGAGAGAAAGAGAGAGAGAGAGAGAGAGAGAGAAAGAGGGAAGGGTGTCTGGATGGTATCTTTTTCATTGGTAGTCTAGTAAGGTATATAGGGTTATATAGGGAGATACCCCTTTCTCCGATCATATATATGGCTTCCATCGAGTTCATAATCCCCCCCCCCCCCCCCCCCACAGTGAAGGCCACTATTTAAAAATGGGACATTCCTGTAGAAAATGGAATGGTAAACGCATGAATTGTCGAAATTTCCAATCGACTCGGGCTAACTTAAAGACATAAGACGAACTTTCAAAACGATATCAAAGAAATCAAAATCGATTAATTTTTAGTCTTACAATTGCAAATCATTACAGCACAAGTTAATGTATCCATTTAATACCATTAAACATTATTCTATTGCTAATTATCTTTATTAAATGAGCGCAACAGAAAGTGTCATGAAATGAAATAAATTATTTCTTGCACTGAACAGGAAATTACTTATACTCAGCGCCTTTCCGCGAAAGTATGTTTTAGTTTCTATACAATTCAGTATAGATACATGAAACTACAGTATTCATGTGATATAAAAGCGTCAATGTCTCTTTTCAAGAAACCATTCAGTAGACACTTTAAAAAAATGGAGCATTGCATAATGTATAAAATCATTCTCATTGTGTCCAAGCTAGGTATCAACATCGAGGAAATGGAAGAGGAAACACACTAGTACAATGCAGTATTGTGATAACACAGAAATAAACAGGATCTGCATCTCTTGAAGTACTACACATGTCAGAGAGTAAAAATTATTTATCTACATTTTGTTTCTATTTTCATGGGTTGATATTTCCCCCCTTTGTTGGTAATTGTGAAGGAATAATAGATACTATATGAATCAAGACAAGACGTGTGATGATCATTTAAAGGGATTGGGTATCTTTGCCTCAGATTTTACACAAAATCCTGGATTTAGCTCATGCTGCAATCATAATTATAAACCTATAGGTCAGTCAGGAATCTCAGGACTTTTACAACCCGACCGCCTGTCTGATTATCAAGATATTTAGGATCGGAAATCGAAATTTCGAAGACCGTATTCCTAATGGTTTTCATAACACTACAGTCCATTGGGTAAAATGAGTATGGTAAAACCGGTCACTCAAAGATTTCTTTTACTTTTTTGAGGCATTTCATGATCATTTTAAAGCGCAATTTTTTGTAGGGGTTCAATATTACACCATATCGCAGACACTGATAACACGTAGGGCCATGCACCTCAGATTTAGCATTGTGAAACGATGCCTACAGTGTACAGACTATAGTGCATGGGTTGTATTTGTATCAATTGGCATGTACGCTGTATTCATATATTGGAAGCGGTTTTAGCATAGTATATACCTTGCAATATTAGCAGCTCGCATCTGTATATACCCTACCCAAAATACCAAGATACCAAGTAACGTATAGGAAATATTTTGATGATGCTTTTAATTTATTTTTACGAAACTTGGAAATTGGATAATAATAATTGCAGGGCCCCCAAGGAAGAACATTATTAATACTGGCTAACCTGGGAAGACTAAAAATATCATTATCATTATTTATTTTAGTAATAGTTGTGATCATTACTGTCTTTCCCATTCTTTTAGAGTATAAAATTGTGATATGCATATTAACATCGTTTCTTTCAAGCGAGAGTGTCAATAGCTCTACAGCGAGCTAATAATAAGATTTAGATAAACTAATAACGAGGTAAAATAGCCGCGGGTGCTGCGCATGAAGGGTACGTAGAGCATTATCAATCGCGATGATGATGTTTGGTTCTCCCGTTCCTGTTGGCGGAAAGGCATCTTTCGTAAAACAGTAGTAGAATAAAAAAAAAATAAAAAAAATGTATCTCCGTTGATTGATATATGATCAAATAAATCCTTTCTCCATCCAGTATATTCAGATATTTATTAAAGTTAATTATTGTAAACCAAATAAACCACAGTAATATCTTGAAAACCCAACAAAAATGAGTTTGCCATCTAACACATAAAACCAACTGCTCTTGAAATAATTTAATTCCCCATATAATGTTGTCACAATGTATCATTTAGATTTTTATCTATTTCGTTTTGTTTAAAAATTACAACTAGCAACTTCATTTTCCATTGTACTAAGGTCAACAAATGCAAATGTACAGGCCTGTCAGCTATACCAAGGAGTTTAGAAATATCCTCCCTACTTGGCTATGCCTACTCTGAACATTTTGATTGATTTGTTGTGAAGATGGGTTCTTGAAAAGCGGATAATCTTAGTCTCCCTAAGGAAGAAAGGTCTCCATTGCAAAGGTTTCCTCCCTGTATCGTTGGCAACAATGCTGACGTAATCTTTCCCCTTTCTATAAATTCATTTCGATATTTTGACAAATTATTCGAGTACTTGCAGTTCATGCGGTCGAATGGGGGTAATTCGGCTTAGCCGCAGGAGTTGAATTGCCAAATCACATCTATATCATCTTCATGAATTCTGAGTTAATCTTTCAAGGACTTAGCAATCGTAGTATGATGGGGATAAGATGACGATTGTGAGTTGATGAAAAACAACACACTGGCGACACGCGCAATATTGGCAGGGCATAGCCTGCGGAAATGGAAGAATACGTGTATGCATCTTTTCAGTTGCACTCGTAGGTCAAAACGTTTGTTGCGAAGTTCGTTCTATCCCCCTCTCCCTCTTTCTTTCTTTCTCTTCTTTTCTCTATACATCCCTATCCCTCTTGCTCTCTCTCTCTCTCTCTCCTCTATTCCTCTCTACTTTTTCCATACGCAATGCAAACGTCCTTCCTTTTTGAAGCACTCCTTTCCTGTGTTTTTGTCTCTCCTAACCGCACAGTACCTCTTTATATCTCTATTTTCTCACATGTAAATACAAATCTTTTTTTTTTGGAAACCAACCGCATTTCTTTACCCTTTCTTCTATAAGTATAAATATTGTTTTATTCATCTGATGTTTTATCTTAATCCGTAGATAGTGTACTACATGATGATAAACCTTCATAAAACCAAATATTGTTGTAACTCGAAAGTAGAAATTCGTAGCAAACAGAAGTTTAGAAGGAATAAGAAGGATGTCAAATGTATTTTGAGTACTTATGTTAGTGCCATTTCTTGACACACTTTTCTAAATATTGCACGACACTACCGGCAAAAACTGTAGCCTTGTGCCCTTGTACCTGAGTAGAAAAATACAATAGAAAGTATTAACATGATATTGAACACACGTGCCTTAGCGAACACGTGTATGGATATTGCAAATTAAGAGAAATATAATCTTTCCAAGGTGAAAATCAATCAAATAATGGGGCAGAAACATAATGTGTTCATGCATGGGTCGTGTCGTATTCTGCTTATGCAACTGACATTATCTCCGTGAACCCGACGCCTCTGCGAATTCAATTTCATTTTCAGGTCGGCCGTTTCATTAAATGCAATGAGGAGATTGCACGCCATGCCTCAGTCACAAACTGGAGCCTTGTAACTGAGTCAGTCACACCAACGAACCTGACACCAGACCGACAAGAGACCGATCACAAAAATTACACTACTCCCAATGGCCAACTGTCAGTCAGTTTGGAGTCGGTCTTGAGTCGATGGGGTCGGTGTGACTGAGGTTTTACCATGCAAACAAGAGAACAGAAAATCCATGTATATACAGTGCTATATTTTCAGTGAGTCTCCAGAAATGACGTGAAAGGATGCAAAAGAACGCAAAGTAAAGAAGGCAAATGAAAAGGAATCAATTAAAAAAACGTTGTTAAAGAGTAAGTCTATATTAATTGTTAAAGTCTGCATGTACGTCTTCATATGCTCTGGTGTTGGAAATAGACCTCTGTCTTGCCATATCGTATCAATTCTCTTGAAGTAGCCCCTTTTCATTTCAGTTTTGCTCTCAAAATCCCCGCTCTGCTCTATTCTCGTATTGTAGTTTTTGGTCCAGAAAAGAATGACGACCTGTCTGAGTCTCTTCAGAACCCTTGCCGGGCGAGTGGGAACTAGGTCAAGCGGGTCCTCTCATTTACGCCGTTAGCATTTATATTAAAGTCTTTATATCATCATAATAGTTAGGAATGGTTATTTGACGTTATCCTGGCTCGGGGGAGAGAGTTGGTGCTAACCAGACCATCGGTATTTATTTGTTATTTATATTGTTAGTATTATTATCATTATTATCATTATTATTGTTAATATTATTGATATCATTATTATTATTATTATTATTGTTATTATCATTATTGTTATTACTATTATTATTACTATTCTTAGTATTATTTTTATTATTATTATTATCATTATTATTATTATTATTATCGTTATTACTATTATTATTACTATTCTTATTATTATTATTATTATTATTATTATTATTATTATTATTATTATTATTATTATTATTATTATCATTATCATTACTATTATAATTATCATCATGGACAATAAAAGCAATTTACGGGAACATTTATTTTCCTGATTTTAATACTGTTTAAGTATTTAATTAAATATTATTATTATTATTACCTGTAAATGCTCCAAAATTTGTTTAAATAACTCTACTTAAAACTGAAATGTTAAATCACCATTTAAAACGGCCGAGGAGTGACCACTCTTTCAAAATGTCTTTCAAAATGTCAGATTGATATTTTTAACCTGCTAGATTCAACCTTTATAATGTCGGATCCAGCATGTTTAAAGTGTTAATCTACCATTTTGAAAAAGTGGTTACTCCTCGGCCCTTTTAAATGGTGATTTAACATTTCAGTTTTTAGAGTGGGCCGTATGATATGAAAGCTACATGAAAATGCTACATCATCGGGTTCTTCCTTCATAGCTTTGTTTAGATAACTCTAGGTTTTGAAATGCTAAAATATCGAAAATGAATGTATAGGACTAATATAAAAGGGTATAACCTTTCCCTTCTAACAATGTCAAAAAGGGTAAGTGCATCCTCAATATAACTTGGTTTTATTAAAACGAGAAAAAACGCAATTCACAGGAACATTCATTTTTCTGATTTTAATACTGTATAAACTATTTAGTGATCTAGATAAAAATGTGAAGATTCAGGGAGATACTTGTATAAAGAACCTGACGAGAGAGCAATCGCATTGTTGCTTAGTACATTGGAAGCAATTTTTGCGGCACAATAACGTCAATGAAAATATTATGACTATTCAATCAGTGCACGTTTCAATGGATATGCGTCACAGCACATGTCATATAAACTATACTAGTCGAGACCCCGTATTATATGAAAGCAACGTCTACATGCTTCCTCTTACAAAGATGTATTTCGATTCACGTTAAATCTAAATTGTTTAAATGTTAAAGTAGAGAAAATGAATGTGAAGAATTACTATAGAAAGGTTATAACCTTTCCCTTCTAACAGTGTCAAAGGGTAAGTCCACTCTCAATATAATTTGGTTTTTATTAAAAACGAGACAAATGAGAGAAGCAGATTGCGTTTGAGGAATATCCGAAAGAGAATAAGAAAGTTGTATTTGTAAACAGCTTAAATCGAGCCATATGCAACTCCTTGAAGTACATTTCCTTTCAAAAGAAATTCAAACAAAATTAAATGTTCATGTTTTATTTTGAAGGAGTACAATTGTTTCATGAAGGGGTCATAATACCGTGTCAAATGAAAAAAATCTTATGAAAAGAAAAATTATATACAAAAATGATAAAGCTATAAAAAAAAAAAAACGATATTCATCGTTTTTATACATTGATTATTTGATACACATATGCAATCAACGAAGGTGATGTTTACATATTTTCTTTAAAAGGTCCTTATCTTCCTTTACCTCCCATTTCTTTGTCTTTTGCCTCTTTTCTTTCTACGCCAAAGCTAGTGTTCTAAATTTACTCTGAATAATAAAGAAAATGAGTGGTGTGTGAGCTTTCATATATTCTTCTTTGCATAGCACAACATTTGATAATACAAAAAGTTTTCTGCTAAGTATACAGAGCTGACAGCATTACTCAATTAGCAGAATTAAAAATTGTTTTCTTGGACCTTAAAGGCTTACCAAAATCTTGCAGACACTAGAATTCGCGAACAACAAATCTCTTTAATCTCAAATGGACTTCACGGAGAGGGAATTAGCTTGTTTGTTATTCTTCACGGGGCCTCATTACCTACGCCTACATTCGACAACAATAAACAGAAACCAAATTACTGACTCCCACTTTCATATAATTTTATAACTGCCATAATCTTTAATAGTCAGCTGATTGGAAACGTGACCGTCGTCAGATAGTAACGTAAGTGAAATTGACTCGGAAACATTGTTAGAGGTCGATGAAAAAACTGCGTTATTTTTTTAAAGAAATGTTACTAATTATATTCCTTCTACTGTACTAACCCTTTAACATGTACAAAATACTAAAACAAAATTCCCAAACCACATATATATTTATGGGTTTCTGTGAAGGAGTCACTGTGCGATATTCTTTAACAGTAAATTCTCCCAACCATTTTGAATTTTCTCAACCGTTTTGTCCATGAAAATAAGACATAAGACGGGCTTTCAAAAATCTTTCAACGCTTAGATGTCTGGAATGGTATATAGAGCCTGAGAGCTAATCTATTACTTTATGCCCATGTACATTCACCTAAAATGTAATTAAATTGTAATAATATCGTTGCGAGAATTAAAGAATCGATCAGATCAGGTTTCCCATTTTTTATCATCAATAATGGTCTGTTTTAACTCAAACCTTTAGATTATCTTTAATTATACATCTTGAATTGAGGTAACTACTTTAGCACCATTTTCTCTCATCTGAACAATGCTACCAAGTCCCTTTAATGAAAAATTTACTTCAAGAGGTCTGTCTGAGCTAGACTCATTAGACTCATCAATCAAGACAATCGCCAGTGTAGAATTCTATGTTGCTATTTACAGCGTTCATTGTATAGTTGCAAGCATCGACAGTCTTGGTCTCACATTTGTTAAAGCAGTATTAGTACATGCTTTGAAGAAGGATAGCATACTTTCTTCTTTGCAAGTATTTTCATAATCACCTAACTTTATTATTGATTATTTTCACTTAAAGATAAACTCCAGTTCTGGTAAAAGAAAAAAGAAAATTAATTCTCACAGAATCAAACGAAACTTACACTGAATGTTCAAGATTACAAATAAATGACATGTGCCGAACAATTTTGGAAAAAAATGTATACTGGCTGAGTAATGAGCATAGAAAGACAAGGAAATCGAGGTAGTCTAGCCCCGACACCATGTGTGTTGTCCCATATATAGCTTTCTGTGTACAGTGCTTGTTACTTTACCAAGACTCGGTCAAATTTATCATGATTTTGATGACTCCAGAACCTTGCAGTGCACACCAATACTTACATGCTACATGATCAACTGTTCCTGATCCTTTCCACACCTTTTCTTTCACAACGAATCGCATTACCAGTACTAAAGTTTATCTGTAATCTCGTAGAGATTTGTTTCTATTCCATATTTCTCTTCCTAATGACCTGCAGGGATTACCAATGGTTTGAAAATTCAAGAATAAACGTTTGGCACTCATTAGAGAAACCCTTCTAGGAGCATGTATTTTAATTTTTTTTCCCATCACATATTTATAGAGTACTTTTATTTGTATTCATGCAATCAACTCTCAATTTATACAATCAACCACGTGTATGGTCATGCGAGGTACATGATAAAGGTATTAAACAAGGAAATAATTATGAAAATGAGAAAGCTCCTATATATAACGGAAAGGGGAAAGCACACCAGATAAGACGTAATGCGATATAAATAAATACAGCCTGATTCTTTATTTACATTTTATATCTAATGCCATTTCTGGCAGTTCTAAAAAAGATGAAATTAATTAGGTGAACCAGAAATGTAAGAATTATCATCACCATCACGACACTACTCTAGTATATATTTAGTTAAAAATGCTGATCAATTCACAAATATAATAATGATAATCAAAAAGTCAAATAAAGATACACGAGAGATGCTTTAAAAATAAACATGCTTAACACTACTGATTGGTTGAAAATGATAAGAAATTGACACTTATCAGACTTCGAATATATATAGATAAAACAAATTTAAAATTTAAAATTACTTTCAATTTATTCTAAATTTATTTCTTAGATATTTGTGTTTCTTCTCATGAGTGCTCTGACTACATTTTGTTGTAGTAGAATTGTCAGAAATGAAACTGTTCTAATTATAATAACACTTAGAATTCATCCTCAATAAGCAATTAAAGGGTAAATAAAGACAATTTGTGTTATATCTATCTGAAAACATGCCTACAACTATTGTTAAGTGCATTTTCATGGGAATAATGATATTGGACAGTGTTATAAGCGTTTTAAATAATTAAAACATGTTCACTTTCATGTTACCCGCTCATTTCGATTCTACTTCAAAACTTCCTTATTTTGTTTTGCAGTTCTCGTTACCCCCTTCGCTTTGACACAATTTTATTTTATTCCAAAAAATATGAATTCTGTCATAGTTTTTAAGTGTACGTTAATGAACCTGCCACTCGCTTTGCATACATTTCGGTGTGGTATTCTCACCCCCCCCCCCCTCTCTCTCTCTCTCTCTCCCTCTGCCTCCCTCTCGCCCTCTCTCTCTCTCTCTCTCTCTGTCCCCCTCTCTCTCAATCAATCACTCACTCACTTACTCTCCTTCCAACTCTCTTTGTTTCTCTGTCTCTGATTCTCCTTTTGTCTCTTCATATTTCTCATGATTTTTGTTTTTATTATGTTCTCTCTCTCTCTCTCTCTCTCTCACACTATTCACTCCCTCTTTCTTTTTGCCAATCTCTGATTCTCTCTACGTCTTTATGTTTTTTGTAATATTCCCCCCCCCCCTGTTTCTATCCCCCTCTCTCTCTTTCTGCCTATCTGTGAGGCTTTCGTCTCTCATAGTCCTGTCCCACCTTCCCCCCCTCTCTCTCTCTCTCTCTCTCTCTCTCTCTCTCTCTTTCTCTCTCTCTCTCTCTGTCTCTATCTCTTATTCTCAGTGTTCCAGTTTCATTTTCCTTGACTTCGTTCTCCCTCTAGAGTACATGAGACTGATAGGAGTCCGCTTGATGTATTACCAGCTTGAATTCATCATACCTATCGTCGTCAGGGATGATGAAAACCAATCAATAAGGCTTTACTTTGTGCATCAACACTGTTACCTAGACGTACATAGGCTTGTACTATGTGAGCACAGGTAATCAATGTCTTGAACACGGAGGGATATGGCACCCCACGACATCATAGCACTCACATGGGCCTGTCATATCCATAACGAACAAGGATGAATTATATGGCATCATCGTATTAGTGTCTCGTATCTACGGGTGGTAGGCAGCTCGGACAGACACTGCATTATCGTATCAGGTTACCCATCTTCGTTACCAGCACTATGACTAAACCACTGTCATAGCAGGCTTCTTACCGACCATCATACGAAGGACAAAGAGGTGATGTGTAATGCACTTTCAGCTTATACCAATGGCGTTGGGGTTCACGGTGCCAGTCATTATGTTGTCATAGGTGTTATGTTTCATCGGAGAAGAAAACAATATTGGATGACTGCGTGCCTGATACTATATAGTCATTGCTTACTATGGTATTGCTCTTATTTCCGCATTGGTTTAATACTTCCAGTACTTTATGCCAAATTCGTCTTTCATTACACACACACATGGACACACTGATATATATATATATATGATTTTTTTTTTTAGTGGTATTCGACACTCTCCACTCTCCTTCACTCTTTGCCTTTTTTCTCCCCCTGCAGACCATCTCTCTTATAGTTCCTCACATTCACCATATGATTGCTTATCTGAGCATAGACCTTTCTGTCTACATGATTATAGTCATGAAAGTGTTTGATACTAAAAATAACAATGATCAATACAGTCATGCTGATAATGATAATGCTGGTGCTACTGATGCTCATGATCATACTCATAAGAAGAAGAAGGAAAAAAAGAAGAAGAAGAGAAGGGAAGAAGAATGAAACGAAGAACAACAACAAAAAGAAGAAGAGCATACCCAATTAGAATTTTAACAAAAAAGCAAACGAAGAAGAAGACGAGACAAGAACGACGACAAAGAAGAAAATGATTTTCTTTCAAAAAACACAACATAAATAATAAGACAGAAAGAGAGGAAGAAGAGTAAGAGGAAGAATAAAAGGTAGAAGGAGGAGTACGAATACAGATATAGAGGAATTGTAATCAAAGGGTAGTTATATAGGGAATACTAGACTATCATTATTCTACACTTAACGAGCCACCCTATCCGCTCTGGATAAACTCATTATAATCATCCATGAATAGAATTGTTTTTAAACTTTCAGTTTCATTTTACAATGATGATATATGCTCCCATTAATTTTTCCAGACAGCAATTAAAGATGAGGGACAAGAGAATGAAAAAGAGAGCGAGATGAAAACAGGGATCAAAGAAAGCAGCAGCAGGAACAGGAGTAGTACAACAATGTAGAAAAAAGCGAAAGAGAGAGAGAGAGAGAGAGAGAGAGAGAGAGAGAGAGAGAGAGAGAGAGAGAGAGAGAGGGAGCACAATATCGAGAGTGCACTAAATTGTTGGGGAATCTTAGAAATTAAAAGAAAAATGGCATTACAATTAAATAATGAAGACTTCATGTTCGGGGATTCTCTTGCCATGGTTATTATTCCGACAATATCTTTCTATCTTTCCCCTTACCTCTTGCTCTCTCTCTCTCTCTCTCTCTCTCTCTCTCTATATATATATATCTCACTAACACACACACACAACCGTACTATCTTGATTTTGTAACTCTGCATCTCGCATACCAGTCCACTCTCCCTCTCCAGCCAAAAATAAAACTCAGTCACAACCATCACACCAAGAACACATAAAATCATACATAAATGAGTCATAAATCGATAAATATCTGGAATAGTTTCACGCCCTAACAATAGGGCAATTATTTATTTATTTTTTATTTGTTTTTGTTGTTTTCTTCTGTTCTTACATCACACACATCCATAAAGATCTGTTTAACCAATTGTGAAGATACAATTGTGAAGCAGTTGACACGACATGTAAGAAGTAAATATGACCATAGACAGTGAATAGTACACGAAGGATTTGCAGTACTATGACACAAAACGTTTAAAAGTTAAGAAATGGGATAACATGACAGCGTTATCTTGAAGCCAATTATAAACGCATCCACAACAACATCAACTTGGTATATATAATGTTGTGCCTAGAACATTGCGTTCAATCATAGAGTCAACAGTACAATGATAGGGGTATAGTACAAGAGATCTGTTGTCTAAAACAGTACTGGAACACAAGGTTAATTTTTATCAAGTTTACTAGTTATATGAACATTTTCTGTTTCATTTTTCATCTGGAATCCTAGCGCGAAATACTGATATGCATGTCTCATATTACCCTTTTAACGTTAAGTATCTGATTAAAACTATCGGCTTTCACTATGATTGATGTCATGTATACGGGCTGATCAGTTCTTCACAACAATAGACAGTCCTCGGTTGAGATAGTTTGACTGGCCAGGTCGCGTGATTTTCCGGACCTAGATTCCGGTGTTGACACTAACAACGACTGCTTCATTTCCTGATGAAGTCAGCCAAAAAGCTAGACTTTTTTATACAATAACACAGCGTGTATGCTTTCTATGTCAAATGATCTTTGGCAAGAGATGAACAATGGAAAATCATTTGAATCACAGTCAGTTGTGTCCATAATCAAATTTTCATTTTCAATTTCATTCACAAAGAAGAACTGTAAAGACCATTGTGTTGTTAAAACTGCGTAGCCTGTGCTTATCTAGGGTTTGTTAAGTGAATCTTTATTCAATTTTTTTTTGCAAAAAATGATCTATCTGCATGGGAGTTGACTTACATATTATGTCTTGTTGAAGGTTTTACTAAATTATTAAGTTTCATAATCATATATTTATTCCAGAGGAAGAAAACCGTCAATTACTCGACGATGAAAAGAACTGTAAATGCAATATTTCATTCAACCATAAGCCACGCACATTGCAGTGCGCTTTGTAGGAGCCATACAGTTTGCTATATATTAACGATACTGCATTCATCAGTCGGCAGTCTTAATTCAACAATCAACCCTTCATTAGTATTACACAGACCCCCAAGTAATGAGATTACGTGGTGATGCAAACCCGTTGCTATAGTAACGGGCCCGTTAAATGGATGCGAGCTCTGCCGTGCGTGTAAGATGGAGCGCCAGCGAGAGAGAGTCAATAATAATGTTAATGAGCTTCGCTCGTACTCGCCCTACAAGCCCACACAACACAGCGTTCGCCAGCATAGCCATTACACGTCGCCACTGTTTTGTGCATAATGAATAAATACTACACTATATAATTTATCAGAAATAAAAGATATCCGAATGGTAAAACCCGTAATCTATGGCAAGAAAATGTCTAAACAAAACCAAATCATTCGATTTTCTTCCTCCAAGAAGGAGATAAATAAATATCATTTGTGTTTTAAACTCTCAACTATTGCTCAAACCGTTTCACTGTTTTTGAAAGGTTCCAACAAAGCAGCAGGGCCAGCAGCAAAGAACGTTTTTATAAATTAATTGCAATCTATATCTATTTAGATGAAAGATACACAATCAGTTATGAATATTGCACAGTTATACAGATTGACCTTATGTGTTTGTGACCTTTTACAATAGTAATCCGCCGTCTACAATATGAATTTAGGAGAAATGATATATGCATCATCTTCCCTAGGGTACGATTATAAGAAGAGCAAAAACGGGCTTACTTCTAAAATGTTAAACAGAAAATGCTTCCCTTTCGTGAGTAACAAATCATATAAATGATATACAAAAGAAACCAAGGGATTCCACAAGAACGAGGATTAATAACGAATATAACTTACACGAGTGAAAATAAAATCGCACAAAAGTTACAAATGGCAACTGCAAATCATTACAAAAATATTTCGTTGTTCTTTGGTGTAAAAAAAAAGCAAAAGTCAAATTAATATAATAAAAAATGATCACAATCGAACACTATATCACACGACATTGCAGTTGGTTTACAACTCAGTAAGGAATGCATTGATATCTTAATCTTGTTTTATAGATTCCGCTTATGCATCGATCGTTAAGTACATGTTCTTTCCCCACAAAAACCCTTTTGCAAAATAACCGCCTATGCCTCTATAGCTGCTCTACATTCCAGCTAAGCAATCTTAATGGAAATGCCATTTGGTTGTGAACGGAGGCCGCTCTATGCCTTCATTCTGCTTATGTGATTGCCCATGTCATGCAATAAGAACAGAGCAAGAGGCAGTGTTATTGGGTTACACGAGATGTTATGCCGATCGAGGCCTGCGGAGTGAAAGCGAGGCAAGCGATGAAAAACAGCCAGTCTTCTCAAAATCAAAGGAAGATATAGAGTGAGAGAGGGGGAAGGAGAGAGTGAAACAGAACGGTATTTGATATTCTACCAAAAGATTGCTGGCTGTCTGCTTATCCATCTTCAGGCGGAGCTGTTTTTTTTTTCTTTTCGCTTTCCCCCTAGGCAGCCACGCGCCTCGCTGAAAGACAGCCATATCGCATGTATGATATCAATATTCGGCATACCATCTCGTTAACCCACACCCAAACATACTTCTTATCTACTGTACAGTATCTCCTGTTTACAAGTGCAGCAAAACAAATGATAAATATGCCTTCTTTGTGGACTAGCATGACACACATATAGTTTCTTGAACAAGTAAAATCATCTCAGATATATACATAGTACAATCAAGTATTCAGCACGATATACAGATATAAAACCTTTTAAACATTTCATCAGGTAACGCGGTGACTGACTGAGCAATACATAATTATATTAAGATTCTTCAGAACGAATCAAGTATATATATAATCTTGTTCCACAGTTAAAAGGTGTGGCTCCCTTATAAGTTAGATTTTCAATATGGTTATAAAATGAAGACCAGTTTTTCAACTGGCCTTCTACTGTTTATGAAAAATGCACAATCCCATAACCATCGAAACAGTTATTCAACTTCTTGCAAAAGATTTAAGGTCCGCTAGAACGTCCGTGAAGTAGTTGGAATTCTGGTTTATTCTCAGCATCTTTGAGCTACAGCTGTTGATGATTTTGATACACCTGGACCAGAACCTGTCCTTGTCCTCTTCGACCAGGAATGGTTTGAGGGGATAGCTAATCTCATTGCCCATGTAGCTGTAGGAAAGGTAGAGGCAGGTCAGGACCATGGCTTGGAGTTCGGACTCATTCTTGACCACTGCATCACCACTGAGGAGGTCACGCACGAGCATGTAAACGAAGACGACGTTGGCGGGGTTGAGAAAGTTGATGTCCTGCCAGCCCTGGATGAGAAGGGATCGGTCAACAGCCCTCAGCCACATAATAGCATCATTGGCATCAAAGCTCTTCAGATAGGGACATCGCCTGCAGAGGAAGTTTCCAAGACATTTCAGCAGCTCACTGGTTGAGCACTGCAGGATCTTCTTAGGGTTGGTTTGAACACCGGATGAAGATCGTAGCCCATGGCTAGACACCTTTCGGAAGCCATTCAGTCCATTTGTTGACGTTGTCGTCACTGTGGATCCAGAGACGTTGCTGATTTTGTGTTGCTTGTGTGATTGGTGGTGGCCATTCTGGGCGTTCGATGGACAGTGCGAATTAAGATTGAAACATGAAAACGACTTCTTGATGCTCGAATCCAACATTTTCGAGTCCTTTTTCTGAGGTGTGAGGATGGCCACGCTATCAGGATACTGCCTGTACACAGCATTGTTCGTGTTTTGATTAGAGTGATTCTTCGGTTTGAGCACGTTGTTATTCGCTTTATCTGATCCTGTCAGGGATTGCTTACTGCTGTTAAAGTTAGTATCCAAAGAAGTTGTACTTACTCCAGTGCTGCTTGTTTTCTTCTTGGAGACACTGAACATCTTCAGCCCCAGAGCACTAATAAAAAGGGCGGAATTGTGCTTTCGCATCGGCCGCTCACCAACCAGATGTATATTTTCCTTGGTGCTGGCTACATTCTTGCTGTTGTTGAGGTACAGTTCATTTAAGTTTCCTACACTGAGCGTAGTAGTGTCCGAATAGCCGCCATAATCGCCCCGATGAGGCTTTGGTGAGATCGACAAGACGGTACCCATGTTTGCAGGAGATATCTTAATGCTGAAAGGATTGCGAAGTTTTCTGCAACTGCAACTGCAGCCACAGACAGTAGATACCTCGGCTTGGAGTGGAGATAAAATCCCTCCAGATGTTGAACACAGCAACATATAATCTCGTCAGTCTTTGATGCACTTTACAGTGAGAGACAGCTTTTCAACAGAAACATTGAGGAATGTTGGCGATATTCACGGCTGTTTACGAAGAGAATCAACGAAATCGTGATATTTATCAGCAGCCGAAATGGCGTAGCACTAGTCTCTTTGACAATCAGATCGCAGACTGTTCCGTGAGCTGTGCAATGCTGCCTTTTGACTGCCTGAGCGAGTGCGGAGCTGTGACGTCACGACGCCTCGCCCAGCGCTGACTAATGAGCGTGCTTGGAAGGACGGTAGCTGGGGAGAATGCGCATGCGTGTTTGTTTGGATGCATCTTATATCGAATTGTCTGAGTGATGTATGCATCTGGTGGTACGAGGAGGGGAACGGAGATGGAGTCGCGGTTTTGTGATACAGTCGCGTGCCATCCATGCGCCTGCCTCTTAAATGTCATCCTCGCTGTGGCTTTTTTCCTCATCCTTCTCTCCTAGCCGCTCTCTCTCTTTCCCATTCTCATTTTCTTTCTCTTTTCACTTCTTAAGTTTTTTTTTCTCTTCTTTTCTTCTGAGTTCTGTATTGTCCTGTGCTAATTTAAAGGTCTCTAAGTATTGTTGAGTGTACACGCATTGTTAATAGCAGACAGTGTTTTCAAATTTTCCTTACTTCTCTTTTGTAAAAATTCCTCAGTTGTTGTATTCGTTGAATTCACCACAGAAGCAATTTATTACTTAAATGAGTTAATTTTGTTCAGTTCTTTTATCCAGGATAATAGTGCTAATTGTATCAAATTCGTTCCCTTTTTTCCGAGACGATGAACGATTACATGTTTTCATCAAGTTGAAAACTGCTTTTATAAATTGGAGTCTTCGGTTCTTGTTGCTTCATATCCCTACCATTCTTTCATACCATGGCAATTTGTTTTTATCATGCCATATCAAATTTCACATTAAGGCGCATTTGAGTATCATTTATCATTATTTGTAGGTTTATGGTGATCTATTCACTCAAATTCTTTTTTGAACATCAAATAAATAATTCAAAGAACATTCGGGTGGAATACACATTTTTCTCAATGGGAATTTTATGGTGATTTTGCCCCCCCCCCCCCATACGAAACAATTAAGAAAAAACAACATTATTCTCCATCAAAACTCTCTAAAGGGCTTTTCTAAAATGTTAAGATTTATATTAAAAAATACCAACAAAAACTTGTTTCACTCAGAAGAATTATACAGTACCGATACATGAGAGAGAGAGAGAGAGAGAAAGAGAGAATTAGAGAGAGAGAGAGAGAGGAGAGAGAGGAAAGGGGATCATGTTAGGACTAATGAGCCCTTAACGTCGGGCTGTTAATAACGTGCGTATAGATGATGACGTAATATGTGCAATTAATAGAATAAAGACGAGAAATTTCACTTAGTGATGAATACATTACTGTAGACAGAGCTGAAGAAGGGCACACGACATTGCTAAACCATGCAAGCAATTTCTTTGAACTCGTAATGTAATGATCAGTGACTTTATTGGTTTGTTTACAACATCATTAAATTTTAAGAGGGTATAATGCACAAATCGTGTCATCCATAAGCTGTTAAGAATTACCGCCGGTGATAATAGTTTCAATAAGCAAGGGCGAAATGTCAATGCAGTATATTGAATACGACATCTTTCAAAAAAATACAAGGAAACAAAACAAATTTCTGTAAGATTGCAACGACATAACAAATCCAACGTTTATGATCTTTAGCCAACAAGAGAGACGTTTTTCAAATAATTGTTATAGCCATAAAACCATTTATCACTTCAGTGTAGGCCATTACGGATCTATTTTTGTTTCTGTGTTTTATGCATAGTACATTCACTGTTGGAATTACTTAATGTTTTCAAAATAAAAGCCCTTTCCTTTCCTTTTTATTATTTGTTGAACTCCTCTATAAATTTTTCTTTTCTTTTATGTTTTTTTTTTACACAATCTATTCTCAAAGAGTAACGGAGGGAGTGGGTGGTACTGATGCTGAGTGGTAAGATCTGGAAATTACTTAATTTTTTCACAATAAGAGCTCTTTCCTTTCGTTTTTATTATTTGTTGAACTCCTCTATTAATTATTCTTTTATTTTCTGTTTTTTACACATCTTCTTTTAAAGAGTAACGGAGGGAGTGGGTGGTATTGATGCTGAATGGTTAGATCTGGATGAATACTATCACGAAGGCATATTTTACCTTTTGTGTTTTTGGCCAGTCTATGTTTTTTTTTACCCCACGTATTTGTCTTTATCTCTCTTTCTTTTTCTGTATTCCTTTCTAAGTCTCTCTTTTTCTCCATCTCTGTCACTTTTTCTACCCTTTGCCGTATCTTTACTTTTCATTGATTTTCTTTTTATTGATTTTCTCTTTATGAACAAAATAAAATTGTCCTATGGTCACGATTTCTAGAACTTGGTACCCTCTCTCCACACATTATGTCCTCTTGCTCTCCTCCTCTCTCTTTCTCTATCCCATCATCTTCCTCTTCTCTCTCTCTCTCACTCTTAATATCAGCATTTTAGATTGATGTTGGCAAAATGAATACTGCATGCTAGTAAATCACATCTCAGTTTGAAGGCGGCTGTCATAATAAAGACAAACCAACAGAAGGAGAATGTGTATAAAAAAACGAGATTGTAATACAGAGAGATTGCCCGAGGGTTATGAAACACAAATCCCGCCCGGTGTACCGGTTTATGATTCAGTTATTGCCAGTCAAACTCATTTTAATCAGAAGAAAATGGCGTCGAAACGGAGTAGGCATTGTGCTATGTATCGTGTTTGTAATTTGTTTCGTAAAAAGGCACGTTTTAATGTCAAATAATTTAAATACAAGGGATGCAATTATGTATCACTAAAATAAAGTACCTAGAATGTGGTACTTTAAAATCATATTATCTTCTACTTTATGAGTAATTCCCATTAGGCATACCTATGGCAATTCTCTCTTCACTCCCCTCTCCCCTCCCCTTACTCTCTCTCTCTCTCTCTCTCTCTCTCTCTCTATTCCTCTGTATATCTATGTATCTTTGTATCTGTTTCTCTCTCTGTCTCTCTGTCTATTCTATCTAATACCACCTATCTATCTTTCCCCCACTCTCCTTGACTGTTTTTCTGTAGATGTTGTTGTTGATATGTTTCACCTGCTAATGCCTATGTGTCTGTATCCATGACTACTGGCTAACCCCTTTCTCTCTCTTTGAATCTATTTATCTTTATATCCCTCTTTATCCCTATCGCTCTCAAATGGTACACTTAAAATAGCAAAATGACGTAAACCTATACATGTACACGAATTCACAACACATCCTTTTGTTTATAGCATCTTATGGCACTGTACCTTTCATTATACTGTCATCCACTCTGCCCGTGTATTTTTCAGTCGGGTGGATTTGCTAGGGCAAGGTAAAACACGTAGCTCTACAGGCAAGGACAGGCATACAACGCAGGGTGCATTATGTATTAGGCGCCCCTTTTCATCTCATTACGTCTACGCATACTGTTAGCATCAGACGATGTGCAGAGTGTGTGCGCGCCTGTGTGTGTATGTGATGGAGATGAGCAAGTTCTGCACCGACGCGCCGTTCATAGGAAAATGGGTACCTGATTAATACAAATCTTCTCTCTAATATTGAGTTGTGTTTTGACTGGACCATGATTATCCATAACATGATGGAGTCCATAACAGAAGTAATCGCCATATTTAACTCGAAAAAAGGAAAAACAGCGATGCAAGAGAAACTGCTCGACTTTTGAAGAATACATGATATTCCTTAATGTGTATAATATCTTAAATATAGTGCAAGGTTATCCTTATAAATTGACAGATTTCTAAACAAAATTAAATACAAATTGACGCGGACTCCAGATGTACGGGATACACATATAAAAAAGCTTATTGCCTAACTTGAAATTGCTATTGATTCAAACGTAAACCTGTAATTCATAGATCATGGAATTTTGGCCCAGCCCCAAGGAAAGTCATAAATATAAAGCGTAGAGTGGGTGCCGTATATACAAACTAAAATCTAAGCATTTTTAAGCACGATTACATTGAACATGAACTAATGGACGGTTATGATAAAATTCCCTTCATAACAAAGGATTTTATTTAAATTTATATATTTGTGTGATGCAGCGATTTGTTTGTTTACTGTGACCTACACTGCTCACACGAAGGGTCCATATACCTTTTAAAAAACGATATTTTGAGACTCAAACAAACAAAAATCTTAATTAACCTTTCTTCCAGATCCTTCTGTATCGGGCTTCTTATAGGAATATATATATCTGAAAAGCGCTTTGAGAGGGCCTTCGGTCCTAAAAAGCGCTATATAAGAACTAGCTATTATTATTATTATTATACGAATAAAACATGTCTATTTACGTCTTCTTAATGAGCCATGGGCTATAAGCTCTCTATTTCTGCTCATTTGCGATGTTTTTCTCTTTCAAATCCGGTTGCAGGACGATTTCGCGTCCAAAAGATTTATCTAGAAGTTTTCCGGTCTTAGCAATTATCGTGTCTCTATTTTTCTTCAGTTTAGTGGAATACTTTCCATATTCTATCTGCTCAATTCGCATTATTATAGTCTTACTATCTCTATCTTTCTTCAATGTTCTCCTTATCTCTTCATTAATTTTGTTCTCATTTAGAATTGCCACATCTGATCAATGCTAATTCTATCAATTGATATCAATCGATCTCGATGTGTTGATAATTACTGTTATAATTTCAACCCCGGTTGTGATAGTTTTGTTCGACAGATGGCGTAGTTTTTCCACAAACTTTAGGACTCTCACTTTACGCATTGTTTGAGGAGTTTCTTGCTTTACCGGGAAAGCACACATTAAAACAAAAAATTGCGCTATATTGCTTTTGACAAAGTCGGTGTAAAAAAAGTTTTGGAGAACTCGATGTATCAATTTGATCATTTAGATTCTCATCAAAATCAGAATAAATATTGTTTTCAACAGACTATGATATCAATATGTCGAAACAAGTGTATGTTGTATTAAGGTATTGATGTTTAATCTTTTTAAACAGCCCGTACACTGTGGAACAGGCTACCAATCGAGGAGCGGGATGCCCCTTCTCTTGATATCTTTTAGTCTAAACTGAAGACATTTTTTTTTTAGTCCCTTGTTTAACTACCTTGTAGACATCTGTTAACTTATGTGATTCATATATTTTCTACTTCTCTATGCCACTTTATTCGTCTTTCATTATGTTTTGTCTTTATATTATGTATTAAATGTAGTATGTTCTTAACTTTTCGGTATATTCTTCTTTGTTGTCTATTCCATATGTTTTGTGTGATATTGCTAACTATTTCCTTTGTAAATTCAGTTTATAAGTAGTTAAATTCATCAGTTATGTATAAAACTCTTGATTGTTTTGACAAACTGATATAAAGTGCCAAGAAAAGTCGATATCAAGCGCTATAGAAATATAGTTCTGTATCATTATGAGATAATTCTACACACATCAAAAAGATACAGCGAAACTCTGGCAATGTGTGCAATGAATGTTAAAGTAAATTCCTCTCCGCCACTTCATATCATGTTCAATAAGCTCGATGAATTATTTATATTATGGGACTCCTTAAAACCTGAAACCCTTTTATATGAATTGTCTGAATATTAAAAAAAAGTAAAATGCTAACTAAATGAAATGTCATAAGATTCCTAAACACAATGTAGGAATGAAAGAATGCATGAATAACTGAATAAACAAGAGAATAATTTCATAAGTAATATTATTTATTGATTATTAATTATTGGTCAATGAAAACTGCCCAGCAGCACAGGCTAAACGGGTTAGTTTACAAATATAGTAACAATATATACATTATGACAATAACAAATAAACTAATGAACAAATACCACATGTAATTTCATATTGTTTCTATTCTAAATACTTTTTTAATCGTTTCTTGTTAGGCCTAATCTATTTAACAGCTTCTCTCAAGAGTAAAATATGATATTCTTCCTTTCCGTTAGATGTGGTTAACTAAACCCACAAAAACCAACAATAACCTGTTTTCTCAGAGCTACAGGTAAAACTAGGGCATGAGCTCAGACCATGATTACAGATATTAAATGCTTATTTCCCGCTGATTACAACCACTAAATCAATCTAATGTGTGTAGTTCATCACCAAATGAAACGAAATTCGCAATCACTTCGATCGCCTTTTCCTTCTCTTTTTCCTTCGGCAAACGGTATTGGAGACAGCACACAGTGGCACATAGGAGATTTGGTTTCAGTAAAACGATAGGACAGAAGCCGCATTGGACGGGAAGCAGTGGACAGTGAAATCCAGGTCGAAATACTGACGGGATACAAAGAAATTCGGAAGCTGTATCCAGATCGGTGTGATAGAGAGGATATGGTTTCTTTTAACCGAGGGCAATCGACCTGGAATTATTCTCATTTATCTTCCATATAGGGTAGTATGTATACTATGACCTTGCTATTCCTGACGTGTACATTAATCGGCTGAAAGGATTTACCAGGTTAATAGGTTCTTAATCGAGAATTAGTGACCATGGATTTTTCTCATAGTCATTGCCAGTTATATTCAGAAATGTCATTATATCCAAAGAGCAAAAAAAAATAGGTTCTCATTTTGGTGCAGGAATCAGACCCATGTGAGTTTATGGTGAAGCTGAAGCTGAATGGCACACTAAATTTAAATGTTACAAGGTGTATGCACAGAATTGTTGCGAAAAGTACAATTTTCTTTGTGGTTTATGTAGCGTACATGATAATTATCCTATTTTAATAATAATAATAATATTGGGTTCTTGTATTCCGCTCTTGTCTGTCATACTTGACACTCCTGGCGCTCCCGATTGTTACCATATCTTTAGTAAGGGTGCCATTACGACGCTCTAGCATTTCAAGGAATGAATTCCTGCCGGGTACATATTTATATCACCTGGGTTGAGTGTGGCAACTGTAGATCAATGTCTTACCAAAGGACATTAGTGCCGTGGTGGGACTCGAACCGCGGACCCTTGTGATCGACAGTCCGGTGACGTATCCACTCGACCACGACACCTCTAATAACCATCGTTATATAAATTCTACAACAACTTTAGTCAGTAGTAATGTTTTGATCATGTCATTGATTACCCTAACCCTGTCCGTCTAATTAATTCAAGGTAGAAAACAGATCTGTAACAGTATGTGATTATATATATTATATAGATTTACCAACACAACACGGTTCCTAAGACGAGATTCAGACTTCAACCTTGGAACCAACACTATTCTAACCCTGACTATTACCCTAAACCAACCCTAACTAACGTCGTAGGAAAAGTCACCAATTTAAGATAAATTTGTAATCATTCTTTACGTCACCTACATAAATTGTATTATATAATTAATATAATTATGAAGTAAAGGTATGTACTACCATGTGCTTTTTGGAAGGTACGGTTTGAATCAAGAATGATTTTATTGGAAATAGTAAATAAATATCACTGACTCTAAATCTGAACGGTGTCTACTAGAAGTGTAAAACAAATCGATGTTCGAACTAGCATGTGCAAAGACAGTTTAGATTAAGATCGAACTTATAGATAAACCGGGAGACCTGTTATGTCAAAGGAGAAATGCTACAGGAAAACAATAGACACGCGATTCAGGAAATGAGCAGTGTTTAGTTTAGGTACGTAAATCCTACAGAAGTGATCTGTCTGTTACATACGTCATATTATTAGAAACGAGCGAACTTTCACTTAATTCTTTCATCTTCAAGTTTACTAGAGTAAATGAGAATTACGTAATTAGTGATAGGATTAGAAATGCAGCGGAAACGGTCTAGGGCTAGGAAGAGATTGGGGCATTTTGTACAGTTTTATCGATTTGCCAAATTTAAAAAAGGGTAAAAATTAGAGAAGAAATTCCAGCCGAATCGCAAACTCGAAATATGGGAATTACCAGTTATGTATATCATATCACCGATTCATGTATGATAACAATTTATAAAGATATGGAAAACAAATTAAACGTATTAAATCTATAACTACCATTTTATAAGGAATCAATTAATTTAAATGTGTTTTCTCCTTAAGTAAAAATCAAATAATTGAAAGATGAAATGGAATTCCTATCCTATTATAATGTGAAACAGGCATGTGTTAGACTATCGGACAGCAGTGTGTGCACGGACCTGTACAAACCCTTGCTAGTTTAAAGTATATAAGGCTAGGCATTGCGAAAGCCTCGATTTGAAATTCCTTTACGATCTTTACTCTGAACGTCCTTGAAAATCATAGACAGTACATCAGGATATCTAGAACATATATGTTGTTATGCAAGTGAGCCAGTGTCATTAAAGATAAAGGTGAGTTCTGGTAATGCGATTGCATTGTGAAAGAAAAGGCGCGGAAAGGATCAGAAACAGTTGATCATGTAGCATGTAAGTATTGATGTGCACTGCAAGGTTCTGGAGTCATCAAAATTATAATAAATTTGACCGAGTCTTGGTAAAGTAACAGGCACTGTACACAGAAAGCTTTATATGGGACAACACACATGGTGTCGGGGCTAGTACTACCTTGATTTCTTTGTCTTTCTATGCTCATTACTCAAACCAGTATACGTTTTCTTCCAAAATTGTTTGGCACATATCATTTATTTGTAATCTTGAACATTCAGTGTAAGTTTCGTTTGATTCTGTGAGAAGTAATTTTTTTATTTTTTTTTACCAGAACTGGAGTTTATCTTTAATATAATCATGAGACCATTTTTAACGCCTACAGTTAGACGAGAATATCAGCCTACAAAACCGACAAAATCAGCTTGACGGGACTTCTGAACATATATTTTGAGGGTTCATTAGACCAACCCGACGGCCAATTAACGAGAGACCGACACCGGTCTCGCGGGCCATCGGTCTCGCGGACTGTCGGTCTACTGGCCATGTCCTAGTTTTCAGCAAGTTTTATTTCTACTAGAACTACACATCATCTCAAAAATAAGAATATAAATATCGGCTTGATAAACACTGTGGGTGTTATCTTTCTTGCTTTAAATCTTTTATGTTCAAAACATTTACAATTTTTTAAATTTGTTATGGAAATTTAGTGAATATGCGGTAACACATTTTCTTGTCTGATATTATCGTCTGTCCCTTGCTAATCGGTACTATTGTTTACAATTGAATGTATTCCTTTATTCATCGTCATATCAAAATACAGGATAAGTTTGATAATAATAATGATAATAATATTCAGTTTTTATATAGCAAGTCATACAAACACGCATTTTGCTTTAAAAAGGTGAAGATCCCCTAAAAGTAATACGTGACATACAGATTAATAGTTGGTCAAATCAATACATCGTATAGTGATAATGCAAAAAGAAAGACAAGGCAAAAATAGGTTAATCCTGCCCACACACATTCATCCATGCACACACACTACGTAGTCACGTTACGTTAAAGCTTATCTGCCGTAGTTTACAGGAGGGATTAGACCGCTCTGCAAGGTCACTGGACAGGTGGTTATCTCATCAACTCAGCTCTGAATTAACATAAGAAAAAGAGGATCATGGGGGACCAATGGTCACCGATTAGTCATTGTTTGTTATATAGAGGGCGCAAGTAGCTACCAGTAGTGCAGTGGGCCTTTAAGATATACTCCTTCAGCTGCATGCTAGCTTAATGCAAAACATTGAAGGAAAAAAGGAAAAGAAGAAATAAGACAGTGAGGAGATGGAAGAAAAACTCAAAAGAGTGAGTTGGTAGATTAAACTAAAACAAATATCAATGAGGAAAAGAAAATGGTTTTAAAAAATAAGTTTGAAAGAAACTGTCTTTGTGATGATCTCATTATCACATGGTATCTCTTGAAGTGAATCACTCTACAGTCACGAGTGTAAGCGAGTCAAAATGCCGCTGCAGTGGCTTAAAGTCTTACGGGACTTGTACAGTAGGTCACGGGGGAGGGAGCTGGCGACAAATTAGCTGGACCAAAGGGGTGGTCAATGTGTTTCTAACATGTCAGTCACATTTCATCGGTCATGTGATGGGTTCTACCATAGGGTGACTGCACCTGAAAATATTTTAATATTTTAATGGTATTATAGCGGGAGGGGCGGGGGTGGGGGGGGCATTTCTAAAAATGAAACTTTTGGAACGAGAAGGGAAATTATTAACAATCAATGCTTTGAAAACTTATATGAATAACCCAAAGGTATATTCTTAACCCATCTGCTTTCGATATATCGATATATGAATTATGACGGAATGCTTTTAAAATGCTATTAACTATTTCTTAAGTCTTTACGTCAGAAGAAATATGACCATGTAATCAACAAAACAAATGTGCTTTGAATTTGTAGCTGACTTTGCGGCAAATTTCGTAAAAACAACTATACAGTTGATGGCATATGTTGTTTTCATGAAAGATCTGAAATGCACATGTGTGATTCTTAACATTTGAAAAACAAGTCGATTTGGATGTATGATGTAATAATGACATTGTTTCTTTCCATGTATTACTCATCTTCATCGATGACTTGTTTTAACCTTGGATTTCTTCTTAAAGTCAACAATGAGCGTGCAGTAGAAGAAAGAAGAAGGAAATCGCAGACTAGGTGGGTTTAAGGAAAGTTTTGACCGCGTGTATTTTAGTAGGGAAGTGAGGTAAGCCCATTTCCAGACATATGGTATGACCAAAGATTTCCTCCATCAATTACAATCCAATGTGCAGACATCACGTGTGATCTTCTACCCTGAAGTCAAGAGTAAAAAAAAAAAAAAAATCCAAAGGGGGGGGGGGGGGTTTAGGGTTGGGTTGTGTGTGTGGGGGGGGGGGGGGGGTTACACACAAAAAATACAAAAGGGGGGATTAACCCCCCCCCCCCCCCCCTGTGTACGCGCCTGAGTTATGTAATCACCATAGAAGGCTGTTGGAAAGAGAATTATTCGTTTAAAAAAACCCAACCTTCTCTTTAAAGATAAAGTTGAGTTCTGGTCATGCGCTTGCATTGTGAAAGAATCGCTCAGAAAAGGTTGACCATCTAGCATATAAGTATTGGTGTGTACTGCAAGGTTCTGGAATCATCAACATGATAAGAAACTTGGCCCAGTCTTGGTAAAGTTACAAGCACTCTACACAAAAAGATGTATATGGGACAGACTACACGAACATGTGGCATAAAATTTCGTCCCGATTTTTATGCTGTTTCATGCCATATTTAGAATATGAAGGAAATTGAAGTACCATGCTTTTCAGGGAACATGTTTTAGCTGACGTTCTTCCACGCTTGCATAATAACAATGAAAACGCTCACAAATTATTTTTCACTTCTTCCTAGAACTCAACATTCTATTTAAGTACTTTAATTTCATCACTGGAAATGCGAAGGTCGGGTTCGAATCTCGGCACGGCACTTATGTCCTACTTGAGCAGGGCATGCTTTAAAAGGCCGTCTGTACTGGTTTGGAGAGGTGGTTATCTCATCAAATCAGCTCTCAATTAACATAAGAAAAAGGGGATCATGGGGGACCAACAGGCACCGATTAGGCATTGTTTGCTATATAGAGGGCGCAAGTAGCTATAAGTAGTACAGTGGGGCCTTATATCTGCAATGTACATTGCTCCTATCCACCAAGGTGTTTAATTAGTACCCGGTAGGATACGGAAGTCAATGCACCCGTAAAAAGACGACTAGTTGGAATGCTCCTCAGAAGAGTGGAGAATGTGCACGGTAAAATACAGATTTATGATTGAATCCAGTGACCAGGGTGAAAATTGTATCAAAAGGGAAGGAAAGATAATAGATATTTATCGTACATGTAAATAAACAGAAGGAAACATTTTTGGGTGTCAAAATAAATGCTATATATACATTAATAGGGGTATTATAGTGGTATTTATCATTTTTCCTTTCACTTATTCGTCGGAAGCCACTGCACACTACACGATCATCCCGCAAAGTGGTTTTCGAACAAATGGAAATTGTATTAGATTGAAAACATGGACAAACATCATCTTTCTGATTTCGGTTCTGATTAAAAGATAAGAATCCTAACAACCGGAAATTTAGGGCATTGAACGCTTCTAGTAAGCTTGAAAGCTTAATCGGCTTCAAATCGTGGACAATCGCTCTACAGAGCCACGTCTTATAACGAGTTGCGATTGATTCGAATCAGTAGCAACTTGAAATCAAACGCAACTCCTATCTAAAACCATTTGAAACTCTTTATAACACTGGTTCCTGGTCAGACGTCTCTACGAATTTCAGCCGATTTCGTTTTCATTCTTACAAGGAAGCATGAACTCCCTTGATTTTTTAGATTTGTTAATCATATGACTATACAGTTACGAGGTCATGAAGACTTTCATTGTTTGAATGTTCGTATTAAATGCTTTTGCAAATTCTTCAAAAATTGGATCGTAGTCAAGTCGTATATAGCGTGCGCAGGGCTTTATTTTTATTTTTTGCACATGCCCTTTAATTAAGAGAAAAAGAACAACTATATTTGAAAGAAATTTGACGACATATGTACGGGCAATGTTAATTAAATTCGAGCCTCGACTTTCAAACTAGGAATGTAACAGATATTGGTACATTTTTGTTGTCGGAAAGGTAGAATTTTTTTTAAATTTTGTAATCAAAGCAGACGACAACCTAGTCGTTTCCAGTTGTTTTAACTGATAATTAAAATGAGCCATGACATTTCATACCAAATTCCCTGACATTACTTTGGTGCGGCTGATGACCGATTTTTGACAATTTATCTTATTGTTTAAAAATCGAAGAAAATAAAATGACACAAGGAAAATATCTTTAAAAAATAATATGCAGGAAAATGTTAGTACTATTCAGTATCTTGAATTAAACTTGGTAAACAACAATCAATAACAAGATATATATAACTTTTATGTAATAAAAGTTTTTTTTTTTGCCAGAGACCTAGTTCTAGTTTAATTCATGTCATAACTGCTCTAATTCTTTTGCAAAACATATTTTTATATCATGATTGTACGTTCCCTAATGCTTTGTAAGAGTTTTCTCCAATCCCTTTGCCAACCTACATCATTGAAAGATAAGATCATCATCTCATTTTCCTTGAAACCCAAGCAAGTCACTTACTCTCAGGATACCATATCAGCTCGATCAAATTCAATAACCAATCAATAGCATGAAATTTGTTACTTTTTATGTAATGGATTTTTTTTTGCCCAAGACCTAGTTCTAGATTGATACATGTCATAACTGATTTAATTCTGTTGCAAAACACAGTTTTGGATCATGAACATTTCTAATTTCCGATTGTACGTTCTCAAATACTTTGTAAGGGTTTTCTCCACCCCGTTTGCCAAGCATCACCATTCATTGAAAGATAGGAACCCCAATTAACTTTCTTTTATCCAACAATAATTAGCATGACTTCACCTGATCTCATCTTCCCGGAAACTCAAACAAGTCGCCTACTCTCAAGATAATAAATCAGCTTGATCAAATTCAATTTAGAAAACAGGAAGTGTTTCCTTCTTCATTTGGCAAGGGCAACATCTGCATGGGAATCATGCGACCGAGCGCAATTATTGTAAAAAGGATTACAGAATTTACATAAAAGAAGCAAAATAAAGCAAAAAGTGTGTGGCAAGAAAATCAAGTTGACCTCTCAAAGGAAAATCACTATGCACTTTGCAGCACTACCTTGATATATAACGTTTGAAAAAAAATGATCAGATGCTATGCATAATTCATTTTTGAATCAGGCTATAATTTCATAGACAGAGAGTTAAAAAAGATTACAACAAATAATTTCATAATCGAGTTCCTAAGTTGAACATTTGTAAATACATGATTTTAAATAGTGTCTGAGAAATGCAAGAGTGATGAAATATTGTTTTTAAAATGATTTAATCCTTGATTCAATCAATTGATATAATCATTCCAATAGATTTTCCCGCATTGAATAATTGATATTTCATCGTTCAGCTAAGTTCACTTTTAACTCGAAGGGGTTTAACAGAACGCTTCTGTTTATGTTTCCGTGATAAAAGGTTCTTTTCAATTTCTTTTAAATTTGTTAATACATGAGGGTGGGATCATTCGAATTTAGCAAAACACACAAAGCTTATGGTTTTAGGTACCCTGATTCTGTAGCTCTTCTGATATCTAGAAGGCGGTGCTGTTGAACTTAGATATTGCCACCTGTACTGGGGAAGATGTAATATTCATAAGACTTCATTAATTCACCAAATACCTGCCCCTTCCTTCGTAGTCGGGCTATCAACCGATTAAACGCCCTTTCTAAATATATGATTGGCTGTCATGTCTGATAATTTAATTCCGCTTTGAATTCAATTCACTAAAAATCTTACGTCATAAACGATTCTGATCTCAAGCGATATCTTATTGTTCTGAACTGGCAGAGTCGATGGTGACAGATGCGGCACTTGAACGATAGAAGGTCTACTCTAAACACGCCAAAATGACGTCAAACTGTAAACACCCATTTCCATTCCCGTAAAGATTGCTGAGTGCGTCCATGCTGATTAATGTTTCGTCCACAGTCAGATTTTCGTGTCCACAAGTGTGGTAAAATATCCCACGTCGCGTGATATTCGTTTTGATATGGACTTAATTACATATAAAACTAAATCGTACATAAATAACAGTTCACGATGTATGTCATTTATCGGGCTTAGATTGAATTAACATAACAGCATTGTGCAAAGGTGTAAAGAAAATGTACATACAAAATTCTCTTCTGGATTTTAGATATTGGAGGGGGTTATTTTAAATTCTGAAACACACGGATCCTTAAAATCGTAATCTGCAGCTAGCATTTATGCATACTCAATTTAATTTATTAGTATAAAAGAGCTGCTGAATTATACAAAATGAGTGTTTTTCACTTCGTTGTCCATACGTTCTTTCGGCGTGATAAGAACGCCGTTACTTATATGAACTGCATTGCTTCATAAAGTGGCGGGGACCAAAACACAGACATAATTTGGCATAGACCTACCCAGATATTTAAAAGACAGTACTTTATCTTTTATTGTTCTTGTAAGCAATTTCGAAATATTGCTTCTTGGGAAATTATCCATCCATGGAATAATACGCAGAGGCTTATTCTTGATGATACACAGGAAAATGTGGAGAGGTTTTGGAGTTGTGTATTTATTTATAGGTCTCATTGTGCACCCGCATGAATGCAATATGTCAGCATTTCTCATCACTGCAGAGCAAAAACATAATAAAGAAGTACATGTAAGTATGCGGACAATATAAATATAAGGATAAGAGACTTCGAAGAGACAGACAAGCTGACAAAAGAGAGTACGAAGAGACAGACAAACTGACAAACGAAGGGGTGTGCTTCACACAACTGGCATCAAAATCAGGGGAGGCAGTGAAATTACACATGAACTTACCGTTTACCGTGAAAAAACATACACACTCACAACGCACACACTCTAGACACTGATGTACACATTATCATGACTATATAAGCTTTAGAGTTCTATAAAGTGCCTGTTGATTGTATAAAAAAAAGAGCAAAATCAGAGACATGTTTTTTTTTCTCTAGGGAAGCATTCATGCTCGATCGATACATTCCTTCACCTAACAATAGATCCGTTAAAACTTTTCTCCAAAAGCCGTTTTGCTTTTCAATTGCCCCTTTCCCCAATGTTTTATTATGAAGAACATTTTGAGTTGTTACTAATCTGCTCTTTGTTTTATTCCAATACTGTTATCACTTATATTTATGCACGAGACAACACGAAAAGAGCTTAGAGTTCAATTTAAACATACAGTCATTTCAAGTAAAGGTTCCATTATATCTAGTGTAATACTCAAATAAAATGGAATGGAATCAAATCAAGTCGATTCAAATGGGACAAATACGAATTCATGTGCTGGTCTACATGCTACAGTGTTACCATGTCTTCTTCTTTTTTAAATAGCGAGCATGGAATAGCATTCCCGTAACTGATTACAAGAAAGAAAACAAGGAAGATGGAAATGGAAGAAGGCAGAAGACGACATAGAAGAAGATGAAAGAGAAAGGAAAAGCGAGGAGGAAAGAATCCCCAGGCCTGTCGAATTTTAAGATAGTCTGTCTCAATCGAGTTTTGCGTCGTAATGAAAAGATTGAGGGTTATGTGGCGTGTGAGACCCAACCCATCGATTATGAATGTACTTCGTCCCTGGATGCGGGATGTTTTGACGTAATCGAGAAGGAGAAGCGAGGAGTGTCTCTGGGTGCCTAGATGATGGGACCGGGTTTATCAGTGAATTGATGTACGAGATGCTCTACTCCGATATGTGTGCTAGAATTAAGGAGGAGTGTGTGGGTGTGTGGGTGCGTGGGTGTAGGTGGGTGAGGGGGAAAAGGTGCGCGAGCGAGTGATTTGATGTACTAATTGCTAGACTCCTATGTGTGTGCTAGAATTAAGGAGCAGTGTGTGGGTGCGTGGGTGAAGGTGGGTGAGGGGGAATAGGTGCGCGAGCGAGTGATTTGATGTACAGTACTAATTGCTAGACTCCTATATGTGTGCCAGAATTAAGGAGCAGTGTGTGGGTGCGTGGGTGAAGGTGGGTGAGGGGGAATAGGTGCGCGAGCTAGTGATTTAATGTACTAGATGCACTACTGCAACATGTGTGCTATAATATTAAGGAGGAGTGTGTGTGTGCGTGGGTGTAGTTGGGGAAGGGGGAATAGGTGCATATGTGCGCGAGCAAAAGATTTGGTGTACTAGATGCTCTACCTAATATGTGTGCTAGAATGAGGAGTGTGTGGGTGAAGGTGGGTGAGGGGGAATAGGTGTGCGAGCAGATATATTTCAGGAGGGGGAATGCATTTGAAGTATTATAGGCAAGTTGAGTGAAGTGTTACTAAAATAAAAGGAAAAAGCGTCGAAATTGGTACAAATATCTTTTCTTTTCAATTAATGTAAAACAAAATGTGTACAGGTCATAATCTGAAATATGTTAATTTGGTTAATGTTACTATATGCCACATAGTAATTTATGACTGCTTACAAAATTCTTTGATGAAAATACGGAAACAGCCTAATTAATCCAGCTCAATAAAAGCACACTCGTAGGAGAGATGATAGATTATATTTATAGTAAAAACAAAATTCAAGGAAGAATGACATCTCAGAGCCAGAATGAAATATGATAGAAATTTTTTCAATAATGAATCGTAAGGGGATGACGATGAATGGCATCATATATATTGAAGGAAAGAGTAGAGGGGGAGATAAAGAGGAGGTTATAGGAAAAGACAATTGGAGGACACTAAGGGTTTCTTAGCTCGCGGTGGTTCTAATTACTGGGAAATGGTGAAAAGGATGAAACAGCCTCAGGGTTTACTGGGCATGGTTTTCCCTCATCCGTCTTTAATAACCTCCACTTCCGACGGCATTGAGTGTCACGAAACCTTGTCGGGATTGAAAATCAAATCCTCCATGTTTCCATTTCACATCAATGTCGTTAAGCTTTGTAAATGCAGCATGGACGAGCATTAATGAATCCCCGTAGAATCTCTGCAGGGATCCAATTCCTCATTGTATCTCGGACAGCAACTGCGAGAATCAGGCCCGTGGCGCCTACTTCAATGTCAATAAACGTGACGTCATTTCAGGTTCCAATGGGCTGCCTGGGTTTTCAAGGCGCTGTAGATGTAGCCTACAGCAAACATTATGGGTAATTCTTTATCTTCAGAATATGCAAGGGTTCAATACACGATAATTCTTTTCTCAGAATTTGTATCAATCTTTTGCCAAGTTCATTTCTTCCATTTATTTCGATCAACATGTTTTATTTTCATTTAATACAACGATTTGCAGGTCTTTACGCCTACTTCATTCTCTCTTATAGCCAAAGGTATTTTTCTCTTCTAGACTTCAACCTAACAAAGATTTTGCATGGACAATTAAATAAAGCAAGAAGGGCATTCAATCAATTTTTCTAATATTTAGTTTCATTCATGACAATTCATTAATTTCACATCTCTTAAAAAAAACTTCATTATGAACATGTGGTTACAAACGGTATCAAACTCTACGTCCTTGAACTACTTATATCCCACCAAGAATTGATCATAATTCACCTTCACATCAACATTCAAAATACATATGAACAATATGAACACCCATTTGGAATGCATAATAATAATAATGGGTTCTTGTATAGCGCTTATGTCAGTCAGATTCGATAGGATCTGTCACATACCATACTCTTCTTTTGCAAGGGGTTCATATGCAGTATATATGTATAGTGTCAACAAAGTTTCATATCATAAACAGATAAATTGCAAATCATAAAGTTTCTCTGATAGACCTCTTCGGAGATAGCACATGTGCAAACCTCCCCAAATATCCACAAATCTTTTTAATTTGGAGAATCCCAACTTTGGGCAATTTCGAATATTCATTGCCAAAGTGATGGCGGTGCTTCATGAATAAATTTTGTTAGCCTAATTGAAGAAAATACTCCCACATCTGTATAATAGAATGGAGCGTTAGTGCATAAATTGATAATGAAAACATAACTTTTATGAGTAGGCTGCCAGCATTCGTCCCGGGTTTTACAGTTTTGTAAAATTTACCTTTATCTTTCAATGCGCAGACAATATATCCAAAGTGCCTATTAAAAGAATCATTCAAATTTAGAGAAAAAACATACAGTTTTCACTTTGTTTAAACTCAAATGATTTTGATACAATTTTAATTCAGGTGCGATTTATTGGATCGGTTTCTAAAGCCTAATTTTCTTCCGCGAAAATTTAACTGAACATTACCTACCTCTATGCATCCGATAACAGCTCAAATTTAGCGATATGAAATAAATGAAGGGGGTGAGACCTGTTTTTTAAATAGACACGGACATCATAATTATGTTAAGGTGCCATATTTTATGTAGTTGATTTGAACATTTCATGTTGAACAATACCAATATGCCTTTATCAACAATATTCTCCATCTCATTTTATTAATAATGTGAATTTTGAATGCGATTCCTCAATTCTTACTTTACATTTCATACTACTGTGACTATAACATTCATGTATATTTTGTAGATCGGACAGTGACAGTTCCCGAGCTGCATGTTTTATGTGTTTTTACATTACACCAACCATTAATGATCCTTGTACAAGCAGTGTCCTAGTAACGCCATACAACATGACGTCATCAACGTCGATTCGCATCTCAGTGAAGCAAGAAGCACGACGTCAATGTAAAGCGTAATGGACTTAAGTGCATCCATCCATTTATCTCAAATTGCCACTTTAACCATTGCAAGATAACCATTAACCATTGTAAGATGCATCTAGACATAATGCAGTCGTATGAATGTAGTATATGTAACTTTATATAATGCTCTGTTTAACAAGTAATCGGGGGCTATACAGGTCGAGAGGCATTACTACGATCATTCTGCATGTAAACATTGTTTGCATCCTCTGTCCGTTTGTACATTTTGTTTTTGTTCAAATCATCGTTATCCCAAATAGAGCGCACAGTCTCCACTAATCGCGTGTTCTCCGAGAATACACCGAGGATAAGAATGAATAGGGTATAGTGTCTCCGTTTTAGCAGTTAGTGTGTGATACTACTTTTCGTTCAATATCTGCACATAACATATAGATTCAATTATAACCATAGACCAGTGCGATTAATTCGGTTATGGGACAAAACATAAGTATTACAATTATTAACCGACGTAAACTGAAAGGGAGATGCCTGTTTGATACTTGCCCGTAAGGCTTAGTTACATAATAATAGTGAACCTTGGTCAAACAAACTATATAGCAAAAAATATAACAAAAATTGATTGTTGAAAGTGACAAACAAATTTGCAGTTTGCATGGTATCAGAATATTACTGCCTCTATGAAAGATATTAATTCGTAGTAAAGTGTTGATTCAGTAGCTGCTGAACCTAAGCTAAATTTATGACGAAAACGCATTTAAAGATAAAGGTGAGTTCTGGTAACGCGATTGCATTGCGAAAGAAAAGGTGTGGAATGCATCAGAAAAAGTTGATCATGTAGCATGTAAGTATTGGTGTGTACTGCAAGGTTCTGGGGTCATCAAAATCATAACATATTTGGCACAGTCTTGGTAAAGTAACAAGCACACTACACAGAAAGATGTAAAAGGGACAACACAAATGGTGTCGGGGCTAGTACTACTTGATTTCCTTATCTTTCTATGCTCATTACTCAGCCAGTATACATTTTCTGCCAAAATTGTTTGGCACATGACATTTATTTTTAATCTTGATCATTCAGTGTAAGTTTCGTTAGATTCTGTGAGAATTGATTTTATTTTTTTAACCAGAACTCAAGTTTATCTTTAACTATCTTTATCACCACTATAATATCGTGTAAACTAAAGGTGAAGTATAGGTTAGGTTTGGTTTAGTTTGGTTTCATTTTCAGTATAAAACGTATATATACATACATACATAGTTTTTATGAGCATTAAAATAAAGTTAGTTACTTAAAAATAATACGGATGGATCGCTCTATATTCAGAGTTATTAATCTAATGGCTCTGTTCTTCCTAGGGGTCCAGAAAAAAAAAGGGAAAAAAAAAGGAACAGAAAAAGAGAGAAAAAAAGCATTAAACAGGCATGAGCATATCACAAAATATGGATTAAACACAAATATAACACTAAAACAAACCAATATGTTGTATGCTCCTGTACTATAAAAACCTATCGAATCTCCCCTCCCCGTCTAATTACATAATGCGCTTTTAGGACTTAAACCCCGCCCTCCTAACCTTTTCCGGTTAGTTACTGATCATCTTCACAATAACAACATTTGACAATGCATTTACAAAACGGATATATATTAAACAGTATATCCTTACACATCGGCATATAGCATGAACAAGAACATAACCAGGCGTGATGATGATTATCATCATTGTTATCATCATAGAAATCATTCTTACTGTCTTCTAAAGCCTTGTCACCATCGCGGACTCTCCTCCACTGGGCGATGCTTATCGCTACAGAGTAAGTGTTACAATCACCCACACCATCTACACGTGCACACAGTTCTTTGTTAACCATCTTCTTTGAAACCCACGTGACAATCCACTCGGGCTCGCCAAGTAAACAAACAATTCGTCGCCGTTTTCACGAACCGGCACAAGCCACCGAAATCCCTTCAAAATGTAGTTTTTATTTTTTTTGCATTTTTAGCATAAGTTATCAACAATCTTTCATTTCACCAAATTTGAGCATCCAAAACGCTTTATTTTTTGAGATATCCATGGTTACACAAATGACAAAAACGACACACGAGCCAAAAAGCACGATTCATATTTTCACGAACCGGCACGCGCCGTTATAAGTCAATGGGCTGTGCCGGTTCGTGAAAATATCTTTGCGCTTACAAGACCTAGACGACGCGACACAGGCGGTTGTGCCGGTTCGTGAAAATAAAATACGCGCTAAGACAGCGCGAGCGCTTTTGTCTTGCGCGTAAAGTTACATAGGAAAAACGACACAGTGGCTTGTGCCGGTTCGTGAAAATATTTTTGCTACGTAAACAGCAAAATAATATTTTCACGAACCGGCACGAGAGTCCAAAGCTTCGTAATATTAATAGTAATTGTCATTATGCTTATCAAATGGAATGTATAGAAAATACAGAATATTTTCCTTTCATTGATATGTATTTTGTGATATAAAATTTGACATAAGGCATGTTTCTGGCGAATTCAAAACGGGCTAAACGTAAAACGCGTTTTTCTCAGAATGTACTTATTTCGTTGCGCGTTGGGCTGTGCCGGTTCGTGAAAACGGCGACGAATTATGGAGAGAAAAAGGCACATGTCACCCCATATGGAATATTATCTGGTTCTTCAAAATATTGATGTTTATTATGCTCTCGTCAACGGGTTAGATATCAGTCTCACTGACGCCTGATCTACATGCATATTTCATTAGCATTCTGACCTTGCAACTTGACCCTTCTTTCATTAAACGGAAATACCTTTCATGTATCTTCACATTATAACTTTTCATCTTTGTCATGCATGACCAAATGATAAAAACCCGTACATATGAACAATCAGTTCTTAAAGTAAACATAGATGACACCTGCAGAACACGGAAATACCTTTAATATCTCTTTATAATATAACCTTTCATCTTTGTCAAGCATGGCCTGGTGATACAAACCCGTGCATATGAAAAATCAGTGTTCAAAGTAAACACAGACGACACCTGCAGACTGCCAGGGGAAGAAACAGAAATACTGATATATTTGGTGTCAGAATGTCTGATTCTTGCTCAGACGGAGTAAATCACACGACACGACAATATTGCCAAACATGTCCATCGGCAATTGCCGAAGGATCATGGGTATTTACCATGCAATCATCCATTGGAACACCAACCACAGCCGATTACCAAGGTGAACGAATTGGGCCTCCTTTTTGGCCCCCTCCCTTGCCGCCGGCTGGATCTGACCCTGTCTGATAGTGTACTTGCTCCGTCTCCTGGGGAGTAGTAGCAGTAGTAGCAATAGTAGCAATAGTAGTAGTAGTAGTAATAGTAATAGTAGTAGTAGTAGTAATAATAGTGATTGTATTTATTTTTCAGTTTCATTAGAAGAACAAAATGCACACACATTTTTATACAGGTACATTCAATCACAACCATGACAATGAAGCGGCTGACCGCCAATATTCTTGATTGTTCTTCCATAGGGTCCAGTAATATACAGATAAACACAATACAGGAACACATGAATTTCATAGTAATAACAATAGGGAAACATTGAATTACGTAATTATAATTAATAACTAATGTAATTTCGGTCAAGCGCCATTTTACAAACCACTTATGCCAATCCAAACATAGCTTGAGTCTAGCTAAGTACCCATTTAACGCCTGCGTGTGGAGTGGCAAATATTAATAAATGTCTTGCCAAAGGACATTAGTTTGGTACCGGGGCTGGAACCCATGACCACCTTATAATTTCTAGTGAAGTGTTCTAAACATTAGACTATAATACCTCTCCCCCACTAAGTATAAAGATGTGTCAAAAAATTAAACTCCACGGGAAACTTCAAGTTGGTTCACAAGGATGCGGCGATCCTGAGATGTTGATAAAATAATTAAATTTCATTATGACCTCCCCTTCCCCCTCGATTTAGAGTTGATTAGCCCACACAAATAAATCAAATAATATTATGAATCTAATTGGTTCTTTTTGTTAAGAATAAGATATGCAAATGACAACGAAATCTCCAAATATGAAGATAGAATGACAATTAACCGATATTTCTGTACTTGCGTCAATGCCATTGCTATTTTTAGGCAGAATTAGCATAGATAATTAAAGATAAGTCCATGGATATCCGAGAAATATCAATCGACTGCTGATGACAAACTCGAAATTTAAAAAGGGGGAGTATACCCATGCATAATTATGGACAATGACGTGACCTCCTTTTGATTCTGATTAGTGACGTAGCTACAGGGGCGTAAGGGTTTATGCCCCCTCCCCCCCCCCCCCCTCATGGCGAAAAAAGAGGAAATTGTTGGGGAAAAGAAGAAGAAAGGAAGAAGGATGGGAAAGGACGACAGCGAAGGAGATGGTTGGCTTGATATCCAGTACACTTTCTTTATACTTAGATCAAGGTTTATCAGTAATAACCTTGATTTTAAAAAGATACTTTGTAATTTATGTTATTATGTATTGGTATTAGTATCAACAAAATAATAAAGAAAATGAAACTAGTCCCGACAAAAGTAACGATGGTGTAAATATAGTAGAACCATCCCCTCCCCCATAAAAGGCCAGAATGAAGTGCAATTTTCACATTATTTGGATCTCCGGATTGGATATAGACAAATGCAATTTTCTTCCTCCGCCTCCTCGACATCCTCTTTTTCCTTCGCCCCTTCTTCTCATTTCCTTAAAAATTGACAATACTCCAGGGAACCAATTATCCTTGGCTCTATTTAGTAACGTGGAACATCTTCAGTTTAGTGCCACATGTATCCTTTACAGCAGTCGCTTGCTCTGATTGGGCCTTGAAATCAACCACTTTACTCATAACCAAGTCTCACACGCACAAACCCGTTTGACGCGCACACCACTCACAAAGCGGGCACTCAGCAGACATACGCTCAATCCATGTTATCTTTATTTTAAAAAAAAAACATACCCGAATGTAAAAAGATTATTTTACATTTATCTAAAAACGACAGTGATGGTAATTTTGTGGTTGTATTAATTGGTATAAATATATGTAGATTATTTTGCCGAAGATGTTGTTATTGTTATATATAAAAGTCAAATCGGTCGATTCACTAACTACAGAATTCAAACGTGATGTTTATCCAATGATACCGAACATGTATACCGTTAACGAAGACCTGCCATTGTGCTCCAAAACTGGCTGTTTCCCTCGCTGTTAATTTATATCTACCTCTTTATTCACAAGAGTCTGTAAGTCGTTAAACAATGAGACTTTAAAATATGTGTACGTAACCAAAAACAATAATTTAATACGTATAGTTTTACAATTCTGTAACAAACTCCTTTGTGGAGGAACTTAGGCTGTCTTCTTTTTATCTACACGTATTTTATGAATACCTAAACCTTATCCACTTCTATCTGCATGGCATTCCACAACAATCGTTCTTATGAAATAGATAAAACTGAAAGTATATCAAAACGTTTCTATTCACTTCACTTCAATTTCATCACAAATTTGAATTCGGCAATGATGACGAGTTCATGGATATAGAACGTAGAACTAGCTCATTTGAAGCAATACAACTTCGATAATGATAAGAAAACAAGGTTTGTTACCCTATAACCTTGAAGTGTTATCAGATTTACTGAATCCAAAAAGAAACAACATCTTTAAAGAAAAAACAAAACGCGGCTAAATATTATTCCTTCAAAGTTGAGATGGTATGACGTATGTACTTTATACTTTCTATCGTTCGTGCGCAAACATCTGAATTTTGAAGGATAATTGGATGGACTTGTAACGATCACTCACGTAATCACGAATTGTCGCGTTTTGAGTACTTTTTAAGCTATCTCATCTACAAAGTGTAGGGATGACCCCATTATGCCTATAGTACACATTTTGAAGTTCAATAGGTCAACATAATTTGATTAATGGAACTTATCACGAGACAAATACAACGACTAACTCAATACTTAGATATAAAGAATATTTTTTCTCTGTCTTTTGATAAGCCTAAATAATCGAGTGCCAGCGAAACCACATGTATGAGGGCACTGCTGCTGTTCTTATAATGAAAACGCATGCGTATTCAATTCCAATACTAGTACAGAGTTAGTCATTTTTTTAGTCTCTACTTTTACCTCTTGCATTTTAACATCTCACATTCCCCTTCCGGCATTGTACGAAAATGATCATGACATAATCCTTACACGATGCAACAAGGCAATACAAAAGGGCAAAGAAATTGTCCTTGATTTGATTTCTTGAAATTCTTTGCGATCTTGGTAAATGCAGATTTCAGCTGAAAGCGGACTTTCTTTTTAAACAAAAACTGAAAACAAATTCTATCACCAACTATGTCCTGCATTATTTTGTTGACCTACTTTATACTATCCTCGCTTTTAGCTTGCTTCTCGAGTTTTCATGTCCACGCCGTCGACATGTGATCGTATATATTCCTCTTCATCAAGATTAACCTTGCGAGGTCCGATGTACCTGCTGATCAAGCTGATACCTATTCATTATCTTGGTGATAATTTCCAACACACGTGTTTTACAATGCTGTAACAAATCAGTATTCAATATAATATGAAATGAAAATGTAATGATAATCATCAATACCATGGAAAGTAGTGACCTTTAAGAAGAACAAAAAAAAATCGGTTTATAATCATAAAGCTAGGATTAATTTTATACTTTTTATTTAATTTATACAGATAATCCGATAAATTTCAAAATAGTAATGATGGTGGTGGTTGTGGTTGAGGTCGTGAAAGTGACGATGGTGGAAGTGGCAGGAAATAATTTTTTGCTGTGCTCAACATATTTCCTGAAAGAGATAAATGGATATTAGAGCAACACAGACACACCTACATTAATCAATAGAACAAGTGGTTAGAAAATGAGATAACAAATGGACATACAAATTTTTTTTTTACTGGATTTAAAGTTGTAAAGAGACACATTAAAGTGACTTGGTAACATTGTTGAAGGTTGATGAAAAAGTTGCTTAATTTTTGTATAAAATATTACTTATTATATTCCTTCTACTGTACTAACCCTCTGACGTGCAAACAATCCTGAAAACATTCTCAAACCACGAAGATATCTATGTTTTTCTTTGGAGGCGTCACTGTGCAACACCCTCTAACAGTGATTAACAGTAAATTCTCCCAACCATTTTTGAATTTTCCCAACCGTTTTTCAATGAAAAAAAAGACATAAAACAGGCTATTAAAAATCTTTCAACACTTAAATGTCTGGAATGGTATGTAGAGCCAATTCATTGCCTTGTGAAGATTTAAATTCACCTAAAATGTAATTAAATTGTCATAATATAGTTGGGAGAATTAAGGAATCGATCAGGTCAGTTTTTCTCATGGTCCGTTTTCACTCAATTTTCCAGACTACCTTTAATTAAGGTAGTTAATTAAAGGTAGTCATGGGACGTGCATGTTTTCAAATATTAACATGACTTATTCACATAATTGCGACTTAATCAATATTTTCCTTTTGACATTTACTGTTTACTAGGTTAATGATATATGTTTATTTTGCAAATGAGTATTTTTTTTTTAACTGCTTGTATATACGTTATAAACGATGTAAATATGTTCATGTTTTTGCAGGGCCCCATGGAAGACCACTACTTGTAGGTGAATGGGCTACCCTGTCAAAAGATTAGAAATAAATAAATAAATAAATAAATAAATTAATTAATTGTACATGTAGCATTAAAGTCACTACCTTAGCGCCACTATCTCTCATCTGAACAATGTTACCAAGTACCTTTAACACGTAGGAGAAACCAACGAAACACATATGAATGAAAACGTGGGAGATACATCTGTCACAATATCACAGTTGTATCCATTGTATATTTCAACACGAGGCGTAATACACTGCCAAACTTGTGTCCTTCATCAACAGATTGTATAGTATTAACTTGAACTTAAAAAGTTTGACAAAATATCGCTGATCTATCACTACATCCATGCTGGTATACATGTGATATTGGTGTAATCTTTGTTTCGATCAAACTAATTTCGTTCTCTAACATAATAGGGTGTAGTTAAAACGCCTCTACACCTTATTCCCAACTGAGATTTCTCCCACGCTATTCGTGCACAGACATTTTTGAAGGATGATTGTACGGGCATGTAACTTGAAATCAGGAGTTATCACGTTTTTATTACTTTCGTAGATAAAAGCTATCTAATCTACAAAGTGTAGGGTTCCCTTCTTTTAAGTTTTGGTAACATCATCTTCAATGCCATCACTGTATGTGTTTCACAATTTTTTAACGAAATGTTGAGTCACGTAACCCAAGACTTCATAGATCAGTCAAATAGCGAGTTCTACGAAAGTCCTCAAACGTGACAACGTGATTACGTGAGTGGTTGGAGGCTAGTCCAATTTTATTAAGTTAATATTCATAAATTCAAGTTTCGCATTGCTGTCATCCCTTTTGAAAGTTTTCCAAAAAGGCTGAACAAATCTTTTGACCTTATTACAACTGGCGAAAGGGTCGCCTTTGGCGGCGTTTCGTGGCCTTTCGCTTTGTGTGAGCAATATAAAGTTTTGAAAGGACGTTCTTGAGAGTGGACACAATCATGGTGAATTGGAAAAATAAAACAAAAGAAGCAGGTGATCCTAAACAGAATTAAAACACGTGTGCACATTATACATGTACAATAAAAAATGTGTAAGAGTTTGATGTTAAAGTGTATTTTGAAGAGGTTGTTCATAGCTAAATACATTCTTATTTATAGGTGATTTGATGCCGTTTATACTCAAAGTAGCGCGTTTACCCCCCCCCCCCCCCCCACCTCACATAAAGGACTGAAGTAGTGAAAATTAATCAGGTATTTGTTCTGCATTTTCTTGTTTTTTAAATTGAAATTTGCCTAAAAGAAAAATGATTTAAAATAGCCAATCTGTTTGACGGTGGTAATACTACATTTACACATACATGTAAACAGAACACAATAAATGTATATCTAAAGAACTGCTCACAATTTCATAACCCTTAAATGTATCACGATATCACATTACCACAAAATTGGTACAGTTGTCATGTACATTTTGTGTGAAAATCAGAGATATTCACCCAGGTTCTCGGTCAAATATAAATACTATTAAGCGTACATGACCAAGAAAACGCGTTTAAAGGGGGTGTTTTATAGATTGGACGCAGTCCGCGTGGTGCCGCATTAAGGGATTAAAAAAACTTCAATTTGGGACTTTAAAAAAAAAAAAAAAAAAGGGTATTTTTTAAAAAATGATGCACAATCCTGTTGTACGCGCCGGTGTACGACTTTAGGGGTATTTTTCTAGCCCTCAGGGCCGGACCGGGGCGAAAAGGGGGTAATAATTCGTCGTGTTTGCTCATACATAGTGTGGACGACGGCCGCAAGAGGTAGCTTATCTATCGCGAGGCGGTTTGAAACGATCTTAAGATCTTCAGTAGATCAAAATGGTTGCCCACGGTAACGACCCAGACCTACCACGTCTCACGCCTATAACTGGTCTCCTATATTTTGTTTTGCATAGTAGGATAGATACTGTTCACTTTATATTGTGTACTTTATGTAAAAACTACATGGACTTTATATAAAATAGATCAAATTTGAAATATAATTTCTTTTTTTCAAAGAAAGGACTTATGATGGCTGTGCATTAAACCCATTTGGAAATGTACAGGTTGATGTAAATGAAAATGACCGATAGGCTATACAAAAGGGCACAGAAAATGTCCCTGATTTGATTTCTTGAATTCTTTGCGATCGTGGAAATACAGATTTCGGCTGACAGCGGACGTTGCGTTTGAACACAAAATCAAAACAAAATCTATCATCAACAATGTTTTGCATTTGTTGACCTAATTTATACTTTCCCCGCTTTAAGCTTGCTTCTAGAGTTTACATGTCCATGCCGTCGACATGTGATCTAATTTGTCTTCATCAAGATTAACCTTGCGAGGTTCCGTGATGCTTGCTGATCAAGCTGATGCATATTATTATCTTGGTGATAATTACAATCACACATGTTTTACAATGCGGTAACAAATCAGCATTCAATATGAAATGAAAATGTAATGATATATATCATAACCAGGGAAAGTGGTGACCTTTTTGAAAATCGGTTTAAATCACGAAGCTAGGATCAATTCTATAGTTTTATCCGATGAATTTCGAGACAGTAATAATGATGGTTGTGGTGGTAGACTGGTGGTGGTTGAGGTGGTGGAGGTGGCGGTTGTGGTAGTGGTAGGAAATGTTACTGCTGTGCTCAACATATTTCCTGAAAGAGATAAATGGATATTAAAGCAACACAGACACACCTGCATTAATTCATAATTCATAGAACAAGTGGTTTGAAAAAGAGATAACAAATGGACATACACAATTTTCATTACAAGATTTAAAGTTGTGAAGAGACACATAAAAATGTATATGAGAAACCAACGAAACACTCATGAATGGAAACGTTGGAAGTACATCTTTCACAATGTCAAAGTTGTATCCATTGTATATTTCAACACGAGGCATAATCCACATTAATTTGAACATCAGCATCCACATTAAATTTACTTATGATTGAAAATAGGGGAAAATCTAATGAACAAGGAAGAATGTAAGTTGAATTATTTGTCCTACCATTCAATACGTCAACTGACAAAGCGTAGATAATATATGGATATAGAAAAATTATGCAAAAATGCTATGTTATGATTTTCCACAAACACTGATATTGGATAAGATAATTTTCAATACAAAATTTTAAACAAGGTTTTGTTTTTTAACAAGTAACTGTACAAGATGTAACTACATGATTTTCGTTTTGTAAAAGAGAGTTGGAAGATATTGCTCACTGCTGCGCATCGCATACTTAATAATCGCTGGGATATTGGAAATTAATAAACGCATTTTAATGAAAAAACAATGTAGGATATTCTCTGTAAATGAATCCCATGTGACCACGTTTGACAAATCATTAAAGTGGGATCTAGGAAAGAGTTATTTAAATCATATTGCTCACAAGTCCTAGGTCCTTCTGTGCCATTGCTCAAACGTACGGTCTTTTCAGATGAGCACTTTTCTGTCACAGGTCTCACCCTTTTCTTTTTAATTATCCTGAATTTCTAGAGCCAAAATTAATGCAAAGATCTAGTTTTCAAAACTGTATCACTTCATCAGTGGGCATAATACTTGGAATAATACAAGGCAGGATATATCAGACAAATACATTAGTTGTGTAACCTGTGATCCAGAAAAATGGCTACCTCGTTATATTTTCGAAGACACAATAGGCCCGTCCACATATGTTAATTGGTGCGATTTGGATCGCGATGCAAAGATCGGGGATTGTTGCGACCGTTCACACATGTCAATTTAATGCGAATAGGATCGCGATGCAAAGATAGCTTAATTTTGTTGGGCGACCATTCACACATGGGAAGAATACTCGGTCGCCGGCGAGAACATTCAAACTGCGCCGCATGCGTGAGTCTCGACGATGTATGGACGCTTGAAATCCTGGGAATCCTGAGATTATTTCGAAAGTTAGACATGATGGTTAGGCATTTGATGTTATTACATACATTTTCTTCCCGATAATGATCACATCAAATGTTTCTAACGTAGGTACCATTTTATTGATTTTAAAGTTTTTAGTTTTAGTTTTTATGTGATGAATGTAAAGGCCTTGTAATGACAAAATAATATAATGAAAGTAATGAAGGACATAATGGTAATTGTTCAATAATTACAATTTTATCCTGATATATGTTTACTATCTCATGTTGTGAATTCTTATTCCGTTCGTTGCTCTTTATTATCCAGGATGTAGCCTGTGGGTGACATGCTTTCGAGTAATGGCAATTTCAATTACTTTTTTCAACCCTGACCATCAGATCGTATCCTTCTCTCTCACCTCTCCACGTTCATACAAATTATTGCACGTATTATTAAATTACTATGTATTATCTGATTGTCGATTTTTTATTTTCAATAACATTCACACACACTTACAGCTCCCAGTAAACTATCGCGATTATTCTGAAAAAAATCGCAAGACTAACTGCGAATTGGATCGCGATGTGAAACGCAAAGATAGGTGAAATTATTCTGTCCACACACGCCCCCCCCCCCAAAAAAAAAAAGAAGAAGAAGAAGATATTTGGATCGTGATGCAAAAATCAATTTTTAAATCTCACTTTTGTATGTAGTTGTGAACGCCCCTATTGATAGAAATCTAATAGAAACATCTCCGATAGAAGAGAGGAAGATGAGTATAAGGTCATCTTCACAGACCCATGGGAAGAGAGGCGGGGGCGGAATGGTTGATGGTGGGCTGAGGCTGCATAACGATTTTTCTTTCTTCAGCCTTTCTGCGATTAAGTTTGAGAACAATGTGTTTTTATCTTGACAGAAAGTTGCAGAAGTTGTAGATATTGACAGGGGATGCAACAAGTTATCGTTCGGTCATGTTTTAGAAAGTGACGATTATTGTGGATAAGTATGTCCACAACATTATATATCAAATTCTCTTCTAACTTTTTTTTGAGATTCCATGATATGAGAGGAAGTATAAAGACTTTGACCAAACTTTTCATGCCAACTGAACACAATGAAATGTAAAATGAACTTATTTGTGGACCAAATTATATCCACTAATGTCCACTGATTGCAGTGATTTATCTTCTTGTTGTTCTCTCTCTCTTCTTCTCTACTTGTTTCTCTTTTTGTAAAAATGACATTTTAACTATGCCATTGTTTAATTTACTGCATATGTCTAATATCTATTTACACATATTTCTGAGGCCTAATAATGATAGTGATGATTATTATTAATACTGGCTATTATACAATTTAATTTTGAACATCATTGTTTCCATCACTTTCATTCAGTATTATGCCTTACTTTAATAATTAGCAATATCGTTATTATTTTTCTGGCAGACAAAATTTTCACATGATTTGACAATTGACCGTTTATTTCATCATCATTTATCTTTTCTTCTATCAATATTATAATAAAAAATAAAAAATTCCATCCATGTTTCGTATGCTTATTTTTTTTATTAAAATGTTCATTTTCCAATACAAGGTGGCTCCTCCGGCTAACCTGTCTCGAAATCCGGGACGATCTGATATCACAATTAGGTACACAATTATTCAAATTCTTGAATAAACATGAGCACTTACTAATGGAATTTAATTTGATGATGAAGCTGATAAAATATAATCACATGCTGACGGCATGGATGTTTTTTATATTTTGTATACTGGGGTTTCTAGAAAGAAAAGAACGCCAGAGAATAAGCCATTAGCGCATCCCAAAAAGATGTGTGTTTTTTTTTGGGGGGGGGGGGAGGGGGGTTTAATAAAGCGGGCTGTATAACAAATTAATGGCAAATGGAACAAGCAATAAACCAAAACGGTTCCCACATTAATCACTTTCACAGGCATAACCATTTCTTGATCTTAATTTTCTTCAAAAAAAATTCGTGAAACCAATCTAAAATTTTAATTCGTCAATATAATATAGAACATACGATCTTTATGAAAAGGGGCAAGCGATGGACATTCAGAACATTTATATTTCTATTGTATAACATTCTATGTCGCCTGGGGGGGGGGTAATCTCCGTGCTGTCGTGGCTTCGCCAGCATCCTTTAGATTCAGGAAAATGAAATAAGGTTGGAGGGATTTATTTAAAGTATTGTCATTAACCCATCCTGTGCCATCAGGTTTTCCATCATTCCGTTGGAATCCCATTCCTTTGGCAAGAAATAAAATCTTCGCATTTACTTTTCAGATTAATTGTCAGTGTGGGTCTGAATATATGCATATAATACCATTTTCTCTTTAGCAATTTCTGTTTTTAGAAAGAAGAAGGAGCTGCTTTAGTCCCAAATTATGATAGAATACTTAAACATTGTGGGCACAGGATCTATCATTCACAGGAATAAATGAGTTTATACAATTCTTTACTTCATTTGCGTAAACTTGAAAAAAAAAATGTTTATGCTTTTACTAGAAAAATGGGGATTTTAAATGTTATTTATACTAATTTTGATGATGGATGATTTGCGGCTTTAATGGCACAAAAATAATCATCAACATCATATGCATGCATCGCCACTACCGTAACTTCTACCACAACCATCACCTCCACCACCACCCCCACGTCGGTAACCACCACCACCGCCACGTCCACCACCTCAACCAGCCCCACCACTATACCATCATTACTACTATCTTGAAATTCATCGGATTTTCTGCATGAACTAATGAATAGATCTTAGCTTCGTGATTATAAACCGATTTTTTTTTTTAAAGGTCACCACTTTCCTTGGTTATGATGAATATCATTACATTTTCATTTCATATTGAATGCTGATTTGTTCCAGCATTGTAAAACACGTGTGTCAGCACTTATCACCAATATAATGAATAGGTATCAGCTTGATCAGCAGGCATCATGGGACCTCGCAAGGTTAATCTTGATGAAGAAAATACGATCACATGTCGACGGCATGGACATGAAAACTCTAGAAGAAAGCTAAAAGCGAGGGAAGAATAAATTAGGTCAACAAATATTGTTGGTGATAGATTTTGTTTTAATTTTTTGTTCAAATGGAAAGCCCGTTGTCAGCTGAAATCTGCATTTCCACGATCGCATAGAATTTCAAGAAATTAAAGCAAGGACAATGTCTGTGCCCTGTTGTATTGCCTGTTGCATCATATACGGATAATGCCATGGATATTTTTGTAAAATGCCGTACAAATGTCGAAATAAATTCCAACCTTTTCGCAAAACTTTCAAAAGGGATGACAGCAATGAGAAACTTAATTGATGAACATTATTTAGATCGGGTTGGACAAGCCTTTAATCACTCCCGTAATCACGTTATCATGTTTGAGGACTTTCGTAGAACTCGCTATTTGATCTACGAAATGTCGGGTTACGTGACCAAACATTTCTTGAAAACATTGTAGAACACAAACAGTTATAGTATTGGCGCGGAATTATGGTAACAAAATAAATGTAAATGGTCACCGAGGAGAGACTAACACAACAACAAAAAAATCATGTACGGTTGCTGCTCCACCCCCCCCCCCCCCCCCCACCAAAGGAACTGACAATAATACACGCTACATAAGTAAATATATAAAATATACGTTATTACTAGTCTTAGTGTCGGTGATTTATTTTCATGACGGGGGGGGGGGAGGAGCGAAATGTGAGAGACGAGAGGGGCGAATATGACGGTGAATACCCCCTCACAGGTTTTTGAAGTTTTGATGTATTACAAAATTACATTCCTTAGCAAATGTATTGTTATATTAACACTTCACTTTTACTTTGTCGGTAATTAGTGTGAAGTCCGTAGGGTTGTAAATATTTACTTATACATTTCGAAGGATATTTCGCGAGGGAGCTTAGCGACCGAGTGAACAGATTTTTCCATTTTTATTAGTCTTCACGATGCACTATCGGGCCCTCCAGAGTCTGAAAGTGTGTTGCAGTCTTAAAGGTACTATGTCCCTTTTGCAGCCAACCTCAAATGCTGTAGAACTTTGCAGGAATTATAAATATGTCATGTATGTCCTATCTGTGAAATTCAAACGTTAGCAGTGTCCTCATATTCAAATTATGCAAGGAAAACCGTTTACTTGCTAGACTTCACTGTCAGACACTATTGAGTGACTGACTGGCTTTTTTTCTTCTTTGGTAATAACATACATAAAAAGAGTTGTAAAGGGTACATGAGTATTTGTCTACATCAATAACCCACTTCTTGTGATGGCCAAGATTAAACTGATTGAATCTTTGGGCAGCATAAAACGTATGACCATTCGGTACAATTGTCTGAAAATCAAGACTATTACTTTTGGGCTCTATAGCCCTAAAGTCGATTTGACAACTAATAGTCGTTATTTTCCCACTTGAAGACATTTTCAAGCCCCACCTTTTTTAGGGAAGTTCTAAATTAGTATTATCTTTCAAATGCAGTTGGAATTTAACTTTTTCATTTTTTGGGCCTGCAAATGGGACATAGTCCCTTTAAGTCAGTATTTGCTATAAAATATTTTTTTTTAAATAATTTTCCAGGGGGTGGGGATAATCCCCGCCTTAAAAACTGAAGGGAAGACGTGCCCCCCCCCCCCCCCCCCCGTCCCCCGGGATCGCCGCCCCTGACTAGTCTTCATCACAAGTACTTTTTTCAAGTGAGATAAAATGTAGGATTCAGTACGGAATGAGTCACGTCGTATACTCAAAAAAGCATGAGTATTCGTTATTTACCTGCATGTAAAAAAGGGTCAACCCTACACTATGTAGATAACCTGTATCTATGAAAGTACTTAAAACGTGATAATTCGTGATTACGTTAGTAATCGTTAGAAGCCCCTCAAATCATCCTTCAACAATCAGATGTTTGTGCACGAATAGCGTGGGAGAAATCCAAGTGGGAATAAGGTGAAGAGGCGTTTTACCTACACCCTATAATGTTAGAGATGGAAATTAATTTGATCGAAACATAGATTACAAAATTATCACATGTATACCGGCATAAATACAAGGACAGATTAGCGAGATTATCTCAAACCTTCTGAGTTCAAGCCAATACTACACAGCCTGTTGATGAAGGACACATGTGTGGAAGAAGATTATTTCTTGGTGCAACTACTAGTAGTTACTTTCTGAGCATTTTAATGATCACCTTTCTTCAGTTAAATCCTAAACACGAATCTAAAGAAAGCGAAATAGAATGTTCCTATGCGACAAATATGTTTCCCACTTAACCGGCACAAATAGGTTTTTGTGATTGAGAATTTCTTTAGTTTCTTATTATTTGTGATTAGCATTTGAATAAAATATTTATGATAAACCACATCAGTCTGCTTGGGCACAATTCAATTTCAATTTCAATTTATTTTTCATCTTTAAAAAAAGAACAAATATACATAGTATTGACACATTGTATTAAAATAACAATATAAACATAAACATGGAGGGATACTCTTAATAATCAGGTTGCTTGTAGGCAGGGCCCCGGTATACAATATAAAATGTATAACTTTGTTAGAGAAATATCTAGACATTTGAGAAAAATATAAAACAGCAATTAAATATAAATTAGGAAATTGTGATCATCTTAACAGCTACTATAAATAGACAGATACAGGTACACGTCCATACACAGACATAAAAACATCATACACACACTAGCATACACACACAATAAGATAAATGAGATAGAGTAAAATATCATAGGGAAGGAATACATAGAGAGAAGGAGAAAGAGAAAGAGAGAGAAAGAGAGAGAGAGAGGGGGGAGTCAGTATTACAGAAGAAAATAATTAAAATGAGTAGGCATGGTGAAAAGAAAAGAGAAATAGAAAATTGTAGGAGTGGAGAGAGCTCGTGAAATAGGAGAAGAAAATTCGAATTAATTAATACATTTTATTAAATACATTTTGTATATCTACTTAGCACGTATTAATATTGGTGAGATATAATCTTTTTATAGAAAATTTGAATTTTGAAAGAGTTGAGCTCTGCTGAATACTGTGATCAAGGCTGTTCCACAATTTAATATATTTTACACGGAATGAGTTTGAGGCCATGGAAGTGGAAACCTTAGGTTGATGAAATAGTTGATGAGGAGCAAATCTATTAACAAATCCTTATTTATTCTAATCTAACCTTCTTTTTAGATAAAGGAGTAGGTCCATTCCAAGAAGAATGTGTACGAAAAGAAAATGTGTTTAATGCAATATCTAAGGCACAGATATAAGATAGTATTTGGATTTCCTATTATGTATATATCTGAGGAAAATTGGGCTTGATAACTGGGTATAAATCCCCCGAGGAATGGTTGGAGGGGCCTTTATTTGAGGGTAGCTGTCCGGTGGGGGGGGGGGCGTCTTCTTAGAATGAAATTCATCTAGAGGGTATAGGTATTCCGAAGATGATAATCAAAGGCATTCTCGTCGTGATATCTTGTGACGTCGTGGGGCGATTACATTGAAAGAAAAAAAGACACAATAGCAATAGACATCACACGTGAAAGCTATGCAAATCATTTCGATCCAATTCATGATCTAAATAGTCACATGTATGCCAGCATACAAGGGCAATAATGACGCTGTCACTTTAAATCCTTGACAATTAAAACAACAAAAAATACAATTTGTTTATATTTTCTGTAAAACTCATGTTTGCATTCAGGAGGCCTCATGCTGAGACGTGACTACAAGCTTGTTTTATACATCTTCTTTGCGTGTGCTCATAATTAGGTTTCTATGCTTTTTCTTACTACAAAATCGTGAGGCCACTATGACGTAATTATATTGTTCAAGATTTCTCTGTAATTATTATTTCACTCTGTGAGAACAGGTCGATGCTATCTTTGATTGTGACTATGAATCTGTAATGTGGAGACCTCGTGGTATAGTGGTGTATCAACTTGACCCTCAATCCCAGGCTTAAGGGGGTGAATGTCAGACCGGCACTAACGTCCTTTAGGAAGACATAAATCCATATTTGCCACTCTTCACCCAGGTGTAAATCAGTACCTGACAATCATTGGGTCAATAATAATATCAGGGCCCTCAGGAAGAACGGCATTAAAGCTGACGAGGCTTCCTTGGGTAAGCAAAACTATTATAATTATTATCATGGCGGAATATGAGTATGTAAAATATATAACTACACAAATAATTCATGCTATACCGTGTGAGTCAAAAAAAAAGTTTACACCTAGAAAATTGCTAATTATTTTAAAAATCATCTATGAACAATAAATTATGATACATCTTACGAAAGAACGTTTTATCCCAAATCAATTGGTATCATTTTTGTGTGGTATGTGTTCAAGCTTGGATGAACAGGAGGCATTTTTTTGCGAGAGTGCAAAAATCGACTTGCGCCAAAGTGATGCCTACATTATGTGATATGTTGGGATTAGAGTGAGAGAATGAGTTGAATGTATCAAATGAGATGCATTTCATATGCTTTTTGCAGAAGCAAAGTCAGAAACGCAAACACAAACACGCGCACAAAAGTTCGTTGATATTTGATATTAGATATTTGATATGTGTGGCATGATTAATTTTGTTAGGGATGTTATTTGGATCTGCAATGATCGAATTAATACCCAAATCCCAATTGTTGTATTGAAACAACACATGCGCAACTTTGGCGCAAGTCGATTTTTGCACTCTTGCAAACAATGCCCCCTTGTTCATCCAAGCGTGAACACATACTACACACAAAATACGTATTGATTCGGGATAAAACACTCTTTTATAAGATATATAATAATTTACTGTTCATAGATGATTTATGAAATAATTTTCTAGGTGTAAACTTTTATTTTAACAATCTATCAGCACAAGATGATTCTGTGCCCACGTGTATCATGCCGGGTTTTCTTTATTGTAAGAGGGGGGGGGGGAGATTTTACCTCATCCATATGCGCCTATGTACACGTGCATTGTATCAAATTTTCTGCGGCGCCATGAGAACCAAACACGTTGTTCTCTTTTGTGCCCGGTGTCTGCCCGAAAAGACGGGACCTGGACAGGGCTCATATTCACAAAACCTTACTATTAAAGCCGATATAGTTTTCAACAAAGTATGTTTTAAGTTGCCTAGATTTTTAAGATTGTATGAATATGGGTCCGGACTACAAACACATTAATATTACATGGCATGAGTGCCCAGTAATTATTATCAGCCGATTTTAAGACGGTTTTGCGGTGTGAAAGAGGTGGAGATGTGTTCATAAGCTAAAATACTATATGGGAGTATTCAGCTGCACGTAGAGCAAATACGAACAGAAAAGAAATGTCATTAAATCTTTAAATTTTCGTAGATCAATCAAGTCTTTTCCTTTTTCAGAATATTTTAAAAAGATTGTTTTCGTGTTATTGCCTCTCTTTCTCTCCCCTTTCGTCTCCCTATATATATATTTATTATCTTTCCTTCCATCGATGTAGCTTTCTGGCGCTGCTCAGTGGCTGCTGGGCTCACGATCAATTGGGCAAAAAGAATTTCCGTTTCGGTTTAATAAAATTTGGAGTGGACTATTAGGCTATTATTATTATTATTATTATTATTATTATTATTATTATTATACTTAGTGTATGTTGTCCTTTTCCATCTTTCATGTTGGTCAGTACACCTTTCCCCTCTCTCCATTTGTTTGCATATATGACTCTCTCTCTCTCTCTCTTTCTCTCTTTCTCCTTGTTTCTCTCTTTCTCTCTCTCTCTCTCTTTCTACCTTTTTCTCTCTCTCCCTATCACCTATCTTTTTAAAAATCGATTACAAAACATCCCTAGCTCTTTAGACTTCTCTCTGCCTCTCTCTTGTCATACTAATCTGTCTGTCTTTACACACACGTGCACCTAGATACACACACACACTCACACGCACACACACACACACACACATACACACGCGGGCGCACACTCCTTCTCTTTCTCGAAAAGTATCATCACAGTCAGGCTGAAATACATGAAAGGAAAAAAAAGCAGGAGAGTACGTGCGAGCAATCTTGAGCATGTCTTTGCAGGCATACCAAAATCCCCGATAGCATGGTCGATCAATGCGACATTTCTTAACATGACGTCGTTCTCAAAGGCCAAATGAACAGCGATACAAAAACTACTACTTCAGATAAAAGCCATTCGCTATAATTTACAACGCTTTTCAAGCGTGGTTTATATAGGCCTTCTCTATCCACTAAAGATCATTTGTACTGTTTAGGCTCACCACTGCATTTTCAGTAAGGGCATCGATGCCTAAACCACAAGATAGACTCGTATGATGCTTCCCAAAATAGCTTAGACGGAATATGAATACTCTTATCGATTGGATACGTAGCAACAACAATATGCTGAAATGATGTAATGGAAGTAATGGGAGGGCAATCTGATTTATGTCTCCTGCAGAATAAACTGTTGTGTAAGTTGTTGTTTATTCTTTGAGGTGGCATCAGGGTTGTTAATAATTTACGCGGGAATTTACGTCACTGTATGTTGCACGTAATACTGTCATGTGATATCATACGTAGGCCACAATACCATTTAAAGTTTTCAGTTTGTATCCAACAACGACAATTGAATTAAACTTTATATATTTGATAAGTTCGATGTGTTCATATCTTATGCTGATAGCCTGATATGAATAAAGAAATGTATCATGCGTCCTTCTACTTATTTCCTAACTTGCAATTTATGTCAATAACACGATGGCCACAACTTAAACTAAAAAACAAAGAAAATACCCAAACAAAAACAACAAAACAAACAACCTTAGGCATTTTCAGTAGCTTCGCGCGTCATCTTTTGAAATACAATTAAAGCCCCACTGTCCTACTCGCAGCTACTTGCTCCTTCTATATAGAAAACTTCCCCAATCGGTGCCTGTTGGTCCCCCATGATCCTCTTTTTCTTATGTTAGTTGAGAGCTGAGTTAATGAGATAGCCACCTGTCAGTGACCTCGCTGTGTGGCCTAATCCCTTCTGGCCCAGTAGTATTGACGGTCTTTAAAAAAAATTCATAAAATCCGAATATGATTCCAATTCAAGAATTGAATTGAATTGAATTGAATTTTATTTTATATCTCTTTAAAAACACATCAGAAGATATTCAAACAAATCAGTATGTATTAAACAATATAAATATAACAAAATTTATGTACATGGCACTATGAAAGAAGGATGAAGGATGCTAGGGATCAACAAAGGCCGTTGGCCTGTCAAGGCTAATCCCCTATTTTACCACACTTCAAGAGAAATACATAAACAAATACAAAACTCATATACATAGTATAATCACATAAAAATCACCATAACTAATTACATAAATCACATAAAAGGCAATTAGATCGAATAAAACTACTCATTATTAAGAAGATAATATTTATATTTTTTTCTGAATGCAAGAACAGTTGAGATTTCTTTGAGTTCATCTGGCAAGCCATTCCAAAACTGTAGGCCTATAAAACTTATCGTGGTTCTTGAAAAGTTAAAATTACAAGAATGTACATACATTTTATCGGGATTTCTTTTTTTACACTTATTGATGTTGATTTTATATTCAAAATAGTCATGAAAGTTATCGGGTAATAATTGTTTAGAATAAGCAAACATTAAAGATGCCAGTTGTAATTTATTTATATAAAAAAATTCAATATTTTTAACTTTTTAAATAATTGTTGGGTATGTGCTAAATAATTTGATTTGGTAAGTGCTCGTATAGCACGTTTCTGTATAGTAAAAAATGATTACGCCATAAATGTAGTGCTGGTTTCTTTCTTTATACTTATATCATTATTAAGTAAAATATAAGATGGTAAATAAAACCATCGGGTGTCCACACTATACTCGCACGTCTTGGCAAACCAAAATTCATGCAAGTGTCATGTCGTTGATTTTATGGAAAGGTCAGTGGTTAATTACAATACACATTCATCGTGCTTTTTATGATAAGGCACATAGTTTCTGGGAAGAATCTGTTTTATTTTGTATTTTATATATATATATATATATATATATATATATATATATATATATATTTTTTTTTTTTTTTTTTTTTTTTTTTACTGATGTACATTATTTTGGAGGGAGGAACTCGTAGTAATGCACTGCAAGCTTTAAAGGTTTTGGGTATCTTTGTCTCTGATTCTTAACAAAAATCCTGGATTTAGTACATGCTGCAACCATAGTTATAAACCCTTAGGTAAGTAAGGAATCCCATGATTTTTACAAGCCTGTCTGATTATCAAGATATTTATGATTAGAATTAGAAATATCAAAAACAGTTTGCCAAACAGTTTTGAACAACACTACAGTCTTTTGGGGAAAATTAATATGGTAAAACCGGTCACTCGAAGACTTTTACTTTTTTGAAGCACTTCAAGATCATTTTGAGGCGCAATTTGTTTAGGGCTTCAATATTACACCATATCACAGCCATTTATAACAAGTAAGGCCCTGTATATCATATTTATATAACTGGAAACATTGTTAGATAATGCTGACCGAGATACAGAGACTTATCGTTACGACACTGAAGGTCAAAAACACAATTAGCTTAAACAACTCGTTTTTAGAAACACTATGTTGTTTGAAAGGAGGACGGAGACTATTTATATACAGGTATTGACTGGTAGGGTGTGTATTAAAACATATTTTTGGATGTGAATATAGCTTACATGACATGTCAAAGCATGAACAATTTTATCAGGATATTTGCTTACATTCCAATTTGAAATAGATATAAAAGATCTACTATGACAAAAAAATCACCTAGTAAGTTGAATTTATCGTTCTACTCTTTACAGAAACTTTTCTGTTTTGTAGCGTTCATTTATATGTTTATTAATTAATGTATTCATTATGCATCTATTTAACTATGTATTTATTTATACATTGATTGATTTATTCATTCATCTATTCATTTATGTATTTATTCATTGGTTTTGAGGAGAGGTGACCTTTCCGAAATTACGTCAAACTAAATAGTTAAAGTTATATCTATTTCAGATGTTGTAGGTTTGTTGCTGTTTTCTTGTGACCTACTTCAACTATATTAAACATGTTAAATCATCAACGTCGGCTATAATTTACTTTCTATATCTAAATTGTATCTATTGAAAGACTTTGCCTTTGGATTTTACATTATATTTCAATGAGATTAACTTAAACATTAAGGACTGGGAAATTGAATAGACCGGGGGAAGGTGATTTACCTTTGTAGGTCGCCAGGAAAAGATGGTCGATGAAAGAAAAAAAACCGCCCCACGAAATATACCTCCCACTCGCCCATTCTAATTCATTCGGATGCCGCGAGATATTTGACATCACTTCGCACAACGCTAGAGACACTGTTTGTCGACTATGATGGGCGGTGCACAACCCCTTCTTCAGTCCACGGGCGGTGTAATAATCTTATTGCGTTTCATGATTGGGGGATCAGACTTCAGCATAAATGGCGTGTATGAGGACAGGCTCTTTTCGCAGCCCTGCAACGATTTTCAGTGTAAGCAACAAGCGTTGCTCAAGTAGCGCCTCTTTATCTCATCACCTGTGTCTTCTATTCATGCTCGTCTCTCAGTTGTTTGTTTTGCACAGACCTCAGGTCTAATATCGAATACCCTCCATCAACCACTGGTAAGATGACGTCATTCCTTGATCAGTACTTGCGATGTGATGGATGAAGGAGATTGAAGGAGGGACAGAGGGATATATATATATATATATATATAGAGAGAGAGAGAGAGAGAGAGAGAGAGACATAGATGGAGAGGGAGAAGAAGATGAATACAAGAAGGTTCGGCGAAGGAGAGAGAGAGGGGAGAGGGCGAGGGGTGAGAGAGAGAGAGAGAGAGAGAGAGAGAGAGAGAGAGGGGGGAGGAGATGACTACAGGAATGTTTGGTGAAGGAGAGAGAGAGAGAGAGATGGGGAGGAGATGACTATAGGAATGTTTGGCGAAGGAGAGAGAGAGAGAGAGAGAGAGCGGTGGCTGGGAGAAGAAGATGGGTACAAGAATGTTTAGCGAAAGAGAGAGAGAGAGAGGGTTCGAATTGATTGGCTTATCGTGACGATTTGGAGAGAGTGAAAAATGAAGGGAAATAGGGAAAGATGCGTCTAAAAGTAGAAACTACCCAATTTATGAAAATGATTTATGTGAATATGTCACAAACGGAAAGGTTTTCTAAAGGGACAAGATTATGTTAGCCGAAAATTTAGTAATGAATAAAAAAATTGGTATATAGTTATTATTCCCTAGAGATATAGATTACTGTTTGGTTCATTAGTTCGGTTTAAAAAAAAATAATGAAAGCCCTTAGAATTCATACAGGCATGTTATCCCAAGAGATGTAATTTGGCTCGTACACTCAACGAGGGTTATTGGTAGATAGTCGGATAATAATCAAGACGATGAAATAGGAATCGGAGTAATACAATACAAATATACTACAGTGAATTCATTGAATAAAAAGAAACAGTGAAGCGAAAGGAGAGAGGAGGGAGAGGGAGGGGCGGGATAGGAGATAAGGATTGAGAGAGAGAGAGAGAGAGAGAGAGAGAGAGAGCGAGGGAGAGAGAGAGAGAGAGCGGGGGCGAGTAAGAGATAAGGAGAAAGTGATAGAAAGAAAGAAACAGAGAGAGTGAGAGAAAGAACGGAGCTGGATCTGGATGCAAAGCGCGGTGAAAAGTACACCGGACCTGGCTATTAAATCCCAATTGCAGCTCGAGTCTAACCAAACTGCAAGTAGAAAGGTCCCGTTTATTTTAGAAGCACCTACGTCTACACGGATCAATTGTCACGAGTCAATAAAAGACGGGAAAGAGAGAGTGTCATATTAAAATGAAATGCAGTCTTATTTGAAGTATACTTCACCGGTGGACAAAAACGTAATGTAAGAGAGGGATGGAGATAAGTATTACTCGAGTATAAACAGAGAGAAAAAAGCATGGGCCTTGGGGCTATAAGGCTGTATTTATGTATGTGGTAAACATGATAATGGAAACAAGATATGTAGGCCATACTTCTACAACCCAATCCATGTGCATTGAATGATTGCAAAGCCTTTGCCTATGTTCACTTGTTTAGCCTCGTTTACATATGACGCGGTAAACCGCCGCCGCCAAACAAAAAAATCGCAGCGGCTTTATTTTTTTTTACATGTAAATGATTGGCAATAACAAAGGTTCTGCGCTTATTCACTAAAATATATGTTATAAGATACAGTAATTTGACGCCTATTACACTTTACATCAACGTAAAAACACGCCGCGGTTATGTCGCGTCATATGAACAAGGCCTTAGTTTATTTTGCAATATGTAAATTTTACAATGTTTAAAATGTTCTTTTGCAAACAAAAGATATTTATGATTGATAATAAATACACATGAAGTTCCAGGTAGAAGCAGCGTTTTTTTTTCAACCGGGATGCGGCGTCACCCGGGGAGCTGCAAAACATCTCGAGGGGTGCCGCGAGAGAAATTTAGTTAAAGGGAGTGTAACCTGACGAGACTACGTGTCTATCCCGTGGCCTGACTTGGGGCCAATCGGACTACGGACGACACGACCGCAGCAATCACGGGCGTGCAACATACAAATAGAAGCGTGAGGAGAACTGCGGTCTGTTTCGCAAACGCTGACCACGTAGAGATTAAGTCGCTGACTACCGTTAATCAAGTCCATTCGTTTACGTGCAGTTGTCTAAAAGAAGACGTAGATGGCATTGACCAGTATTTGGCAAGCTACACGGCCTTCAAACCAAACAAATATTTTTGAATAACAACAATTTTGTGAACAACTGAATATTGAAAACCACAAGAGTATATCTTTTCATGAGGAAAAAGCATTTGAAAGAGATCTTTAAAATGTATGTCTTCCTCGCTCGCTCGAATATATTAAAGCAAATATGCCCATATAGGTACGTGGCACTTAACAAGTTACAGATCTGATGCACTAGTAATATTCTGTGATGAATTTGGGACTGGGTGGTACGAAAATGTTGATTTTAAAAAAATGGTGCTACAAATGATTTTTTTTAAATAGCGTTTATATAATATTATTCAGATATTCTATTTCATTTTTTGCATCGGGTTGACATTATCTTGAAACCTATAACATGCGGAAACATTTACGTCAATCTTTCAATATAAAATGGTTGAAATTGTGTTATAGTGACTCGGTAACATTGTTGAGAGTTGATGAAAAAATTGCATCATTTTTGTATGAAATGTCACTTATTATATTCCTTCTACTGTACTAACCCTCTGACATGCAAACAAATCCTGAAAAAACTCCAACCACAGAGATATCTAAGGTTTTCTTTGAAGGTTTCACTGTGCAACACCCTCTAACAGTGATTAACAGTAAATTCTCCCAACTATTTTTGAATTTTCACAACTGTTTTTCCATGAAAAAGGACATAAGGCAGGCTTTTAAAAATATTTCAACACTTAAATGTCTGGAATGGTACAAAGAGCCAATTTAATGATTTGTGACGATTTACATTCACCTAAAATGTAATTAAATTGTAATAATATAGTTAGGAGAATTAAGGATTCGATCAGATCAGTTTTTTTCAAATTTATATCATTAACAACTGTCCGTTTTCACTCAAACTTTCAGATTATCTTTAATTATACATCTAGCATTGGAGTCACTTATACTTAGCACCACTAAGTCCCTTTAAGGTTACGCTCTAATATCGCTTTGTCTTCAGTCACAAACAAAATTACTTAAGCATAATTATATCACCAAACATAATTCGAAATTTTATGATGGTAAATTATTAGATTTCTTAGAGAGGCCAGATCATTATTTGCTGATCGATATGTTGACGTTGGCGTCAGTAAAATGCTTAAATTAGAAGGAAAATATTACATCAAGATTGAATACCCACACTTGTTGAAGTTAATAGGAAACGTCTACCCTGATATTAAATTAATTTCATTAGAAGCAGAAAAACAAGAGGAACAACTCAATGAAAGTTTGGGCAAAATCCGATTAAAAATAAGAAAGTTATGATTTGTTAAAGGTGTCATCAGCGAAACACAAGTTCGCAACACTGTGACGTATCTAGCGAGGTCCTTTTCAATTTGCTCAGTACACAAATTGTGTACGGTTTAATTTTCTTTGTTATGGAGGACGGAATAAATTTGTTTCATACTGGTGTTGAATAGAAAAATTATATTTAGGATGATTGAACAATTTCTTTAGGAAAATAGGATATTTCATTGTTTTTGAAGTACTGAGCAATTGGAAGGGAATGTCGTATATAGGTTACGTCAGAGAGTTGCAAATCGTTTTATGATTGATCGCAACTTTGCAAATTCACTAAAAAAAAATTAATCGGACTTTAATCGGATTTTGCTCTTACTTTCACCTGTTCCTCATATTTCAGCTTCTATTAAAACCAACTTCATATCAGGGCGTACGTCCTCCTTAAAGCTACAGTCCCATATACGTCCCGGACCGTCCCGGACCATCCCGGACCCCATCCGGGGTGATCCGGGATTCGGTCCGTGTTGACACCGTGTTGGCACCGGGGTGGTCCTGGATGGTCCTGGATGGTCCTGGGCGGTCCGGGAGTCGACCCCGGATGTTTTTGACGGTCAAAAACTGCCGGGGTGGTCCGGGACGGTCCGGGACAATAGTTTGATCCGGGGTGATCCGTGTAGCCACCGTGCTGGGTCCGGGGTCATCCGTAGTGGCGCCGGGGCGGTCCGTGTTGATCCGTGGCAGTCCGGGAGTGAGTTATTGACCGCCCAGGACCATCCAGGACCATCCAGGACCACCCCGGTGCCAACACGGTGTCAACACGGACCGAATCCCGGATCACCCCGGATGGAGTCCGGGATGGTCCGGGACGGTCCGGGACGTATATGGGACTGTAGCTTAAAAGCATCACACTTTTTTTAACAAAGCATCCCGGACCATCCCGGATCACCCCAGACCATGGTCCGGGATGGTCCGGAGTGGTCCGTGCTCGTCCGTGCTGGTCCGGCTTTATATGGGACTGGGGCTTAACGCCTAGAAGGAACGATCTTTCTTTTGACACACTGGTCGGAAAACAGCACACATTAAACAAAAATTACAAATGCACATACAATTTGTTTTTACCAGGGTATTTCTTGACATACATTTAATAGGGGGAGGGGGAAATTACCTGTGAAGGCACCATACACTTACGGATTTTACATATTTTGATGTATCATGTTGATACAGTTTTCTGTTCGAATTTACCTTTGCTTTGTGTTTTTGACAAAGGGCCTTGGAATGAAGCAATAGGGTGCTTCGTCAGGGTCAGGGTATTTTTTAAAAGAAACCTTTTAGATTAGATTATTATATGTCTTCTTGCTGAACACATGTGTATCTTGGCTTTGAACAAGCAATCCCTGGGCAGGCTTGCCAAATATCAATTCCAATATCCACTTTAGACTATGTCATCCTCTTTACCTTTGCTTCAATAATGAAACACAGAACCGTCTTCTCACGACACATTCCTCCTAGGGTAACATATAGGAGGTATGACGTCAAAACATTCGACTATGACGTCATTAATTTGGAGTCCTACTTCAAACGGTACCAATCCGATCGATGTTCCGCTCCCTCGCACACGTCTCTCGATAATTTATCGGCGCGGCTGACGAATTATAAAATGACTTGCTTGGCCCCTGAGATTCTAGGTAAATTATTCGGTTCTTTGCACACGCCATTGGTGCTAACGGACCCAGGGAAAACTGACCATAACAACAATAAGTGACCCAATCATTTACTGTGCCAAATTTATCATATTCTTCGAAATGTTGATCCTCCTTGAGCAAAAAACATGAGTTCATATAAGATTTGAACTTTGAGATAACGTTTTATAGCTTTTTTGAAAAGGCGAATGCTTAGATGGTCACCAACAACAACATTAACAACGATATGCGTTTGCTAAAATATGTAAATTACAAGGTTGAATGGATTTGTTAGCACAACTCTTTGAAGCAAGAGCAATAATATATTATTAGCAGTGCAAGAACAATAGGTATTTTGAAAACAAACAAGTTTGAAAGATGAGAATTTATTTAAACACAAAGCCAAAAATAGATTTTGACAAGGGTTGCATCAAGTCATATACAAAATTACTCTTTGCTACGTTTTTATTCACTTAGCTAAAGACGTTTATTTCCTGAGCATTTAGAATTCAATTAATTCACTTAATTGGATTCCATTATTCTCAGAGCCTCCATCAGTCAGTGGCTGTTGTACAGATTAAAAAAGGCCGTACAGTATTTACTGTTTTAAAAGGATCTTTGAATAGAAATCTTACTTGTCACATGTATGATAGAAAATAGAGATAGAAATGGTGTTGCCCTTAAAGGGACTTTGTAACATTGTTCAAATGAGAGATAGTGGTGCTAAGGTAGTGACTTCAATGCTAGATGTACAATTAAAGATAATCTGAAAATTTGAGCGAAAACGGACCATTATTCATGGTACAAATTGGGAAAAACTGATCCGATCGATTCCTTAATTCTCCCAACTATATTATTGCAATTTAATTACATTTTACGTGAATGAAAATCTCACAAAGCAATAACATTACTCTACATTACATTCCAGACATTTAAGTGTTGACAGATTTTTTATAGCCTGTTTTTATGTCTTTTTTTCATGGAAAAACGGTTGGGAAAATTCAAAAATGGTTGGGAGAATTTAAATTCAGAAGCGCCGCACATCGTCGCCCGTTCGAAAACCTGTTGAACTTTGTTAAAAATTTTCATATTGCGTGAATTAATTTCGGATTTGGGGCATCGTAGTTGGATAATCTATACATACAAACATAATTTTACGTGTTTTGCATCCTGATTCAACAGATTTGTGAAATCAACCATCACAATGTTACTAAGTACCTTTAAAGTAGACATAATGGTGAATGAAGAGCAGACTTGACAAAATCATGAAAACTTTATTTATATCTTCGAGGAAGCGACACACTGGCAGAAAAGCATAGCAGTTTGCAAAATAGAAAAGATCTCCAAATCATAATCATTTATAAATATATATTTTAAAACACAATATATTCATCCTTTACATAATGATAATTAAAACAAACAAGTTTTAATAAAAAGGAAATGGAAGTAAGATATATATCCCATGTTTTTTTCTTCCTTCGAAATATACTATTTTGTGTGTTTAGAAAGGACAGCCTGTTCTGGATAGGGCATGGGCCTGAGGTGATTTTTTTGTTCTTCGAAACATTTAAACATGAATTTCAGGTTCTCAATTTGTCAAACTTTCGTCCCTTGAAGTCGTACGTGTCTACTTGGTGCATCAGAGCATTATATTTGCTTCCTATAAGCTGTGTGTATGCTTCTGATATCACTGTGTTTGTACTGCCTACATGTCCAATGAAGATAAATTGATTCGTCTACACTAGAGTATATTGTACAATAAATAACAGGAGAATAATGTCATGACGTCATTCCATCGTCTCGCTAGCAGCCGCTAGTGTTCATATGTAGCCTACCCGCCACAATAATTTTACCAGGGGTGGATCAGTACACCAATACACAGTTCAATTTGAAGCCGGATACACCCCAAACTACAAATCTGAAATTTCTATAAAATACCCCCCCCCAAAAAAAAAAAAAAAAAAAAAAAAAATCAAAAAAAAAAAAAAAATCAAAAAAAATCGATGTAATGCTTTTGGTTAGGGAGAGATAATGGAAGGACTAGTCTTTAATTATGGCTATAACAACTGTTCTCATCGATAGCTGGATGGTGTTTTTTGTGTAAGGTCACCACTCGCTCACGCCAAGATGGGGGCATTGAAGATAGGTGAACGAGAAATGCAGAGAGCGGCCTGTTAAAGGAAAAACTAGGAGCAGGCAAACCGTACGTAATACACCGTCGGTAAGGGATTGATTGGAAAGCCTGCATGTGGAAAAGTACGAGGGTCTCGCAGCGTGGTGAACCGAAATATATTTCTAATTTAACGGATGGCATTTCAGATTGGGTATATAGGAATTGCGAAGAACAAAGTTTTAAAAAAAAGGAAAGCTAACCCACACATTGTAAGAAACGCCATCCAGCGGCACAGCTAACACATTTCAAGATTTTGAGTTATATAAATTCCCAACAGTGTAAATACCAAGCAACTACCACTTGTCCTAATCGTAGGAGAGTATTGGGTATTGTATTTGAATTACCAGGCTCCCTTTTTCGCACATTTGTTGCAATAAGGATAAGGGGATACATAGAACATTTAAACACTATAATAAAGATAAAATAATCCTAGATTATCTTTTTAATGATACCAAATGTAAATTAAAAAGGGAGGGGTTAAGTCTTAACATATTTTTTGGTGGATCACATCGTTGGTCTAGCCCCCGTCCCCCTCCTAATGTTTACACTTGATGTGTACAGGCGGGCTACATGGACTCTTTCTTTGGCAAAGTGCATGGTTAGCCTAGCATTTGCAGGGCTGACGACCCCCGCCCCGCCACCCCCCCCCCCCCCCCAAAAAAAAAAGCTGACCATACACAGTTTTTAAAATGTTTGTTAGGACAAATCGTTCTCTTTAGCATCTACAATCGGGATATGAAAAGATCTAGGTCAAGAAAACAGCACATGCCTAAATGTGAATCTCTACAAAAGGGCTAGGGTTAGGAATTCCCAGAAGACGCCTAATTTTATCTTGCTCGCCTTCAAACAGTCTACACTCTGTGTGCGTCTTCGATCCCTCTGTCTCCTCTCCACGAAACTGACCTACATTAATTTTTTTAGCTACACACGCACGTCTCTTCTTCACACTTGACACCGTACAGAAGCGAGATACGACCTTCGTATAACTTTACGGCTAATGCATACGTTATGTATAAATAATTATCCATGCTTATGAATATTTATCCATGTTATTGCTATGTGTGTTAATGTTGTTGTCGTCGTCGTCATCATCATCACCATCATCACTACTATATCATTTTGAGTGGGAGGTCATATATCTCGCGCACACTGTCTTGTGACTCTATAATTTGCATCAAAACTCCCACCCTGCTTATGTTATTCCGCGCGCGCGGAATATATGTTTGATGATTATATTATCTGACTTCTGAGAAAGCATGTGTATGCTGGTAAGGAAGCAACCAGGGGACCGCCAGCTTTAAATCCTCTCCTAGTGAATTTAGTAATGCATTACCAAAGGGCGCTGGCGCATTGACCATGAGACCACTATTTTACCACTAAACCATCGCGCCACCTTGCGCCATATCGTGTTTTAATTTTTTCTCACTCATCTTTTCTCTTCCTATTGTGTATCCGCAGTTTCGGTATTTCACTATTTCTAATTCCTTCCCCCTCTTTTGTCTTCTTGTACGCTTTTCGGCAAATCGAATTCTCAGGGAATAATTGCAATGGAATCTTCTTTTTGTTTGTCTTTAGTTTTTCATCTTGTTTCGTGAACAAAACGTATTGCTACGAATTTTTCATAAATATTGGGATAATTGCAAGCTTTTGATACTATTATTATAGAGAGAAGAAACTCTTACCCCTTATAGCTGAAAATATTTCATTTCGGACACCGATTATAAGATGACTTGTCAGGTTGTCCCCACGTGATGGCAGCAAAGCAATCGTAGACTCGTCTGAAAATGTATAAAATAGCAATGGGAAAGCGTGGAATAGCATATATATTATACATTGACGTGCTCTGTGTATTTTGCTTGTTTACCCAGCATTGAATGGTCAAGCCCCACGTTATTTGTCCGAATTTATTATCTTTTAAATCACATCCATATGCACATAACTTACCAAGCACACAGGACAAGCTGCTTCTAAAGCTACCTCAAACCAAAAAAAAATTATCTTTTTGAGATTGCGCTTTCAGTTGCGCCGCTCCAACGTTTCGGAATAACCTAGCACTAGGTACAACAAAAGCCTGAACTGTTTCTGCCTTCAATTTTTTTTTTGAAGAGGCACTCGTTTTCAGGAGGGAACGGATAGTTTATATATCATTGTGTGTCTATAAATTAGCACTGTTATGAATTTGCTTTTCATTACAGCGCAGTAGAGTATGTGCATGTGCGCGCGTGTGTGTGTGTTTGTGTGAGAGAGAGTAGGTAAGATATATATATATATATATATATATATATATATATATATATATATATATATTATATACAATATATAAAGAGTAAGAGAGAGAAAGAGAGAGAATAATAGAGAGAGAGAGAAAGAGAGTAAAAAGGAAAGAGGGAAGAGAGAGAGAGAGAAAGAGAGTGATAAAGACATAGAGCCTGAGAGGAATAAGGGAACGCTGTGTGGATAATGTCTTTGCAATTACATTACATTACATATTCTGAAAGTCAATGAATATACGAAGTTGTAATAAATTAATAAATATGTATTTGAAACTCTTTACGTATTATGCATGTTCATGGTTCATGACAAATGGCGAAATAAATTTTTCAAATGATAGACATATAAATTGCTTTCCTATTTCCTTCTAATAAAACGGTTTATCAGGAGCAAAGTGCGATAGTACTGTGAATTGTGTAAACATTGTGTGACAACAAGGTGCCACACTGCGTGGCTTAAAGGTGACACACAGTGTGGCAAATTATGGCACACATTATGGCAAATTGTGGCTCACTGTGTGGCCGCGGGCGGGCGACACACTGCGTGACAAAGGGTGACACACGGTAAATCAAAGAGTGACACTCTGTAACGCACAGGGTGACACAAATGCAAAACTAGCCGCATTGGAGTGTAATTGTACCTTGATTAGGGGTGCAAATGGGCATCTTAAGGTGCTGCTATTGCGTAAGTTCGCAACCTTAAGGTGCCGGATTAAAGTCCTCCGGATGCATTGTTTGAACCCTAAAGAATACAATCCAGCACCTTTTAGGGATGCAAACCGATGCAACAACAGCAGTACCTCGAGTATTGGTGCAGGATTGAACCCCTAAAGGAGCACGATTGCACCATTAAGGGTACTAACATGTTTCCAAAAAGGTGCAATCTGGCACCCTTTTAAAGGGTGCAGGATTTAACCCATAAAGGTGCTGCTAGTGTTGCATCGGTTTGCACCCCTAAATGTGCATGATTGAACTATTAAGGATTCTAACATATCCCCTAAAAGTTTCAATCTGGCACCCTTTTAAATGGTGAAGAACTGCACCTTTAAAAAGCGTGCAGGATTTAACCCCTAAAAGTGCTGCTAGTGTTATTTCGGTTTGCACCCCTAAAGGATAGATAGATAGATAGATAGATAATTTATTGGTCCATATTCAAAACATAGAAAATTGGTCTCCCCTGGCAGCACATAAAACAAAATACAAAGTAGTTACAAAATAATTGATAAACACTTAGATGTGTACGTCACATAATGTACATAAATTCACACGAGAGGATGACGTTAACAAAAAAGCACAAGTATAAATTACATAGAAATAGGGCAAACTTAAAAAAGGAGTCGACATATAAAGATTGAGAAGAGAGAAAAAGGTCGTAAGGAGACTGGATTGAGGAGCAAAAATAGTAATAAGAGAGAGATGGGAGAGGTGGAGAGAGACAGAGAGGGAGGGGAGAGATAGAGAGAGAGAGAGAGAAAGATAGGAACGAAAGGTGGACACGGTGGAGGAGGTAAAGGAGAGAAGAGGATATAAATAGAGGGAGGGGAAAGAAAAGGAAAATGAAGGGGGACGAGTTGTACACGACACTTGTAGATAAATTGTTTACTGTCTATCTGAGAGGTAATAGACCAGTTTCGCAACGTGTCCACGTCGGATGCGCAAGTCCCCGCGAGGCTTGCGGACACGACTGACTCCGCCCACCCGCCAGGAACATTCGTATCCCAACAGGCACAATGCGAATTGCACACGAAAGTCGCTACCAGGCTGGCAATACATTAGAGCTCGCCCAACCTAGCAACAACCAACGTACGCAACTCACACCCCGCCCACCGAAACACAACCACTCCCAACGGTGAATGGAGCCACCCGTATCCAGGCACCCCAACAAAGACCCACCGTTTTCTTTCTCGTCCTTTCCCTCTCTCTCTCTCTATTTTCCCGTACCCTCTTTCTTTTTCTTCTCTTTTACTTAGTAGCAAAGACTTTAAGACAAAATCAGAATAAGATAGAGCGAACATGAATAACATTATCCGAACATTATTTCTGTTGATAACACAACGTAGTAGTCAGTACAGTTCAGTTCAGTATCATTTATTTCCATATAAATCAAAATACAAAGAATATATTTCTTGTTTTCTCCATGCAAATGAGATTTGTTTTCAGCACATTACAATATGAATGATAATACTAATAATACAAAATAATAAAAACGTAGGATATTATGGTATGAAAATGCATGCTGTGTAGAATTAATGAAAAGAAACATAATGTTAAAAGTATAATGGAAAAGAGTGATTATAACTGTTGAATTCTTGCAAGTCTTCGCGATCTTGTTGTTTAATATCATCTCTGGCACTATTAAATTTAAAGTGGGCGAATGTCCCAGCTTTTCTACGCCATTGATCTCAGTATTAACTAATTGAATAAAAAGGAAATTGAATAGTTTTGTATGAAGCAGGATAAACTTTCTAGGAGGGACTGCTCTAATTCATTTACTCTCACTTTCACTACTATTTTTAAATATGGGGGGCATTCAGGATTGCTTATTATGCCCTAGGTTAATAGCTCATTGTGCGTCGCCTATGAAAAAGTAATGATAGTTTCTTTTGCCAATTAATGCCATTATGTATCTTTCTAAATAGGTATATCGTGCGAGCAAACCCAGGTGGAGGTGTTGTTATCTAGCTATTTATTCACTAGATTCTCAATCCGAGGGTTAAGGGTTCGAATCCCAGCCGTTACTAGGATCTTTGGGCCAGACATTAATCCATATTTGCCACACTCCGCCCAGGTTTAAATGGTTATTTGACAATGTTGGGGTAATAATAATTGCACGTCACGCCGAAAAAGCAGTATTAATACCAATGTGGTAATTACTGCAATTCAAACTAGTTACAGTGTAGAAATTCTTAATATTATTCAAATTTAAAAACGTGAACTAGTAATTCACATAGGAACATTCCCGGAAATCCATAAATGAAGTACCCTACATTGGTATCTCCAAATATATAATTTTTTTTCTCGAAAGTTCAGAATGTAGCATATATGCATTGAAATAGTTTACCGAATCGTTGTCAGAGAATCTAATAAAACATTTACTAGATTTGTTTTAATTTTTAATTTATTTTTTTAACATATAGGATAAACAAAACAGATATAATTTAAAAATTAAATATAAATGATCATTAAACAAGAGAATCATGAAAAAGGGGTACCCCTATACAAAAAAAGCATGAGCATGGAAATCAATTTAAATCTCATGAAACTTTCTATTACTAATTGACAACGAATAATGCATTATATCGTGTCTTATTTGCCAATTAAGAGTCTAGATGCATAATTAAGAGCAAATTATTTAAAATCGCCAATATAAGTTTGGACTTGGAGAAAGTTATCATTTTAGGTTAATGGCTCATTATGCCTCGCCTATGAAAAAGTAATGATAATATATTTTGCCAATAAATGCCATTATCCATCTCTCTAAAGAGTAACATCGTTCAATCAAAACCAAGAGGAGGTGTCGTTGCCTAGCTGTTCATTCACATACAAATGCGTACCTGGAAATGTTGATAATTCTTGCACGACACGCAGAAAACCAGTTTTAATACCAATGTGGCAATTACTGCAATTTTACTATTTACAGTGTAGAAATTTTGAATTATTATTCCAATTAAATTTGACACGTAAATTAGGAGCTCACAAAATATCAACATTTCCGGAAATCCGCAAATGAATTAACCTACATGAGTATCTCCAATTATAACCTTTTTTTTCGAAAGTTCAAAATGTAGCATTTCATCACATGCATTGAAATTGTTTTCGAGTTGTTGTCAGAGTATCTAAACATTTTAGATTTTGTTTTATTGTTTTATTTATTGTTTTAAAGTAAAAGATTTAACAAAACAGATATAACGATATAATGATCAATATATTATACTATAGAGAATCATAGAGGAAAAAAAGGAAAAGGAGTACACCTATAGAAATCAATTTCCATCGAATGAAACTTTCTATTAATAATTGAGAATGAATAATGCTTTATATCGTGTCCTGATTGCCCATTAAGAGTCTAGATGCATAATTAAGAGCAAATGATTTTAAATCGCATATATAAGTTTGGACTCGGAGAAAGTCTTCATTGGTCATGTTAATTCCTTTCTGAACATGCTAAAGGAGACGTTTGTTGAGAGATATTCAAATATTCATCATTTTCCCTTTTAGTGCAGGAATGAACTAACCATAATGGCAAGTAAACATCACCTCTTCCTCCTCTTGTTGATGGTAGCTTGCTGTCTTATACCCTTGACAGTCGAACTCTTACTTGGAGATGCGACACCACTGACTCCATTCTTCCAACCCCGTCTTGGAAGCTCCTTTAGGAAATGCCATCAGGACTTTGAGCTGAAGGAAGCCAATTGCAAGAAGAGAGGACTCGATTCCGTTCCTCAAAGCCTTTCTGAGGATATCGTGCGCCTAAACTTGAAGAAGAACAATTTAGGTATTCTCTTTAACTCATCATTTCCAAGATACCCTCTGATCACCTACCTGGACCTATCTGTCAATGATATTAGGCTGATCGAATACAGGGCGTTCTATCCACTCAAGGATTTGACTTACCTCGATATTTCCGAAAACCTCCATCTTGTGCTTCCAGATACAGGCCTATTCAGATGGGCCAGAAAGCTATCTACTCTGAATCTGACTTCAGCAAACTTGAAATGGCTTCCTAATGACACATTGAAATGGATCTCAAATTCAGATACTGAATCATTAAATCATAATCAGTTGTCATCCGTTAATTTTAGTGCATGTGGCAGAACACGAATAGCTGACTTGTCTTGGAATCGATTTAAACACTTGGAAGCGGGAACTTTCAACTTCGCATGTCACACAGATACCCTCGCTCTGACAGGTAACCCCATACAATCAGTTGACCCTAGTGTGATTGCATCGCTTAATGTCCGTTCATTAGTGCTAGGAAGAAAAGACGTAGGAGTTGAAGTTTTCAGAAATATATGCATCGGTATCTCGCGCTCTAAGATAGAAGACTTTGCATTTACACACGCCGATTCTGCTATCATTTTATTGTCAGGAGGTGTCTTTGATTCACTCCGAAATCATTTTTTTTCTGTTCTCGACTTCACCGGCAACTTTGTATCAGACCTATATCCATTTAACTTCTCTAATTTGACAAGGGTCAGCAAACTAAATTTAGGTCTGAACTATATTTGGAATACAGCGCCAAGCTACTTTGATGGCATGCAAAAATTAAAAGTATTGCAAATGGACCGTAACAAGTTACAAATTTTAAATCCTGATAAGAACACTTGGACAATAGATCTAGTTGAGTTGAACATATCTCACAATCTTTTTTCAATCATTTTAGAATATTCATTTGTCGGTTTGGATAACTTAACTCTCTTAGACTTGAGTTCAAACCCCGACCTTGTTGCCTTAGAACTAGGATCATTTACGGGACTTGACAGCATTAAAACTGTTTATTTGTCCGAGTGCAATATTGTATACATTTGGCGATTGAACATCCCAAACTTGGAATCACTTTCCCTTAACAGCATGACCTTTACTTTCGAACCAGGAGAATCTTTTAAAGGAACACAATTTCTTGTAAATTTGGACATGATAAATGTTAAACTTAATAGCATACATGTGTGGAATGTGACTCAGAACGTTTCTCTTTTTGATGGACTGTCTCACCTTAAGACTTTGGATATGAGTGAGAATCCTGGTTTGAGAATTATCACTAATTTGCCTATTGAGATCTTTCGGCAACTATCTGCTTTGCAAGAGCTTAATTTAGACTTCTGCAAAATAGTAACATTACATCCACTTTTATTTGCAAGACTGTACTCTCTTCGGAAGCTGGTGTTAAGAGGAAACACGATTAAGCAACTTCATTCGGATTTACTGACGGGGTCAAAGTATTTAAAAAGCATTGACCTTGAAGGAAACTTGTTAACGCACCTCGCTGAAGACATTTTTTCAAACAATAAAATACTGACAAATATTTCACTAGCAAATAACAAAATATCGCTTTTCAACAAAAGTACTTTTACACCTATTAAATCTTCTCTTTCATCTCTTGATCTTTCCGTGAATCCAATCATCTGCAACTGTGAACTGAAGTGGCTTCTTGTTTGGCTAAATGGGCCGATACACCTCATCAATGAGGAAGCAACTAGCTGCTCATTCGCGTCAATGGTTCCTCTTCGTGAGAAACCTTTGCTTGATTTTGATGTTAACATACTTTGTACATCCAACAACATTCTCCTAGTTTGTTTAATTCCCCTCGCCGGCATCAGCGTGATTGTCATCTTCGTACTCGTTTATCACAATCGATGGCCGCTGAGATACAAATTCTTTCTCTTGAAACTAGCAGCCCTCGGTTATATGGAGATACAAGATGCTCGAGACCACAATGACTACGAGTTCGATTTGAACGTTATCTTCTACGACGATGACGAAGAATGGGTTCGCCAATTTCTCCAACCAGCTCTTGAAGAACAGCTTCCACAGTTTCAGAAGAACGTCTTTGGTGACGGAGATCTCGTTCTGGGCATGCACTACTTGGATTCCGTTGACTACGTGGTGACCCATAGTTACAAGACCATCATTTTACTCAGCACAGCCGTCGTGCAAGATCGCTGGTTCATGCTCAAGTTCCGGACGGCCATGGATCACGTGAGTGACACCCAGACCGAATTCGTAGTCGTGGTCTTTCTCGAAGACATCCCAGACGATGAGATACCGTTCCTGGCGAGGTTGTATCTCAGAGATGGCAGACCTTATCTCCATTGGACTGAAGACGTGAGAGGACACGAATATTTCTGGGAAAAATTGGTCAAAACTTTGACCATTAATCTAAGGACCAATGACTTAGTTCCAAACGAGTAGATCATATTTGATGATTATTTCAAGTAAAGCGATTCGTGATGTTAAAATATGACTATTTCCCCCCGCATTGCTGCTTTTAATAGATGAATCAATATTTCAATGTAAAGCTGCTTGCACAGATAAAATTGTTACAGTCTTAAATTGACAGATTTAGAATATTAAGAATAGATTTCTTAATACAATAGTCATCACAACAATCATTCCTGCGAAATTTAGAGTAATAGTGTTGTCGAGATGTGATCTCACTGGTTTATTCAATGCGTTACGCGTGGTCGTTCGGATATGATGCGGTCAACCACGGCGTTTTTATTATTTTCATGACGTGTGAACGATGGCAAATTAAACGCGCAACAAAGGTTCTAGGCGTATTCACTTACATGCACTTGAGTTCTGGTAAAAAAAAGAAAATGAATTCTCACAGAATCTAACGAAACTTACACTGAATGTTCATGATTACAAATAAATGTCATGTGCCAAACAATTTTGGAAGAAAATGTATACTGGCTGAGTAATGATCATAGAAAGATAAGGAAATCAGGGTAGTACTATCCCCGACACCATGTGTGTTGTCCCATATACATCTATCTGTGTAAGTGATTGTTACTTTACCAAGACTCTGCCAAATTTATGATGATTTTGATGACTCTAGAACCTTGCATTACACACCACTACTTACATGCTATATGATCAACTTTTCTGATCCATTCCACACCTTTTCTTTCACAACGCAATCGCATTACCAGTACTCAAGTTTATCTTTAAGTCATTATAAAAAATATATATGAACAAATTTTAAAAAGAATCGCCGCATTTTACCGCGGCACATCTGAACAAGGGTTAAGTGAGCCGCAATCTTTATTTTGAAAGACACATATTCCCATCTTTGCGTAGAACCACTACGGAAGTATTGATATTTGAATCACATCGTGATGTTTTACCAGTATATTGAATGTTACATTATGTATATTTTACTCAATAACCAAAGTACATTATATTCATAAGTGTTGTACATAACAGGCTCCGTACTTCATAATATAAATATTTACAAAAAGGAGTGTTCATCCCCCCCTCCCCCCGTTCACGCGGTGTCGCATTAAGGGGCCCAAAAACGTCCACTTTGGGCAATTTTTAAGAAAAAGAGTACATTTTCAAAATGATTCAAAATCCTGCTGTACGCGCCGGTATACGCGTTTAGGGGTATTTTCCTAGCCCTCATGGCCAGACCGGGGGGTATGGTAATAATTCGTCGTGTTTGCTCATACGACGGCCGCGAGAAGTAGCTTATGCCTGGATTACATTTGCCCCGGGTGCCGTACGATGAATTAGTCTACGATTTTTCGTGCGATTTTGAGGACATCGTAGGAGGCTACGGGCTACGATGTTTGTGTTTACATTATCTACGAGCATCGTGCCATTTCTTGTATTGGCCCTCGGGGGCAGGCCGGGGCAAATCCGCATCGAGGCTGCTCGGAGATTGTAAGGAAATCGTGCAATTATAATGCAGTAGCCGTGCAGTCTCCGCAGCCTCCACACGGAAATCGTACGGAGCCCTTGCAGCTTACGTGCAAAGGTTGCGCGGAGACCGTACAGCCGCCGTGCCGTTTTTAAGCCTTTTTTGGCCTCCATGTTCACCGAAAAATTGTACCTTTGCTGCACGATCAGCGCGAGTCCTCCGTGCGGGGATTGTGCGATGACACCTACGACATGTCTACCGACTACGGGCTTACGATTTTTCAATTTTTTTTAACTTTCTGCGAAACAAAATTGTAGAGGCTGCGGAGCCCGTGAATCCGTACGAAAATCTCACGGCCGCCTCCTGCCTCCGCACGGAGGCCACACAAAAAAGAGGATACGGGCAGGATACGGGCTCCGTAGACTAATCGCAGGCCAAATGTAATCCAGGCATTATCTAGCGCGAGTCGGTTTGAAACGATCTTCAGATCTTCAGTGGATCGAGATGGATACCCAAGATACCGACCTAGACCTACCAAGTCTCACGCCTATACACTGTAAAAAAGAATTTGTTCATTGGTAATTTTAACGTATTTTTTCCATGTAGAATTTACTTGAAAACATTAGTTTTGCCACTTACGCACTAAATTTAAGTCTTGCTAACTCAAACTTTCAATTTAGTAGAACATACGTGGAATATTTAAGTAAAATCAAATACATAAGAACTTTAAGTAATTTCAGCTTGTATTAATTTAGTAATTTTAACTCAAAATCAGAAATTATACGTATTACTCAAACAATTTATGTTGATTATTCTTATCTTTTTAAAGTAAGGACCGATGCAGTGCGTAATAGAAATATTTACATAATTTATGAATATTCATTAAGACCAAATTAAACTCTTTTTTAAATAAAACAATTCTTTTTTGTGGTTTAATGAAAATTTAAGGACTTTAAAACATTTACTAATTCATTTAACATGGCTAAGCAAAGACAAGACAATTTTTAATTGTTACCCAGTTCAAAACAAATCAAAACTTGATATTTCAGGAAATTGTCAACCAATTTTGCTTTTAAGATGCTACGATCAAGTATATATAAAATTTGGAGCCTTTCAATATGTGTCGAATTGAAGCGTATGTAATAGTTTGTGATGGTGGTAGATATATATAAACGGTTAAATCTTAAATAGAAGTAGTGTTAGTGATTAGTGATTAATCTTAAATAGAAGTAGTGAATGATTAGTGGATGTTACTTGTTAGATTAGATAGGTACCAAATCGTGCAATATGTAATCCTATCATAGCTTTTTTTTAATTATCTAAAATGATTACAATACTTAAATTATTTACGTTAATGTAACTCGATTTAACTGAGTAAAAATTTATTCAGCAAAATAAGTAAATTCTATTTAGGATACCGTAGGTAATATTTACTTAATAAAAATAAGGCAATTCTTTTCCTCAATTTTATTGAGTTATTTCGACTATTATTTTTTACAGTGTAGCTGGTCCCTTACATTTTGTTTTGCACAGTAGAAGAGTAACTGGTCACTGTACATTGTATACTTTTTGTAAACACTACATGTACTTTATATAAAATAGATCAAATTTGAAATGTAATTCTTTTTTTTCAAAGAGAGGACTTATCATGGCTGTGCATTAAACCCATTTAAAAGTGTGCAGGCTGATGTTATTGCTTCTCTATTGAAATAAATGTTTACGTTGTGAATTTTACCCATTTAAAAGTGTGCAGGCTGATGTTATTGCTTCTCTATTGAAATAAATGTTTACGTTGTGAATTTTACCCATTTAAAAGTGTGCAGGCTGATGTTATTGCTTCTCTATTGAAATAAATGTTTACGTTGTGAATTTTACATCAGAAGCGCAATTTGAGTTAGTTTACATTGTCAACAACTTAAATGGTAATAGCACTTCAAAATGCTTAAGGGGTTACATTTTGCAATACTTTTTTAGGTGTACACAATTTCTTGAAATACCCGTTTAGGGTGTGAATTCGGGAGGAAGAAACACGCAAAACCCTCATATAGGGTGTATTTTGGTTTCAGAAAAAAATCCTCGTTTAGGGGGTGTCTGGAAAACCTTTGGTCACGCTTGCTTACAGTATTTCTACATGACTGACATCCCCACAAGATCACATTTACATTTCATACAACCAATATCACATCAATATTTGTATACATCATTCAAATACTTGCTTCAATATAAGCCATCTTTAATATAGGATTTCCCGGCTAAATTCGCGAGTTTGTCATTCAAATTAATTTGTCTTGCGTTCAAATTCGACGGGTTAGTGCAGTCGGGTATATGTCGGGTTTATATTCCCTTTTCTAGTTTTCAACTGTATGGAATTTTCGTTAGAATCTACGTATGTTTCATTCAAATTAATGAACAATGTGCTTCTTTCGCTATTTGGTCATTCGATTTGGCGCAACACGATTTTCGGACAACTCGACGGTGTACTTCTAGCATTCTAATTCATTTGTAGCATTCTAAATTAGCACTTTGAGCACTTAAATTGATGGTCAACATACATTTCTCGTTTATTACACACTTTTTATAGCTCATTCTTTTTCTTTCAAGATTTTTTTTCATGTGTATTTCATCATTTCATTTTCTTGCATTTATACACTTATACTTATTAGATTTATCTGATATTCATCAGCATTTAAGTTTGATTGTTAAGAAAAAAAAACGACTTGCAATTTGAATGATAAAAATTACGCTTCGGCAAGTGAATATTAATTTGAATGCTAGTTGAGCAGTTTCTGAATTGAATGACAGATCTATGAAACCCTTCGACCAAAATCCTAAATTAAAAACAAAAACTGGAAAATTGAATGATAATTGGCATGGCAAAGCCGATCTGCGCTAACTTAAATGCAAAGTAAATGAATTCCAATGACAAACACGCGAATTTGGCCTGGAAATCCTATAATAAAGTGAACTGATTTCTTATTTCATTTATGATATAAACGTACTGCTCATCCTTATAATATGTCTTTATTATATTTTGTTTAATGAAAAAGAGAAAATGTCGTATTAAATCTGGAAATAAATAGTTGTTGCTGTATCATAATACAGATTAGTGCATTATGTTTATGCACATTCTATGTTTGGATTTTTCCAGGTTGGAAGTGAATGAGCATCGGACAACTTGTCGTAGTGAAAGAAATACTGTAGAAAATCAAGGATTTTATTAAACTTTGATTTACATAGAAGAATTTAGCGACAAAATAGATTCCTTCTTTACTTATTAAATCATTAATGAACCTAATGCCCTTATCATCCCAATGATTTGGAGGGAAAAGAAAGGCTTTCCACCGATTTGTCATTAACTATTTCTTCATAAAGGTTGCACTAATAAATTTAAATTTTCTGTTGTTTAAATAAATGTAGAAATTGAAAAAAGATAAAAATTGAAAAAAGTTTCTTTCGAGAACGGATTTCTTTTTTCTGCTAAGTTTTTTTTAAAGTAATTGTCTCCATAAAATAAGTGGAAAGGCCAGGTGCCGGAACATCCAGTGCTATATTTGTTTCTTGGCTAGTGAATTTCGATCAAAACTTAAACCTAAACGAAAAACCAGGATGATTCCTGGCAACGGGATGCCCGAAGTTCCTTATATTCACGTTTATTTTGATAGCGGAATGATATATTTACTACAATGAAAAGCAAAGAAAGTTCTTGTTTCAATACGAATTAAAATCCATTTCCTTACGCGAATCCTACCTGTTTTCATACCAACTAGTATTACAATCTTAATAAATGTCTACTCTTTTATTCCGATTGAATCTTAAGAAATCTTTATCACTCTGAAGTTAGGATAATAAGTTTGGAGGTTAGAAAGCCAAGGAATGGTTTCATCTGGACCAGGAACTCTACGTTGTGCTAGCAGCGTACCGCGTTTCCACGGCGTGTACTCGTTGGAATATCCGCGGACAAACCGGATGCTGCCTATCTTTCCTTCCTCTTGGAGGAAAAGTAGAAAATCATTCAACCACTCTATGCATCCGCTACAAGGAGATCAGAATGTGAACAGATGTAATGTATGCATTTGTCCGTCCGCTGGCGGCCATTTTGAAATGTTAACCCGACTGCTGACCCAGTTCAGTATCAGCGGTTCGGCGTGCCCGCTACCTGTGCATCTGAAGACGGGTTCCCTCGGGCATATAGCCAGGCGCGGATCCAGGGGGGGGCCGAGCGGGCCTTGGCCCCCCCCCCCGCAAAAAAAAAAAAAAAAAAAAAAAGAGAGAAAAAAGGAAAAGAAGCGAAAGGAGAAAGGGAAAGAAAGAAGAGGAAGAAGAAAAGAAAAGGGGGAAGAAGGAGATCGGGGGCCGAAAGGGCTTTGCCTCCCAGGCTGTTGACCCCCCCCCCCCCCCCATAAAACAAACAAGAGAGAAGGAAGGAAAGGGAAAGGAAAAGAGGAGATACTGGCGTACTGATAGGGAGGGGGGATTTTTAGTAAATTATACGTTTGTATGTGTTTGTTCAAAAATGACAAATTCCTAAATTTGCAGCCAGGCAAGAAATGTGATTCTTGAGATTCCTCCATGTCAGGGCCCGAGGTACGGTGGGGATCGGGAGCCTCGAGCTCTCCCCCCCCCCCACCCTTTTTTGAAAAAGTATATTAAAGAGAAATAAAATAGAATGAGAGCAAGAAAGAAAGAATGCTTAACTGCCAGTGTTAACAAATAATGAGGCATCAAAATATGCTCATCTGACCGTGATTAAATGCCTAAAACCCCTAAGCTTCCGTGGGCTCTGCCCCCTGGATCCCACCAAGGGCCCTACGGCGGGCCCTTAGATGCTCATCTGACGGTAATTTAATGCCTAAAACCCCTGATTTTGGGGGGCTCCGCCCCCTGGACCCAACGCCAAATAGTTACCTGCCAGTGTCACGAAATAATAAGGTATACTAAAAAAAATATGCTCATATGACCTTGATTAAACGCCTAAAACCTCTATGCTTCCGGGGCCGGCTTCGCCGCCGCCCCAGACAAGGATTAACAATCGAGAACGGTACAGCGAATCGTCTTTTTTCTCTCATAATCTTATGAAACGTGAAGCTTCCGCGCTTTGCGCGGGAAGTGGGGAACCTGAATTCAGACAAGGATTCAGAGGCGAGAACGGTAATACCAATCTTTTATGATTTAATAAAACGTAAAAGCTTCCGCGCTTCGCGCGGGATGGAGGGGAGGGGGGAACTTAATTCCGACGAGGATTATTTTCGAGAGCGGTACAACGAATCGTCTTCTTTCTCTAATGATTTAATGAAACGTAAAAGCTTCCGCGCTTCGCGCGGAGGGGGGGGGGGGGGGGGGATGGAACTGAATTCAGACGAGGATTAAGATTCGAGAACGGTACAAGGAATCGCCTTCTTTCTTTTATAGTTTAATGAAACGTCAAAGCTTTCGCGCTTCGCGCAGGAGGGGGAGAGAGGGGGGAACTGAATCTAGACGAGGATTATTTTCGAAACGGTACAACGAATCGGTTTGTTTCTCTAATAATTTAAGGAAACTTAAAAGCTTCCGCGCTTCGCGCGATAGGGGGGGGGAAACCTGAGTTGAGAACTCTACAACGAATCGTTTTTTTTTTCTCTAATAATTTCATGAATCCTAAAATTTTTCGCGCTTCGCGCGAGAGGGGAAAAACAAAATTCAGACGAGAATTATTTTCGAGAACTGTACAACGAATCGGTTTGTTTCTCTAATGATTTAATGAAACGTAAAAGCTTCCGCGCTTCGCGCGGGAGGGGGGGGGGAGAATCTAAATTCAGACGAGGATTATTTTCGAAAACGGTACAACGAATCGGTTTGTTTCTCTAATAATTTAAGGAAACTTAAAAGCTTCCACGCTTCGCGCGATAGGGGGGAGGGGAACCTGAATTCAGACGAGAATTTAGAGTTGAGAACTTTACAACGAATTGTTTTCTTTCTCTAATAATTTAATGAATCCTAAAAAATTTCGCGCTTCGCGCGAGAGGGGAAAAACAAAATTCAGACGAGAATTATTTTCGAAAACTGTACAACGAATCGTTTTGTTTCTCTAATGATTTAATGAAACGTCAAAGCTTCCGCGTTTCGCGGAGGAGGGAGGGAGAAATTCGCCCCTCCCTGCACCGACCCCCCCCCCCGCATCACGTCACTGTTGGTTACCATTACGTACCAATATTTGGCTCGCATAATTTCAAATTTGGGCCCCCCCCCCTAAGAAATCCTGGATCCGCGCCTGCATATAGCCATGTACTCGTCGTCGGCGCACAGCCCCATGTTGTCGGATAGTCGGCGTCCATGTGGGGGAAGGGGCGAACGACTGTCGTGATTGTAGGTCACCTGGTCTAGGGAGACCCCCACGTAGGTCTTCCAGGAACTTGCTGCAAAGCGACGCGCCAGGTCCCTGGACAATTAGGCCCTAAGAATGAGAGTGTCGTGATGCATCTATGCTGTCAAATAAAAAAACCCAGATATTTCTAATTTGTATCATTTTCATTGGCCCTTTACACACTGACGGATTTAATATATATATATATATATATATATATATATATATATATATATATATATATATATATATGTGTGTGTGTGTGTTTGTGTGTGTGCGCGCCTTCAAAATATTGTGTGTTTGCGTTTATCTTTGTTATTTTATTATTTTTGTTTTGTATTAATTTGACTTTGTAAGTACTTGTAAGTATAATGTTTTGTAAGGTTTTTACCCTCTCTTTCAGGGCCGCTCCTCACAAGCATTTGCTTTTCTCTTGGTCCTTTCCACATTCCACACTGTATTTTGTATTATTGTTTGTATGGCTCTCTTAAACGGTGTTGTTATGGTTAAATAAAGTATCTTGAATTTTGGATCTTTAATCGACAGTATATGCATATAGTAGCTGCGCTATATAAAATTAACTAAAATATTGTTGAAGCGCACACTTAAGGTTTGAATACGATGAAGTAGAGGAAGGGGAAAGAGATAGATGAAGTTCGAGATCGAAAACTAGAATGATCGATGGGAGTAAATCAGCAATAAATGACAGTAGTAGGACTAGAGAAATTGAGGGGGTAAGAGTTCTTGCCTATGGATTATGCCCTATCTAGACTTGCAATCAGACCTCTAATCCCCTTCCAAACCAAACATATCAAACGATGCAATTTGGCGGGATGCTTTAAATAAAGGTTCACCCAATATTATTTTATTATCATTCTCCAGGCTTTATTTCATCGTATTTCAGGTGGGCTGCAGTTCCCTTTTATGGTAAGAGTTGTTGGCTGCACGGATAAATTAAGGAATCGCGTTAGTGTAGCCATCGCGTGTGTCATGAAAGCTTCTTAACGGCTTATCCCTACTTATATATTAAATGATCTACATCTAAATGCACAGGAGACAACATCAATCGTGATCGACTATGAATTTTAATTATTGGTTTGTCGCTATTTTGTTCTGGAAGATGGTTTATTATGACCTCATTTCGATACCAGATAATCACCGCAATTATTTTTTTCTCATAATTATAGGCCTATTATTATCATGCCGATGCGTCAGGGATGGTGGTTAGGGTAATGATGATGACACAAATATTTGACGATAAAAGATTATAGACGCGATAATAGTCATGGTCATCATTTAACCCTGAAAATAATTATCATGCACATGATGATGATAACGAAAGCCAGGATAATGATGATGATGATGATGATGATGATGGAGACCTCAAATTTTGACGCTATTGATGATAAGAATATGCAAGGTGCAAAATATTTTCGAACAAAATGATACAAACGATATCAAAAGCTTTTTTGTCCCTTTAAACAATGAGGCGAAATGAATTCGTTCACTGATTTCTCTTCGTGGAATTTCTACTTCAATAACAGGCATGATAGAAACAGGGGGTATTGAGAAGGACCTAACCTTTATTCGACAGTAATGTTCTGGTTTTCAATCCCTCTTCTTCTGATGCCTGACAGGAGTTCTACTTCGACCATCCTCCCACCCTTCCGAGGGCGAGTACCCTTCCTTTCTTTCAGCCAAGGCTCGAGAGACCTGATGCACTTGTCGTCTCGAAAAGGTCACTAGATGTGAAGGAGCGGGCGATATTTACAACAAGTATACGTGCTCTCTGTTTTGCGAGGGTCCTGTCGGTCGTAAACAAAGCGGCGAGGTGGCGTGATGGAGGTGATATTCAAGTGGGCCAATGTATGATGAAATTTTAATTAATGCACGTCGTAGTATCTTCCCCATCCATGTTTCTCTGCTGTCTGTGTATACTTCTCCGGCTCAGGTACCTGTGGCTCACTACCTCATTCACACACACACACACACACGCGCACGCACGCACACACCCACACACACACACGCGCGCGCGCACACACACACACACACACAATCAAACACGCACTCATACCAAAAGTCATATTGATTTCAAATGTACAATGCATTTCCAGATATGCTTTAGACCATGAACTTATTTTTTTTTTCTGTATTGAATTTTTTTTTTTTTAAACTTCAACATCTGCCAATCAATGCAAAATATGATGAAATCGGTTTTAAATTTCAGTTACTGTACACGGAAGATGGTACGTGTTATAGAGATAAATAGACAGAGGCGGTCCTCCCGGGGGAGGGGGCACAGTGCCCCCACTTTTTCAAGCACCCGAAAGTGCCCCTTTGACTTTGTAAGAAGTGCCCCTTTTTACATAGGAATAGTGCCCCTTTTACTTTGACAAGTGCCCCTATTAATTTGTAAAAGAGCCACTTCCCGTTTTCAACTCTAATAAGTGCCCCTTTTATTTGGACACATGTCCTTTTCCTTCGACAAGTTCCCCTTTTCCTTTGCAATAAGTGTCCATTTTCCATTCTCATAAGTGCCCTTTTTAATCTCTAGTAAGTGCCCCTTTTCAGGTACGAGAGGTGCCTCTTTTACTGTGACAAGTGCCCCTTTTCCTTTGTAATAAGTGCCCCTTTCCATTTTAATAACTACCCCATTTTAACTCGGATAAGCCCACCTTATTTTTTCACACATGTATCCCTTTTCATTTCTAATAAGTGCCCCTTTTCCTAATGATAAGTGTCCCATTAAAAAAGAGCCCACTCATATGGCTCCGTTTATTCTCATTTCACAACACCCCCTTATCGTCAGAGTTAGCAGCCTAACATGTTAGCCTATGGACGTTTTAAAAAAAAATCGTTAAAAATTCATTTTTTTAAATGTTTAAACGAAAAGCACATCCACCCCGACGTACGTTATCACTAGCTCTTTCATTGGAGCCCTCATGTCTCATTGACTTTTGAAAGTTTACCCACCGTAAATTTTCAAAATAGGTTGCAAGTTCGCCATTGTTTATATACACATGTGAAACAAATCGAACTTTGGACTCAGTCTGCCAAGCGATTGTAAGATTATAGGCCAAGCACACGAAGGATAAGAAGCATGAATTATCATAGATCACTTCTGCTTGGTTCATTATGTCCATTTCATCCAACCCCCCACCGTAATTTTTCCATTTAGTAAAAGCAAACATTTTCCCGAGGTAAGCAAAAACACGGATATTCATGACACACCATGGACTATTCGGTTATTAACAGAGGGGTGCAATCGGTCATCACGTCAAACTCCCCTAATTGCCACCAAGTATTTCACATCATTATATAGTTTGGTATGTTTCTTTTACTCACTCATGAATTATTAAATATCAATGATGGTTTAAAGATAAGAAATTTTAGTTGATATTTATTAACAAAGTAATTTATATTTAGCAAAGCAATCTTACAAACAAAATTACTATCAAGTGTCGTCTGCTACGCCGATTGTCGCCTGCTTCGTTTAAGGCACATATTTATCGTTTGGACTGAAAGGTATACCAGGGAGATTTGTATTTTCCTGCGGTACAACGTATAGCAGGAAAATGTTGTATATGCGGATCTCGTTTAATGATTACGTAATGGAAGTGGCGAGGCAGTATGGTTTGAATAACTTAGGCAGGTGAAAGTTATTGTATTGAGAAGGAAAGGAATGTTCAGAACGGCATAATAAGAGAGGGAAATGGGCGTGGTAGCCATTCTAGCTTTGCACCTACATCAGTACGAGAATACATCCGACGGCGCGATGACCTGTACTTATAGCGCGCGAACACATCACACCCAATGGCATACACCCGGTACCCTGTAACACAGTGGAACATTCTAAGAAATTGAAAATTTATCTACAAAATGGACCTCTTGAATCATCTGAGAAGTAACTTACCCTATTCTGGTGACTTCAATGAATGTCAAGATAACAATGGCTGCCTTTCCATCCAAAAGTAAAACTATTTTGCAATTAGAAATAGTCCATTTCTCGATAATTTCACAAAATATATTTGCCGCCGCATTCAATATGACGTCATTGACAGCTGATTGACTAGTTTGGTAGTGACGTCGAACGAGCTATGTGTGTGCAGCAGTGATCCAGCGAGCGAAAATGAGACAATCGGAGCAATATGCCCCTTCTCATAAGTGCCCCTTCTCTGGTAAATGACCCTTTTCAGGAACGAGAAGTTACTCCTTTTCACTTCAGATAAGTGCCCCCTTAACCTCCGATAAATGCCCCTTTAAATTCCGATCGGTGCCCATTTTCTTTCGACTAATGCACATTTTCCTTTATTATAAGTGCCCCTTTTTTTCATTCACATAAAGTGCCCCTTTTCATATTTGGTCATTGCACCTTTTTCAGGTGCGATAAGTGCCTCTTTTCACCTCCGATATTTTCCATTTTAGCAATAATACATGTCCCTTTTCCTTTCTATTAGGGGACCTATCCCCTTTTCATAAATGCCCCTTTTCACCTCCGATAAATGTCTCTATCAAAATCTGATGGGGCCCCTTTTCGACGAAAATTGCCCATTTCCTATTCTCACGACTGACTTTTTCCATCCCTGCATGTTGATTGCCTCTTTTTCGATGGAGTACGAAGTGCCCCATTTTCACCTCTGGTAAATACTCTTTGTACTTTGACACATGCTCCTTTTATTTTTTTTTTTATATGTGTCCCCTTTTCCTCTCATCATTAAACGCGCCCCAAATTTCAAGCGGCTATAGAGCAATCTCTCGAAAAGCTCGCTCGCTACGCTGGCACGCATCTATAGATGATATACTTATGTTACTTATCAATGGATCAGAAAAGTTGATCATATAGCATGTAAGTATTGGTGTGTAATGCAAGGTTCTGGAGTCATCAAAATCATCATAAATTTGGCAGAGTCTTGGTAAAGTAACAATCACTGTACACAGAAAGATGTATATGGGACAACACAAATGGTGTCAGGGCTAGTACTACCTTGATTTCCTTATCTTTCTTTGCTCATTACTCAGCCAGTATATATTTTCTTCCAAAATTGTTTGGCACATGACATTTATTTGTAATCTTGAACATTCAGTGTAAGTTTCGTTAGATTCTGTGAGAATTCATTTTCTTTTTTTACCAGAACTCAAGTTTATCTTTAAAACAAAGGTTATATCAATAATGAAGCGATTTCATATACTGTCTATATTTTATATGTTGTGTGAAAGAAAAGCTGAATGGTTCTCAGAAGAAAAATCTCAAACGAAAACTTTAAAATCTTTAAAGAAAGACATGTATTCATCTGGTCTATTTCCTTTTCTAATTGATGTGATAAACATCATCAAGACGCAACTAACATTTGACGTGTACACGTATGATGTAGTTCTCTCTCTTTCTTTCCCTCTCCCTCTCTCTCTCCACCACACACTCTCTCTCTCTCTCTCTCTCTCTCCACTCCTCTCTCTCTCTCTCTTCTAATTTTCATAGTTACCCCTTTTCAATCTCTATCTCTCTCTATTTATATGCCAGCTCCATGTCTATTCTTTTCTCCCCCTCTTTCTCTCTTTCTCCCTCTCTCTCTCTCTCTCTCTCTCATATCCTCTTCTATATAAGATTTCCACAATCTCTCTCTCTCTCTACCTCTCTGATATGCCTGCTCCCTGTCCATCTTTCCCTATCTCTCTCGTTCTCTCTCTCTCTTTCTCTCTCTCTCTATCTTTCTCTCTCTCTCCCTTCTACTTTTCATAGTTACCCCTCTCACGCCATGAATAAAAGTAAATAACCCGAGGAGGAAGTATTACGTCATTCCATTTAATGAGACCCTTTTGTGCACAATGTGTCAGAGAATAAAGCAGTTGATTAAAAATTTGACAATTTACAATCAGAATATATTGTTTAGATCATTGATTGCTATTAAAGATAAACTTTAGTACTGGTTATGCGATTGCATTGTGAAAGAAAAGGTGTGGAAAGGATCAGAAACAGTTGATCATGTAGCATGTAAGTATTGGTGTGCACTGCAAGGTTCTGGAGTCATCAAAATCATAATAAATTTGACCGAGTCTTGGTAAATTAACAAGCACTCACATAGAAAGCTATATATGGGACAACACACATGGTGTCGGGGCTAGTACTACCTTGATTTTCTTGTCTTTCTATGCTCATTACTCAGCCAGTATACATGTTCTTCCAAAATTGTTTGGCACATGTCATTTATTTGTAATCTTGAACATTCAGTGTAAGTTTCGTTTGATTCTGTAAGAATATTTGTTTTTTTGTTTACCAGTACTGGAGTTTATCTTTAATGTATACACCTCAATGGTTTCCTTTCCACTTTTTTCTCTACATATGAAGCACATGAACAAAATTGTACTCTTCTTTGCATTATATCAAAACAATCAAATTTCCAGTGAATTGACTAACCTGTTGTCAACACCAAACTATATTGGGCTACATGTAGGCATATTGATTCTTTACTTTTGGAATGAGATTCAAATTGTATTATATATATTTATTGAATTTTTATATTATAGAGGCAATGCTATGATTTCGTTGGGGTTAGGGTTAAAATCAGTGGTGACTGATCACCGATGATTGTTTATCTCGCATCAATTTGACAAAAGTCTCAACAAACAGAGCAGACGTCTGACCACATGAAAAAGATCCAGCTACTATGATGTTCCCACTGTTGAATGAAAGAAAAGAGAGAATATAAAGATTTCGTAAAAAATATTAAAACAAATTCTAAGGAATTTTGTTGCTGTATCCTGACAATGTGCATGCATCGATTGCATTTCAGAAACAGTATTGTTATGTGATAAGGTGTGATTCTGCTACCGGGATAATGAAGAGGTGTATATGTGCACTCTTAAAGCAGTGTCCAGTTGGGTAAAATTGTGCACATAAGAGGTCAAAATGGGAATATGCATGTTTGTTTGATGAAATGTACCCAACCTTGGTTGAATACCCATTGTTGGCAAACTCTTACCCGATAAACTTGCATGGCTCCTTTCTGTCCCTCTTATGTGTAAAATTGTACCCAATCCTTTAAAAATTATGAAGATACATATGGGAAAATACGGATTGGATAGAGCCTGACTTGTATAGGAAATAAACATGCCCTTTATAATGTTATTTAAAAAAAAAGTTATGCAAAGTATTTTTGATCGAAATTATGCGCATTTAAAAGCCTTCTTGTGTTATGATTGTTGAGTACTCCTTAATTTGTAATCTTTAAAACAACAAATTCATTTAAAATTACAATACCAGTGATCATGACCATCGTAAATATTACCAATACAATTGTTTATGTCTGTACTGCACGTCCACGAGTCATATATCAGCGTTAAAAGTATTGCTTTTATTAACCTGATCGCACTGATCATTTTGAGGCTGGTAACAGAGGTGGTATAGATAACAGCGAAAGAAATATATCTTGCCGACTTTTCAAGTTTGTCTTCCTTGACCCTTCTCATTTTTCTGACTAGGGCCTAAAAAAAATTAAAAAAATCCCGACCCATCTTGAATAAACCAGATTTTAGAAATCTAGTTTTTTCATTTGAGTCGGTGACAGACAGGCTACGAATAATCCGGATAACTAAAATCCGGATTTTCGATGGGCCATTGCGCACGCGCCGTTTAGGTAAATAAGCATCGTGACATTATACGTTCAATCGAAATTATGCGCCGTTTAGGTGTGACATCACACGTTCAATCGAAAGTATATGCGCCGTTAAGGTAGATAAGCATTGTGACACCACACGTTCAATCGAAAGTATATGCGCCGTTAAAGTAGATAAGCATTGTGACATCACACGTTTAACTGCGCGCATTTAAACGTGTGATGTCACAATGCTTATTAAAAGGGATTATTTCAACATTGGTGTCAGACAGAAAAATCCCTTCAAAAAACGCTTGAAAAATCCTTTCAAGAGAGAATTATCTTGCTTCATATGAGGTTTTTTGAAGGGATTTTTGAAGGGTTTTTTGAAGGGATAATTGATGTCAGAAAGCCAAAAAGAGGATAATTAAAAAAACGGATAACTAAAATTCGAATTTTTGGCCTCTGTGTGACACTGCCTATCGACTGCTTTAATATTCGAGGTCTGGCTCTCAAAGCAGTCGATATCTCTATCTTGTACATTATACAGGATTGTTGGCCACATAATATTCAATAGACATACTATTGCACAGGCGTGTATTTTTGGTACTATTCGCCGTAGTACTATTCAACGAGCGTGCATTTTTGGTTATATGCAGACTGCGTACCTCTCTGCCCTGCGCGTATCCCATTGTTATATTAGCTGTGCGCATCTGACGCGAAGGCAATGGAGAAGGCCTGACTCCAACTTCATCAATTTAAGGAGCATAGCATAATTTGTTGATTAGATCTTTTTCGATGTTGTATAAAACAAATAATGAATGTTTTTCAATCGTTCAATAGTGCGAATATTTTCATGAGTTAAAAGATTGACGTTAATTTTTCAACGAATCATAAGCATTCATTATTTGTATATCATAGCAGGTTGCATTCTATTTCTTATGCATTTTTCTTTAGATTTGGAAATATTGTTCGTGCTTGACTTACTAGCACAAACTAGTCCTTTCGGTATCCAGTGTCCATCGACCTCTTCACAACCTGCAATACAAAAATGAAAGACAAAAATTTATCTTCAATATAAGAAGCAAAGCATAATTTGTTGAAATATTAACGTTTTATTACATCGTTTTCGATCTATATAAAATAAATAATGAATGTTTTTCAATCGTTCAATAGTGCCAAAATGTTTAATGAGATGAATAGAATTAACGTTAATTTTTCAACGAATCATAAGCATTTATTATTTGTATATCATAGAAGGTGCATTATATTTCTTATGCATTTTTCTTTAGATTTTGAAATATTGTTCATGCTTGACTTACCAGCACAAACTTTCGTCGGCATCCGTGCACAAGCTGCAATACAAAAATAAAAGACAAAAAATTTTCTTCAATATAAGGAGCAAAGCATAATTTGTTGAAAGATTAACGTTCTATTAGATTTTTTTTCGATTTTGTATAAAACAAATGATCTTTTTTTTTTTCAATCTTTCAAAAGTGCCAAATTTTTAATGAGTTGAATAGAATTAACGTTAATTTTTCAACGAATCATAAGCATTCATTATTTGTATATCAAAGAAGGAGCATTCTATTTCTTATGATTTTTTTTTTTGGGAAATATTGTTCATGCTCGACTTACCAGCAACACAAGCTCGTCTTGTCGCTTTCCACAAGTCCCTACAAACTGCAATACAAAAATAAAATACAACAAGTTATCAAAACAATAATAAATTAATAAATCAAATCGAATCAAACAAAAACATGGTTGGTAACTAAAGTTATCACAAAATATCATCGGCAAGGATAATAATTACTAGAAAGTATCTTTCTAAAAGTGCAAACTTTCTTTAAATCTGGTCGGATTATGTCGAAACATCATTGCCATGTTGGCACATTTCAATAGGTAACCGCACAAGCATTTATATTCGACTCTTGAAATTACTTGGTCGGTTGCTTTGTAATGGTATTTGTTTAGTTGGTTGACAACATTGGAAATGAATTGCTTACAGCCTTTCTCGTAATTTTCCTCGACATTCAACGCATTAGAATTGTCGATCTCATCTTCCTCGACTAAAACAATTGCTGCCACGGCCAAGGCAATCAGAAAGTAGAGAGCAATCATGGTTTTGGACGCCATTTTCAAAGTCTAAGGAAAATAAAACAAACATGAAATACATTTTGATTAGGTACAAAGCTACGGTGAAATTGCAACACGATTAAGAATATCAGCATAGATTAGCGACGTACTGAAACTTTCCTTTTACCACTCATCAAGAATAAGCACAAAGACGAAATCGAACAATATGAAGTTATAACGGAAACTGAAGGAACAAATTGCGCCCAACTACATAACGGGCTTCGAGACGACAGGCTGCCAGAAAATACGGAAATTGCGGTTTAAGGAAGGCTTCAGAATGTCTACATTCAATCATATTCTCTGCTTTCTGAAATCATGGACCTACTATTAAAGAACTGAGAATGTTTTAAATGCCCATCGAAAGAGGATGTTCCCGGCCCATTTCTGCTCTGCTGTCAGTGCATGTACTTCACGGCTTTACCCCCACCCTCCCGGAAAAAAGATGATTAATATTCAACTCGAAGTTTCATTTTCAAAGAATAGAAGCAGGAGAATGTAATGTCTTTAAATTGCTATCATAATAAAAATAATAATAATAACAATAATCTTTTAAAGTCCACTCCAAATTCATGAAAATAGCAATAAATTGAATTTAATGAATGATCTGACAATTGTATACTTGACACACTACCTTGTTATATTACTCACACTTAATTAAAGATAATATCAGTGAGCTCAGGTACTATTGGAATCGTTTTTTGAGAGAAAATCGCTATGATTTATTCTGGATTGTTTATCCTGCACATATGGAAACGTTGTATTATCCGCTCAATCTGACTCGCGTGCATAGAACAAATAAGCATTTTTGCATGAAAAAGTGAAGTTTGAAAAAAAGTGTGTTTCTTGTGTAATCTTTCAAAAGTATAATACAAAAAGATAATATGCACTTTCTCTGTACTTTTGTTGGAAAAAAACGTATACCATACGTATTTTACAGTTCTATGCCCGTGACTCCGACACACAACGCTGTGTGTTGTGGTCAATTTATTTTATGAGACAAATCCAAGCAAATGTTTCCATATGTAGATTTCCTTATCTTCATATGCTCATTACTCAGCCACTAATACTTGTTCTACCGATATTATTTTGCACATGTCATTAATTTCTAATCTTGAACATTCAGTGTAAGTTTCGTTCGATTCTGTGAGAATTTATTTTTTATATTTACCATACAGAACTCAAAATTATCTTTAAACCTACCTTCCCAAATTGTTAATTGCCTTCAAAATATTTTTTTCTTCAAAATCAGGCTTGGGTATGAGCCATTATAATTTGAGCATGTTTACTGGGTGAAATGTACCCGTAATTGGTTAAACATTACCTAGTGTTGGTATAAAGTCTTCCCCGACAAACGTGTATGTTTTTTGTTTACCTCCTTTCTGTAACATTTTACCCAACTCATTGAAAGGGGTAGTCCACCCTGATACAAAGTTGGTTTTGATAAAAGCAGAAAATGAGAGGAACGGGTCAGTGCACGTTTGATCAAAAAACAATTAAAAATAAGAAAGTTATAAATTTTGAAGATGCAAACAATCAAACACAAGTTGGCAACTCTGTTGTGAGGTCATTTCCCATTTACCCCGTTCTAAAAGACCTTAATAATCATACATTCACCCTCAATATAATTATTGCAAATAAGTGTTATAAATCCAGAAATTTATGAAACCGATCTATTCTGTCATCAATAACTGAGAAAATGAAATTTTATGAAAATTATCGGTACAGACCAAATTGAAGAGGGGGTCGCAATTTACGTTACAGTGTTGCCAATTTGTGTTTCAGTGATGACAACTTTAGGAAGGTAGATGTAAGTCTGTGTAAGTAATAAGTCAGTGTAATAAGTCAGTGTGAGTGATGGGGATTAATGCCTTACCAAAGGACACCTAGCGCCCTTTAGTGTTATGGACCCGGAACCTCCCGATTATTAGATCACTGGGCCATCGCACCCCTCAGAGTTGCCAAAGCATAGCTCCTGATTAATGTGCACTAAAAGCCCACTGCACAAGAGGCGAAGAAAAATGTCTGAAGAAATCCAGGCCTACGCTCAACAACTGAATAAACATTAATTAGACTAGTCAACCACCGAAAAACGTTATACAATTGCTGCTTCTAAAACATAGAACAATATTCCCCTTTCCACCAGAGAATTAAACTGTCTTGCCACTTTCAAATATCCATTAAACATACTTCTACCCTCAGTAATAAAGTTTGATTTACCTATTTTTGAGTTTTTTGTTTCTCATCACATTAAGTTAATTTGTAAACAGTAGGCTTACGGTTGCACCGTGTGAGAGGGGGAGGACTGGAGAGTCCTGAAAGGATTGTCGATACTCATTCTTTCTTGAGTGTGTGTATGCCTACTATTATATCTACATCACCAATCAAGCCGATACTTAGAAGTAGCATCAAAGGTAATTTTGTTTTAAACTAGCGCTACTAAATAATTGAAATCATTATCAACACAATTACAAACTGACGCAGTCAGAAAGACGTGTCGTGTGCAACAGACATAATGTAAGAGATGTTGGGCCTACCTGATTTCGATGCGGTGTTCGAGTAGAATTCGGTGAGATGATAATATGCTGTCTCGTAGCTTGATGTGACGAAGTGTCTCTATCCAGCTTTCTGTTGAAGTACTGTCTAGAAAGCTTCTAGTATTATAGAATACCGAAGCCTGCCATGACCATCTGCTCATAACCGACGAGTCACCGCAATCAAATAGAGTGTTCAATTCAATTCATTTTACCAGACATACAGGGTGAAATAAAACATTATACCAAGTAGCTCACAATTACAATTACTAACACAGTTGAACACAGAAAGAAGAAAAAAAAAATCAATTTACAAACATGAATAAATATCGTTAAAAACACAAGGAAAATTGCTTAGCCTGGTAGCAGTCAGAAAGGGAGGTGGTCCTTATATGGGACTATCCAAACAATCAATTAATTAAAAAGTCTCATGATTTAATTTAAGCTATAATAAAAAGTAAAACAAATAAAAATTACATGTAAAATATCATAATATAACAACCATAATTATTATTTTTTGTTAGCTAGCATCAATATAGGTTCATCAAAAGTTTGTTGTATTTACGTTTAAAGTGTTTACAACATGCTGGTGGATAAAACTGTTTAAAACTGTGATAAATATGACCTCAGAACGTATTTTTTGATTATTTTTTAATCCAAACTTTGAAACATCGTCCATGTCATCATTCTAGCATCTCCCTTCTTTTACTTTCTTGTCTGTGTATTTTCTTCAGATTCTGAATATTGTAAATTCACTTAATACATCAACGCTGCTAACCTCATCCATCATTCCAACCATAGACCATATGCCCATACACCATATTGATCAAATATGGCAAGTTTCCAAATAAATTTGAATTTATACAAAAAATATATACCATGCACTAAGGGGCTTCGTTAGAAATAATAAATTATCTGTGACTGGCTTAGCACTAGTTTCTGAGGGACCAATCATCAAAGATCCATTAATGTACAGGTGTCTCGAAGAAAGTGCATGGTACATTTGATCTTTATCTTTCATCAAGAAAATGAAAAGCTCAAAATGTAAACTATAGAGAAATCAAGTATGAATTCATACCTTTTTCCAAAATACGCACGCACACACCCACACACACACACACACACACATACATATATATATATATATATATATATATATATATACAGACACACACACGCGCGCGCGCGCACATGCACACACGCACCACAACGCACACGAACACACTTTTTTAAATTCTTTTTAAAAGCAATTTTGTTTTATTTCTCCAAATGTGTAATACAAACCATAACATACAATTGAATAAAATAAACGTGTTCAATATTGATTGCTTTTAAATAAACATAATTAAACAAAAACTTATTTGCAGTATGTATAACTCAGCAACAAAGTAAACGTATATAATATATATGTCAATTGTAAATGTTATTCACCTATAAAAATAAAAAAAATTAAACAAATCTTGAGGTAATTCAAGTTCAAGTTTATTTTATTTCACTTTATCAAAAATAACATAATTGAACATAATGGACAATGGTAATTATTATAACTAAACATACAATATAGAAAACATAATGTACATGATAATAGTTATAACAGAGATACAATCATATAAATTAATCAATATAGTGGGTGATCTACTAAAAAGCAAAGCTTGTATTATATAGGTCCCGGTTCATGGGTTTGTGTATAAATAAGGGTATTCGAATTAACATATTTACAAAAGCATTACACGAAGGTTATCTTTAAGTGAACATTTTACTGAACATACCGTAAACAATTGAAAAAAGGAAAAGTTCTGTGCTTTCCTCAGCATAAACAAATATATATATATATATATATATATATATACATTAAATAAAATGATCAATGCCTGCTCCTCCCTGCCCCCTCCCTCACACAAACACCCCACCCACCCACCCACACACATACTCACTCACCCACCCACCCCCCCCCCCACACACATACTCACCCCCACCACCCCCCCCCCCTACACACACACACTACTCACTCAGTGGATGTCTGCTAACATTCTCAACTCAAGAAAAATAAACTAAATAAGTAAGTTATCCAGGCCGCAAAATTAGAGTTACACTTTTAACAGGCTCACGGTGGAGAAGAAAACAAATCTTAATTAATCTTAAGCTGCTCCCACTTTAAGAAATTTGATCCCAGCTTTCCCATTCTAATTGCTATTTTCTTTTCCTCATCCCTATACTTAAAAATGCTTTTTTCATCTTTTCAAGAACTTCACCATGAACATGATAGTATTACACATTTTTATTCTATATGAACTACCTGCCAACCCAACAAATATATCTCGCCATTCTAAATCTTTAATTTCATATAACTCAAAAAGTTGTATTAAAGCCTGCCATATCGTTTGAACGCTCCCGCAAGATAAAAATAAATGTTTGTATGTTTCTCTTTCCTGCTTACAAAACGAACATAAATTATCACCAACAAAACCAAATCTATGAAGATGCCCATTAGTATATATGGCTCCATGCAATAATTTAAATTGAAATTCTCATTGTTTTCTAATGGGTATAGTAATTCTTGGTCTAACAAATATTTCTTTTAATTCTTTATTTATGAAATCATAATCATTTTGCCCATCCCTTACCTGCAAATCATATGTTTGCTGCAGTGCTTTGAAAAAATAATCATAAATTGTTCTTGAACCCACATCCAAGAACTGTATTCTTTTACCTGAATTATGGAAATAAGTATTAAAGCTAATAAAATCAACCTCGAGGAATTGTATTAACCCTGAATCATCCTTCCATAACCTGGGTATCGCATCATAAATATCAATAATCATAAGCAAATTATTACCTTTCATACTGAGGTTCATAAAATATTTAACAGACTTAACATGGCCTTTCTCAACCAATTGATTCAGTTGAACAATCCCTCTTTCAAACAAGTATCTATCAAATATACTTTTTCCATTTATACATATATTCCGATTATTAAAAATAATTGGATTAATATAACCCTCCAAATATCTTAAATTACTTGTCTCTTGCCATGCTTGCAACATTTCCATATAGTATGGTCGAATATCTAAAAACGAATTTAATCTTTTTAAAATCATAATCACATAACAAAATAAATCTACCACCCACAAACTGTAAGCAATGATCAAAAAAGAATTTCCATCCCAAATTTGTCTCTCCATATAAAAGACGTTTTATCCACATTATGCGCTGTATTTTAACGGACATTTCAAAATTAATAATTCTTAATTCTCCAAAGTCATAATCCTGATACATTATTTCCCGTTTAATTCTATCTTTCCCCCTCCATATAAATTCAAATGAAATTTGTGCATTTTCTTTGTATACCCAATGAGGGAAAATAACGAGAGATTAAATATAATTTAATTTTGAAAGCGCATAAGTTTTTAACAAATGTATTTTACCCATAATAGTTAAATCTCTTTGTTTCCACCACACAAGCAATTTTTTGTATGTTACTTAGAATTTCTTTATAATTAAAATCATCTTTTAATCTTCGATCTAATGAAAAACTATCCCCTAAAATGTGTATTTCCTTAACCAAATGTCCAAATAAAGGCCCATCAGGTTTGTTCTTATCCTCACCCATCCACATAAAATGTGTCTTTGTTTTATTCACTTTAAGACCACTAATTTGTTCAAATGATTCAAAAACATATTGCAACCTTCTAACCGAATCAATATCCTTCAAAAATATTGTCATATCATCTGCATATAACACCTGCCTAATTTCAGATTTTCCAAATGTAATACCTTTAATACCGTTATCCCTCCTTACTGCATGCGCCAAAACTTCGATGGCAACCAAAACAAATATGGCGATAATGGATCCCCTTGCCTTACTCCCCCTTTCCTTTTCAAAATACCCCGTTGAGTGACCATCGTTCATAACACAACTACTTATCCCTTTATACAATAATTTTACCCAAGAGCAAAATGAATCTCCAAAACCGAACAATTTCAATTTTTGAAATAAATATCTATGAGATACAGAGTCGAAAGCTTTCTCAAGATCCACTGCACACAAAAACCCTTTCCCTTGTTCCCCATAATGCATGGAATAAAATAACATATCATCTATCAATCGTACAGCTTCCCCAATATTTCTATCTTTTATATATCCAACTTGATCATAATGAATTATTTCATTTAAAACCTCTTTCATTCTTTTTGCTAGAACTTTAGATACAATGTTATAATCTACATTCAAAAGCGTGATGGGTCGATAATTTTTTATATGGAGAGTATCTTTCGCTTCTTTCTCAATTAAGGTAATAACCCCTTGTTTTTGAGATGCCGTTAATTCCCCCCTTTCATATGTTTCATTCAATACTTCTATTAACAAATCACCCAAAGCTGGCCAAAAAGTATAATAAAATGCAACTGTTAACCCATCATTTCCCGGGGTTTTATTCAATTTCATTTCTTTTAAGACTTTCAAACATTCATCTTTAGTTAATTTACCTTCACAGATTTCCCAATTGTCTTCAATTAACTTTGAAATATCATTAAAAAAGAAAGGGTCGTTTTGATTTATATCAGCCCTTAATGAATATAAATCTTTACACACACACACACACCCACACACACAACGCACATACACACATACGCACCCATACTAACATATACTGATGAATACAATGTAATTACTTATAATTATAAAAGGGTGGGTGCAATTATTCTATAAAGCACTAATTCAGAGACTGAAGCAGGTCAACGGAAGTTTGAACTAAATTGCACAAACAATAGGAAAACACTGAATTTGTGAATGTTGTAATCTCTATATTTCGTGGGAATTTCGAATTTGCATATTTAGTATGAGATGTTCATCGCATAAAATGTGTCATGAAGTTTAATCCAAACTCTTCTGCTATTCTCATCATACTAGTAATTCAAATCTGGGAGAAGATTTTAACAGCATTCCTTTTCAAGGAGCGTTATACATTTTCTCCAAACTGACATAAAAATGATGAGAAAGGTGACAAGTTATTTTTCATCTCAAAATGAAATCAACCTTCTCGTTAAGCATAGAGAATATGAACTTCCAAAGGTACAGACGTTTTATACCGAGTTTTCTGACAGAAAGTCATGTATGTCATCATAGTGGTAAAGTTTCTAATATCATGTCTTGTGGTAATCAAAAGTGGACGAATGATGAAAAAGATGGTGGTCAATTCGAAACGATACGACAATTTACTATAAAGAAAGAAAGATAAAGTTTATGACAATATAAAGTTTTGTTATAGAAAAACCTCTCGTTCCCTCTCTGTTTCTCTCCACACCGCCCTTTTCTCTTTCTCATTCCCCCTCTCTCCAGTCATCCCCCTCGCTCCCTATCGCCTTCTCTTTCTCTATTAGGCCTTATAGTTTAATGAATCTGTGGCAAAAAGGCCATAAACCATATCAATATAACATGTAGCAATCATCAGACGATATTGCTTGCTGGATGTATTCACTTTTAATATTCACAAAGGGTATCGCGATTAGATTGAGAGCAATACACGAGATACAGAGATAATCATCTTTGTCCTCAACACAACATTATCATTAATGATGCGGGGATCAACGCCTCTCCAATTTTTTAGAGCTTCGTTGTCTTACTCTTTGTCTAGACCATCCTTTATCAGGTGTTTGTCTTTCTCTACGTCAGAATTAAAAAAAATTGCTTTAGTTAGAAACTCAGATTTTTGTGTGGCTTTATCTAGGACAGTATGCCCGCCTCGCTATGTGCTATCTTGTTCAAAGAGATAGTTACACCCAAAATAGATATTACAAAATTATCCTTTACGCATTGTTAATTAGAATAGAAAGAAAGAAGTAGAAAACAAAGATAGTTTAATCCCCTCTCCATATTTTTGGTTTTATTAATTTTAGTCATATATATGGAGGGTATATCATGATGTCCAGGTAATAACATATTGGTCCATGGACAGCCCTAGCAAAAATGACATCTGCATGTTCACAAAGTATTGACAAAGCTAATCTTGTCGGTCTATACTGCTTGACCTCCGCAAGGCTTTCGATCGTGTAAACCATGAAATCCTGATCGGAAAACTGTCATGTTACCAAGTAGACTCAGTTTATGGTTAGTCTCCTATTTGAAGGATAGAAGTCAGAGATTTAGCTTGGAACAGACTCTATCTGAAAAGTTGCCCATCATGTCAGGAGTCCCCCAGGGGTCCATACTAGGCCCCTTGTTGTTCATTATATTTATGAATGATCTTCCTCTCCTTGACCCAGATGTCCAAAATGGGCATGTATGCTGATGAAACAAAAGTCAGCTGAAGTGGGAAACTCTTGAAGCTGTCTAAGCAAAGCTCTCTGAAGACCTATCCGAAATCGAGAAATAGTGTGCAAACAACAAGATGGCAATAAATACTAAGAAAACTAAGAGCATGCTATTAACCACCCATCAGAAATTCAAATAACGGAATCATTATTATATAAATCTTATCATGTTATTGTATTTTATGCTTTTGTGTTTTATAACTTATACAGTTTTTTGTTGTTGAAAAAATCTGTCATACGTTTTCATATATCATTTCATTTGTAAATGGATGAACTTAGTTTATAATTTACTTATCATATGCAAGTATTTTGTAATGAGCTAAATGTCAATTACGGTATCTCATTATATTCAATTAACGTATTTCTTTTCAGTATTTGGTTAACTATTGTTGACTGTTATTGCATAGGTTAAACTGTTGTTTATTTAATTTCCTTTCTTTTTATGTGCAATAGATCTTGTGGCAGATTAGCCCTGTGCTGAACAAGTTATCCAATAAAGTTTACTACTAGACTACTAATAATAATTCGCCACAATTTGTAATTTAACCCTTTCGTACAAAATGCGTTTCAGACGGCAACACCCAATCTCCTTAATAATTCGCCACAATTTGTAATTTACCCGTTTCGTATTAAAAAAAAAGCACTCTAATGATTCAAAATGATTTTATTTCTCATGCAAAACATAATACAAGAATAATTATATCACAAAATATATAATGGAAATAGCACGAGAAAAGAGGAGCTAACTTGAAGCAGAGCTTGTTGAAGTGTTAGTTCCTCAGATGTTGTTTTACAATATAACATGAACAAAGTATGCTTGGAAATCAATAAATAGACAAATATGTAACTAAGAAAGTAGGATACAAGCCAACAAATATATCATTGAATATTAAAAAGAAAAATTATATGATACACTGTATTTAGCAACACTATTGATCATCTTCCTGGTCCAATTCAAATAAAATGGTTTCGAACTAGAATGTGTTCAAAGTACAAAATTCCTTGGAATTTATGTTGATCACAATTTTCACATGGAGAGTGCATATTAATTATTTATGTAAATTAAGAAACATTGGTGTTATAAATCATGTTAAAAATACATTTCCTTAACCGGTTTTTATCATCACTGTATACAACCCTTATTTTGCCTTACCGAAATTATGGGATCTTAGCATGGGGAAAATCCTTCTAAAACTTTAATTGACCAAATATTAATTTTGCAGAAGCATCCACCCCTCCTCTCCTTCCCTATCACCACACGAACTTAGCCGAATTTCGTGTCGCGCTGATTCTCTCTGTCAAATTTGCATAACGATCGAGGACCCGGGCTTCAGGCATGTGCAGATTATAAATGTTACCAAGATTTCGCTTGAAAGCAGGTAATAACAATAATTTTATCTTTCTATGGTTTCAGAAAGCTTCCGATGCCTTCACAGCATCATGTTGTCTGAAAAGAGGGTGCAGGTACAGGGACTTTATGTACGTAAATGAGGCTATGCTGACGCACGGTCTCCTTTAATCTGTCATAGGTAGCAAGGTTTTCCAAAAATAGACAAAAACAGAAAGTGGTGCTACCAAAATTTCATCTGCACGCACAAATTGCAACCTTGGTCGAGTGTTCTTGGTACAGTTACCGTACTTGTTTCGCCAGAAATAAAGTGGTGAATGAAAAACTTACTCTTTAGCATTCATTGTTCTTTTTTTTTTTTTTTTTACACATGAGGTGTTACATGAAATAATTATGAACTTTGTGCAATGGTTTTCTTGTCAAGATTAGATTTACTACCTTTAAAATCTCACTCAAAGATGCAATTTGTGCATGCAAATGAAATTTCCGGTAGCACTAATTTATATAATTTTAATTCAATCATGAGTGAATTATGAATAAGTTGTGCATCAAATCAAAAAAGAGAAGCAGAGATAATCATAATGTGTATCTCATCACGGGAATTATTCATTATGATAGAAGATTTCTGCCGGTTCGGTTTCTTTCTGGGACACAGTATTTAGTATTTTATGTTATTTTCTTGTATGTACCTTGTCATTGTAGCGAAAGTTAAAGGAAAAGGGGCTTTAATTTGCCTTAAATTAGGAGTGCATTTTATGGATAAAGGAAAAGTAGGCTCTTACAAAAATGAAAAAGGACAGTTAAAGAAAAAGATGCTCTTGTCAAAGTAAAAAGGGCTATTATCAGATGTGAAAATGGCACTTCTTGTACATGACAAGGGACACTCAACAGAGATGAAAAAGGCACTTGTGAGAATAGAAATGGAGAATCTGTTGAAAGAAAAGAGCATCTATCAGATTTTATTAGCGGCATTCATTTATCAGATGTTAAAGCCCCACTGCACTACTTACAGCTACTTGCGCCATGTATATAGAAAACAATGCCTAATCCGTCGGTGCCCGTTGGGCCCCATAATCCTCTTTTTCTTATGTTAATTGAGAGCTGAGTTGATGAGATAACCACCTGTCAGTGACCTTGCAGGGAGGTCTAATCCTTCCTGGCCAAACTAGTGCATACGAGCTTTAAAATAGGCACTTTGGAAAGGGGAAGACGCTCATATGAAAAAGGAAAAAGGGGCACTTATCCGAAGGAAATTGGTACTTATTAGAAAGGAGAAGGGGCACTTATTATTGGTGCAAAGTGGCATTTAAGAGAAATGGAAAGTCCACTTTTCAAAAATGGAGAAGGGGCACGAGTCAAAGTAAAAAAAAGGGGCAAAAATATCAGAGGTTAAAAGGGGAATTTCTCGCACCTAAAAAGACATACTCACCAGAGATTAAAAGAGAGGAAAGGACACATATTAGAAAAGAAAAGGGGCACTTGTCCTATGTAAAAAAGAAAGAAAAAAAGGGCCGATTGGGGGGTACCTGAAAAAGTGGGGGCACAGTGCCCCCCCCCCCCCCCCCCCCCCCCCACCGGGAGTCCCGCCTCTGGCATAATGGGCAAAAGTGAGAAGAAGAAAAAAAAGGAAATCATGTCATTTCAGCAACATTTGTAAATCACTAGTATTGGGGTCAACTGCCCCTCCCCAAGCCCCTCCCCCTCCCACACCAACTGTGCAGAATTCTCTGCTCTCAATTAACATAAGAAAATCATGGGGGACTAATGGTCACCGATTAGGCATTGTTTTCTATATAGAGGGCGAAAGTAGAGACAAGTAGTTACTATCCCTTTATAAAGGGACACTACAAGTAGTACAGTGGGGCTTAATACACAATTTTCTTCCGGACAACACCTTTCCGTCTGTCTGTCTCCCGTTGTAGCGCTCTCTCTCAGTTACAGATTTCAAGAAACACGTCATTATAATTATCCATTGTTCGCCTTTTAGCTTAATAAGGATCGATAATGTTCCAATTTTAAAATTAATAGTGTCTATATGGTTTCAGAAAGCTTCTGAAGCCTTCACAGCATCGTGTTCTCTGAAAAAAGAGTGCAGGCCGTATTGGGATTTTATGTACGTTAATGAGGCAATTACGCACAGTCTCGGTCTTTAATCTGTCACTGGTAGCAAGGTTTCCAAGAAAAATAGTTATCAAACAAGAAAATAAAGATGAATATAAAAAAAATAAAAGTGAAGATAATAATGATGATGATGATGATCATGATGATGATGATGATGATGATTATAACCTAGATTCACATAGAGCTTTCGTTTACCACTTCAGCGTTTTACAGATATAGCATTCCCGTCATCCGAAAATGTTGCTACCAAAATTTCATTTGCACGCACAAATTTCAACTTTGATATTTTTTTTTTTTTTTTGGGGGGGGGGGGGGGGGGTCAGAAGAAAAAAATCTGAATCGCCAACAGGTGGCATGATGGGCAGTTTTTTAAGGGGGGATGCGGATATTGACGATAACGGTCAACATTGAGGCCTAAAAAAACCTGCGTTTTAGCAATGGTGTACTTTTTGTTGTTGATTATTCATGAGTCTAGTACTTTTGCATCTACCCAATATAATACATTAAACGATTGCTAATTACATTAATGTACTTCACACTTTGAGCAATATGAGATGATAAGTTAATATCCAACCCATTATCCATGGTTGGTGAAGGGTCTTACATAGCGGGGGGGGGGGGTCACAAACAAAAAAGGGGACTTTCTGGAAAAAGAGAAACCTACAAAGGGAAACCTCAAAGTAAAAATATGTATATACCCATACATTGACGTTACATTATCAGGGATGATTTCGATGTTTGTTCATCTCTTTACATGGTCCAAGATACTGTTTAAGCATCATACTTTGCAGTTGGGTGTGATATTTATTTGCGAGCGAGCGAGCAAAATTTTAAGGATTTGTGAGGTATCAGTGCGAAAAAACTACATCTTATATCAAGGAAAAAACACAATTCTGACGGGGTTTTATGCACAATCTAATCATGAAAGACTGAAAAGATACAAACATGTGATAAGAAACATCATTCGGGCGAAATTAATTAACAAATGCTCTTAGTTGCTTTAAGTTATGAGCACATCTTATGATGAAAGGAAAAAGGGTCATCTTTCCAGAGGGAAAATGAGTCACAAAAAAGTGAGTCCATTGACGTCCGACTATGAGGATTTTAGAACAATTACCAAAGTGATGGAGGTGCTTCAGGAATATCTTTTGTGTGCCTCTTGAAAAGTAGGCTTCCTCCAGTGTATCATAGAAAATACAGTTGATGCATCAATGTAAGTCCTATGTGGTTTAACTGTACAATGATAGATTCCAACTTTTGTTTCGATACAAACGTTTCTGACATCTGTATTCATGTATTCCACAACTCTTTATGCCATTTCATGGTGGAGAAGGATGTTCTGTGAATAAACATGTACATGCATTACCTATGCTGTGTAGCAAGAGACACCGACTTTGTCAACAAGACAGAAGAAGAAGAAGACAACTGTTTTTGCATAAACTATTCCCAGTTTAGCAACATGGTTTTGAATGAAGAATGCGCCCCCCCCCCCCACCCATTTACATCCCTAGAAAGGATTACAGGCTAACAATACAGGAATATGAGGACAAGAAAATCAAGAGTTAAATACACAAACACTGTGATCGGGAAAAGAAACAATACAAGGGGAAAAAGTTGACATTTCAAAAGTTTAACTTTATTTAATAGTTACTGAACTACATTTTTTCCTCTCTCCATGGAAAATATGGAAAGAAAAACATACATACAGACGTACATATACATCTGCATTGAATGTTTAGAGATGATTACCAACCTAATGCATATACAAATATGTACAGTGAAGGAATTCTTCATGGTTTACAATTATAACTCTTAATCCAGGCTACCCTTGCACAGTGAAATAGTCCAGTGTTTTATCCATAGTACAGTATTGTCAAACAGGATTGAGCATGGTTGAGAGTCTTCATAATGGTAGTAGAAAACTAACTTTGTATCTTTTGTTTGATTATGGTCAATGAGTGGAAACCAACTGGACGATAAAAGTCAAATAATGCTGCCACACATTGAAGGCAACAGACATTCAAGGTTCTGTATCTCTTCTCAAAAACAAAATTATATAAAATTGAAAAAGAAGTAAATAAACATGAGTTAACAAATGTACGTAAAATTCAGCATGGATGAGAAGTATACCTAGCATACACACATTGTGTATGAAATCTTACTTGTCAAGATGTCCATTATCACTTCAATGGAAACCAATTTTGCCAAAAAAAGTCACTGTATTACAAATTCACATTGATTCATTCAAATTAATTTAGAATTATAACTGCCAGTTGTTACAAATTTGTATCAATCCTGAGTTGGAAATTTGTTTTAAAATATTCATACTTCTTTCTCAAAGTCACCAGATAGCTTACTTTAAGTTGCTTATTATTCGGACAAGCACACTTAACCTCTCTGGGTAATTCCTCAGAAAAGCATGTCATACAGACTGCCTATACTTAAAGATTGGTTATTGAAGTTGACTTGTATTTTAAGCTCTGAAACAGGACATGTTGAGCAGAAGGAGATTGCATGCCAACACAGAAGACCGTATATATATCATTGAATTCTGTTTGATAAATAGTCATTGGTTCAGCTTACACTATAACAAGGAAACAAGGGGAATTTTTTTTGTTATTAGCCTTGAGGCAAAATATGAACATAAACTTTAGGTATGATTTCTTGAAGCATTTCTATTGATTACTACACATTTGATTGTAAAGGATTTAAACAATGTTGGTGTGGTTGACAGCCAATTAAACTTCTTTAAGTCAAGTCCAATGGACAGATGCTGAAATTTGTATAGATGACAGAGCCACATCGTTTATCAGTATGCTGGTACTGGAAGGGGGGGGGGGTGTTTCACAAAGTTCCTAAGTCAACTTAACTTTAAGTTGGACTTAAAAATTATGGAGAGCCATTTGTAGCCTTAAAATAAAGTATATTCAAATGCAAAAGTGAAGTATTTTTGACTTTTTATAAATTCCACATCAAGAACATGAAATCTCCTTGATAAAAGAAAACATGGAAGGATTTGAATCGACACTTTATGCTTTTTAAAATAACTTTTACAAAATATTTTCATAGATGCTAAGTCCAACTTAGAGCTAAGTTCAACCTTAGGATCTTTGTGAAACACCCCCCTGGACCCCTAATCTGTGCGAGAGCTGCCTGGACGATCAAGTGGAACCGTGTGATAAGCCTTGTTCTTAAAGCCCTACTGCACAACTTATAGCTACTTGCGCCCTCTATACAGCTAACAATGCCTAAGCGGTACCTGTTGATCCCCATCATGCCCTTTTTCTTATGTTAATTGAGAGCTGATTTGATGAGATAACCACCTGCAGGGTGGTCTGATCCCTCCATGCCAAGCTAGTGCAGATGGGCTTTAAGTCTTACACCCCCTAATACAACTTCTTTGTCTTCTGATAGAGGGCGTCGACCACTTTGCCCATGTTTGTGATGGTCTCGAGAGCCATCTCGTAGGTTTGGTCAACGACGGGTTCCTCAAAGACGATCAGGACGCCTTCACCTTGATCAAGAATACCTATAGAAACAGGAAGAGAGGATGCAGGTCATTTATTATCATACAGATGAACAAAATATTTTTTACACATACAGTCAAACCTGCTTTAGTGACCACCTGTCTACAAAGACCACCTGTCCACAAAGACCACATTTTTTTGTTTCCCTTGAAAATGGTTTCTCATTGCAACATGTATTAAAGAAACCTGTCTACGAAGACCACTTTTTTGTTTCCCTTGAGCGGTCGCTAAAGACAGGTTTGACTGTAATACCAGTAATCAGTTTCTACGAGTTTGGTGCAACAAAGCACTAATCTTCAAGTTATGAAATTGAACTCCATAAATTATATTCTAAAATGGAAGTGGAACCCATATATTGCTCCAAGTAAATTATTGCAGAGAAATAGCTCGAACTAAATGTCAGAATTCTATAACCAGCTTTGCAAGCGCATGGGATGTGTCTTTATTACGTAAATGTGAGCTAACATAGAAATACTAATCTACTAATAACCTACATTCTCAGAGCAGCAGAGTAGTCACAAACCATATATAAAGAACTTTCAGTACACTGCAAACTTCATTTACAATGTATCCACCATTACAACTGGAAATGGAGTTCCTGAATACTAGAACTATACTGTGTGAGTAGATAATATAATACATAAATACATTATACAGTAGGCTTGCGGGTGCATCCTTTGGGGAAGAAGGAGGAGGATTGAGGAGTCCTGAAAAGGACTCTCGGTAATCTTTCTTCAGGGTTTGTAGTCCTGAAAAGGACTGTTTGGTATAGTCTTGAAAAAGACTGTTGGTTATCTTTCTTAGCTTATAGTTCTATAAAGAGAACTATAGCGCTCAGAAAGGATGAGTGGCGCGAGTGGCTCGACGTTTCGAACAGGTTGATTATCCGTCGTCAGGAATACATTATAACACACATGCCAAAATTAGGAATTGCATGCATTTAGGTTGCTTTGTACACAGAAGTTTTGAGTAATAGAGAGGAATCTCTGACTCATTACTAGTCTGGAGGCTTTTAAATTAGGACTTGTTCCTCCAAAATAGGAATGGTTGGCAGCTATGTATAATACATGTACATCAAACTTTGGCTAAGGCAACAAGCAGAGCTTACCATGAAATTTCTTGTCTAAAATCATTTGTGACAGCTTTCTCTCCACCAGGTCCTATAGGAAATACAATCAGTATACCAGCAATATTGTAATTTACAAAGGGAAGATGAAAAGAAACACAATATTCATTTCCATGTATATGCATTATCTAGTGTCTGTAATCAATGAAATGCACATCTTTTTTTTGGGGGGGGGGAGGGGGTAGGTAATATTTTACAGTATTTTACATACAAAAATAAAGAGGGGTCATCATAACCAATGACTGCCATATGAACAATTCCAATGAATGTCATCAAACAGAATGTAATATGTTAATTTTTCCAGCATACTTTTATTATTAATCAAAGCAATATAAATGCAATTAGTATGGACTTTTCTTTTGTTATGCCATATGCACAAAATTCACTGTTGAATGCAAAATATATTTATAAAATCAAATCTAGATGTCAATTCCTCTTTTTTCTTTCTTTCCTTTTGTAATGATAGTCCTATTACATCAATATTGAATTTGTATAAACTTTGGGTTGAAGGAAGCTCCCAATGTTTATGAATGGTCAAACACAAGACCTGTGACATAATACAGTCACACCTGCGAAAGTGACCACCTGTCTAAAAAGACCACCTGTCTACAACAAGCACATTTTTAGTTTCCCTTGAAAATGGTTTCTCATTGAAAACATGTACTAAAGGAACCTGTCTACAAAGACCACTTTTGTGTTTCTCTTGGACAGGTTTGACTGTATCATATTTGCCATAGGGTCAATCGTATGACTGGCTCCCTAAGAGCCCTGCTAAGTGGGAGGGGTGTTATATCTCTAAATACTACCATGACAAGGAGACTTACCAGAGGTAGCTTAATGATGCTTGCTATGTGAGAAACCTGCACCCTGGAGAACGGTTCAATGATACGGCACAGATTCTGCTCTAACAGATTGTCATACAGAGACGCTAGATGTGCGTTGATGATCGGGTCCTCTTGCAGCTCTGAGGGATACTTCTGAAGTGTCTAAAACAAGATACCACAATCGGAGTAACGGTTATACACACATCATGAAAGTACATCTGTATTGGGGATCAATACACATGCTAGAAAATTACACTATTGAACTCAATACCGAAGACATCACCTCCAAAATTCTAAAAGTAAAGACCAGTTTTGGAAGCGCCTCCCTCTCAAAATATGAAATGGAAGCTCTTATTACCAATCATGTAAAAGAACATGTTTTGACTAATACGTGATCATACACATTTTGCAGAGAAACCGCCTACTAATTGATATATAATGCATGTGTCGCGCACGTGTGGCGGTAGTCCCGTATACATCTTTCTGTGTACAGTGCTTGTAACTTTATCAAGACTGGGCCAAATTTCTTATCATTTTGATGATTGCAGAACCTTGCAGTACACACCAATACTTATATGCTAGATGATCAACCTTTCCTGATTGATTCCACAACGTTTCTTTCACAATGCAATCGCATGACCATACCTGCTCTTTATCTTTAAACATCATGAAACTTCATCTGTATTGGTGATTATACAAATATTAGAAAATTACACATTTGAGCTCAATACAAAAGCTGTTACCTCCAGAATTTTCAGCTGTTCAGCGACAGTAGTTGTCACGGATTTCATGGGTCATAGACATTAGGAAGTTTGTAGCTCCTGTCTTTGATTAGGAGGTAATGATTTACAAGCAATTAAACTTTTTATGGCATAAAACAGACTCCAGATGAATTCTACTATCCAATTTTACTATTAGCAAATTACACCCTTATACTTATAATTTGTTTACATAATTGTAATTATTTATATTTTTCAAAGAGGCTGTAAAACAGGTGGTAATTGATAAGCTGTACGTACTGTTTGAAACTCAGAGAGTGACCGATTCTTGCTGGCGTTCGCTATACTCTTCAGGGCTTCTACACTGGGGCCTGCATGTCGGAGAGCTAGCTTCCCACTTACTATTGACTGCACATCATCAGCACTGTAAAGAACATCGACAAGACAAAAAAATAAAATGACATCGATAATAATTTGAATCAATTTCTTGTTATATCAACTTTACAAATGTATATATATATATATATATATATATATATATTCATGTTTGATTAACACAATGGCAATTTTTATTTCGTCAATACAGTTATTATTTTTGCAAAATATTTTATTTTCAATTGTAAAATGCAAAACGTTATTCCACTATTTCCTTCTTTTCAACGAGCTCTCAAACATTTAAAAAATATGGAACGTATAATTGCTTTCAAGAAAAATCGTCTCGATCTTCATAATAAGAAATGGCAGATATTTTGTTAACTTTTTTTGTATTGCAGATGAGTTAACAATTACACTATATTTTTTATTATACATATTCTATGTCTATACAAACATGTTATTATTACTATTATTATTATCATGTACTATTATTATTATGAATGAGATTTGTTTTCAATAAATATTTTGAAAAAAAAGAAAAAAAAAGAATGGCAACCAAGGATGGGAAAGAGAAGAAGGGGAAGGCAGACGAGAAGTTGGAGAGATGACCTATTACATCATACATGGGAACGGCCGTTAGGACTAGGATAGCTAGAGACAGAAGAGAATGGAAATGTTATGAGGAGGGCTTTGTCCAACGTCTGGATGAACTATAGCCTGATAGATAGATAGATATATATTCATGAGCATTGACGTAATATGATAATTTTTTTTCCCAATACAGTACATGTATATAAAAGATAAGAACCAAGTTACCAGCTGAATAAATAAACAATAAGAATTAAAACTATTTTACATGAATATGTTTTGGAGATGGTGGCACAGTGGTAGAGAAGTCCTGTTGTAAAAACTGGAGCTATCTGAATGGAAACTAAATCACTAGTGCTAGTACCCTTTCCTGAGGAATTAATCCTACAAAACCAAGTCCTTCAGAGAGCACAAAAATCTATCTCATTAGTTGACCAATATTCCTCAGATGTCTTTTAATCTAAATATTCTCTTGATTATTTCTGCTCGGATGGAACGGAACTACCTTTGGGCCAGAGTTCTCCTTAAATTTCACGAAAAAACAGATTTACTAGAAAGATAGCAATTATAAGTTTATAATTGCTATCTTTCTAGTAAATCTGTTTTTTCTTTAATCAAGAATGGGAAATCTTCCTTACCAGTTCAACATAATCTTGGCCAGCAACATGTACTTGAGGGCATCGATAGCCTTTGGATTGTCTACCGAGTCATAGCCTTCAAAAGACTCGTAGAAATATGAGAAAGCTGTCTTGAAGTCCCTTTCGTCAGCAGCATGCAGGACACCTACACGATGGATCAAGATACAGGATGTTAAAGCGGAACTGATAACACAGAAGTATTGGTGTACTTATATTTAAGTGAAATGCAGTAGATTTTTTTTTCCTGTGGTTTTTAATCTAGACCATTTTAACGTGAATCAGAGGTATAGAGCATAGAAAAGAAAGAAATCAAAGATTTCATGATCACCTTCCTGACAAATGCCCAGACAAAGGTAGTGCTCATGCTCAATAAATATAGCTCAGCATTCACATAGCTGTATTCGCAATCAAACAGGAAACTTGATTGGCTAACAGCACATTTCTAATCCTCATTAGAGAATCAATGAAAAATTGGAATGTTGGAGGCGTAGCCTCAAAAAAGTTATCATACCCTTAACACAGAAGTTAGCATAGTTTTCAGAATACTGCCCCAGGGGGCCTCTTAGAAAATAATAATGATAGAGTTACCCTGTTCAAATAAAATGAAGAAATAGACAAATAAATATAAATTATCACTAAAATCCTTTTTAAAATGAAACCAATGATATGAAAATGATTGACCATCTTCCTTTGCCAATCCATTACCTGATTGCATGTCTAAGGCTGCTTGAAGCTTGGGTGGACAGTAGATTGCATTGGCTGTTGTTCTAGCCGAGGTTAGTGCAGCTCTGAAAGTACATGATAAAGGAGAAGTTCAATGTTCCTGTTTGATATCATTACTTTTCATTGTAGGTGATTAAAAACACCCCAATTCTTATGATGGATCAAATGTTTTAAAAGATCATTTAGTTTCAAGGTAGACATTGGGAAATTATGTTTATTGTATCAAAATAAATCTAGAAACAAAGCAATATTATTGAAAACTTGTCCAGTAGAATTTTATTTGTACAGTAAAACCTGTCTTTAAAGTAGCCACACAAAGAATCAAAAGTGTTTTGAATTGATGCAAAACTCACATCATTGCGAAGGGGAAGCCTTGCTGATCAAATACAACAACTCTTTTCTTCAAAATATGTTTGGGGCCCGCAGTAATCAACTCTCAAAAATGTGAGATCCAGATTTTCTGCCTTAATCAGCGGGCCTTTATAGAGCTTCAATATTTGTGACGTCACACACGGGACACGGCTGCAGACTGCTACACAGCACTGAGCTGTTTGTCCAGTGTGTGACGTCACTATTCAGAGCTCGCTACGCTCCTGTGTTTGGCTTACGTTCAAGGATCTTGAAAAATTGCATTTTATGCCTTTCCATCATATCTATATGATTTCTCAGCAAATCATTCGTGTTTTTCAAGAGAAAATCTTTCCATCCATATGTAATTTGTTCTAATTATCAGTTGTTAGTGAATTTTCTTTGTGTAGCTCCTTTAAAGACCGCCCAAGGGAGACAAGAAAAGTGGCTTTTATAGGCAGGTGGTCTTTATGTACAGGTGCCTATAGTACATGTTTCAATGAGAAACCATTTTCAAGGGAAATGACAAAAGTGGTCTTTGAAGACAGGTGGTCACTAAAGCAGGTTTGACTGTGGTATATTTTTGTATTTTTAGTGCCACTGCAAGGGTTTATCCGTACATGGAGTTAGGTATAGAACTATAAGGTTCCTTTTCTAACAGAAAAACAAAGCATATTTGTTAAACTAAGGAGGCCCTGTGCTATCTAAATTCTATTGAATGGGACAGCTTACAAAGACAAAGAATTAATAATTAAATAAATAAAAGGACTCCTATCCAACCACTCTCTTTGATCAATAATTAACATGTTATCAGATGTATAAGCTACCTGAAAGATATCATCTGCATATGGGGAGACAAAGGTCTGTACAAAATTGTAAAATTTATTGAGACAAATACTGGATAAGTGTTCATATAAGTTATGTGATCATCATTTATTTACTGCCGTAATGCAACGGCAGTGCACTCTATGGTAGAAAGGTGGAAGTATTCTTTCCTAGACGGAAAGCAGAAGAAAGCAGAAAGGTATTCATTAAACACCTCCAGCACTTTGGCAGTGATGATTCTAAAAGGAACAAAGTGGGATTTCACCATGTTGAAAAGATCCATGGATTCAGGGGCATTTGTACCAAGTGCTATTAAAGGTAAAGACCAGTTATGGTCATGCGAATGCATTGTGAAAGAAACGTTGTGGAATCGATCAGAAAAGGTTGATCATCTAGCATCTAGCATCTGCAAGGTTCTGGAATCATCAAAATGATAAGAAATTTGGCCCATTCTTCGTAAAGTTACAAGCACTATACACAGAAAGATGTATATGGGACTACCCTATATCTCTCACAGACCATGAGAGAAACAAATTTACCAAATATATGAATTAGTAGGCGGTTTCCCGGCAAATTTTGTTATCATCATGTATTAGTCAAAACATATTCTTTCACATGATTGGTAATGAGAGCTTCCATTTCATTTTTTGAAATTGGGGCGTTTCCAATACTGGTCTTTACCTTTAAACTACCAACTGGGCCCCATCCTACAAGAGTTGCGATTGATTCAAATCAATCACAAGACCTCCAATCAATCGCAAGATTGCAGTCTCCTATCTCTTATGGACATAGTTGCGATTGATATCAATCACAAATAAGTTGCGACTGATATCAACTCTTTGTGGTCTATACCTGAATGGTGTCAAATTCTCTACAATAGATCAAGATAATGGCCCGAATTCACAAAGCAAGGTTTGAGCTCAGACCAAGGTTTGAGCTCAAACCTCCTTTTGTTTCGCCAAACCTCCTTTTGTTCTTTACAAACCAGGTTTGTAAAAAAACGCGTAAAACGCGTCATATGACGTACGAAAACCAAGGTTTGTCGACAAACCTCCTTTGTGAATTCGGGCCAAAGAGTTCATGGGTGTTCATACCTGGCTTTGGGAAGATTGCTGAGAGCATGATAGACTTTACTTTCTAGTAGCTGGACTTCAACGAGCAAAGCTTTGTCATCTAACTTCTTCAGTTCTTTCAATAACCTAGCACCTGCAACAACAAAAACAAAATAGAATGTGTTTTCATTTCTCAATCCTTTCATTCTGGTGTGAACCGATGCGATTGCAGCAGTGCCTCAGGGAATGCACTGCTTGTAAAATGCTTTCATGCTCCCGATATGACCAAAAATACTGATTTCAGCAAGATTTCTTAAACTTATGGATTCATAATAAATCATCAAAGAATAACTGAAACACAGCTCCCTTTACACTCAGGGGTGATAGTGACCACTAACCCCCCCCCCCCCCCCTCTTTTGAGTAAGGATAAAATAGGAAGGGAAAAAAATAGGAAGGGAAAAAATAGGGGGAAAAATAAGGAAAATAAGGGAAAATAAGGGAAAATCAAAGGACTAGCCATATCTATATTTGGCAAAGGCACTTCCCATTCCCATACAAATACAATGGGTCAAGAACTTGAAAGTCTGATGGAAATTATAGGTTTGGAACCAATAAACTAACAGTAACAGATTATGATGGTGCCTACATAGATCTCATCAAATCATCGGGGGAGTTCATGAAACCTGAACAACAGTGTAGTATAGTAAGGAATTATTTGACATGGTTGTACATTCTCTATGGAAGCAGGAAGAAACCTTGTTTTATTGTCTTCCTCAGAAGTGTGTATGTGCTGACGTGCGCAGTGTGGGAGGAAGGTCGCCAAGGGTCAATTGCATGACCACTACTCTACTTCATCTTTACAAACAATGCGATTGCTTTTTTTTTAAAGTCTTTTCTATCAATGCATTCATTACAAAAAATGTTTGATCAGACACAAATTTATATTTCAAAGATTTCAATGAAAAATTGCAATACAAAAAAAAAACTTGTACAAATAAATAGTTGTCCAATGAAGGATAAAAGTATGAAAAATCCTCTCCTATTACATGTTCATATTCCTAAGACAGAAAAGAAGGGCATTAATTAAAAAAATACAGGGTTAACGCCCTGGCTTTCATAACCCAAATATCTCCCGTTGTGGATAGCCACTGGCTGCTTGACTCACCTACTAATAGGGCATCTGTGTATTTCTTGGTGTCGTGGTAGAGGGCTATCAGTCTGGCTTCGAGAGCTTGGCGCAGGAATACTCGTTTCTCATTGGTAGCCCAGTCTATACATTCCTGGCAAAGCTCAATCTAAAAATAATAATAGACAGATATTTAATCGTCCAACTAAAATTGGAAATGCTGTAGCCGAGACATGTGGCCGACATGGAAAAACATTTCAAATGTCACGCTGCAAGATCAGTCAAAAGTATTCTGGGCAACAAGAAATTCAAGGAGTCATTAATTTGTTTCTTTACAAAAAAAAGTACTTTAGTAGATGATTGTAAAAAGTTTTAGGGCACATTTGAATGTTCAATTTAGCAGGATCATATTAATCACAAGCAGTTCAAGCAAGCTTTACAACAGATTGGAATTCTTTGTATCCACAGGTTGGAATATAAAGAGAAAACAGAAACAAAACGCTACAAGTGTATTTTGCTTCTTCCAGAAAATGCTTAGATATCAAAGGTTAACAGCTTAACAATTCATGATTATTCTTCAGCTTTTTGTATGAAAATTCAAGGATTTTCAAAATGTGACTAGTTTCAAGAACATTTCTAAAGCTTTAATTAATACATCTCTCTCAAAGAGAAGATACAAATAGATGCAGAAAAAAAATAGAAGCAGAAAAAAGGGAGAAACAGAAAGTTCGAGGAAAATTGGTTAAAGAAAATATAGATTTCAGCAAGGTTTTGCCATTTGCTTTAACCTTACCATGACATATGATTATTACATTATAATTATTCAGAATGATTTTAAGAAACATGTTTTCTTGAAACAAGGCTTTAAAATTGAGTGCTCAAAATTTGACTTTATGTGAACTCAAAAGACTCAACAGTTTCTTTGACTTTATGTACATTATTTCTACCATTGTTACTTACCTGTTTGTATTTGTATTTTTATTTGAAATCCTACCTCAAGTTTTGGATGCAATAAAGAAATAAAGTAATAGTAATAATCTTTGAAAGGGCCCTCTGTGGACTCGTTAGGACTCACCTCTTTACCTGTATCTGCATTCATATCTAAGAAGAGATCCACCATACCTCTCACCAGTTTGGCTGCCTTGGCCTTGCTAACCATTGCTAGGAAGGGACGGGTGAACTTAATCAAACCACCAAGCTCTGAACAAAGAGGACAGGGGGAAGGAAAAAAAAAACATAAAGCAATTTAGCATATCATTTAAGAGATGCAGTCCCTTACCATTTTAGAACAAGAGAAAGCAGAAGATGAACTAGAAAATAAGAACTTTAAGTTAACAAGAAGCAAAGAAAAATAACAACAATAAAAAAAAAATATATGAAAATTCAATTTAATTAAGAACAAACTCTAATAGTTATCAATAAAAGCTAATACCAATATTGCACAAAAAAAAACATACTTTCTAGAAATACAGAAAAAGGGGGAAAGATAGGGAAAAAGGGAGAGAAAAAAAAGAGAGAAAAAAGAGAGAAACGGAAAGAGAAAAACAAAGGAGATAAAGAAAGAGAGCATAAAGAAAGAAGAGAAAGAAGGAGAAAAGATATAATGAGGGTACTGTTCAATGCAGGAATGCTGTACGTACACATATGAGTTGTCTAGATCTAATAATAGTCCATGCTGGTTCCAGCTTATTTTGTAAACATTCATGAATATGACAACAGACAAATGTGTACATAAATATACACAAGATTATAAATATGACAACATTACAACAACAAAAAATATATAAATATAAAAAACAGGGTTGTCTCTTACCATCAGCCTGTTTTGACTTGGCCAAGAGCTTGCCAAGCTCCATAATGCTCTGTTCCTTGATCCGGACCCCTTCTTCATTTTCAAGATCCACATCTTGCTTGACTACAAGATAAGCAAATATAATATAATAAGGTGTCACGCAATACTCACTCACAATGTGATGGAGGGGTGGGGTAGGGAGGGGGGGGGGGGGGATTGGGCCAGTCGGACCTGAAGATTTCCCCAAAACATGAAATTACTGTGTTATCAATCTCTCCTTTTGGTGGGGTGGATTGTGACGTAGTTAAAGATAACTCTCCTGTTTGTCTGGGAAAAAATCCTTAATATCTGTTAAATTTTGTTCTCCCTCGAAGCCCTACATCATGTACTCAAAATGTATGATGGATAGAATATTATTAAAGGGACTTGGTAACATTGTTCAGATGAGAGATAGTGGTGCTAGGGTAGTGACTTCAATGCTACAATGTAGATGTACAATTAAAGATAATCTGAAAATTTGAGTGAAAACGGACCATTATTCATGGTACAAATTGGGAAAAACTGATCTGATCGATTCCTTAATTCTCCCAGCTATAATATTACAATTTAATCACATTTTAGGTGAATGGAAATCTCACAAAGCAATAAAATGGCTCTACATTCCATTCCAGACATTTAGGTGTTGTTAGATTTTTATAGCCTGTTTTATGTCTTTTTTTCATGGAAAAACGGTTGGGAAAATTCAAAAATGGTTGGGAGAATTTACTGTTAATCACTGTTAGAGGGTGTCGTACAGTATCGACGCCTTCAAAGAAAACTATAGATATCTTCGTGGTTTGAGAATTTTTTCATGATTTGTTTCATGTCAGAGGGTTAGTACAGTCGAAGGAATATAGTAAGTAACATTTTATACAAAAATTAAGCAATTTTTTTCATCAACCTTCGACAATGTTACCAAGTCACTTTAAAGATTATTTATTAGTTAGAGACATTTCAGATTCAGCCAACTTGAAAAGCCCATACCTGTAGTTGGTGATTACTAAGTGATTACAACTTTCAAAAATTCATAACTTTTTCATTTTTGTCCATTTCATTCAAACTTTTCCTCGTCTACTTCTATGATTTGTTTGCTTTCCTCTAGAGTAGTTTGCTATAATAAAGGTTGGATTTCCCTATAAGGGCTAGGTGATAAAATACATATCAATATCGCCTAACCTTTATCGGCACCCATACCCCAAAAATGAAGAGTGATGTAAACAAAACCTGAAATGCCTTGATTGTCAATCACCCATTAGGGCACCAGAAAACCTTGACAATTTTATGATCATAGTTAAAAGTTCAAAATTAGTTTAGTTTAAAAAGACTGTTGCGCAGGGATCGTTTGCTAAATACAGCAAACTCTGTGCATGTGTCTTTGTACACTAAACTAATCGCTATTAATCCCCTATTATTATCGTTAAAGGGCAAGTCCACTCCAAAAACAACTTACTTTCAATAGAAGCAGAAAAATCAGACAATCCAAATTATCCAATCAAAAAAAGTTTGAGCACAATCAGAAAGCTAATAAGAAAGTTATGAATTTTTAATGACATAATAACAACTTTGAATTTCCAGCCAGAACCAACATTACCAACTCTTATGAGAGGTAAGCATTTGTGAAATGTAACTTGCACAACTCGTAGTCGTATCATATTGTGTGCATCAGTTATGTGTGAATTGCGTCACCTGTTTTAAGCAGGAAGTGTCAGAATCTCTGTGGTGGTGTGACGTATTTGCGTATTGACTTTGCCATTGAACTTAAGTTGCGTTTAAGTTAAGTAGGCCCTCTCTCACTTGAATTTGAAGCCACTCAAGCGGATCTTCTTTGCCGTTTACTTGTTTTGTAATTCGATGTTTTTAACATGTTCCTTTAGTATTTCTCACTTTTCCTTCCTTATCCTTTCTTCTTTCTCTTGCACTTAGAAACATTGTATTAAGCGCATTATAAATGTAATGTATTGTTATTATCATTATCGGCCAATGAGAGCGCGTAAACTCACTGTAGCTCAATGCGCAAAGGACTTTGTGTCACCGCGTCAACGTCAATTGACTTTGTAACGTGCAAGGTTATCGTAAAACTTTGCACTTGTAAATGTTCCTGCATTAAATATGAATGCAAACACTGCAACGTCCCATGACACAGCAAACTATCCAATTTCATTACTCATTTCCATCATGTCCAATCATCATCATTCATCCTGTTCATTCATAAATAACTTCATTCATCATTCATCATTTCAAATTCATGATCATGTCGATCATCATGATAATGCCTGGAAATTAATGCCTAAATGGCCTTCAAATTGGGTCTCCTACAATAATAAATTATAGATATCAATGAATGGTAGGTATCTTACCAATACTGTGAAATATTGCAAGAGCAGAACTAGTATCTGTCAAAATTAGAGCTGTTGCCTTTTCAAACTCTCCTTCCATTTTGGTATTGGTAGTATGCAATGAAATCATGATAACATGCTTTTTCGCTGCTTCTATTTACATCATAGGCTTTGCGCTGTTTCACGGTTCCCGATACTTCTCGTCCATAAGATACTCGACCCACGAATGGTTTTTACTCGACTCATTTTGACTTGTCGTTGCATGAACATGTACGTTTGTTTTCATATTTTGTTTAATCAATACCGAAAAAAGGAATATTGGAGTCTAGTCTACTGCAATTATTTTCAAGTGGAGGTAAGTGGATCGACGTCTAAAGATAAGATCCTGATTTTTTGAGAACAAAATATGTTTCAAGATATAGCGCGCCCTTATAATTCGTTTTGAAAAGGAAAACTTATATTAGGCTAAAATTCATATTTCCAATGTTTCTTTTGTTTTCTAAAATTATTTTGTAATTAAATAGAATTGAATTTATAATGACAATAAAGCAAATGATACCCCCCCCCCCCAAAAAAAAAAGAAAAAAAGAAGAAGCCCGATTAATCAGATCGACCGTATACGCGTATGGGGTAGGTCGTTCATTAATGTGTCAGGGTGCATGTAAATTGTGAACATGATAACATCATAAACAAAGTATACAACATGAATACATGAAAACAAAGCATACATGTAGGCCTGCACATGAAAACAAAAATACAGAAAACTGAAACACGAACAAGATTGTAAATGAATAACCATATTGAAACTTTTTATAATAATATACTGTTTTCAAAGATTTAGCAATAGCCCTAAATACTCTTCAAACTTTTGAAACCGGGTCCATAGCACGGACATTCCTGGCTTCCAAGTTTTGATCTAAGAATGATAATCAACTCGATAGTCAATTTGATGAACTCTGAATATTTTTGGATAATCGGGAGTTTTTTATCGTACCAAAACATTAAATACCTATTTGATATGGAGATTGTACACTGAGTGAATATTATATTTCGCGGAACAATTAAATTATCATGAGACTGAGAAGAAGAAGAAGACTCGCGATCGAAAAGAAGAAGAAGAAGAAGAAGAAGAAGAAGAAGAAGAAGAAGAAGAAGAAGAAGAAGAAGAAGAAGAAGAAGAAGAAGAAAAAGAAGAAAAAGAAGAAGAAAAAGAAAAAGAAAGAAGAAAAAGAATAAGAAGAAGATCGAGAAGATTGAGAAAAAGAGGGGGAAGAAAGAGCCCATAAAAATAAAGAGAGAAATTAGAAGGAAAAAAATCGGAATTATATATAGGGAAGAAAAAGACGAAGAAAAAGAAAAGAACAGCTAGAGAAGAATTAAGAAAAAGAAAAAGAAGAAGAAGAAGAAGAAGGAGAAGAAGGAGAATTAGAAGAAGGAGAAGCCAGGGGTTCGACACCCCTCCACCTGTCAGGATATTGTCGGTAATATTGCGCTGCCGTCGGGAAAAAAGAGAAAAGGGGGAGGGGAAAATCAAAAAAGAGAGGGAAAGGGAAAGAAAAGAAAAAAGAAAAGGAAAAGAAAAGAAAGAAATGAAAAGAAAGGAAAGAAAAGAGAAAGGAAAGAAAGAGAAAAAAGAAAAAGAGGGAGGAGAGGAAAGAAAGGAAAAGAAAGAAAAGGAAGAAAAGGGGAAAAAAAGCAAAGCAAAGGGAAACAAAAGAAATGGGGGGTGAAGAGAGGAGAGAGGGGGAGGTAAGAGCCTGAGAAAGGAGGAGTGCAGTTAAAGAAAGGGGGGTCGTGGGTGGAGTCGTCTCGTCAAGGAAGCAAGAAAGACATAGGTAAATATGTTGCTGTGTCGGGTCAGCTGTGTCGGTATTCTGTGTCGATCCTCGTGTACTATTACAATGCAGGAGTTTGAAGTCGGTGAGATGTATATTGTCGGTCGGCCGACAAGTTTTTTTCCCTACGAACTGTGATTTTTTATCCGCTGTGACGACTTCGAGAGTGACTACAACTACAATTCTTGTATATTTTCTCGAAGTTTTACTTTCTTATAATATCAGTTTTGAAATCAGAGGTTTAAATTTTTCGGGGAAACTAATTCAAACAAGGATTAAGAGTCAACAACAGTACGACGAAACGTCTTCCTTTCTCTATATTTTAATGAAACGCGAAAATTTCCGCGCTTCGCGCGGGTGGGGGAAACTTCATTAAGACCAGTCGAAAACAGTACAACGAATCGTTTTCTTTCTCTAATAATTTGAGGAAACGCCTAAGCCTCCCCGATTCGCGCAGAGAGGGGGGGGGGGAGATAACTGAATTCAGATAAGAATTAAGAGTCGGGAACAATACAACGAATCGTTTTCCTTTCTCTTGTTTTGATGAAATGCAAAAATTTCCGCGCTTCGCGCGGGAGAGGAAAACTTCATTTAGACGAGTCGAGAACGGTTCAACGAAACGTCTTCTTTCTCTCATAATCTAAGAAAACGTCAAAGCTTCCGCGCTTCGAGCTAAAGGGGGGAACTGAATTCAGACAATTAGGGCTTATTAAGAGTCGAAAACAGTAAAACGAATCGTCTTCTTTCTCTAATAATTTATTGAATGAAACGTCAAAACTTCCGCGCTTTGCGCGGAAGGGGGACATCTCATTCAGACAAAGATTAAGACTCGAGCACGGTTCAACGAATCGTCTACTTTCTCTAATAACTTAATGAAACGTAAAAACTTCCGCGCTTCACGCGTTAAGCGTCGAGAACAGTAGCCGACACCGAATCGTCTGCTTTTTCTCATAATTTAATGATACGTCAAAGCTTCCGCGCTTCGCGCGGGAGGGGGAGAAACTGAATTCAGACAAGGATTAAGAGTCGAGCACTGTTTAACGAATCGTCTACTTTTTAATAATGAAACGCCAAAACTTTCGCGCTTCGCGCGGGAGGGGCAGAACTGAATTCAGATAAGGATTAAGAGTCGAGAACAGAACACCGAATCGTCTGCTTTTTCTCATAATTTAATGAAACGTCAAAGCTTCCGCGCTTTGCGCGGGAGGGGGAGAAACTGAATTCAGACAAGGATTAAGAGTCGAGCACTTAACGAATCGTCTACTTTTTAATAATTTAATGAAACGCCAAACCTTTCGCGCTTCGCGCGGGAGGGGGGGGGGGAACTTCATTCAGACAAGGATTAATAGTCGAGATTGGTACAATAAATCGTCTTCTTTTCGTAATAACTTAAGGAAACGTCTAAGCTTCCACGCTTCGTGCGGGAGGCCTAACATCGAAAACCCCCCCCCCCCGCTAATGAGCGCGCTTCGCGCGCTCTTTAAGTGATTCGCTTGCTCTTTACCGCCCCTCCCTAAAATAAGATCCTAGCTAGTTCCGCACCTGCATTAAAATATATAGCTTTGATGTTGACTAAGTTGTCGAAATAATTCATATATATTTATGTCGTCGAGGAAAATGATCATTTGCGCATACGCAATTACAGGTGTCACACGCATATTCACCTGTTTTACACAGTTTTACATAATAGCAGTAAAGCTAGTTTTGTCGGTAATCGTTGGCCTCTCCCCCCCCCCCCCCCCCCCCCCCCCCACTGAAAAAGGTCTAGCGATGCCCCTGGGAGAAGGAGGAGGAGGGAGAAGAGGGGAAGGGGAAGGGGAATTAGAAGAAGGGGAAGGGGGTAGCCAGGGGGGGGGGGCACGTGCCCCCCTAAAATTTCCAAGATCAGTTTATTTTTTTAGACCCCTTTTTTTTTACCTCGATCGATTACATGTAAGTGCCCCCCCCCAAAAAAAAAAATAAATAAAAAAAAAAAAAAAAAAACATCGAACTCTGGCTACGCGCCTGGGAAGGGGAACTGGGAAGAGGATGAGGAAGAGGAAGAAGAAGAAGAATTTAAGAAGAAGAAGAAAAGAAAGAAAAAATTCGCATTTGGCGCACCCGGCGGATTCCGTATTTAGATGGCGATCTGGATATACCGAATTTCTGGTAGACGAAGTGTCAGAAGGATTCACTGCGAAAAAGTTCGATGTAGCAGCGAAAAATATGGAATACATTTGTTTTTATGATCAATTATTTTTAAAATGTCATTCCTATTTTTGACGAAATTATTGGTCATTGTAACTTTTATTAGGTTAATTTATTTTTTATTACATTAAATTAATGTCTTCTCAATTTAAAAGAAAAGAAAAAAAAACGAAAAAAAAAAACTTGCATCTGACTGTGTCAGTGTACTTTGCTCGCGACATCCCGACGAAAAGCAATCAAGACTGCCTTGAAAATTATCAGAAAAGATGTATTATGTACCAAGAGGAGGTAACCGAGGAGGGCAGGATCAGTTTACATGGGATAGTGTGAAGGGTGACAAGGATAGAGAATGTTATTTAGGTAAGATTAAGAGCATCATTCGATATGTTTTCAGTTGCCATATTTAATTTTTAACAAATTTCGCAGTATGTGGGACTGTATTAATATACTAGGGTGTCTGATCGCGCACCCGACGTTGTGTGCTAAAATCCTTTCCATAGAGATTGCACGCATCCCTAAGCGATCTACGTACATTGTGCGATCATGCAAAATTGGTCTATGTTTTTATTACCAAATCGAGATTCAAACCTTTATTGCTCGGGATCCTGAAGGTGATATTCAATAAATGAGGTGTCATATGAAAGAGCAGATTTATCTCCATATATCGGAAGGGGCGTCATCTTGGAATTCTAAAAATGTCTTGGTCAAAACAGCGATTTTAATGTTGTTTCCATCGTCGTAGCTCCGAGAGTAGCTCCGAACGATAAGTAGTCCCAGTAGAGTAAAGGAGCCGGTAATCGGACAGCTCCAGTTTTCGGCCGATCCATTGGATGCATGGTAAAATCCCTTTAAAATACATCGCATAATAGCATATCACATATCCCACACATACCAGTAGGGGCGCTGGTCCGAGAATAAGGATCGTCTTCATAAACGAGGATCGTCTTCTTTAACACTGACCGATGCGTCCTCAAAAATAAGGACCGTCTGCATTTTTGCAGACGTTTCATATTTTTGATCGGCGCATTGGCGATGCAAAAAACAGATTCTGCAATGATTTTCTTGATGCAATTTAGGTCTAGACTACATTGACTTTGTACAGAGACCTTCACATTATGAGCAATAAATCCTTGGGAAGACGGACAACCCATAAAAGTAGACGGACAACTAGGGTTATTTTCCCCCGGGGAATCCATTTTTGGCATCGCCAGCGGGCCGTTCTGTAACATGAAACCCCCAGAGCGCCGATGAAAAAACACGTCCTCGAAAATGCAGACGACCCTTATTTTTGAGGACACATTTTGTCATCGTTTATGAGGATATCCTTGTTTATGAGGACGATCCTCATTCTCGGACCAGCGCCCCTACTGCATACCTAGACCGAAAGCTTCAGTCTCTATAATCGTCGGTTGTTCCACTGAGACTAGGCAAATTCATGCAAAAAAATATATTCAAAAAATTGACTTGAAAACACATCAGACAATTAGTCTGAACCGAGTCAGGAGCAGATTTGAAGAAATTATATTTTTAAATGTTGTAAAACCAAAGATAGATCTATAAGAAGAAAACTGACCAAGTATCTGTACTAAAAATCGTACGTGTAAAATTGGTCGTACACATTCGACAGCTCTAAATGACGTGCACGGTTGCGTTACGTGCGTTCTCGAATCAAAAATCATACCTCACACACACACTCTCACCATACCGCGAATGGTCCGTCGTGGGGAGCTAGCCGGCTGAGAGTTTGCAGCGATACCAACGCAGCTTCGGAGCTCCGCAGCGCGCCATTTTAGCGGGACTCGGAAAGGTTCGCGGTGGGAAGGCAGCGGCCTAGCTTTTTGCCCAAACAACGCTAGATCGGCTGCTGGCAAAATGAAAATAACTACGATCGAGAACATCGTCGGTTCCTTAACTTTTTAGTGAGATAATTCTGAATTCTAATTGAGACTTTATAATAAATTAAATCGACAAAGAAACCTCGGTAGAACTCTTATAACTATACAAAAGCTTGTTTATTTCTTCATTTGACATTTTGTTTTTGACCATTTTTTCGTGCGCGAGTCAATGCAAACTATGTATTACAAAACTTTCAACACGCAAGGAACGGGGAACACTCGCGGACCTCGTATCAAATTCGTTGCAAAAAAAAAAATCAAGGGTGATTTTGAAGCAGTGAAGAATATTGGCGCTGCAATGCGCAGAAATATACTTGAAAGAAACTTAAAAAATCATACCTGAATTTTCAGAAAATCGTATTTGTATTAGTGTACCTAGATGTGAATTGTTTATAACTCAGATTTTATGAAGATTTGTCGGGAAAAAATGTCAATTTTTTCCGTTTGGTGGTCATTTCTAGGCTAATATTTTAAAAGTTACTTCAGTAATGGTCCCGATGTTTCTCTTATCATACTCGCATGTTATTCCTACATAGATTAAACATAGGATGGTTAAGGGTAAGACCGGATAACATTATAAAAAAGATATATCCTTCCAACCTCCCATATCCAAGTTTTGGGCTGATTATTGCCGACCCACCGCAGCAAGGCCATTCAGATTTTCGTACGCAACCGAAGCGCCCTCTAGTGCCCCATGAATGTGCCTACTGAGACTACGTCTGGCTCCACTAGACCTCCGGTTATAGAGACTGAACGATCGCCTATACCATCGTATGTTGAAGATATCACGGCTAGATTTTAGCCGCTAGGCCCCTCCCACAAACATGACAAACTTGCCACGGCCGTATTGTTATGCCCCCAAAATCCCCCAAAATGTCATTTTACCTCGTCCATATCCAATTTTAAATTAGGCCTAGGCTATAATACATCGGTTCCACTTACTAACTTGATTGAAATAATCCGTTTAATGGTCCCTTTTAAGGAAATTATCGGTCAAAATCGACATCCATGTTGAAAATCTTGCAAGCCGTGTTAAACTCTCGCTGCCGTCGTTGTTGTTGTTGTTTTAGTTTTAAGGGCGTGTGTCATTCAATTGTGAATATTTACACCGAATTCAAGTTTTTTAATAATTTTAAATGGAAACAAAAAAAAAAGGGAGGGAAAAAAAATCGACACTGTTCCATTTTTCGCATTTTGCGGAGATTCCAGACAGGCTGTCAACATAAAATCATTTAACCGTTTTGAGCGTATTTTCAATCTCATCCCTTCTAGTCTACGCCGAAGGCAAAATGATTATGAAGGAAAAACTGATAATGCCATTACGAACGTGTAGATGGCGCACAGTTTTTCCTTCATAATCATTTTGCCTTCGGCGTAGACTAGAAGGGATGAGATTGACGGCAGCGAGAGTTTAACACGGCTTGCAAGATTTTCAACATGGATGTCGATTTTGACCCATAATTTCCTTAAAAGGGACCATTAAACGGATTATTTCAATCAAGTTAGTAAGTGGAACCGATGTATTATAGCCTAGGCCTAATTTAAAATTGGATATGGACAAGGTAAAATGACATTTTGGGGGATTTTGGGGGCATAACAATACGGCCGTGGCAAGTTTGTCATGTTTGTGGGAGGGGCCTAGCGGCTAAAATCTAGCCGTGATATCTTCAACATACGATGGTATAGGCGATCGTTCAGTCTCTATAACCGGAGGTCTAGTGGAGCCAGACGTAGTCTCAGTGGAACAACCGACGATTATAGAGACTGAAGCTTTCGGTCTAACACATACCATACCATGCCAGAGTCACTGAAGAACCACATTTGCAATGGAAAATATATCCTAAAATATCACATTTTAGCGATGTAATCGGCGGTCCCGCTACCCAAATCTGAAAAATCGAGTTTCTTACGCGTGTATGTAAGAAATATGGGTACCATAAAATGAGCTTTATTTCAAGTATTTTTCAGATTTAGAGCCCGATTTTGTGTTGGTCGCAAGCTCAAAAGTATCTCATCGCATGTATTAAATCAATGCAGCCGGACCCCGCCACGCACACACAATATGTCTGTCTAATTCAGATTCCAACTTCCGATCACCGCTGTGCCTGTCTTCGGCCAGGCGAGCACCCGGGAGCTCCGGCGTGGGATACCTGCTCCGCCCGCTTGTGCTATACATCAGCGCGGAAACGCACGGCGCGCGCGAGCGCTTCCCATTGACTTTGTACATGCGTCCGAAAACTGGTTCGCTATGCCTATAGCCGGCTCCAAAACAGTGAAAATTGAAACGAATGTTGTCATGGCAATTCGTGATTTTTTTCTGGGATTCTTTTTTTGTTTAAATAATAATAATATTTACTTCATGATTTGAACAAGAAATGATAATAAATAGGAAGTAAAGAGTCCAAAAAATAGGATTTTGTCTTAAGTGGCCGAAAACCGGGTCCTTTACTCTAGTAAGGAATATATATCCATGCGCTTTTTTTCTCGCTAGCCCCAAGGAACACAAGCCATTAAAGTTTGAAAATACCCTTTCCCCCATTTTTCGGACCAGCCTAGTACGTAGGGAGGCGTGAGCTCTGCTTAGCCCAAACCCATGGTGACAGCTCGTAAAATCTGCACATGCATACAATCATGACAATGAATGTATGCATTCTGATCGCGTGTGTGTGTTTGTGAATTTGCGAATGGACCCGCACACAGAAGACAGTGGAGGTGGAGCTCCTTGGCTTGGCCCTGCTGCAAAAAACGGTCAGTTTTTGCAGGTTTAGGGTTATGGTTAGGGTTAAGGTTAGAGTTAGTTAGGGCAAAATAACACAAAACTGACCTTTTTTGCGGCGGGGCCGAGTTGTCCCCGGGTCCGAGTTAGCCCGGATCCGCTTGCATATCAATAAAATAACTCCACGTGTACGTCTTTTTCATCGATTGCCAAAAATTGGATGAATATGGCCTAAATCTTGGGGGGCTGTATCTTTTGATAGAAACATTGGTCAGTCTTGAAATTTGAAGTGTATTATTTTGAGTAAATGATTTTTTCAATTATCCGACCATAATGGTGAAAAGGGAAACTTGAAAACTCGTTCAGACACCCTACACCTCCTTTTGTTGAGTTGCGATGGGGAGCACTTTATTTTTAACAAGAGTTCCCCATTGCAACTTTAACAGCCCATGGTGAAGTGCAACCAACCTTCAACCTTCTCTTTCTACCTTCCTTTTAATGTTATTAACATCCTTTTATCTCTTTCTATTCAGCACAATAAAATTCATCATGAAAATATATCCACACATTTCATTATTACAGGCCATTCTCTGAAAGCCCCGGTTGGCCGATGGCAGAAAGGCAAGGACCTTCAGTGGTTTAACAAGGAACGGACAGAAGGAAGAGAATTGACTGAAGCTGAAGCAGTACGCCAAGCAGAGAAGGAGGCCCTGATGATAGCCTTGTAAGTCATGATATCACTCTTCCAAGCTATTAAAATTCTCGCTACCGCCAATATATTTTGAGAACACCAGTACAGCATGTTACGTTCAATCCCCATTTCACATGCACCCTCGGAAAGTTTGGTGGCCAAGTCGTTTACACTCTGTTTTGCGCTGCGTCATGAATTCTGGCGTTGATTGGAAGAAAATTGTGAAATCGTTTGGAATCGGAATCGGAATCATTGTGAAAATGTATGAAAATATTATTAAATACTAAAATAAGATATTTGGATGTGTGATGGGCAAGAGTAAGACATAACTAAGCATAGAAATAATAACATTAACATTCTTTTGTTGTGTTCTCACCTAAAATACTAATAGACAGGACTACAGTAAAGGGTTCGTGGGCCGTTTGAGGACAATTTTTGACGTTTTGGCGATAGCAAGAATAACCCTCATTGAGTTGAAAGCCTATCAAAGAACTCCTGGAATTTGATTTAAGTTTAAGCAGAAGAAAATTACGGCCTGGTTAATACATGAGATAATATCATCGCTCAAGAAATTCTGTGTTTATGGCCCCATGTTGCCTATTTCATTTTTTGATTGAATTCTCAGACCTTTCTCGGAAATAAAAACAAAATCTTGTACCAGAAAAGTAAGGTAAAACAAAATCAGTGACAGTGTAAGTCATACAACATGTGTTTTATGTTGTTTTTTCTGTTATATTTAAAGGGTTATCATGGAATTTGATAGCTCTCACTAGTATTAGTTCTCAACTTTCAGATACCGGTACTGCATTTTACAATAATTGGATCTTGCAATCCAAGAAAATATAAAGAAATAAATGATAACAATAATATAACATGAAAAGACTTTTTGAATATGTTACAAATACAGTCAAACCTGTCTACTGCGACCGCCCAAAGGAAACAAAAAAAATGTGCTTGTGATGGTACAGGTGGTCTTTGTAGACAGGTGCTCACTAAAGCATGTTTGACTGTAATGGGATGAAATTAAATGTGTAAGTATGTGAAGGGGGTAGAGTTAGATGTGAAGTGCAATTATAATAACAAAAATAAACCATATTTCCTTGGCACAGAGGACAGAAGCCACCAGTTAAGCGACCACCTCCAGCAGAAAGTCCAGACGAAGAAGAAAGGTACTCTTCAAGCCCAAGCCCTCCACCAAAGAAGAAAAAGAAAAAGGTAAGACTGAATTGTTTTAAAGGGGACCAAAGGCAATAAGCACTGGTACGTCACATTATCACGTCACACGAAAAGACAGTACATGTACATCACGCCAAGAATGTCTTGAATACCGGTATCAATAAAATTCAATAGGCATCAAAAGTATTCTTTCAGCATACCTACATTTATTCTATGAATTACCTATCAATTGCTTAATACAAAAGAACTGTTCAGATATAGACACACAGGCCTTAAATTTCAATATTTTTAGGGCAAGGCCACTTTTCTGTAGGGCACATTCCTATATTACAGCACAAATAGGAAGAATTGGAAAGGGCACAAAAAATCTCCAAGGCCAATGAGAGGGGCATTGAGGCCAATCAAAGGGGCATCCAAGGCCATGGCCTTGGTGGCCTTGGATTAATTTAAGCCCTGGACACAGAAGGCTGGTAGACATATTTGGGAGTCAATAAAGTAAATAAACTGATTGTAATTAGGGTCGGCAGGTTAAAAATTGCATTTTTAAATTCTTAACTTAACCCTAATAAGGCCGGGCTATTTGAGGTCTTAGTAGGGGGGGGGGGGGGGGGGGGGGGGGGGGGGGGGGGGGGGGGGGGGGGGGGGGGGGGGGGGGGGGCCATTATGGCCCCCCCCCCTTAAGATCTCGGCCGCATGTCAAGTGCATGTCAAGTGCCCGCATGTCAAGTGAAGTGTATATAATAATATGATAATTTCAATTTTTTGAAAAATTCACTCATTTGCATATTTATGGTAATTTATGCAAATAAAGTCATAAAAATCACATTTTTACCCATAAATCATATATTATTCATATTTAAGCATTCTTTTTCACTACATATATTCATTAGACCATTCTGAATAAAATATGACAAAAAAATTTGGAAGAGCCAGCTTATTTCTTATGTTATCCCTTGTTTTGATAATTTCTTATGTATTTCATTGTTTTTTTAACTTATGTATTTCATTGTTTTTGTTGTTTTATTTCATTTCTTATTACAATTCAACTATATTGACTCCAAATCAACCACCTAAACTTTAAACAAGACCCAATAACCCATGTTTGATCTGTTTTTAGGAAAAATGACTTTTCCATATGTTTTGTACACAAATCACGAAAATGAGCGATTTTCGGGCTGACATGCAATGACAAAAGGTCACGTGACCTTGTAACCATAGGTCCGATTTTCAAAAAAATTCTTTTAAAAGTTGCGCAAGACTCGAAAGAAAAAAGTCAGCGAGCGGCGGGGCGCCATCCATATGCGTTCCCGAGCAATCGGAAAAATCGTGGAGGGGGGGGCCATAATGGCCCCCCCCCCCCGGCCTTATTAGGGTTAAAAAACATGATTTTTAAAAAAAAAAGCCCCATAAAAATGTGTGTTCATGTTGTATGCAAATTATTTATCCATGTGTTATTATTTTCTTGCTTAAATTACTTGGTTTCGTATTTATTTGGGCATGTACATGATTCCACAGTTGCTTATTAATATACAAAGTTCTCTCCACCCTTTCTCTCTCCTCTTGTATCTTTTGTAAAGTTATCTGTGTGTTCTAGCGATTGACAGTAAATGACTTTCCTAGGGTTCTCACTGAACCAACATTGTCAATCTTGTTAACTATTGGTCTGCTGGGTTGTTCCTGTGTAAAAATCTTTAAATCTTCAACCTTTTAACATGAGCATTGGTGGTTGCTTTTATGATGGTGATGGTGATGATGATGACAGTATTATTATCTTCATTCGTTTGTACAGAAGAAGGCCGAACCTGGTAGTTTAGATGATCTTCTACTGCAGAAACTCAAAGGGAGTAAAGGGTTAGTATTTATTCATTGTCTTCATTTGATGTTATGTCATATGTAAGCTCTAGTTAGAAATGTTAGACTATCAGCTAGTTACAATCATCAGATAATGACATTTTAGATGTGGTCAGGACAGTAATGTATGGGACCAAAATAGCTGTAACTTGTCGTGATTTCTTCCAAACTTTAACCCTCTGCTCCTGGTTGTTGTGCTTTCCTTCAGATCAATTTGCTATGAAGATTGGATTTCCTTAACAATAACATGCATTGTGTGGCATTTTGTACTACTTGCAGTACTTTGCAAATTGTCAGACAAAGTCTCAAATGTAAGATGAAACTGTTGCTCTTGTCATCGATGAGAAGCTCATACAGTGAGCAAATGAACCTTAAAATTGTAACAGAAAAAATAATGCAAAGTAGTTTTTCTTGCAATGTAAAAATGTAAATTTACCCCATTTTCTAATTTCTTAGTAATTACCTTGAAGAGCAACATGTGTTTTTAATTTGTTAAACAAGAATAATTCGAACTTTTTACTGAAAGCTTTTGAAATCAAAGAATGTTGGCAGCTTTATCGTTGATGATGATTGATCAAGTAAACAATATTGTTTTTCTTCTTCTTCATCTTCTTTTCTCGTGTTCTTTTCTTCTTCTTCTTCTTCTTCCTCTTCTTGTTCTCCTTGTTTTCCTTCTTCTTGTTCTTGTTCTTCTCCTTCTTCTTCTCCTTCTTCTTCTCCTTCTTCTTTTTTGTCTGCTATATTTTTTCTTCTTCTTGGTATTATAGGTTAGAAAGATTGACAGATTCAAAGAAGAAAAAGAAGAAAAATAAGAAGATTGGCCGGGATACAGATCAGTTGTCAAAGAGAAACAAGAAGAGAAAAGAAAGGCATCACCATAGCGAGAGTGATTCAGATTCTTCAGAACAATCAGAGAGGTGAGTTCATGAATGCATTTTTTATAATAAATTTGCCTAATTTGTGTTAAAGCCCCTACTTATAGCTACTTGCGCCCTCTATACAGCCAACTATGCCTGAGCAGTACTTGTTGATCCCCATGATGCCCTTTTTTATGTTAATTGAGAGCTGATTCGATGAGATAACCACCTACCAGGGACCTTGCAGGGAGGTCTAATCCCCCATGCCAAACTAGTGCAGAGGGCCTTAATCAATCCTAAAAAGGGCATGTTTTGTTATGGGGGAGGGGGAGGGGGAGGGGGGGGGGGGAGGGGTGCTCATCAATAGTGACTTTAGCTCCATCCCAAGGTGCTATTTTGTTTAGGTTTTTACATTTAGCTAGCTGGCCGGTGGAAACAAATGATTCCTTTCAAGAAGGGTAGCCATGAAGATTTCTGTGATTTACTCAAATTTAATGCACAACTCATTAAGTGCCTTGTTACAAATTTTTTCATACCCGTTACAAATAATTGTATTTCAATAGTCAGAATGCTTATTTTTACACATTTGCGTGTTATTAGGTAAGACAAGTCACAGTGTTTGTCCTACCTAGCAACAATTCATGTTTGAAACTGGCATTCTGACTATTGAAATACGATTATTCATAAGAGGTGAATGAAATAATTTGTGACAGGGCACTTAACAAAGATTTATTTGTATTCAACTTAATCAAGGGTGATTTTGTGGTAAAATTTCATGCGATACACCTGTACATATATCGAGAAGTGCTGAATTAAAAACAAAAATAATATCTGTTTCTTATGGAGTATGAAACAGGTGCTTTTGTGTGGGTTGCTTGATAGGATGACACCAATGTGTGCTCTGTGTTTAATATGATGCATACAGAACCAGAAAATCTGTGTTTTTTTTTCTTTGACCGATAGTGGATCTTTTTTCTTGTTTTCAGCTCTGAAGCAGAGTCCAGTGATGATAGAAAAAAACACAGTAAGTCATCGAGAAAGGACAAGAGTAAATCATCAAGGAGAAGACGCCAGACGTCAGCTAGCGATGATGAGTGTGACTACCAAGAAAAGAAGGCGAAGAACAGTGACAGGAAGAAGAAACACAGCGGAGAAGAGAAGAGAGAAAGAAGGAAAGAAGGAAGGAGAGAGGAAAGGAGAGATTATGAATATAATAGAAAGCGCATAGTGGCCTCCTCAGACAGCGATAGTGAAAGTAGAGATGACAGTTACAGGAAAAAGAAGAAAAAGGATAGAATTACTGCTGGTCAGAAGGATAAAACACAGATGAACAGGAGAGGAAGGAGACAGAGTGGAGAGACTTCTAGCAGTGATAGTGATGACAGTTACAAAAAGAAGAAGACAATTGAAAGGAGAATTGCTGATAGACAGAAGGATAAGAAACAGGATAGAATTACTGGTGATCAAGAGGATAAAACGCAGATGAACAGGAGAAGAAGGAGACAGAGCAGAGAGACTTCTAGCAGCGATAGTGATGATGGTTACAAGAAGAAGACAACAGAAAGGAGAATTGCTGATAGACAGAAGGATAAGACGGTGCGTGATAGGAAACGGAAGAGCATGTCTGCTGAAAGCGATGATGATGAGTTACAGGGAAGGAAAGGTAATAAACCAACCCATCGAACAGATAGAGATGAAAGCAGACGAGAAAGAGATTCCGGAAAGATGGATAGAAGGACAGAAATGGAAGGGAGAATACCGAGAGATTCCGACGCACGAAATGGGAAGGATGATAGCAGATCTAAAAGGGTAGACAGTTATGAACAGAATGATAGAAGGAAAGTCAACAGTGGCCCTTCTTTTGCCGACGTGAAGCAGAAAGGCCCTTCAAGAGAAAGACATGACAGGGATGATAGAAATAGAGATAGGCAGGAGAGGGGTAGGAAAGAGAAAAGAAGCAGTGATTATGATTCAGGAAGAAGAAGATATCAATCTGCAGAGAGAAAAGATGATGTGAGAATGGAAAGGAAAGAGAGGAAAGATAGACCAGATTCAGATAGTAGAAGGGATAGAAGCAATGGAAGGGATGGACCTGGAAGGAAAGAAGATGAAAACAGAAAGAAGAGATCAGGAAGCAGAGAACGATATCGTTCTCGGGATAGTCAAACATTCGGGACGGATCTAGAAGAAAGAGGGAAGAAGATGCTAGGTGAATTTATCAAGCAGATATGATTTGTCAAACTCTGAATGTGCCTCCTTTGCCAATCGCACAGACAGCAGTTTAGGAATTTCCGTAAATTAACAAAATGTAGCGCCGTGAAAAGACATGTCCTGAACATGAAGTTTTGCGATGTTGGCAAATTAAAAGTTGTAATTTGACAAAGCTGATGGAAAGTCTAGATATTGTAAAGCCTGAAGGTAGAAGAGTATGTGTGCCAGCTTTATGTCCTAACTAAATTCTTCTAGTTCTACGGTAAGCCATAAAATCATTATTTTCAATGGTTTATGTAATTTGCATTCCAGATGTATTTGTTTGAGCCACTACATTTCACGGAGCTACCTTATTTGCACAATGTGCTGTTGAAGCTACATGTACTTAATAAGATACCGGTAATATATTTGTTACAAATGAAAATACCTAATTCTTCTGCTTCATATGGAAAACCAGTGCTCAACACCTAATCTATGTGTTGATTACTGCCTAATGATTTGATTATAAATGTGGTTTGATGATACCTAAACAAGCCTTAAACTAGATCTGTATAACAGTATAGTACCTCTTATATTTTCACAGGGCAAGCTAAATTTTCCTTTAGGCCATCATGATCTACAGTATTTCCCTGTGGTTGAACAGAAATAATTCATACACAATATTACGGGTACTGTACGTTGAATTGACTGCATCAGTAATGCCACTGTGATGTTGTGCCAGACAATTCGTCCGTTTTCTCGAAGTGACGGTATTGAGGAAAATTGTAACGCAAAGTGTATGCAATTTTCATTCACTACCATCACTTCATGAAAATAGGGACGAATTATCCCATTTGTTTCTTCACACTAAATGACTGAAATGTCAATATTCAAAATGAATGTTTCAGGAGGGTCTTTGACAAAAAAATGTTAATATAGAGAACCTATATAATGATATGCTATCCATATAGTGCCCCAAGGGAGAAGGTACTTAAAAGAAAAACAGAAATCAATCATATTTTTGTATATGTATGACAAACGGGAGAGTGTCGAGACTACATCACAATCCGTTGAGCAAACTGCCAATTTAAGATTCATATACATTACATGTACCGGTACACTTAGTGATTTCATATTTCAAACATTCCTGACTCTCTTATGATTGGTCTGAGAGAGGTAAAATCAACAAGAGGATGTGGAGTCTTTTCATTGACATAACAGGAACATTGTATGACTTGTAATTGGCCTCAGCATATTAAAGAATGGACAAAGAAAGATATATATGTATTGAAGTATAATGATCAGAGTTTTTTGATAAGTAGAAATATAGCTTGATCCACTGTGTTTTGATCCTTTCCTCTATCGTACTTAATATTAGAAGAAATTTTGTAATTAAATCCTGTTTACCTATTGATGAATCAATTCCGCCTGTTTCTTGTCCTTGTATTGTCCTTGTTTTCAGATCACATTATGTGTATCCTGGATCCCTTTTTTTAAATGCATCATTCTGTGATTTCTTTAAAAACGAATCTTTTTAAATCGCATAGAATACATGTACATCTATAGGCATATTCACTAATACTTGACTATTACATGTACATGTAATATACCAATGCCTAAATATAACTAAATTTCCCCGTGGAAAAACGTACCTGTGAATTTATAAGCAGCACTCATCATTCCAACTGAGTGAATTGTCAAATATTAAATTGTATTTTTATGAGTTTCACTGCTGTAAATAAATCATTTTGAAGTTCTAAAGGATAATGGCTCAGCTTGGATACTTTTGAGTCATTTATTGGTTTAGATATGAATGATGATGACCTCATACTCATTTACTCTGTATTACATGTATATTGAACTAAATCGGAAATCAGGCCCTACATGCTTAAGCCATTGAAGAAAAAAAAGAAGATGTTTAGCGTCCTGCCTTTTTGAAAAATAGGAAGGAGGAGGCCCTTTTTCCAAATGGCCGCTCGGTACTTTTCGATGACCTCCAGGCAGTTGGGCTATTTTCAAGACGAAACACGGGCCGGCTGGTAGTGCGTATTACAACCAACACGAAAAAGCCAACATCAGCATGGGCTGAAATAAAACGTATTAAGGCGCTATTTCTTTTTTTGCAATGGCTGGTTCAAATTGTGGAATATTTGTGGGGCACCACAAAGATTAGAAATCTGTTATATTTATGGATATTTCAACCGTCTCTGATTTGATTTTGATCAAACAGATGATTTTGTCTTTTAAATTGTATGGTCTTTTAAATTGTACAGTATGTTCTTTCAAATTTGACACTCTGGTTTTTCATTATCTCACAAAAAATTATTTTGTGTAGCGCCCTCTGCAACAAAACTCAACTACCCCTTTAACATCACTCACTTAAAGTGACTTGGTAACATTGTTGAAGGTTGATGAAAAAAATTGCTTAATTTTTGTATAAATGTTACTTACTATATCCCTTCTACTGTACTAACCCTCTGACATGCAAAAAATCCTGAAAAAATACTCAAACCACAAAGATATCTTTGGTTTTCTTTGAAGGCGTCGATGTACGACACCCTCTAACAGTGATTAACCGTAAATTCTCCCAACCATTTTTTGAATTTTCCGAACCGTTTTCCATGAAAAAAAAGATATAAAACAGGCTATAAAAAAATCTGTCAACACTTAAATGTCTGGAATGGAATTCACCTATAATATAGTTGGGAGAATTAAGGAATCGATGAGATCAGTTTTTCCCAATTTGTACCATGAATAATGGTCCGTTTTCACTCAAATTTTCATATTATCTTTAATTGTACATCTAGCATTGAAGTCACTACCTTAGCACTACTATCCCTCATCTGAACAATGTTACCAAGTCCCTTTAAAACCTTTCAAATTCATTCAAACATGACAATATACATACCGGTATTTGAGAATTGAACTTTGGCATGAGCAAGAGAAGTGATCAGGATATTATCATTTTCTGGTAATTGGTGGACAAATTTTGTTTTCCTTTTCAAAGAATCTCTATTGAACAACTGAACATGTACAAGATGTACTGTATGCTGTAATAAAATAATAAAAAACAACAACAAAGAATGGCATAGCAAAGATATTACATGAAATCTGAACATGACTTTAATCATAATTCTTTTGTATTGGAACAGATCTTGCAAGACATCTACAATATGAACCATAATATATTTATCTTGGAATTATATAGCTTACTCATTAGTCATGGATGAAATCTACTCTGAAAGTAAAGTACATATGATCTACCGAGAGAATGACGAAATTGCTGGCTCTGGTGTAGGTAGAAACAACAAAATTGTGAGAGAGAAAGAAAAAAAAATCCCAAATAACATGAATCAAGTCTATACATGTACGATTAAATTTAGTTCACATTGATATACCTCAGCTGTCAAAAAGTGGACATGGTTTAGGCCAAGCTCTTGCTACTTCTTTACCCCCATAGATAAACAATCTGCTCGCAACCAAGGACGTCTTTATTAAATTTAGTTCACATTGATATAACGGTACCTCAGCTGTCAAAAAGTGGACGTGGACATGGTTTAGGCCAAGGTCTTACTACTTCTTTACCCCACAGATAAACAATCTGCTCACAACCAAGGACGTCTTTATTAAATTTAGTTCACATTGATATACCTCAGCTGTCAAAAAGTGGCATGGTTTAGGCCAAGCTCTTACTACTTCTTTACCCCCACAGATGAACAATCTGCTCGCAACCAAGGACGTCTTTATTAAATTTAGTTCACATTGATATACCTCAGCTGTCAAAAAGTGGACAAGGTTTAGGCCAAGCTCTTACTACTTCTTTACCCCCACAGAACAACAATCTGCTCGCAACCAAGGACGTCTTTATTAAATTTAGTTCACATTGATATACCTCAGCTGTCAAAAAGTGGACAAGGTTTAGGCCGAGCTCTTACTACTTCTTTACCCCCACAGATGAACAATCTGCTCGCAACCAAGGACGTCTTTATTAAATTTAGTTCACATTGATATACCTCAGCTGTCAAAAAGTGGACATGGTTTAGGCCAAGGTCTTACTACTTCTTTACCCCCACAGATAAACAATCTGCTCGCAACCAAGGACGTCTTTATCATTTTCATGTTTTAGGTAACTGTAATACATGTATGTCGTTTGATCAATTGCATCAGGTACTTACAGTCACATGTATAACTTTCACATTTTATTTTCTTCTGATCAGATTCCCTCCTATGTTATTTTTGCTTTTATGAAGACCAACTTCATATATGAGGTTGGGGTTCCCCTTTAAGCATCAAGATTACACAACCTATGTGGAATGCAGGGATCCCAGTAAGAATTGATCAGAGGGCCTGAAAATCACCTAGAATTAGCTATTTTGTACACAAAAAAAGCCTTAACTGTGGTCTGAAAATAACTTGTCAGGGCCTGAATTCAGGCAAAGAGAAAATAATGATTTAAAAAAAATGAACAAACATGATAATATCCCTCCTTTCCTTGTGTTTCTATATTTAAAGGGCAATTCATAATATCTGATTGTATTCAAACTCTCACCTTGCTACTTGTCTGATTTTTCTGCTTTCCTCTACAGTGGTTTGCTATCGAGATTGGATTTCCCTTGTACTACTCGTAATCAACGTTTTTCCCTTTTTTATCCTCTCTCTCTTTCTTTTCCCTTTAACATCATAGCACAGATGCATAGTATACACAACACCTGCATGTCATATATTTACAACTTAACCACAAAAACTGATGGATTAATATCTTAGGTCATACAGATGGAATACAAAAAACACTACGGTACTCAAAATCTTTACATAACATCTATAAGTCATCTAATGAAGGGAGAGAACTCTTCATGAATATTCATGAATATTCAAATTGTATGAATGATGATAAATATTCTATTTCTTAACCAATCTCTCCACTGATTAAAAAGAAAACAAAATTATAGACAAAATCTAATAACATAATAGAGTGTAAATATCATTTAATTAATCACCAAAATAAATTTGTTTATTAAAACTTTGGCATGGCAATTCATTGTCTAGCATTACCCACCCCGAAAAGAAAGAAAATTACAGACAAAATATCTAAAATGCCCACTACTAGTGAAATGTGTGTAGTGTAGAGTAATGCAAATTCTCCTTTCTAGTCTACTTCTTCTAAACGTTCTTCTTTTAAATATGACATGCTTGTCTGTGCAGCGGTTATTAAGGCAGCTACTGAACGGATTTAGTAATCAAGACTGAAAGAATACATGTACAATAAATCCTCTTTCCATAATTATAACAATATGGCGGATTCACAAAACCACCTTGCGAACCCAGCGTTAAGTCAATTTCATGTGATGCATCATGGGAAGAAAGTCAACAAAATATCAGCTATGGCATTGTTATATACCCTAGGAGATGGGGGATTTAATCAGTTTTTGGTGGGGCTTGAATAGCTTATCCAGGGTAAAATTTTGCACCGATTGATAAAATATCAAGTCGTCCTGACCCTTCTCGCACCGTTTCAGGCATTTAGGCCAATTTTTGGCCATTTATGGTCACTTTTGGTGAATTTAGGGGTAAATTTCCCAATTTTTATTATCAGCAAAGGAGATTTGATGTGCTTGTGCTAACATGTACAAATATGCCCTGATGCTAGAAAAGGTGGTCAAATTGACCCACATCAACAACAATATTATGGTCATTTTAGTCACCTTTGGGGCACAAAATTACCATTTACATTGATTGTTGTCCAAAATCAGGCAATATTTTCAGTCAGAATATATTGATGGGTGGGTTTTGACATCCAAATTCAATATACAAATGTGCACTGATATCGGGATAATCGGTCACATTGAAATTATTACACGGTTCAAACCTCTTTGGTCGTTATAATCGGTGGCTAGCGTTTTGCTGTGCTGCACTGATTGAAAGATGTCAACTGGCAAACTAAAAAAGTTTGCCGTGGGGGCGCTGTTTATTGTGAATCCACCCTACCATTGAATATTTAAGTCTTCCAAAAAAAAACAACAACATATTATAGCAATCTACCTAGCAATGTGTAAATACCATCAATAGAAAAAAAGGTCCACAGGTACCTCACACTTAATATGAACATCATCATTATAATTCTCTGCTAGTCAACATAATTTATATAGCCTAACATTTTTCAAATATAAAGTCTCAAGACACTAATTAATTTGCAGATCATACAATTGATCTTAATATTGGGATGTAATGCAAAGTTTTGCCATAAAAAATCTCTGACTTACAGCTGTTGATATTATTATATCCAACATGACACACACCCAATACATGTACATGTAGATACAGTGGTAAAATGTATACATGTAGATGTAGATACCATGGTAAAATGTATACATGTACATGTAGATACACATGTATCATGGTAAAATGTATACATGTACATGTAGATACCATGGTAAAATGTATACATGTACATGTAGATACACATGTATCATGGTAAAATGTATACATGTACATGTAGATACCATGGTAAAATGTATACATGTACATGTAGATACCATGGTAAAATGTATACATGTACATGTAGATACCATGGTAAAATGTATACATGTACATGTAGATACCATGGTAAAATGTATACATGTACATGTAGATACCATGGTAAAATTTATGTACATGTACATGTAGATATCATGGTAAAATGTATACATGTACATGTAGATGGGCCTGCGCATGTACTTCCAAAGCTGTTTCAGATTATACAGAAAAAATAACTTCAGTAGTGAGAGACACATGTTACTGTTCCAAATTATTACTCTTTAAAAGGTTCTACAGGGTGGCCAAAAAAAGGAACGTAACAACAGAGATCTGCAATCGCACCATGAGACCATTGACACAATGTCTTTAGTTTTGTTTTATTGGGTAGAATTTGCTACTTTTGCAACCTAACTATCACCTGTGTTGATGAGAGCAATCATGTGTTTGTCAACACAGCTGATTGTATGGGAAGCCAGTGTGCGCAACCCCCTCGTTGCTTAAAGCATGACCGTTACATTTGCAAAAGTAGTGAATTTTGACAATGCCATTCATTGCCTCACAAAAAAGCTCTATAGTGAAAATACCTTATGAATCCAAAATTGATCTTGGTGTCATTTTACTCAAAAATAATTTCTACCCTATAGAATAAAAGGCAATGACACAAGTCTCCTGATCCAGATTTAAACAATGTACTGTGCATGTGACACATGACAGGATGCTAGAGTTATTTAATTAAACAGTCCCTCGTATCCAAAACCATTTAAACATGTTTTGCATGAATGGTCCTGTTAAGCATGTATATTGATTGTCTTATATGACCACAGGCTTTCAAGTTTTTACGTTGAGGCATCCTTCTGCTTTTATCTAAGAACAGACTGGAAATTCTGTTTCAGGAGGGGAGGGACTAGGGGCTGAAAGAACACACACACTTGCTGATACATTTCACAAGCTCTAGAGATCATTACAAAGAATTACAAAAACAGGGACATATTAAGGTAAAGATTAGAATGGGAGGTACAGGGAAGTAAAGAGGAAAATATCTTTTTCTTGGTGTGATTGCCGACTTCGTATAAAAAGTGGCATCATTTTTTCTTTGACAGTTGGTTGGAGAGCCAGTCTAATCCTTCGTAGAGTCCATCTCCAGAAGTGGCACAGGTTGCCTGGGTATAATATTGGCGGTTACGAAGATGGTGAATATTAAGCTTATCTTGGATCTCTTGTGAAGACATAGCATTGGGCAGATCCTAGCACAGGCAAAGAAAGTTAGGAACAGAAAAGAAACAAATTAAAAAAAGGAAAGAATACAAGGCATTTACGCTTATTGATATAGGTGCGCAAACAAGCACAACCGTGAACTCGCATGTAAAGAGTACCATTGCAAATCCTTTGCCTTAACCTCTCCCCCTCCCCCCCCCCCCCCCAAAAAAAAAAGATGAATAAATTTATTGCAAATTATTCAAATCAGATACCAATTTTTGCATGAAGTCAATCTCGAAAAAGTCGACGTCGCATATAAACCTCTGAAGTCAATGGTAATAAAAGGTCCCCATTTTCTTTATGAACTTTAATACGTACCGGGTATGTTTAATAATTCTCTGTATAAGTCAAATAATTGCCCAAGTTGATCAAATTCCTGAAACAATTATGTAAAAAAACACAATAAAATTCACATCGCGAAAATCAAACGGGACTGCAATGTATAATCAATCATTGTCAAAGCAAACCCATTTTGTTTACACAATACATGTCTGTAGTCCAGATTTGCTGGCACCACATAATTTTGTGGTAGCATGTAACATGGGACTGGCCAAAATTTTGATGTGTTGAGCAAAAATCAAAATATCTATTTTGCAATTCAGGTATAATGAAATTTGAGGATTATCATCATGACAAACATTTGCTCTTGTCTGAATCTAGAATAAACAAAAGATTTTTCTTTCACAGAGGTTATATCCATAAGTTGAAAAGAGGCCCGACTTCATCAGCTCGAGTTTGCCAAATAACCCGCTATTTTCAGACTCCGAATATTATTCTGAAGCTCGAAATTGCGTCTTCACCAGACTGATACGCTCATCACAAATTAGCTTTTAAAAACGAGCGCAAATTAGCCCAATATTTTCAAAACAAGACCAAGATTTCTCAGGATATTTTCTTGACCAAATATCCCGCTAATTGCAACTGTGGGCTGATGAAAACGCAAATTAACTGGCTAATTTTCGATCGGGATAATTAAAATATCTGGTTATTTGGCAAACTCGAGCTGACGAAGACAGGCCTATTGTGTATGAATACCTGACTGGTTACACATATCTCACCTGTTTGTTTGCAAAGATAAGCAGTACCGCATCCTTTAAATCATCCTCATTCAACATTCTACTGAGCTCATCATGTGCTTCACCTATTCTTTCTCTGTCGTTGCTATCTACAACAAATATCAGACCTGCGAGGGGGACAAGTTGGGGGAGAATTTTTTTAAGAGATTAGAAAAAAGTTCAGAAGTACTGTACTACCGGTATGTTCAATATTATTTTTCATAAAATATGTGATTAATCAATCTTTTTTTAAATTTGTGTGCAATCCTACATAGTTTCTGTTGAGAGCCAGTAGCCCAGAGAAGGGTATTAACTAAAGTTAAAACCCTTCTCGCCCCAAGAGACAATAATAGGGAGTACATTGTAGATGAGCTACAAGTATGTGCACATGTACATGTACACTGTAAGACCACAACACAATTATTTTTTTTCTCTCTGAAATGCAGTCTCCATAATAAAGGCCTGAATGTTTATAGCGATTTAGCTGCCCATCCACACAAGTGAGTGTTTTCGTTTACCTGGTAATACAATTTTCTCCTCTGGTAGTTCTAAATACATGCAGTTCTATAATATGATGACTTGTATTATCATATAAAAAGCCTACATGTATACATACACTGTACATTGTACATATAAATCTGAAACATTTTCAATCACGATCTAGCCATTATTTTAGACAAACTATTATATTAATTAGCTATGGCAGAAGTGCAATGCCAAGCTAGTGGACAGAATCCCAAGACTAATCAATAAGACATCATTATTTGTCCAAAATGGAAGATTTTTTGGGTGAAATTTGTATAGTTTTATTCAAAGCTTTAAGAATGGCAAGTTTCACAGGCTAAAAAAGCCCTTTAAAAGGAAAATGTCACAATTCATGCTTAACACAGTACTTCCTAAATTTATACTTAGTGATCTGACACATGCTCTGGGTTTATTTTGTCAAATATAGAAATGGGGTTAGGGTTGCGATTGGGGTTTGGATTAGGTTTAGGGTTAGTGTTGTAATTGGGTTTTAGATTAGGTTTAGGGTTAGCATTGTAATTGGGTTTAGATTAGGTTTAGAGTTAGTGGTATGCATAATGTTGGGTCTACGGTAGAAGCTGATCATCACTATGAAACAATTGTAGCCAGGACATGTGAGCAACATGTCATTATAAAAGTACATTCATACCTTGTGTGTTCTGGAAGTAATGCCTCCACAGTGGCCTGATTTTGTCTTGACCACCTACATCCCACACTGTGAAGCTTATGTTCTTGTATTCCACTGTCTCTACGTTGAAACCTGCAAAATATTAAAGAATTTAAATAACATCAAAATGTGTCTGGCAATATTATTATAATGTCTTATTATTAAGTCTTATATTGAGTTGAGATAATGAATATACTCTTCACGAGATACTGGTAACTTACATGTACAAAGCTACTTCTGGATTGCTTTAATATCATGCAATAGATGGGTTGTTCAGAACAGAAGGCTTTAAGAAGAGCACAACATAGTCCCTGAATCTCTGTCCACAAATTTATTTCTATTCAATTAAATGTACGTACAGTACATGTACATGTATACTCGCGTCTTAAAGAAATTTGAAATATTCTATTTCTTTCCAGATTCATCAACATGAAACGCCCCCCAGCTCTCAACTCTAGATAACCATAGAAACTCTATCACACAACTAATCCTTGTATTCATACATACCTATTGTTGGGATGGTTGTGACAATTTCACCAAGCTTGAGTTTGTAGAGGATAGTCGTCTTTCCAGCAGCATCCAATCCAACCATCAATATTCTCATCTCTTTCTTGCCAAATAAACTGGAAAGTAGTTTGGTGAAAGCCCCACCCATGGTGAAGCTTAGTCCTTAGGCTTCAAATAGATCAAGATTACCAAAGTGGGCGTTTCTCAGAAGTTCTCAGTTGCCAGTTGTGAGTGCAGTGCCAACAGATTTACGTTGGTTTTCCACTTTAATTTACCTGTGAGAGTGAGATATATAATTTAATAGAGAGTTAATTAGCACGGGATAGTGTGTTTGTGAGGTACGATTTCGGTTTCGTAGCCATAGGTACACACATAAAATAGAAATATCAACAAATATTTCATTATCAGAATGGTGGTGTGACCAAAGTTTGCGCGTGACCGAAGTTCGCTATCTCAAAATATCAGTAAGATTTCGAAAATCTGATATCGCCAATGGAAAGAGGAACATAAAATGACCCAGAGATAAAAGTTTATTTGGAATTGGGTACGAAATTGTGAAAATATTGACAAAAGATCGGCAAATTTTGCAATCTTTTGCCAAGGATTTGTTTTTAATCGATATATTGCAGGCTCTATACCTTAACTCCCCTGTTAAGGAACTGTAAAAATCCAGGTAACCTGAAATCTGTCTCTGAATTCAATGTTTTTTGTGAGTTTTGCAGACGGCAACCTGCCCTAACTTTCTGTACTAACGATGTAGGTTAGTAGTAGTATCAAATGCATCCAAGTTACCTGCCTGAGCTAGGCTCATATTTTGCGTTCGAGCCGTTGAAGTAATTTTTGTCTGAAGTTTGGCAATGTCCGAAGTTTGGCGGTTTTACTCTACTCTAGATCTAAGTCAAAATTGTTATTACTACTTCTTTACATTTCGAAAAAATACGACCCAACCCGCTGTTTGAATCGTTTTCCTGTGCAGGCTCTGGAGCTCGGACGCCTTCGGTGGCGGAGATCAGTGGAGTTAATGCATGCATATTGCCATTGCATTGATTGATGCATTAATTAGTAGGAGTTGTTCTACTCGTTGCGTTGACACGCAAGTCTTGGCAAGTGTGGGTACACACCCAAATGAAATGGCCACTTGGCCAGAGGTTTATTTCAAGAGAAGGCCAAATAATAAAGCAAAGATACAAATGAAATGGTGAACTGTATAACTAGTTACCTCCTTTTAGGGATATCTATGATATGTTCCCACTTTCTGCCGATCCAGTGTTAGAGTTTGATATAGAGTGCGTAAACACGTATGCAATCAACGTACGTCGGCCTAACTACTTCCACGTAACTTTAACGATGAAAAGAATCGCCTTGGAGGAAACTCGTCTCGCACAACACTCGGCTCATTTCTAATTCGGTTTTGCAGGAGAAATAACCCCAAGCAAAAATATAGGGTGCATTTATGATTTTAATTATTGAGGGGAGACAACATTTGATTTTTTTTTAAATGTACAGAGTAGGGTCTACATGGTAAATGGGAGGAGAACTAACATGATACGCCACAGAGTTGCCTACAGTGCGCTATAACGGTCTTAATTAGCCTCTAAAACACAATATTACGTAATGCAATTGCCCTACATAAGGATTGCCAGTATAGCGCAGTGGCGGATTCAGAGGTGGGGGGGGGGGGGGGGAGGAGGGCCGGTGGCCCGGCCCCTCCCCCTTGAGAGAAAATTATGTAAAAACACGTGATTTTTACATTTTTGGTTTTTTTTTTTTCTGAGCGAATTTTCGGCCGGTGTGACCGCGTAGAATGTAACCCGCACCGATCGTCCGACTATTAGAGATCGATCGAGAGCGGACGATCGGTGCGGATTTTATCCGCGCAGAATGTCCGTGTCGGACATTCCGTGCGCGCCTCAAATGTCTGACGGACAATCCGTGCAAAAGAGGTCTCGCACCAATAGTCCGCCTGCCGCACCGAATGTCCGTACTCTAGTCCACGCGTATACATAGTCATAGTGGGGGCTGTTAGGGCTAAATAGGTGTTGTTTGGTGCAGATTCTTCTAAAAGCACCAAATTTGGCCCAGAGGTAGATTATACCATACTTTTACGATTTCTGCCGGACGCCAAGAAGGGCACCCTCTGGGTATGCCATATTGGGCAAATCCAAAATGGCCGCCATCTGAGTTAAAGGTCAAGCGTAGTTCCAAAAGGAAAAGCTTGTATGATAATAGTTTATATATTTATGGGGTTTTGGGGGTCAGAGAATCTGATTTTGATGTTCTTTCATCGATTTGAGGTCTCCTATAGGGGGTGGCTACCATTCTGGTCATATATTGGTCAAATCCAAAATGGCCGCCATCTGATATTTACAGATCAAGTGTAGTTACGAAAGAAAATGGGCTAGTATGATAAAAGTTTATATATTTATGGGGTTATCGGGGTCAGAGAATCTGATTATGATATTCTTTAATCGATTTGAGATCTCCTCGGGTCTTACTGGAAATATTGGTCAAATCCAAAATGGCCGCCATCTGATAGTTACAGGTCAATAGTAGTTCCAAAAGGAAAAGAGCTAAAATGTTTTAAAAAATTATATAGTAAGGGGGTTTTCTGGGTCAGAGAATCTGATTATGATGTTGCTTGTATCAATTAGTACAGGTCTCCTTGGGGCTGTCATGCTGGCCATGCTGGCCAAATAAAAAATGGCCGCCATCCGAGTTAAAGGTCAAGCGTAGTTTCAAAAGGAAAAGGACCAGTATGATAAAAGTTGATGAATTCATGGGGTTTCCGGGGTCGGATAATCTGATTATGATGTTCCTTTATCCATTTTATTTCACCATCCTGTCCTAAGGCTACAATGAAGTCCATTTCCTGGTTGAAGAAGATGAGGGAAGATGCGCCAAATTCACACTTTCATGGGTTTAAATCTTGGCATATCCGCCCATATGTTTCATCAATATGCAAACTTTCCTCTGTGAAATGCATAATAAATTCGTTTTCGAGGATTGGCAAGGAAAATAGATAAACAGTAGAAACAGACCATGAATAAAGAAATAAACAGCTTGTTCGATTTGTTTTTGAAGCATTATATTCAAAGACCCGGACAGCTCTATCTTTATTATCCATATAAATAACGTCAGTAATCACTCTCAGACGGGAGATTATACCAATACGAAATGCATTAAGCAACGTCTAGACATAAAGGTCGAATCTCAACTTTATTTTTCTCATTCTTCTTTACATTTCGAAGCGTTGCATGGGATCTTAATCCCTTTTTTCTACATACATCAATGCCCCCATTTAAGCATACTTTGAATCTGGTCACGCTTCGAAAAGTTCGTGGCCTAGCATTTTGCTTCTGTTGATGATCAAAATAGAAAAAGCACTCTTTATAGATCAGGGAGAGTGTGAACAAAGCACAAAGTAGGAGCAGTGCAATTTAAATATCAAGGGATGGATAAGAGTTTATTTCTAAAATGAAATAAAAGGGCTATTTTATTTTCAAGAGTCCTTTCACTTCATTAAAAAAATAACCTCTCTTTATATCTTAGAGACACTTTCTCTTGAAAGTCAAATAAACTCGAGGGGATTCTGGGGCTCCGCCCTGGAACCCCGGTAGGGGCTCTTCCAGGCCCCTAAAGCTGTGCCATATTGTACAGATCCATTAGAAAACAAAATAAGCCCAATGAATAATTTGTATATATATATAAAGTTCTCCTATGCAAACTTCCTCTGTGAAATGCATACTAAATTCGTTTTCGAGGGTTGGCAATGAAAATAGATAAACAGTAGAAACAGACCATGAATAAAGAAATAAACAGCTTGTTTGATTTGTTTTTGAAGCATTATATTCAAAGACCCGGACAGCTCTATCTTTATTATCCATATAAATAACGTCAGTAATCACTCTCAGACGGGCGATTATACTGTCAAAAATAGTGGGTTTGTTATGTTGACTTCTTGGTTAGTACTTTACTAAATGTAGCTGGGTCAAGAAAGTAATAAAACTCCACATATCTTTGCTTGAGGTTCAGGAGTTTATTGGTGTAACTAAAACATGATGCTTATGCTGTGCATGCTAGTGGTCAAGTGCAACTTACCACTCTCACATGCCCAGTACATAAGGCAGTGTATGGGGGTTGAATGTGTGCATGGCTAATTACTCATTAAATACATCACACACTCTGTGTGCCAAGAGTACTGTGTTGAAGAGTGCTTTCTGCATGGTTGCTTCTGAATGAATGTGCATGGCTGTTTAACAATGAGCACATACAGGTGTAAGTTATATTCAAATTAGGAGTTCTGCATAACTTCAGCTCATAACATTACATATACCAATACGAAATGCATTAAGCAACGTCTAGACATAAAGGTCGAATCTCAACTTTATTTTTCTCATTCTTCTTAAAGCCCCAGTCCCATATAAAGCCGGACCAGCACGGACGAGCACGGACCACTCCGGACCATCCCGGACCATGGTCTGGGGTGATCCGGGATGGTCCGGGATGTTTTGTTCAAAAAAGTGTGATGCTTTTAAGCTACAGTCCCATATACGTCCCGGACCGTCCCGGACCATCCCGGACCCCATCCGGGGTGATCCGGGATTCGGTCCGTGTTGACACCGTGTTGGCACCGGGGTGGTCCTGGATGGTCCTGGATGGTCCTGGGCGGTCAATAACTCACTCCCGGACTGCCACGGATCAACACGGACCGCCCCGGCGCCACTACGGATGACCCCGGACCCAGCACGGTGGCTACACGGATCACCCCGGATCAAACTATTGTCCCGGACCGTCCCGGACCACCCCGGCAGTTTTTGACCGTCAAAAACATCCGGGGTCGACTCCCGGACCGCCCAGGACCATCCAGGACCATCCAGGACCATCCAGGACCATCCAGGACCACCCCGGTGCCAACACGGTGTCAACACGGACCGAATCCCGGATCACCCCGGATGGGGTCCCGGATGGTCCGGGACGGTCCGGGACGTATATGGGACTGTAGCTTTACATTTCGAAGCGTTGCATGGGATCTTAATCCCTTTTTTCTACATACATCAATGCCCCCATTTAAGCATACTTTGAATCTGGTCACGCTTCGAAAAGTTCGTGGCCTAGCATTTTGCTTCTGTTGATGATCAAATGGAGAAAGCACCCTTTATAGATCAGGGAGAGTGTGAAAAAAGCACGAAGTAGGAGCAGTGCAATTTATATATCAAGGGATGGATTAGAGTTTATTTATAAAATGAAATGAAAAGGCTATTTTATTTTCAAGAGTCCTTTCACTTCATTGAAGAAATAATTCTCTTTATATATTAGAGACACTTTATCTTGAAAGTCAAATAAACTCGAGAGCATCCTGGGGCTCCGCCCCGGAACCCCCGGTAGGGGCTCTTCCAGGCCCCTAAAGATGTGCCATATTGTTCTCCTATGCAAACTTCCTCTGTGAAATGCATAATAAATTCGTTTTTGAGGGTTGGCAATGAAAATAGATAAACAGTAGAAACAAACCATGAATAAAGAAATAAACAGCTTGTTCGATTTGTTTTGAAGCATTATCTTTAAAAACCCAGACAGCTTTATCTTTATTATCCTTAAAAACGTCTATAATCACTCTGAGATGGAATAAAATACCAATACGAATTGCATTATGCAACGTCTAGGCATAAAGGTCGAGTTCCTGGGGACTTGAATCACGATAATACCGATAATACTTTACCGATGACCAGATTTCAAGTAAAGTTTACTATAAAGAACCAATTCCGACATTCAGAAATGATTTTCGGTGACTGATGTGTCAGATGTGATCATTCACAAAGGAAAGGCCAGCACACAAACAAATTACAGTTCCTCTCTCAGCTCTCTTTATGTTCATGTGACCTTTGTAAAAGTTCATTCCCGATTTTGGCGCATGCGAAGTGTGCAATTACGAACTCACTTATGGATAAAAGAACATCATAATCAGATTGTCCTACCCCGGAAACCCAATGAATTCATCAACTTTTATCATACTAGCCCATTTCCTCAGATGGCGGCCATTTTGGATTTGACCAATATGACCAGTAAGGCAGCCCCAAGGAGACCTCAAATCAATGAAAGAACATCAAAATCAGATTCTCTGACCCCCAAAACCCTATAAATACATAAACTATTATCATACAAGCGCTTTTCATTTTGGAACTACGGTTGACCTTTAACTCAGATGGCGGCCATTTTGGATTTGCCCAATATGACAGTCCCAGAGAGCGCCCTTCTTGGCGTCCGGCAGAATAGTATGGTATAATCTACCTCTGGGGCAAATTTGGTGCTTTTAGAAGAATCTGCACCAAAATATCCCTAACAGCCCCCACTAATAAAAGTATTACGCTTAATGAATGAAACGACTGGATAACCCATATTCAGCTTTGCCAGCTAGCTAGGGACCACACTACAGGTCTTCCCGGTGCGGGTCCAGGTGGGAGGGGGGGGGGCGGGGCGAGAGGGTCTTGACCCCCCCCCCCCCCCCCAACTGCCAACAAAAAATGAAGAGAGAGAGAGAGAGAGAGAGAGAGATAGAGAGAGAGTCACACAGAGAGAGAAGGTAAAGCGGAGAGTAAGGGAAAGGAAGAAGAGGAAGAAGAAAAGAAAAGGGGAAAAAGAAGGAGATCGGGGGCGAAAGGCCTTCGCCATCCCCTCCCCCCTCCCTTCAGCAAAAGAGAGAGAGAGAGAGAAAGAAGGAAGGAAAAATAAGGGAAAGAGAAAGAAGGGACAAAGGGAAAGGAAGAAGAAAATTAAAGGGGAAAGAAGGAGATCGGGGGGCCGCCGAAAGGGCTTTACCTCCTAGGCTGTTGCCCCCCCCCCCCCCCCAAGCAAAAAGAAAGAGGAGATAAAGGGAAAGAAAGAAAATAAGGGGGATAAAAAGTCACAGTTCTAAGGGGAAAAAATTGCTGGCCGACCGACATAAAAAAATACCACCGACTTCGACCCCACACCCCCCCCCCCCCCCCTTTAGCGACGCCCCTGAATGTAGAGTGGCCTGAGCGGGTAGGCACAGGGCGTGGTTCTAAACTTACAGAGATACTTCGATGAAGACACCCTTATTTCATGATTGCGTGTGTTGAACTGCCATGGGCTTTACAACTTAAAACATCCATGGTTTATTTTGCATATTATAGGGATTTACATGACTGTTCATTTATATAATAAAAGGAAATAATGAATATTCAAATATCATAGGTAGCAAATAAAGGATGACTAACAGAGGAATGAAAACAAACAGATAGGAGAGAATAATCAAGCATAATGATGTGCACCAATCTATAAATGTGAATTACTAAGTAGCCTGTTCACACTACAGCTCTACAATAACAAAGCATTTGTAGCCTTACTTTTAAGCAGTTGAAGAAATTAAAAAAAGTAGGCCTACTTGAAGAAATCGTTGAATTATAAGATATTCATTTCATTTCATTAAGTATGACAAAGTACTAGGTGTTAAAATAACACACATTTAACACCTTTGGAAAAAACAATACCACAGGAACGTGAAAAACAAAACTTTTATCATGCCTATAATCGGACATATTTAAAAACTGAAATGTGGCACCACCCACAAATATAATTCTGAGATCCTCCTTCGTCTTTAATTTGCACCTGAAAATAAATTCTTTGTTCCTCGTCTATGTCATCGCGGCGAAAAATTTCAGACTTTTCTTCTTTTTATGCAACCTCAGACAAATGTGCCAAAGAAGTTTTGTCTTCTTGTGTTCCTGGAAACAAAGTTTTAGGCAATAGTTTTCAAGTTCAGTTTATCTGTACGAGATTTATATATGTGTAATATTAAGCTTTAGTTGAGCTTTCTTTGGGTCATTGTACTTATCAGAGAAGTTTTGCTCCGTTTCAAGACAGAGAATGTTCTCTCGCAAGTTGCCGTTGTAACCGGGATTGTAAGGTAAACGAGAAGAAGGATATGTACCTCTGAGAATGATCTCGTATAGGTTGGACTGTTGTTGAAAATCTCACAGATTGTTTTAATGTATTTGATAGGTTTACTCTCATCGTCACACACGTCTTGGAGGCTTGTTAGCTGCCGAGTTAATGCTACAAAGTCAATATCTCCGGCATACACTTCCCTCAACTCATCAGCACGAACAAAATATTGGGGAGGGGGCTCATGATAACCGAGCCCGGCCGAATTTTTTTTTTTTTTTTTTTTTTTTTTTGGGGGGGGGGGGGCTCAACGATATCCGAGCCCCTCAAAAATATTGTGTGAGGCTCCGTGATGTTATCCGAGCCTCACACAAATATCGGGGGGCTCCGTGATGTTATCCGAGCCCCACCAAAAACAATTGAGGGGGGGGGGGCTTATGATATCAGAGTCCCTCCAAAATATTTTGGGGATTAAATGATATCCGAGATCCACCAAATATATATTTTGGGTCAGTGATATGCGAGATCCGATGTCTGAGCCCCCCTCCCTCCTCCCCAAATAAATATTTTATAATATAAAATTTTAATTTTATAAAATGTTAATATTTGAATGGTAAGTCTGTAGATTATAGGTAATCATGAGTTTCATGCTTAGAACATAATGATTGGGGAGAAGGGGTTCATGATATCCGAGCCCCGCAATAAGTCTCGGGGGCGCCTCAATGATATCTGAGCCCCACTTAAAATATTGGGGGCTCAATGGTATCTTAGCCCCTAAGGACTCAATGATATCTAAGCCCCACCAAAAAAATATTGGGGGGGGGGGGGGGCTCAATTAATCATATCTATAAGCCCCGCCAAAAATATGGGGGGGGGGGCTTAATGACCTCTGAGCCCCCCCCCCCCCCCCAATATATATATATATATATATATATATATATATATATATATATATATTTTGGGGGGGGGGCCTTGTCCTATATACGGATCATGGGAAAAATACTTTTTTGGCATTTCGGGGGCTAATTCACCCCGAGCCCCCGTGTATTTTTCCTCCTGATATGGATAAGTGAGTGCCCTGATGGGTCTACTTCTAACTCGTGTTTTTAGCCCTTCTTTCTTTACTTTTTCCTTTCCTTTCTTTTTTCTTTCCTTTCCTTTTTTATTTTTTCAAAGAGGGGGGGGGGGCGGGTCCATCCCCTCACCGTATATCCGCGCCTGAGTGACACCCACACAAACTAACCTTATTTATTACCGAACAAAAAAATGTAGAAAGAGCCCCTCGACACCATAGGTGTAAGTTTTCAACCAGTTTCTCCCCCCCCCACCAAAATAAACTTTAAAAGTGATTTTTTTTTTGTTTGGTTCTAATTTGATACCCGTGATATACAGATGTTCCTGTTTTGGTCTAATTTTCCGGGATTTTCCTCAATTTTTAGTTGAGTTGAGTTGAGTTTATTTTATTTATACACGGTAAAAGCCCGAAACAGTTCGCAGACTGGTTTCAATCAGGGCCGTGTCGATAAAAAAACAACATAATCATGACATATCAACAAAAGTAATATAACACTGACAGATTCACAACCATAACACGACAATAATAGGAAATAAGCTAAAAACACTTTACTTAATTAGAACTATATTGCATGGGTGTCGATCCTTACGTAATACCTGTTCATCAGGGGGGGGGATGAATGAATAGATCATCCCCCCTGATGAATAGGTATCAGTTACGGATCGACACCCATGCTATATTGGTAGACCCAAAAGATAAACAATTAAATAAGTTGCATATATGATCATCATAATCTGTTTGCATATTTATATATATATATAAAGTAAAAACAAAAAGAAGTTTAACAAGATTATAAATAAGTTAAAAAAACATATTATGTATTCATGTTAAATATTAAATAATCAAACTTTAAAACAATAAACAAAAGAAAACACACATAATGTAGAATGTGTAATAATTGTGAAATTAAGACAAATGCGTATTCCATATTAAGTAGAAGTAAAATGAAGTATGGAATAATAATAAATACTTAAGAGCATTATGAATATGGATCAGTTAAATACTACATATATAATTGTTTTTGTTTTTAAAGAGACAAAAACTGATAACGTATTGCAAAGATCATATTGCACACGAATAGACATTTAAAACATATTGCGTAGGAGTAATATAACATAAATAACAATGATAAATAGGTTGAAATTATGAGATAAAAATTGTATACAACTATAAAACCTTAACAACAAACAACAACAAAGCTCTCTTAAACTAATAAGTTAGCCCCTCCCCACACACTTATTTCGTATTACGTCAGCTTTGCCTTAAAAATATTTAACGATTTAGCACCTTGTACTTCATGTGGCAAGTTATTCCATGTTAAGGCCCCTCTATATTTAAAAGATCTTTTCATAGTCTCAGTCTTTGGTCTTATTGTTTTCACATTATACAGACTTGAACGTGTATTGTATGTATGGTCAGCAAATATAAACCTTTCTACTAAATACTCAGGAGCTTGTTTTGAGACAATCTTATACATCATAATTGCTACATTCTTTGTTCTATTATTGTCAAGTGTATTCCAATTTAGTCTTGTTAAATTTTCATCTGATGAGGAATACCAAGAGGACCTATTGATTATTCGAGCTGCTCTATTCTGGATTTTTTGTAATTTGTTTTTCTGTGTACTTCCACATCCACCCCATACTACATCACAATAATTTAAGTGAGACAATACTAGTGAATTATAAACCAATTTCATTTCATATTCATTTACTATATTTCTTATAGATTTCAGCATATATAATCCGTTACTTGCTTTTTTATGAATAGTATTAATATGTTCCTGCCATGATAACCTTTCATCTAAAATTAGCCCAAGGTGTCTACACTTACTAACTCGAGTTAACACAGTATTGTCTATAGTAATGTTTAAATCATTATCTTTAACTTTATCCAGACGTTGCTTCGTACCGAATACAATGTATTCAGTTTTCTTTATATTCAAATTTAGTTTGTTTTGTATCAACCACTTTTTAACATATTCTAGGTCTTCATTAATCTTCTCACTCAATTCTATGGTATCATTTGCCGAACAATATATTACCGTATCATCAGCATACATGCTTACTTTACAGTGGGTGAGGCCACGCGGCAAATCATTAACATGTAATATGAAGAGCAGGGGTCCTAAAATGGATCCTTGGGGAATTCCACATTCAACTGGCAAAAAATCTGACATTATATACCGTTGACAGATGTAGATTGTACTCGACCATGTAAATAGTTCGAAAACCATAGCTGTGATGGTTCATCCAACCCGTACATACATAATTTTCTCAATAGTAACACATAGTCAACGGTATCAAAAGCCTTTTTTAGATCTAGCATTACCGCACATACAATTTGACCTTCATCTATGCTTGTTAACCAGTCATCTCTTACATTTAGTAGAGCAGTAGCTGTAGAGTGATTGGGTCGAAATCCTGACTGGTAAATGCTCAACAATGTATTGGCATTTAAGTAGTCATAGATTTGATTGAAGACCATTCTCTCTAAAACTTTTGATAGTATGGGTAAAATCGAAATAGGTCTATAGTTACACAGTTCCTTAGACCCTCCTTTGTGAATCGCAACAATTCGGGCTTTTTTCCACACAATTCCTGTGTGCAAAGACGAGTTAATTATAGACGTCAGAGGCTGCACAATATACGGGGTGACCATTCTAATCAGGAATCATGTCACACCCCATTGCCTTTTTCAACGATAGGCTATTTAGTACCATTAAAACGGCGTTTGAATCCACTTGTCTAAACTGAAAAGAATGGTGTGCCGGTGTTACTAAAGTCTCGTTAACACAATTATTTGCAGAAGGAATGTTTTGGCAAGAGATGGTCCAACGCTGACAAAGTACTCATTTAGTTTTTGAGCAATAGTTTTTGAGTCGAGTATATCTCCTTCCTCATTTTTTTATACATGTTATGCTATTACCTGACCTTTTACGTAGTAATAATTTATTCAACGCTGCCATGTTCCTTTCACGTCATGACATGAGTTTTCAATCTGATAATGAAAAGTTTCTTTTGTACTTTGTTTAATTTTTGAACATACATAGTTTTTCATCTTTTTATAATTCAACCATTCTTCAGTAGCTTTGATTTCATTAACATGATGTTCCTTTTCCTTGCCTTCTCTAACATTGTTTTCATTTTCAGCACTTTCTTTCTCTTCGTTTTCTTTCAGAGTTCTGTCAATAGCTTTCTGTTTCATTGCGTCTCTTTCCCGCATCATGTTCAATATGTCTGCATTGATCCATGGAGGTCTATCAAGTTTTACTCTTCTTTTTCGGACAGGTGCGTGTTTATCACAGATCCTCAATACCAAACGGTTAAACTCATTTAAAGATTCATTAGGATCACATGCATTAAGAACGATATTCCAGTTTTCATTCCTGAATTCAGCACAAAATGAATCATTATCGAATTGTTTGTAGCTTCTATAGGTGCTATATACATGTTGTGTTTTTTCGCTTTGATTTTCCCCCATATATACCAAGGAATGATCACTTATTCCGGTATGGATAACTCCGCTTTCGGCTACCTTTGAAAAATTTGAAACATAGATTAAGTCAATAAGTGACTTTGAATTCTGTACAATCCTAGTTGGTTTATTAATTACTTGAACCAATGAAAATGTATCACAAATCTCAGTTAATCGCATCGTATAGCAACTTGCTGGGCATGCAAGCAGGTCACAGTTTAAATCTCCTAGAACAATAATATCTTTGTTCTCATTGTCCAATTTCGTTAATATAGATTCGAACTTGTCAAACAAATTAATAACAGATCCCGGCGGTCGATCTATACCAGGCAATTAATATTATGGGTGAACATTTAGGAAGACTTATTTCGACTGATACCATTTCAATATCCTCGGTCATGAGATCAGACCTGATTTTATGGTTAAGTCGGTTATCATTGATATATAAAAGCACTCCCCCACCTTGTCTATTACGGTCCTTTCTGTACACGGCATAGTCATCAATGCGTATATTATCATCTGATATAAATTCACATAAACGAGTTTCATTCAATGCAATAACATCAAAATTATTTTCAGATATAATCACCTGTAAATCATCAAAATTAGAGCAAAGTGATCGTATATTTAGATGAGCAAATCGCAATCCACAATTTCTCTTAACTATAATAGACTGGCCAAGAAGAGAGTGCCAATGTTGATCACTCGCCTGTGCACCTCGACGAGCCTAATATTAAAACATGTACTCCATATTTTGAACATGACAATAAAAATAATCCAAACAATCTAAAATGTATATCCTTAAATGCAAGAAGTGTTGTGAATAAGATCGACGAAATAAGAACAATTATTGAACATGATAAACCTGATGTTTTTTGTATTACGGAGACTCATTTATGTCCGGAAATTTTATTTTCTGAGATATTTCCCCAAAATTTTAAGGTAGTACGAAAAGATAGGAATAGACATGGTGGAGGAATTCTTATAGCATATCATAATATTTTGTAAGTACTCCATAGAGAAGACCTTGAGACAAACTGCGAAATTATTTGGTGCGAATTATTTTTTAAAGAAACAAAATCTATTTTTCTTGGAGTTTTTTATAGACCTCCAAACAGTAAAATAGAAAGTATTTATGAATTTGAAAAATCTATGTCATTAATAACTCATAATGGTAAAAAATATGCAATGTTATTCTGACAGGAGATTTTAATTTACCAAGTTTGAAATGGGTAAACGGATATAATGTCACATCCGAAAACTCTGAGTTAACAAAATATTTTATGTCGGTTATTGACAACAATTTTCTATATCAACATGTAAGTCAACCAACAAGAATTACTGATAAGACTTGTAACATACTAGATTTATTATTTACATCTCATCCATCAGATGTGTCTAAAGTTAATATAATTCCTGGTATAAGTGACCATGAGGCTATAAGTTTCAATATTTGTTGTATGAATAACAGTGAATTAAAAAAGAAACATATATATTTTTATTCTAAAGCTAATTTTGAACAATTCCGAAAAGATTTGAAAGAAGCACCTTTATCTGAGGAAAACAGAGATGTTAATGTGGAAGAATATTGGCAGTTGATTAAATCTACAATAATAAAGATTTGTGATGCAAATGTTCCGCATGGTAATTTAAGAAAAGGATCAAATGTTCCGTGGGTAGATAAGGATTTAAGGAAATTGATGAGAAAAAGAAATAGAGCGTTTAAGAAAGCTAAAAGAACAACTAAGAGAACCCATTGGGAAAAATACAGACAGTTGAGAAAAGAAGTAAAAAAGAAAGTTAAATTGAATTATGTGAATTATTTACGCAATGATATATGCAATAGTCTTAAACGTAATCCTAAACTTTTTTGGAATTTTATTAAGTCCAGAAAGTGTGACCGTGGTATGATAGATTGCTTAAATGTCAGTGGTAGAATTATTACTGAAGATCAACAGAAAGCTGATGTTTTTAATGAACAATTTAATCAAATTTTTAGCAATTGTGAAACCCTTTCCCAGCCCGAATCAAATAGTAATGCTCCTATTATGGAGGATATTCAATGTACCGAAGCTGAAGTCTTAAAGTTGTTAAAGAATGTAGACATTTCAAAAGCGCAAGGCCCCGATGAATTAGCCCCATGTTTGTTGAAAGAAGGTGCAGAACAATTGGCACCTGCTCTTTGTAAACTTTATAAGCCCGAATCAAATAGTAATGCTCCTATTATGGAGGATATTCAATGTACCGAAGCTGAAGTCTTAAAGTTGTTAAAGAATGTAGACATTTCAAAAGCACAAGGCCCCGATGAATTAGCCCCATGTTTGTTGAAAGAAGGTGCAGAACAATTGGCACCTGCTCTTTGTAAACTTTTTAATCTGTCTTTGTCATCAGGTGTATTGCCAGCCGATTGGCGAAAAGCTAATATATGTCCATTGTATAAAAAGGGTAACAAACAGGATCCGGGTAATTATCGCCCTATATCTCTTACGTCCATTACATGCAAGATCTTAGAACGCATAATTTGTAAACGTCTTATTGAACATTTTAATGAAAATAATATACTATGTGACAATCAACATGGTTTTCGGGAAAAAAGAAGTTGTGAAACACAACTTATAGAAGCAATTAATGATTGGAGTTATAATATGGAGTCTGGTTCAAGCGTCCACATTGCTTTCCTTGATTTTGCAAAGGCGTTTGATAGTGTACCTCACGACCTTTTAAGAACAAAACTTGAAATGTATGGTGTAAGATCTCAAAATTTAGAATGGATAATGAATTTTTTACAGAATAGATATCAAAGGGTGGTTATAAATGGCGAATGTTCTTCATGGATCAAAGTTAAATCAGGCGTTCCGCAAGGAACAATTTTAGGCCCGATATTGTTTTTATGTTTCATTATAAATGATATGCCTAATAATATTTCATCAACTATTCGATTATATGCGGACGATTGTATATTGTACCGTCCAATTTTCAATGTAGATGATTGCAAGATATTACAAAATGATTTAGAAGTTTTAAGTAAATGGTCTGAAACATGGATGCTCGACTTTAATGTATCAAAGTGTAAAACTATGAAAATGTCTCGAGTCGAAAGCTTCACGATATAACATATAATTATTCTCTCAATGGACAGGAGTTAACAAATGTAAAGTCTGAAAAATACTTAGGTCTTGTAATAAATGATTCTTTAAACTGGAACGACCATTGCACTGACTTATATACAAAATGTAACAGGATCATGGGAATTATAAGACGGAATTTTGTTAATTGTCCAAAGTCTATTTTAAAAAGTCTTTTTGAATCACTAATTCGCTCACGTTTAGAATATTGTTGTACAGCATGGGATCCCTATAGAAACACACACAAAGAGAGGATTGAACGTATTCAAAAACGTTACGTATAAAGGATGATGTGTAAGGATTGGTCTACGAGTTATAACGTGTTATTACAAAATGTCAAAATGAATTTATTAGAAAATAGACGAAAGTACCATAGACTTGTTTTTTACTATAAGATTGTAAATAACTTGATTAATGTAGGAGAAGTAAATAGGTGCACACGAGCGAATAGAATAGGAAGAAATGATAATACTTTTAAGATGCACGTTCCATATGCCAGAACAGACTATTATAAGAAATCCTTTTATCCCCAAACAATTAATGAATGGAATCAACTCCCACAAACAGTAGTAAACAGTCAATCGCTAAATACCTTTAAATCGGCTCTGGTAAAACATCGCAATCTAGATTTTTGAAATAGAAGTGTCTTGCAATTTCTAACTTGTATTTCTGTTGTTGTATTTATATTGAACTATAACCTATGTCATACTTCGATATTTTATGTATCAGTATTTACTGTGTAATTATGTATGCCATTTTACTGTCCATATCTGGGATGCAAACTTGTATGGGTTTTTCTAAACCTTGTTTTGTAACCCAAGACATGTATATATTTTTATATTGTCTGAATAAAATAAAATCAAATCAAATGAGTTTTACCACAAAAATAACCACTCTTTCTCGAATCACCCTGGTTAGTGGTACTAATCTCATCATTACTAATATGAGAAGTGATGATTACATTGCTCTCGTTGGGAATAGAAGAAACTTCATCCTCATCATTGTTATAAGGACAACAAAAAGTGTCTTCTTCATCATGATTTTCGGAGATAAAAAGATTATGATTCAGTTCAAAATCATTAGAGTTGCAAAAAGGTTCATCTTGATAACTGTTAGAGTCAGAGATTGTCAGTTTGGGAGTATGACATATAATGCTGGCTAACCTTCTCATCAACTTCATGGTTATTTAATGGTGTGTAATTTTCGGTCACACTGACGCTATCATGTTCATCAGCAGAAACATCACTTGCTTCATCGGTGTTATTTATGTCAGCTTCTCGATTACAAGTACTAAATAAAGGAAGAGCAGAATTTAAACTAGCAACGTTTCTCATATGAGATTCATGTGATATCGGTAACTCGGGAGAGAGATAAGTACGAGTTGAGAGTTTCTTTAGTGCATCATTATCGGCACAGTCTTCCTGGCCTGCTTTTTAGACTGTGCCGATAATGATGCACTAAAGAAACTCTCAACTCGTACTTATCTCTCTCCCGAGTTACCGATATCACATGAATCTCATATGAGAAACGTTGCTAGTTTAAATTCTGCTCTTCCTTTATTTAGTACTTGTAATCGAGAAGCTGACATAAATAACACCGATGAAGCAAAATTCGAAAATCGCGTCGAAAATTTCTCAACGACTCAGCCGGCTGTTGAAAAAGCGGGGGAGGGGGGGGGGGGGGGGGCGTAAGAGCACTTTTTGTTGGGGGGGGGGGGTCCAGTAATTCGAGAATTATGCCGACCGATATTTCGTTCAGTGATGGGGGGGGGGGGGGGAAGGTCACCTTTTCACCCTTTAGCACACACGATGGGGGGGGGGGGGGTCGTGCGAAGCTAACCAATTTTTCCTATTTCCAAAATTATTAAATTCGGTTGACATAGTTAACGTTATTATCGTGTATTCGTACATGTAAAATATCAATTTTCAGCTATCTTGTAAATTAAAGAGCAGTTGATTAATATGTATAATAACAATTTTGGTTTCCCGTGTGTTAAGCTATATCAGATTATAGAAAATGAACGTTGTTAATCATTTTTTCTTCTTTCTTTTAAATACTAGGTTATCATCTATTCTTTTTTTTTTTTTTATTATATATTTAAATTGAAAATTCCATTCACATATTTCTTGTAAACGATTAAGGATGATTGTTGAATGATCAGTTATTTCACGAGGATCCCAATTAATTTGTATTTTACCTGTTTATATTCTTGTGTATATATCTATTTTGTTTTTGCTGCTGTTATATGTTTTATTCTTACCAAACAGGGCCTTATGGAAGACCACCAAATTGGTGATATGTGCCACCCTGCATAAATATCCGAAATAAATAAATATATAAGTTTTACCCTTTTCAAACCTATTTTCGTACCATTATTTGTACAATACAATGTTTACGGGTAATTTCCAGATTGGATATTTATCATGCTATTATGTCATTTCTTTTGTACACAGGCCTACTCCTCGATTTTCTTCTATTTCCATAGCGCTTATAGAGACTTAATTGTAATTTGCGCTTTTTAAAATCTGAGTATTATTAATATTAAGTTCAATCGCGGAGGTCAAAACTTTTTTCTTTCCGTTTAAATACAACCAAAATATAATTATGTAACCGTGAGATCTTTACTGTCGATAGTTGTATATAGAGCTTGCCTCGCTCTCTAAATGATCGACCTACAGTGACATCAGTGACATCATGCTTCATGTAGGATAATTGAACACACCCCCTCACTTTTTATTAAATTATACTTTTTTATGCATATGTTGGAAAATAAATAAATAAATAACAACTTCCAAAATTTACAGTCAGGCAAGAAATAACCTTATTTAGACTGAGGCCTACATGCTCCTGGGGGCGGAGTGTCCTGCTAGTGTCACAAATAAGGTATCAATAATGCTCATCAAACCGTAATTAAACGCCTAAATCCCCTGAGCTTCCGGGGGCTCTGCCTCCTGGACCCAACCAAGGTTCCTAAGGCGGGCCCCTGGATGCTCATCTGACCGTAATTTAATGCCTAAAACCCCCGAGCTTCCGCCCCCATGGACCCCCGCCAATTAGTGACCGGCAGTGTAACGAACAAGGTATCAAAAATATGCTTAGCTGACCGTGATTAAAATGCCTAAAACGCCTGCGCTTCCGGGGACTCTGCCCCTCGACCCCACCAGAGGCCCTAAGGCGGGCGCCTGAATGCTTATCTGCATGGACCAAACGCCAATTAGTGACCTGCCTAACCGTTATTAAATGCCCATACCCCCGAGCTTCCGGGGGCTCCGCCCCTAGATCGGCACGCCCGAATTTACGCCACGATCTACCTGATCGAAAATACTTTGCCCCCCCCCCCCCAACTCACTTTGAAAAATGTTTAGTGGGACCTGAATGTAAGAGTGGAGGTGATGCGGATTTTGTTCCTGCTTAGTTGATCCTTCACGTCTGCCTACTGCCCTATCAGTGTAAAATCCTGAATACGCTTTTAGTTTCAGTGACGGTGGTTTGGTCCGGTCATGCATGTGCAACGTATAGTAGACATGAACCGTATTCTCAAGAGATTGTACGTTGGCCTACTTATTCTGGAAACCTCTGTTCAGAAACTTTGTGCCCCAAGCATGTCAGTTATGGAGAGAAACCAGAAAGACACCAATAATCAAAATAGACCTATATATATATATATATATATTATATATATATATATATATATAGGGTCGCCCCCGGTGAAAGTTAGAGGCTGAAGTTGCAGCAAATTAAGTTTCGCAGAATTTGGAGGGCAGCAATAATTGAGTGCAGTACATGATGCCAGACGGTTATAACTATGTATAGATGAGATGACATGATGAAGATGATGATAATAATAAGATTATAATCATAATAATAATTATAATAATAGGCCTCATAATGATAATGATGATGATAAAAAAATATTTGATATTTAGATGATAATAATAGCAACAATTGTAATAATAAACATACAATAGCAAAATGATAATAGTGCCTTATTTAGATATATTTACGATTAATAAATCATCTGGTCTAAATGGATACACCGTCGAATTTTTCAAACATTTTTGGAAAGAATTAGTGAGATATTTGAACTCTGCATATTCATCCGGAATGTCCTATACACAGAAAAGGAGTCATCTCTTTAATTCCCAAAGGAAAAAAAGATAGACATTATTTGAAAAATTGGAGACCCATATCTTTATTGAACGTGGTGTATAAATTAGGTTCCGCTTGAACGTACTTCCTTTTCTTATATATATACATGAAAATCAGAAAGGCTTTATGTCAGGGCGCTTCATTGGAGAGAATATCCGTTTGTTATATGATTTATTATTGTATACGGATGTCAATGACATTCCTGGTTTATTGCTGCTTATTGATTTTGAAAAAGCATTTGATTCTATTTCTCATGATTTTATTAGAAAAGTATTGCACTTTTTAAGTTTGGTCCCTCTATTGTAAAATGGGTTAATGTATTCTATGACAATGCTCAATCCTGTGTATTAATCAATGGACACCTGTCTCCAAGATTTTCAATAGAGCGAGGTTGTCGTCGAGGGGATCCCATGTCAGCTCTTATCTTTCTATTATGCGCCGAAATACATTGCTGGTTTGAGCTTACCTGGTATTCAACTTAAAATAATTCAATATGCAGATGATACTCTTCTAACATTGAACGGGTCAGTAATGGAATTAAACAGTGCATTAAACATTTTAGATAAATATAATGCAATGTCTGGTCTAAAAGTATTATACAGAAGACACATGCGATTTGGATTGGAGGATTTAAAAACAAGAAAGATGGTGTTCTTTTGAATACATATTGCTCCGATTGTCTCATTTTCGCTCGCGTGAACATTGCCAGCACAAACCACTGACCTCTACCTCTTGAACGGATCATCGCCCATTCCCATTCACTATATACGTTACGTACTAAAAGGCTGTATTGTCTGACCATTCATGAATATTCATGTTTTTGCTAAACTCGGCAAAATGTTTGCTTTTACTAAATGGAAAAATTACGGTGGGGGGTTGGATGAAATGGACATAATGAAATAGGCAGAAGTGATCTATGATAATTCATGCTTTTTATGTTCCGTGTGCTCGACCTATAATCTTCAAATCGCTTGGTAAACTGAGTCCAAAGTTAGACTTGTTTCACATGTGTATTATAGGCAATGACGAGCTTGCAACCTATTTTGAAAAATTACGGTGGGTGAACTTTCAAAAGTCAATGAGACATGAGGGCTCCAATGAAAGAGCTAGTGATAACGTACGTCGGGGTGGATGTGCTTTTCGTTTAAACAAAAAATAAATTTTTAACGATTTTAAAAAAAAACGTCCATAGGCTAACATGTTAGGCTGCTGGCTCTGATCATGCTCTGACGATAGGGGGCGTTGTGAAATGAGACTAAACGGAGCCATATGGAAATCTAAATTGGGTGTTTGATGATTATTTCAGATATATAGGTATAGACTTTTGTACGGATTTGCCAAATTGATAATTCGCAATTATAATGAAAAATTTAAAGAAATAAAAAGTCAAATGACATCGTGGTTAAGGCGATACTTAACTGTTCTTGCAGAATCACTGTCGTCAAGTCATTGCTGGTATCCACTACCCTTTTTTGTCCCTCCCTAATCCTGGTGAAAATCTTTTGAAAGATATAAATGCTCACTTTTATAGATTTATATGGGGGGAACCTGATAAAATAAGTAAAAATCAAATGTCACAAAGTTACTCAGACGGAGGGGTTAAAATGATAAATATATACACACATTGCCAATCATTACAAATTTCCTGGATTAAGATATTAGTAAATGGCTCAATAGATAGCAATATATCCTCTGTCTTTTGCAATCTTTCTTGCCTGAACTGCAAGATTTAAAATTATATATGGGAAACAATTATTTTCGGGAACTGGCAGGTAAAACAAAGAACTTTTTTTGAAAGAAATGTTCATGGCTTATAGTACGCTCTTGTCCATGCATTATGATAACATTTCTTGCCAACCCTTATGGAATAATGATTACATTAAAATAGGCAATAGCTCAATATATAATAAAAAATTGTGTCAAAAGGGAGTTCGTTTTGTCAATGATATTTCGGACACAAATGGTGATTTTTTTTTCTCTCTCTGGAACACTTCCAAGAAAAGTATAATATTCAAATAATTTTTCTTTTTTATTGTTATTATTATGCGATGCAATTAGACAAGGGTTTAACAATTGTACTATTTTTAATAAGGTGTCACAACATCTTTTCCCAGATACAATGGCATTTGTTATGAAACGTATTAAAGGATGTTCACATATCTATGCAATTTTATTAAAGAGAAGAAAAACTGAAAAGGACTATGTAAAAGTTTTCTAAAATGGAAATGCATTTTCGACCTGAATGATAAGAGTTGGGAAACATAATGGATACCATTGATGTGGGCTTACGATGGTTTCAGTTTAAAGTTTTGCAACACATATTATATACGAACTATCTACTGTTCAAGTTAAAATGAATTTAGTCCCAAGAAAAGAATGTACATTTTGTAATGAACAGATTGAAATGATTATACATCTGCTATGTGATTGTACGCATGTTAAAAATATTTGGGTTAGGTTAGGGCACTGGATTATAATACTGGAACCGGAAATAAATTAACTTTTTCATTACAAGATAAATTATTTGGTTTAAAATATTCAAATAATTATGCGTTGAATTGTATACTGATTGTGGTGCGACAGATGGTGTATACTTGCAAAATAAAGAAACAATTGCCCAACTTTGATACTTATTAAAATTTCGATTATAAATTACTTTAAAAACGAAAAGTATATTGCAAATTCGAATTGTAGAAATAATGAATTTACAAGAAAATGGTTTCAATTCAGGAATTTGTTTACTTAAAATGATAAATTTTCGGTATTTTCTTTCCATGAGTGTCAGAAATGAATTATTGATTTGTTAGTTTTCTGTTAACTCAACAGTTCAACAATAATTGTATCTTGAGAAGCCAATTTTATTTATGTTATAATGTAAATTACCTTGACTATATTTTGTTAATTTGTTTCAAATGAAAATCAATGAAATCCCTGTGGAGGGAAAAATATGGGGAAAAAATATTTACGATTATTTTAACAATTAAACGTGTAATATGTTTGTTACACTCAAGTTAAGGCAAAAATATAGCCATGATGCCCTGTGTCTCACGAAATGATCGCTTCCAGAGTTATTTGGATGAAGTTCAATCATACAATTAAATACGAAAAATACTATGATTCTCCTCAACTGAGGGAACGTGAACAATTTCCGTTATCATTGTTTTACTCTCAATAACTGTGTTTGCCATGATGATGGCACTTGAGATCGATTTCTTACGTGGCGAGTCTTTTTGGAGGCGAAAGGGGGGAATCCGTTAATTCTTTGTAAAACTTTTGAGGGCACCAGCGAAATTAAAACACTGCGGCTTTGGTTGCGACATTTTGTGTCGTAGGTTGGTGGCGGCCAGTACAGTTTTAATATAATCTTAATAGTGTAAAAAGTATACACGTATCCTTTGAAATGACAAGAAAATGAAGAAATTGCAAAAAAAAAAAAAAACGTTACTCTTGACAACGATGCATCTTTAGATTGTTCTAAAACTTAAAATACAATATACAGGCAAAAATTAGCTACCGTGAATGTAGGCATACACATCATTAGTTCATAGCGTCATCTTTTTGATATGCCAGTCGAAAAGCACATGGTTTGAATCGTCTTTTACATACTGACAGCCATTTTTTAAAGTTTCCCATTTGGAGGCTTTTGAAGTTCTACTTCAAATCAGTAATGGAAAAAACAAAACATGACGAGATACAAATTAACGGTCTTCCATATGCAAGAAGTGACGTAGAATCATTTTCACTGACATATTAATGATGCCTAATATACATTTTATATAGCCTGCGCAGTTCCACAGACTGACATTATGCGGATTCCCCATGGCAAAACTAAAGTCTCGGGGACCGTGCTTTTGCCCCCAAACTATGGAATAGCTAATTGCCGTGACGAAGCACTCTTCAAATCCAATTTAAAAACTTATTTGTTCAATGGAGAGATCTTATTTTGTAGAACTTAGTCGGAGCTCTTAACCAGCTAGCGCAGCTGAATATTTTTTGTATAAAAGCTGCGCTACATCATTATTATTAAAGACTTGTGACATGACAAAGCGCCGTTTACACAAATCAAGATTACTTCAAGAAAAATCGTTAAATGAATTAACATTAGCTTAAATTACGAGGAACTCAAGCATAACTGAAATTAACAAAATTAATTATCAATAAAAATTAAAAAATAACCCGGGGGGGGGGGGGGGGGGGTACTCACATATTAGGACATACGGGGGTGTGCCGCACTAATGGGTCACTTTTTCATAAAAACAAAAACAAACAACCGGTCCCACTTTAACAAAAATACCATTAAAATGGGTTCATTTTGTCAAAATTTGCACACTTTTCGAGTGATTGCCATGCGGACACTGTTTTTTTTTTTTTTTTTTTTAGTCCAAAAAATCGCAACGACTCAGCTAGCCGCTGAATAAGCGGGGGGGGGGGGGGGGGGGGGGGGGGGGGGGGGGGGGGGTAAGAGGACACTTTTTTTTTTGTCTCGAAATTTGAAAATTTGAAATTTTTCTTCGTTGGGGGGGGGGGGGGTAAGGTCACCTTTTTTAGGTCAGCCATGGGCATAATTTTTTTTTTTACTGTCGTATCTATATCGATTATATGTACATATTTTGTTACCTTTTATATGGCTTACTTTGTAAATTCTTTTCATATGCAGTTAATGTGGAAATTAAACCTAAACATTTTTTTGTTGAAAAATCGCACACCCCCCCCCCCCCCCCCCCCCCCACGCCCCCTCTTGAGCACCAGGGGAGGGGGCCCATCTCCAGAAAAAAGGTAAAATTAACGTGTACGTCCTTGTAATGCAAAACACTTTACACGTAATATGCTCTTTCATTTTCTTGCAGGAGGGTTCCTTTAGTTTCGATTTCTAAACCCCTTTAATTAGTTCATGGATATGATCTGACCCATCTACCCCTCCCCCCTACGGAAAAAAAAATGTTAAAAAGTACATGTTCCGGGTAGTTAGCGCCCTCATAGCTAGAGAGATCAGTGAGTTGGTATACTTGTTGGAAGCAGCGAAAAATATTGAATGCATGCATGCAACAGTGAAGCCAAATGTACAGCTAGATCGACGGGACGCGCGGCCGTGTTTACGGGCCGAATTATACTAGTCTACTGAGTCATATTCAGGATCTAGAAAAGCCGGGGGCGAACAGTCAGACTCAGACTTCAAGTTCAAGCTCCATTTTAAACAGGAACAGGACGGAAAATTCTCCTAACAAATAAATAACAAGTTAGTTACTTTTACTCTGATATCAATTTCTTCATAAATGTTTGCTAGCTTTGTTAAGCCGGGGTAAATATGTAAGGCCATCGATGGCCTTCGAGAATCGAGAAAACGGTGACGGTATGGTATGGCCTACTCTGTAGACTGTATGCCAGGCTAACTTAATTCAGGAAGCTTCGACGCCGACGCCGAAGGCGTGGGAGCCTCAGAGCTGCATAGGAAAACGATTCAAACAGCGGGTTGGGCGACATTATCTCAAAATATGCAAAGGGGGTAATTGCAATTTTGACTTACTAGGTTGCGCGACTCCTTGGGCATCCATGACCATGTTGAAAATCTTGCAGCCATATTTTAAACTCTCACGTCATTACGAACCCGTACTGTAGAGTCGTAGCTCGTGCACATTTTTTCCTTCATAGTAGGGTGTCTGATCGCGCACCCAATGTTGTGTGCTAAAACCCTTCCCATAGAGATTGTACGCTTTCCTATGTGGTCTACGTGCATTGCGCGACCATCCGAAATTGGTCAATGATTTTATGAAAAAATTTGAAATTCAAACCTTTATAACAAATGATCCTGAAGGCCGAAGGTGAAACTCAATAAATGAGGTGTCATATGAAAGAGCAGGTTTTTCTCCATATTCCCCATCGGGGGCCACCCCCAGAATTCTAAAAATATCTTGGTCAAAACAGCGATTGAAATGTTGTTTGCATCCTAGCTCCAAAATTTGCCACTTTCCTGAGCTGCCGCCCCGCGGCTTAAGCAGGGCTAGAGTAGAGTCTCCGGTTTGCGGCATAGCCCGGTTTGCGGCCAGGGGTATCACTTTTCAAAATAAAATCAAAATGACTCGATAATAATCATTGAAACCTACCGTGGATTCCCCGGTAAGTTCTGCGCTGCCGAAAACGTCCGTAGCAGATGCTCTTGTCGGTACGGAGTATCCGTCAGCGATGTCGGAAATCTACGACACCAGTCGGCGATGAAAATTCCAGCAGGTGCTTACTTTTAAGTTAAGAGATCGAGGCATGACTAGATCAATATTGTAGCTCTATTTGTCCGATATTTGTCCGATTGGAGGTGAAATTTGATGTTTTTGTGGAAGTATGATGGCTGTGGTCTGTCTCCTATCGCAGATATTTTGATTGTGCCACCGCATGGCCAGTTGCATGGGGTGGCCGCAAACCGGCACGTAATTACGTGATTTTCTGGTTTGCGGCGGGGGGTGTTAATACACACATAACATGCGGGATCGTGTATGATGGTATGTGTGCTGATGTGTGTACCCGCTGTGACCCGATAGTTTCTAGTAGTACGTACCCCCGTATGGGATGATCCATTCAGTAAAAAGGTGAAATTGTTTAAACTTGTAAAATTTACCGTAGCAACAGATAAACATGAGAATTTGGGTTACCCGTAGTAATTTGGTATATGCTTTGATCGTGACGTAGCGCATAAAGCTTTGTGACGTACGCGTGCCGCAAACCGGGTTACGCACGGCCGCAAACCGGGCAACTTTTACGTCTTCTAAAGTGGACAGTACTGACCACGCTGTGGGTCAGTTACGTTATTTGTGCCTTCTATTTAATAACTAAATATATGAACTCTCTATTGACGGTATTGAAGTATTCTGTGAGTAATTGCATCAAAAATAAAATCGGCAATTCCCACTGGACGGCCGCACACCGGAGCCGCTACTCTAGACGTAAGGATAATATCCAGATGCTTTTTTTTTCGCTAGCCCCAAGGGATCATTTGTTATAACAGTTTGAAAATACCCTTCCCACATTTTTGGAATCAGCTAATTAGGGAGGCGTGAGCTCCGCTCAGTCCAAACCATGGTTACATCGCGTAACATGTGCGCTTATAGTGAATGAAAGTGTGGGTGGCCGTTCCCGCCATAGAACCCGGAAGTGAATACACGTTGTAGTCAATGGCAATATCGCGGAGACAGTCTCCGCGATATTGCCATTGACTACAACGTGTATTCACTTCCGGGTTCTATGGCGGGAACGGCCACCCATACTAGTCAATGGCACATATCGCGGAGACAGCGTGGCTCAAGCTTGCAAGTCGCGCATTGGCTGAGCAACTTGCGTACGATATGCATACGCTTGCATAGCGCGCGATACAGCTGTTTGGCTAAATTTAGCAAAACAACATAACTCTGCGTGTACGTCTTTTTCGTCGATTCTGAGCAAAATGCTATGAATATTTCAGCGTTTTGAAGGGGCTGTATCTTTTGATAGAAACATCGGCAAAACTTGAAATTCGAAATGTATTATTCTGATTACATTTTTAATTCAAATATCAAACAAAAATGGTGAAAAACGATCCCAAATTGAAAATTGAAAAATCGTTCAGACACCCTATTCATAGACTCTAGAGTAGTGGCTCTGGTCTGCGGCCGATCGGCGGGAACTGCCGATTCTATTTTTATTGGAATACTCACAGAATACTTCAATACCCTCAATAAAGAGTCCATATACTTACTTATTAAATAGAAGTCACAAATAACCTAACTGACCCACAGCGTGGTCAGCATTGACCACGTTTCGAAATGCTTCGAGTTCCCCGGTTTGCGGGCACGCATTACCGGTTTGCGGCACGCGTACGTCACAAAGCTTTATGCGCTACGTCACGATGAAAGCATGTACCAAATTACTACGGGTAACCCAAATTCTCATGTTTATCTGTTGCTACGGTAAATTTGTCAAGTTTTAAACAATTTCACCCTTTCCTCGAATGGATCATCCCATCCGGGGGTAAGTACTACTAGAAACTATCGGGTCATAGCGGGTACACACATCAGCACACATACCATCATACACGATCCCGCATGTTATGTGTGTATTAACACCTCCCGCCGCAAACCAGAAAAAACACGTAATTACGTGCCGGTTTGCGGCCACCCCATGCAACTGGCCATGCGGTGGCACAATCAAAATATCTGCGATAGGAGACAGACCACAGCCATCATACTTCCACAAAAACATCAAATTTCACCTCCAATCGGACAAATATCGGACAAATAGAGCTACAATATTGATCTAGTTATGCCTCGATCTCTTAACTTAAAAGTTAGCACCTGCTGGAATTTTCATCGGCGACTGGTGCCGTAGATTTCCGACATCGCTGACGGATACTCCGTACCGACAGGAGCACCTGCTACGGACGTTTTCGGCAAAGCAGAACTTACCGTGGAATCCACGGTAGGTTTCAATGATTATAATCGAGTCATATTCATTATTTTTAAAACAAATACCCCTGGCCGCAAACCGGGTGATGCCGCAAACCAGAGACTCTACTCTAAGTCTAACTTAATCATTTTGCGGCGCTTGTTCAGAAACCTATCCAAATTTGACCAGTAACTCGGCGTGGAGATACCCCACTATATAGGGTGTCTGATCGCGCACCCAATGTTGTGTGCTAAAACCCTTCCCATAGAGATTGTACGCTTCCCTATGTGGTCTACGTGCATTGTGCGACCATCCAAAATTGGTCAATGATTTTATGAAAAAATTTGAAATTCAAACCTTTATAACAAATGATTCTGAAGGTGAAACTCAATAAATGAGGTGTCATATGAAAGAGCAGGTTTTTCTCCATATTCCCCATAGGGGGCCACCCCCAGAATTCTAAAAATATCTTGGTCAAAACAGCGATTGAAATGTTGTTTGCATCCTAGCTCCAAAATTTGCCACTTTCCTGAGCTGCGCCCCCGCGGCTTAAGCAGGGCTAGACGTAAGGATAATATCCAGATGCTTTTTTTTTCGCTAGCCCCAAGGGATCATTTGTCATAACAGTTTGAAAATACCCTTCCCACATTTTTGGAATCAGCTAATTAGGGAGGCGTGAGCTCCGCTCAGTCCAAACCATGGTTACATCGCGTAACATGTGCGCTTATAGTGAATGAAAGTATGGGTGGCCGTTCCCGCCATAGAACCCGGAAGTGAATACACGTTGTAGTCTATGGCAATATCGCGGAGACAACGTGCAGTTGTCTCCGCGATATTGCCATTGACTACAACGTGTATTCACTTCCGGGTTCTATGGCGGGAACGGCCACCCATACTAGTCAATGGCACATATCGCGGAGACAGCGTGGCTCAAGCTTGCAAGTCGCGCATTGGCTGAGCAACTTGCGTACGATATGCATACGCTTGCATATCGCGCGATACAGCTGTTTGGCTAAATTTAGCAAAACAACATAACTCTGCGTGTACGTCTTTTTCGTCGATTCTGAGCAAAATGCTATGAATATTTCAGCGTTTTGAAGGGGCTGTATCTTTTGATAGAAACATCGGCGAGACTTGAAATTTGAAATGTATTATTCTGATTACATTTTTAATTCAAATATCAAACAAAAATGGTGAAAAACGATCCCAAATTGAAAATTGAAAAATTGTTCAGACACCCTACACTACAAAAACATACCCAAAATGAAGTGAATATTCATCAAATGTTTAAATAAAGATCATGAGCTAAAAGTTGTTATGTTAATCACCTGTCTCATGTCAATTTTCTTGTTATTTTTCGGGAAACTTGATATTATTGGTATACACTTTTTCACAGGTTTCACGGCAAACCGCTGCACATTTATGCATACAGATGGTGGGTTGAAGGCGAGCGCGCGCTTGTGTGAAGTTATCTACCGTAATGTCTAATAAGGATCTTAGAGACTTAGACTGAGACATTACGGTAGATAACTTCACACAGGCGCGCAATTTCGAAACGTACACTATACCGTACACGCTATACCCTCACTCGCGCGCCTAGTCAGGAAAATGTCACGCTTAGCTGATCTTTGAACTTGGCATCTCTGCTAATATTCTCATACTCTTTCTAGTTCTAGACCCTATTTGGGATATATCTTAGGGAGGGAGAGTTAAGATTAAGAATAAGAGACATTTCTGGATTATGGTCATCCATTCGACTTTCAGCTGGGGGAGGTTTTTATGCAGACCAAAACTAAAAGTAAAATGGCAAACCCTCATAAAAATGTTATGCATTTAGTTTTGCCACTTCCCCATTCATTGTAAATGACAATGGGAAAGCAACTTTTTTCTGTTACAAGACATTTTTTTGCAATTTTGCATTAGAGCAAATTCAATATGTGAAAATTTCATAACATTATAAAGATCACGAAATTTGCTATCTGTCCTTGTAAATTAAAGGAGAATTTGTTGTCATAAAGAGTCAAGTCGTACAATGTACCATATCTCAGAAGCCCAAGGCATGATGCGCTGCATGCCATGCTACCTGAGTACATGTTAACTACATGCCTATGGCAAAAATAGTGCTGGAAAAATGCCAGATTTCATGCTCTTTTCTTTAAGGAAATGATTGGTGTTTTTTTATGAAAGATCACTTTTCTGTCACTTTGAGTTTGAGGATTTCAGAGGATAATTACTTTTGAAATCCGCAAAGAGTATAAAATACTATATTTTTGATTAATGAAATCCTGTTTACTGATTGGTTATCAATATAATCAATGTACACTTAGCATCATGTGACCAAACATAACATTGCTATGATGTTACCGATAAGAAAAATGTGCTATACCGTGACATCATCCATCCATAATTATACTGTACACGTACACAAGGCTTGGGGTCTACATGTACTTGTTTATGTAAGCAGGATTTTGGAATTAGGGCAGAAGACGAATGGGACTTTGGGAATACATGTAATTGAATGATTTTATGCATTTATATCCCATTTTTTAATGCCTTATTTGTGACAAGTTCACAAGCACAAATCGGTGCCCCTGGTAGTAAAATAAAGGTTCTTCCCGGTGTGGGTTTTGGAACATTGACCAGGCTTGCTGCCTACGGTCCTACGGAGTCGGCAAAAAAAAAAATACTTTGAGCAGCGCCATATCTTGGCGTTCACCTGTAAATATGATTTGTCGTAGCAAGTGCTGTGTGGTATGGCAGCCAATGCCGGCCATCCGACACCCTCTGAGAAAGACGGAGAAGTATCAAGTGTTCATAATTCTCTTTAATAATAGAAGCCATTTTTTCATGGAAAACTGATGTGTTGTGATGACTTGAATATATCAATATTTAGCAACTTTGTGTGAGTAAAATCACCCCCTAAAAAAGGATACATTAGGTATTACATGTGGCACAACATCCTTCTTTGATAATACAAGACAGTTTGGTCTTCTATTGGGCTGTTCTATAATTTTATTATTAGACCTACAGTACATGTACTTAATATCAAAGATGAATGGACTAGTAAGCATGTGGGAATGTGGTGGCTCAGTTGTAGTTGCTTCAAAGATTTCATGAAGCTTGAAGGCCTTTGATAATGTAAGGTACAGGTACCGCACCAAATCACCAATGACTTTTAGCCAAAAGTTGAGTGTTTTGGAATATCCAACTCCTAAAATGTTAGTGGATAAAATTATTTGTGAAGGGTAGGAAACATGATGTAACCACAAGGGAGTGCCCTCTGACCTCTGACCTCTGCTTTATGTTAAGTGTATTAATGATCTTCCTGGGCCCCCATTGCATTACCATTGATGGTAACTTTCCCATCAATGGCAACTACCATGGTAGGTTTCCATGGTAGTTACACCATTGATGGCAGAGTTACCTTCAAGATATTGAAGCATATATTAAAAGTAGGAATGGTGCAGTTTTACTGCATAATGATATGCAACATTTGCCTTGTATCATGGTCATAAAAGTGGCTGATGAAGTTCTATCCTGATAAATGCTGTTTAGTTTCCATTGGTAATCATCATGACAAGCCATGTGCATAAGTACACTGTACATTGCTGCATTATGAACTGTGGAAATGGCACTCATCATCTGCCACATGTTGACCCAGGTAAAGATTTAAGAGTAATTGATGATTCCAAGCTTAGTTTTGAGAAGCATTTTCAGTCTAAGATCAATAAAGCCAGTAAATTAACAAGCTGAACATTATTACATGTACCTGTAGTCCTGTACCTGTATATATACTTAAGGAGACTACAGAGCTACCAAGTGTCACACATTTTCGAGGGTCTGAAACGTTCTCGCGCGATTTCGAAAAAACGCTATCCCCGCGCACTTGCGCGCCGAGTCATGAAAATGTCATGCATGGCTGATCTTTGTACTTGGCATTTATGAGACTATACATGTACATGAAGATACATGTAAGGAGACTAATCCTATATACATGTACATATTGCTCTGATTAGACAGAACAAGGAATATGCACATTCTGTATGGAGTCCTGACTTGAAAAATATTTCAACCATTAGAAAATGTACATGTAGAAAGAAGGGCCACAACATTGGTCACTGAGATTGCGATTCGTCCATAGGAGCAAAAGTTAGCTCACCTATTAAAGACTCTAGACACATAACGTTGTGCGCGATATGAGTCGTGCTCTAGGAAATATGATAGAAACCTACAAATTGTTTCATTGGTATGACCAAGAAGTGGTGCCAGACTTTATAGGCCAGGTGTCAACCAGAGGTCATAGTAAAAAGCTGTATATTCCAAGGTCCATCTCTGAGAAACATAATAACTCCTAAACATGAACCGGTAAGCAGAAAAATAAGAGGAAAAGAATGGCGCAAGTTTGAAATACATCAGACTTAAGTTAAAGTTAAGAGAGTTATGAATGTTTGAAATTTGAGATCACTAAATGAATCTAGATGCAAATTTCAAATTGGCAATTTTGTCTTGGCATAGTGGACAACTCTCCCATTTGTCGTATAGAAAAGTATCATTACATTCTCTTTTTCTCCTAAGTGCCTTCTCCTCTTGGGAAAGTTGTCGAGCACTACGTCACAGTGACAATACCGATTCAATCAATTTGAAATGCCATACACTGTAGGTACATGTATAGTGATTACAAATTTCAAATATTCATAATTTCCTATTTTTTGTGGGATTTCATTCCAACTTTCACCAGTCTGCTTCTCTGATTTTCCTGCTTTCTTTTAGAGTAGTTGAATCTTGAATCTTGATTCTCTTTTAATACCTGCTTTATATACCACAATACCAATTTACTATCTATTAAAATATTTATATCTCACCCTCACAGGTACATGTAAAACAAAAGTGGGAAACGAACGTAAATCTGTTGGCACTCACAACTGAGAACATCTGAGAAACGACCGAATCAGTAATCTTGATCTATTTGAAGCCTAAGGACTAGATTTAAGCTTCACCATGGGTGGTTCAATCAGCAAACTATTTTCCGGTTTATTTGGCAAGAAAGAGATGAGAATATTGATGGTTGGATTGGATGCTGCTGGAAAGACGACTATCCTCTACAAACTCAAGCTTGGTGAAATTGTCACAACCATCCCAACAATAGGTATGGATGAATACAAGAATTAGTTGAAGGAGAGCTAACCCCAAAGAATAAGTGTAGGTATTCTGAAAAAACAAGATGAATTCCTGCCTTTTGATGTACAATAAATCTTACGAATGTGTACAAGAGATCTTCTTGGGATATATCTATTTAGGATGTGACAATAATTCCACAGAAATAGAATGAAGGTGTCTGCTATACTAAGTGCATACCAAGATACATGTACAGTGGTAGTACAGGTTGACAGGGTTTTGGTTAGAGAATGGGTCTTTATAGGTTTGCACACACCAGACTGGAGTACATGTAGGTACACGTGAAACATAATCATTTTACATTTAGTGTTGATTTGGTGGTTAACCCTTACTGTACTGGGGGGGGGGGGGGGCCTCCCAGGCCCCCCCCCCTCGACATTTTCGGAGATTGCACCGCAACCACTTGGAATTTTGAATTGTCATTTCATGACTTTTTTTCCCTCAAGTCTTACGCACATTTTGATACCATTTTCGTCAAAATCGGAAATACCTGTAAGGTGTTACATAACAATTAGTATGCGCATGTCATCAAAAATATGCTACATTTTATGCAAATTTATGCAATTAACCTATACATTTTCAAATAAAAAAAATAATGTAACCTCATAAATTTGAGATGAAGGAAACATTTATTCATTACATTTTCAACATTCTTCACAAGTCTACAGACAAATATGTAGAGTTTTCTGTAAAAAGGCATAAAATTAGCATTTTGCATAATTAATTAGGCTATAACGACAAAAATTTGCATATTAGGAAAACACTAATTATACCATCTTGTCCCTTACGTAAATATCTACAAACATGTAAATTTTCGCGTTCATCAGACTTTCGACGGCCGAGATCATAGGGGGGAGGGGTCTCTCAGGACACAGATTCAGGAACTACATGTATGTTGGTCTCTTCTCAAGGCCTGCTGGTCTGAACAACCCATCTATGATCTATCGCATGATGATAACTGATAAGCAATCCAGAATTAGTTTTGTAACTTACCAGTATATAGTGAAGACTGAAGAGCATACTCATTATCACAACTCTATATACGATTTGATAATAAGACATCATGATATACTGTACTACCAGACATATTTTGATGTTATTTAATTCTTTGATATTTTTGCAGGTTTCAACGTAGAGACAGTGGAATACAAGAACATAAGCTTCACAGTGTGGGATGTAGGTGGTCAAGACAAAATCAGGCCACTGTGGAGGCATTACTTCCAGAACACACAAGGTAAATTACAGTTATATTGAACAGCTGATATCATCTAATTTTGTTGTATTGATCTAAATGTATATATGCCTTTTTTGGAAGAATTATTCTGAATGGTTTCTTATTTAAAGCCCCCCCCCCTTGTTCATGGATTGGTTTAAAGGTGGGGTGAAATCCAAACATAAGTTGATTCCTGTTGATGTGCAGGGCTGCATACAAGTTATATTTGTTATAAAAACATCTAAATATATTACAAAGAATTTTAAATATATCTTAAAATGGTTTTCTCAGACCAGCTAAGCTCCACCCTAAAAAAATGCTCCAGATCTCATTCATCTTGTGACATCATCTGTCAATCATTAGTGAGCTAATAAGAGACAGTGGTATGTAGCTGCACCAGAGCTGGCCACCTCTTTACAATAGACCATACAATAACAACATACTACATAGGAGTTGCTATGTCAGACATGCTGTAGCATCACTAGGAAAAGAAAGGTAATGTGGAGGTATTGTATTAAAAAATGCAATTCTTTTATGAGCATGTGCCTAAAGTCGTCTGGGTCTCTAACTCTCTATTGCTTCTTTTTGTTTATGTAGGTATCATTTTTGTGGTAGACAGCAATGATAGGGAACGTCTCGCAGAGGCAAAGGAGGAGCTGAATCGCATGCTTAGCGAGGACGAACTCAGGGATGCAGTCCTTCTAGTATTAGCAAACAAACAGGTAATATTAAGGATGATTTTGAGTTCGTGCCATGTGATTACATTGTTAAAGAATCTTCTAGAAGTTATAGAGAAGTTTGAAATTGAAGTGAAAACAATTAAAAACATGTTCATAAATTGTTAGATTAGATGTCACTCATAGATCATCATGAACAATATTACAAGGTGTTATGATCAACAATGGAATATGAAAACACTAGGGAAGAAAATATGTTAACCTACAACTGTAGGGTTTGTCTTAAAAGGTAGGTCACAAACATGTTACATTTCATCATATCTGTCGACAGTTTTTCATAGACTATTGATATGATGGGCCATATATATTAAAAAAAAAATTTGGTGAAGCTCTGTGAGGTTGGCCATAATTTAGAGAAAGTTTTATGATTTGAATGTTACTTGATTTTCATTCTATTGCAGTCAATTTGATGCTTGAGACATCTAGACCAAGTCTGTGCGGACTGGAGATTTGTTTTCTTCTTTTTTCGTCGGAAATGAAATAAATCGACATGTACTGAACCCTGTTAGTTATACACAGTGCTAGAATGAATGTATACCATTGTTTCAGTGTAATACAGGCCTGATAATTACCAGATTTTTCCCCAATTTTTTTTCCCTGATTTAAAAAAAAAAATTTAATACCGATTTTACCTTTATTTTCCTGATTTTTCCCTTATATTCCCTATTTTTTCCTTTCTTTCCCTGTTTTCTCCAATTTTTTTAGTCAAAAGCGGGGAATGTTGTTGTTAGATGCCATTTTTTTTCCAGAATCTTTTTTTTGTTACTCAAGGGGGAGGGTGATTGAGGAAAGAGAATTTTTTTTTTTTTTTTTTAGTGCTCACTTTCTTCACCCCTGGTAATACTAGTTCAAGAAGAAGAGTGAAGACATAGATGCACCAATGTATTTTCAATTGGTGTATGTGTTTTACACCTTGACTTATTGTGACTATGGTATTATGTGTTCTATTGACAGGATCTTCCCAACGCCATGAAAGCAAATGAAGCAAAAGAAGCACTACAACTGTCAGGCTTGAATCAACGAAAATGGTACATCCACAGCACGTGTGCCACCACAGGTGACGGACTCTACGAAGGCCTCGACTGGTTGTCTAATGCTCTGAAGAAATAATAAGATTATCTCTAGAAAGTCAAGTTGTAATTAATAATCAAATGAAGATAGGTAACTTCCGCTTTTCATCAAATCTGTCTAGGTGTAATTACATATTGTCTCTCCGAAGGTCCAACTTTAAAGGGTAGTGAGATTTTCATATTTAGAAAGAAACATGCTTTATTTTGAAGTCAAATCCCTCGTACTACTCACCCATATAGGGATTATATCTAGTTCACACATGCCATGGTCCATCTATATACCGGGTAATGCACACACACACACACACACACAAAATTATCAGTGCAAATGTACACATACAGTGGCCATTTCTGTTTTGCTGATGGCTACCAAACTTAGCATGAACCATCAGTAGTTTGTACTCACCAGAAGACATACCGGTATATATATATTGTGTGCGTAGGCAAGACCATGCATGCCGTGTGGCTCTTACTTTTATTTATTTATATAAACAAAAATTTGAGGCAGTTTGCCATGGTATGTGTGAATGAGGTGTTGACATCAGAAATATTTGTATGGCATGAGAGTATTCCACTTTCATTTTAATAATTAGTAGCTTCTTGGGCAAACTGTAATATACCCTGAATTTGTAGTAATGGAAAAACGGTTACAGCAAGGCTTCTCAACCTATACCAGGGACCCATTTCACAAAGCCTTTTATCAATGACAAATTACAAAAATCAGTGACAAATCTGCTGATAACCAATCAGAAGCAAGGATTTCACTAGCTTATAACAAAAACTGTCATTTGTCACTGATGACAAGTTTTGTGAAACGGGGCCCAAGGCTCCACACTGCATAGACGAGCCCTATGTGGAACTTTCAAAATCGTGGCCTTGGGTGTCCAGACTTAGATTTTTGATGCCCGGTTGTCCTGGCGCCTGCTAGTGACGAAGACTGCCTAGAATACATAGTGATCACACAAAGCAGATGGAACTACAGCAAAACAAATGCAAAGGCTAAGAATTGATGCAACCCCACTTCCTTTTAAAGACTGACAACACTTCTGGGCCAGAAGGGATTAGACCACACAGCGAGGTCACTGACAGGTGGCTATCTCATTAACTCAGCTCTCAACTAACATAAGAAAAAGGGGATCATGGGGGACCAACAGGCACCGATTGGGGTAGTTTTCTATATAGAGGGAGCAAGTAGCTCCAAGTAGGACAGTAGGGCTTTAAATGCCGACAGGCGTTAAAACAAAACAAAACAAAACAAAACTAAACTATTGTAGCAAGAAAGCTATGATTGCAGATCTTCTGCAAGAGGGTATTATGGTTCTTACATTTATACAAATTTGAGTCTATCAGTGAATACCTTTCTTGTAAACGGTGTGTACATTTTTTCAAAGTTTTTCATGTGCTTTTTGATTTTGTTATTAAAGAAAAAGATTTCATTCATGATTATGAACACCGTGCAACCATATGTTTTGCACACCGATCTCTAAGTCCCCTTGTATGTGGTGTTTATTTGTTTGATATTTTTTGTGTGAAATTCCCTGCTAATCCTTAAGCCTTGGTCAGATATGACGTTCAAAACCGCATTAAAAAAAATCCACTGTGTTTTTGCATATATTTTACTTGTAAATGAATTGCAACTGCGCACAACAAACGTTTCGTGTTATGAGATACAGAAATGCGACACTTGATAGAATAAATAAAATAAAATAAAAAAACACTGTGGTTTTGCCACGTCTTATCTGAACAAGCCTTTACTTTTACTTGATCTTGGATGGAAAAAATATTATTAATGAAGGAGGTACATGAGCCTTAGCAGCTCATGCTAATTGATTGGGATGCATAAGGACTGTTCGGTGGGCAAAACATTGAGTCTGACAGACATAACAGCAGTTAGTCAATTCCATACTGAAGTTAGAAATGTGGGTATGTTTACTTATTTTTGTCTTTATCCGTTGTCCAAAGAGTTGTTGCATTGCTGGTTAAAGTCTATTTGCACTAGTTTGGCCAGGGAGGATTAGACCTCCCTTCGTGGTCACTGGCAGGTGGTTATCTCATCAAATCAGCTCTCAATTAACATAAGAAAAAGGGAACCATAGGGGATCGACGGGTACCGCTTGGGCCTTGTTGGCTATATAGATGGAGCAAGTAGCTACATGTACAAGTAGTGCAGTCCAGCTTTCAGGCTTTATGTAACTAAATCTTGAGAAAAACCATCTACATTTGTAGATTTGTGATAAAAAGCCAGTTTAACGGTTGTGTTTCCCCTCTGAAGAAATACAGTATAAGAGCAGGGGGGTCTAAATGCTGGATGAAATTACAGAATGGGTCAATGGGGAGCCTCAACGGGTATACATGTAGAATGCAATGATTCTCTTCTTGATGCATCTGGGGGCATTTCACAAAACTTGTCATCAGTGACAAAGACACTTTGTTATAAGCTACTGAAATCCTTGCTTCTGATTGGTTATCAGCAGATTTGTCACTGATTTTAGTCATTTGCCATTGAAAAACAGGCTTTGTGAAACGGGTCCCTGGTGTCATTTTTGGCGGCTCGACAGATGCTTGCAAGTATCTGACCTCCTGCCTTCTATGTTTACTATAAACAAAAAGGACTCTCCTGTGAAGCAGGGCCATCTCGCATCATCCACTGTTTTCCAAGGATAAATGTGACGTCTTCCAGATGTGCTTGGGAGTGAGGGCACGTGGAGATTATTAGGGTGATGGGAAGAAAGAGATGTCCACTCATTATTAATCCATTTCAGGTATTACACGTACATGTATCTCCAAGTGATGCAATTTGTGCAGCTATTATGCACATTTACTCTGTCTTTATGCTGGTAGGGGTCTAATGGTAAGTCGAATGTTTTTTAAAGTGTTTTATGTTGCTGTAATGACAGCATACTGTAGCAATGATGACTAAAAACAGGATTCTAATATATAATATACATGTATTGTGTAGTCGTTCTATTGTAAATGTTATGTGAATTTGTATTGAAATCTAGATATGATATTTTGATATTCCTTTTTTTTAATAATTAGGATTTAGAAAGAAAAGAGAGATAAAGAGTCTGTTTCTGATGGGCATGGAACGTTTTGTGTAATAGAAGTGTCCATAGATAGTGGTTTTTTTTGTAATCAAAGAATGTAAAATAAAGTTTTGTTCATCTTAATAATGAATAATTACACCTTAGGAAACATTTGTAATGGTAATAACAAATTAAAGGGTCTACCGGTGTGTGTATATGTATTGCCCAACAACATATTCCAGTATATATTGTAAACATTCACTGTTAGATTATTTTATTTCAAAATGATATAATGGTGATGGCTGTAGGACAACTTGATATTTATGATTCTTGATGTTTTTTCTTTGTTTTTGTTTGTTATTTGTATGGGTGGTTCAATATTTATCCTGGATGCCAACTAGTCTGCAAGCACAGACCCTGGTCAGTCGTAAAAGTGAGTCTGCACTATAAGACTACCATAGGCCATGTACTGTAGCTGCTCCTGACACAACCAGTAGGTAGCTGGGCTAGACTTCTCTCAAGGCACAATGATTTTTTGATTAAGTGTCAAATTAGGGTCTGTGCCGGCAGACTAGATGCCAACTACTATTACATTCCTTCTTGTGTAATATGTGGAACATTTTAATTATTGGAGAAGGATTTACTTTTTTCTTATATTCTTTATTTTCGGTCTTGATGAATAGTATCTAATCTATGAAGTACCTAATATATGATAGTCCAGATAATATGTCTTGGCCATATTTCATTTCATTTTGTCCTTTTTCCTTTGGTTCTTTTTCTAACTTTTTTTGGGCATAATAATAGGTTACCTACATGTAAGTGTAGACATCTGTTTTTTATTGATGTATACATTTATTTGGAAAGGAACAGATTATACATGCTCTGTTGAAAAAAAGCTTGATTTGTTTTACATTTAGAATGTTTGTACTTAATTGGCATTGTTTAACCCTGAGGTGATGTTGCTTCTCTATATTTTCACAAAGATTGGTTTGCTTTATGTAATACACATCTTTAATTCCATTGTAGTCAGGAAAGTAGACATTCATTTATTGTAATACATGTATAGACAGCTTTTGGGGTAAGATAGTGCTTTTGGCAAGCTTCGGTGCCCATGGCTCTGAAATGTACTAATACATTCAAATTTGATGCCTACATCTTTGTGTTCATTTATTATTTCATTCACCTATTATGAATAGTAATATTTTCACAGTCAGAATGCAGATTGCGTACATTGATTGTTGCTAGGTAGGACAAACATTATGGCTTGTCCTACCTAACAACACATAATGTATGCAATTTGCATTCTGACTATTGAAATACAATTATTTGTAACAGGTGTATGAAATAATTTGTAACAAGGCACTTAACAAAGATTTGTGCATTCAATTATTTGAGTACATCACGAAAATGGCCTACCGGTATTGTATTTTAATCTGACACTGTCTCAATGTCCCCTTCACTCGCTCTTTGCATGTGTCACATAGACCAGTGGTTCATAACCCTGTAGTCATCATCACAGGCCTGGGGTTGATGGTGTTTTTTTTTACAAGGGTAGCATTGATAAAACAATCCCACTTGGTTTCTGTGTACAATTGCATTAAACATGGGAGAGAGGAGGGGGCAGGGTATAAAGTACCAATAAGCTGTTAGTTGAGTTCATGAATGGGGTTAAGATTTACTGATGTAAACCTTACTGTTTCATTTTTGACAAACCTTGCCTCTTTCTTTGGTCAGAATGGAGAAGGTAACTAGAGCAAACATCTGTATTGTATACGGTTGGAAGTTGCAAAGAAATATCTGTAGTGATCTATGTGGCAATATAACCAAGAAAAACTTATAGAGTGAGAATCTTCCTCAGAATCTTCCTTTTAAGTTTTCCCCAGGCGGGAGACTAGACTAAGATCCATCTGATCATTATAGCATTACTTAGCTTAACCTAATCTATATGCATTCATATCTTTGATTTTCTTGTTTTGTTTTCAAGTAGATCTATGGTGAGTATCAGCCCAATCAATTCAGATGTTGTGTCCTTAAAGAGTGCTTTACAGCTTGTATGATGCATTCTTCTACATGTACTTGTATGTTGAGCATGTGAACTCATGAAGGCAGTAGACATGTCATTCTAGACCACAGAGCTAATGGGTAGTGCCACTGAACTCAAGATTGCACATGTTGTACCTGCCCCATGTGTTTCTAAAAAAAAAAATTATAATTTGGGAATATTAAGCCTCACATTTGCTTTTATATTAATCTGGAAGAGTTGTTATGTACAACTTTAATCACATTCTTTTGTATTTAGTAATTACATTGTATCAGGATTGTTAGGTACATGTAATAAACAAATAAATTTCACTAAATGAGATTTAAACATTGTCCTGTTGTGTTAATTGATCAGCTATCCAGTCTACACGTATATGGTATTTGCATTAGGAATACAGAACTGGGCTGGAAATAAAAGTATTGATCATGAAAACAAAGAACAGCTTCACACGATCGATTAAGAGAGAGAGAGAGAGAGAGAGAGAGAGAGAGAGGAGGAGAGGGGGGGGGGGGGGGTGAGAGAGAGTTTTTTTTTGTTGGGGGGAGGGGCGATACAGATAGAGATGGAGAAAAAATAGTGAAGAGAGAGAAAAGGGGTAGAATGGGAAAGAGGGAGAGAGAGAACAGAAAGACAGTGAAAGAGAGAGAAGTGGAGAAAGGGAGAAGGAGCATTTTCTCAAGAACATGCATGTGGAGTAATATATTTTCAACAAACGTTTTAAAAACTGTCTTCTCTACTGAGAGCGGTTTTGGAGCACATGATTCCCCGCAAAATTTAAGCCACTTTTATGAGCATAATAGTAGATCCACTGGAATTTCTTGGCTAAAGGAGATAGTGCAGGCGCGTAGCAAAGGGGGGGGGGGGGGGGGGGCGGTGGGGGCGGTCGCCCCCCCCCCCCAAACCCCCCCCAAAAAAAAAACAACGCCGGCCCCCCCAAAAAAGAGAGAGAAAGAGAAGAAAAAAAGTGAGGGGACGTAGGAAGAAAAAGGGGAAAAGGAGTCGAGAACGGTACAACGAATAGTCTCCTTTCTCTAATAATTTAATGAAACGCGAAAGCTTCCGCGCTTCACGCGGAAATGGGGAAACTGAGTTCAAATTAAGGATTAAGAGTTGTCTTCTTTGTGTAATAATACGTCAGAGCTTCCGCGCTTCGCGCAGGAGGGGGGGGGGCTGAATTCAGACAAGGATTATGAGTCGAGAAAGGTTCAACGAATCGTCTTCTTCTCTATTAATTTAATGAAACGTCAAAGCTTCACGTGAGAGGGGGAGGGAGGGAACAGAAATCAGACAAGGATTAAGAAGTCGCGAACGGTACTTTGAGTCGTCTTCTTTCTCTAATGATTTAATGAAACGTCAATTCTTTGCGCGAGAGGGGGGGGGGGGGGAACAGAAATCAGACAAGGATTAAGAAGTCGAGAACGGTACTTTGAGTCGACTTCTTTCTCTAATAATTTAATGAAACTTCAAAGTTTTGCGCGGGAGGGGAGGAAACTGAATTCAGATAAGGATTAAAAGTCGAGAACGGTACATCGAATCGTCTTCTTTCTCTAATAAATTAATGAAACGTCAAAGCTTTCGCGCTTCACGCGGGAGGGGGACTGAATACAGATAAGGATTAAGAGTCGAGAAAGGTACAACGAATCATCTTCTTTGTCTAATAATACGTCAAAGCTTTCGCGCTATGCGCAGGAGGGGCGGACTGAATTCAGACAAGGATTGCGAGTCGAGAAAGGTACAACGAATCGTCTTCTTTCAAAGGGGAAACTCCCCCCTCCCTGCACCCACCCACCCTAGGGAGCGCGCTTCGCGCGCAATTTAAGTGATTCGCACGCTTCGCGTGCTCATTACCGCCCCCCTAAAATAAAATCCTGGCTACGCGTTTGAGATAGTGACCTTGTCATTCAACACAACGCTCTCTATTATTTCCAGTTTCATGAAGTGTCTGCGACGGAACGTAGAAACACTCGATGCTTATAATTACTTTTAATTATAATATTTCATGTTTCAGGATTCAATGTAGGCCTATTTATCGGTCTTATGTAATTTGAACATGGATATATTAGTTTACTAAAAGGATACTAAGGAAAAAAATATGGATACATTTTGATGATGAAAAAACAATAGTTAATATCGATTTTCGTTTGTGGCTTTTTCGTTTCCTTAAATCCCCACTGCACTACTTATAGCTACTTGCGCCCTCTATATAGCAAACAATGCCTTATCGATGACCATTTGTCACCGGCCCATCCCCTTTTTCTTACTTAAATTGAGAGCTGATTTGATGAGATAACCACCTGTCGGTGACCATGCAGGGAGGTATAATCCCTCCTGGCCAAACTAGTGTAGAGGGGCTTTTAATTAAACAATTTAGATGTCTTCATGCATATTTCTATATTAAAATTCTTTAACACTATAAACTGAATTGAAGAATATCGGGATAAATCTGATAAAGAAGGACATGCAAATACTGAATTATATGGGTAAAGAAAAGATAACAATTAATACAAATGAAAAATCCTCATATCAATTTCTTGAATAATGTTCCTGATTGTCCATAAATACTTTTAACCGTTTTTTTTTACGAAGTAGTTACTCTATTTCAATGTAGTACACATTTTTTTTTTTTTATTAATTTCGAACAGGGTATTACCGTGAACAAAAAGAACTGTCATAAAATGTCGTCTCAATCTATCATCCTGAGGAATTCCCGTAGAAACCATGAGAAAGCAGTGAATTCATTCTACTAGTTTCTACTGTTTTTTTTTCTTTAGAGACCAGTAGAGTCTACTGGTTTCAGGAGGAACTGTAAAGTCAAACCAGAAGAAACCATTAAGAGGAGGCGCTTTCGTGGGGGGGGGGGGGGGCAGGGCAGGGTAGGGGGCACAGTGCCCTCCCACTTTTTCAAGTACCCCAAAGTGCCCTTTTTACATAGGAAAGAGCCCCTTTTACTTTGGCAAGTGCCCCTATTAATTTGTAAAAGTGCCCCTTCCCCTTTTCACCTCTTATAAGTGGCCGTTTCCCTTCTACATGTTCCCATTTTCCTTTGCAATAGGTGTCCATTTTCCATTCTCATAAGTGCCCCCTTTTACTTCTGACAAATGTCCTTTTCAAATCTGAGAGGTGCCCCTTTTACTTTGACCAGTGGTGATCTTTTTCCTTTGTAAGAAGTGCCCCTTCCTTTTAATAACTACCCCTCTTTAATTTGGATAAGTGGACCTTATATTTTCACTTGTGCCTTTTTCCTAATGATTAGTGCCCCCATTTAAAAAGAGCCCCTTCCCCCTTCTCACAAATGCCCGTTTTTTTCCTTTGAAAAGTGTTCCTTTTCATTTTCATAAGTGCCCCAATTAAAATCTGAGAGATACTCGTTTTACTTTGACAAATGCCCCTTCCCCTGAAAAGTGCCCTTTTCATCTCTGATGAGTGTTCCTTTTCACCTCTAATAAATGCCAACTTCTTCCTTTTTTAATTTTTTTTTTATAGAAAGTGCCCGTTTTGTATTCTCATAAGTGCCCCTTTTCAAAAATGATACGTGCCCTTTTTTCTTTCTATTAAGAAACCCATCCCCTTTTTTTTTTTTTTATAAATGCCACTTGATTACCTCTTTTAAAAGCCCCCCATCAAAATATAATGGGTGCCCCTTTTCCGTCGATAAATGCCCATTTCCAATTTTCATAAGTGCCTTTTTTCATCCATGGTGAGTGCCTTTTTTTTTTGGTGTAAGAAGTGCCCCATTTTCACCTCTGATAATTACCTTTTGTACTTTGACACGTGCTCCATTTCTTTTTTTTAAAATAATTTTCTTATCTATTTCGATAAGTGTTCCTTTTTGCTCTCATCATTAAACGTGACCCTATTTTCAAGCGACTGAGATCAATTTTCCCCAAAAGCTACCTGCATGGCAACGCTCGCTCGCATTTATACATGATTAATTATGTTACTTATCAAAGGTCTTTTTCAGTCTTCCGTTATGAGAATGGGATAATAACCCCACCAGGAATGTGTTTTCCCCTCTTTATAAGGTGTGATTTTTTCGCACTGAGACCTCACAAATCTTAATTTGTTTTCATCGCTCGCTTCACTCGCTCGCAAATGAATTTTCTGAATATCATGCCCAATTGCAAAGTATGCATGCTTTAGCAATATCTTGTATGATGTATAAAGAGCCTGGAAACAAAAATTGAAATCATCCCAGATAATTTAACCACAATATAGTGGTATATACCAATGTCTAAACAATTGTATATTTTTGCCTTTAGATTTTCCTTTTTAGGTGCCCTTTGTTTTTAGAAAATATTGGATAACAACCAGGGGCGTCGCTAAACGGGGGTGCGACAGCCCCCCCCCCCCCCCCACCTGTCAGGATATTGTCGGTAAAATTGCGCTGATGTCGGGAAAATGAGTAAAGGGGGAGGGGGGAAATGCGAGGGAAAGAAAAAAAAAAGGAAAAGGAAGAGAAACAAAAAGAAGGAAATAAAGGAAACAGAATAGAAGAAAGAAAGAGAGAAAAGAAAAAGAGGAAGGAGAGGAAAGAAGAAAAAAGAAAGAAAAGGAGAAAAGCAAAAAAAGATGAGAACAAGGAAACAGAATAAACGGGGGTGGGGAGAGGAGAGAGAGGGGGTAAGGGCCTGAGAGAAGAGGAGTCGGAGTAAGAGAGGGGGGGGGGGAGGGGATGTTGACTCACCAAGTCGAGGTACAAAAAGATACGCATAGATCATTATGTTTCTGTTTCGGGTTCGCTGTGTCGGTATTCTTGCTCGATCCTCGTGTGCTATATCAATGCAGAAGTTTGAAGTCGGTGAAATGTATTATGTCAGTCGGCCGGCAATTTTTGTTCCCCCTACGAACTGTGACTTTTTATCGGACAAAGGAACATTTTTGAAAATTTAGACAATGTTTAACAGTCGGTACAACGAATCGTCTTCTTAATTCTCTCTAATAATTTAATAAAACGTCAAAGCTTCACGCGGGAGGGGGAAAACTGAATTCAGACAAGGATTAAGAGTCGATTAAAGTACAACAAATCGTCTTCTTTCTCTAATAATTTAAGGAAACGTTCAAGCTTCCGCGCTTCGCCCGAGAGGAGGGGAGGGGGGGGGGGGACTGAATTCAGACAAGGATTACAGTTCGAAAACAGTACAACGAATCGTCTTCTTTGTCTAATGATTTAATGAAACGTCAAAGCTTTGGCGCTGTGTGCGGGAGGGGGCATACGAATTCAGACAAGGATTAAGAGTAATAATAAATGAAACGTGAAAGCTTCTGCGCTTCGTGCGGGAGGGGCGAAACAGGAATTAAGAGTCGGAAACGGTACAGCGAATCGTCTTCTTTCTCTAATAAGCTTCCCGCGGGAGGGGGGAACTGAAAAATAACCGACCTCCTGGCTCCGGGTTTATAAGGTTAAATTTGCAGACATTGGGACACTGGCATTAATATATTTGTCGGTAATTGGTGGCCTCTACACCATCAACTCCCCCCACCCCCACTGAAATAGGTCTAACGACGCCCCTGATAACAACACAGTTTATACCACCGTCTTTGTGCATATACAACATCTCGCGACGTGACAGATCACTTTTCTCTAACTTCTAACAATAAGAAAGCCTCGTTTTTTTTCTTCTAGGAAGTGCCGGTGGACATTAATACGCCAAATGTGGTTCTGAAATTGCAAAATATCCCTTGGAGGGGTAGGAGAAAGCCATTTTACGTCATATTACTCCAGGAAGTGCCTGAAAGTGCGCCTAATATGGTTCTAAAGTCGCAAATGCTTCCTACTCAAGGAGGGGTTGTGACCCCCTCCCAGAACCACCCGCTTGGTCGCTGCGCTCTCTCTCGCCGCTGACGCCTCGCTTCATGGTTTGTCATATAATTATTTCACCTCATGCGATTTTGTGCTCCCCCTGTAAAAATTTCTGGATGCGCCACTGGGATAGGGTTAGGGTCAGGCTTTGGTTAGGGTTAGGGTTAGGTGACATAGTGAATAGCGCCATCTACGACACAGGAGATGTGTCGTGGCCAAGGGGATGTGTCTCTGGACTGTGGATCACAAGGTCCGCGGTTTGAGTCCCGCCGCGGCACGAATGTCCTTTGGCAAGATATTAATCTACATTTTGCCACACATCACACAAACTTCAAGCTTCAAAAAACCGTGGTAACTGGGTGGATTTGAATTTCCGATCCTTTGGTCTGCAGTCCAGCAAGCTACCGATTTATCTGCTAGAACGAGTTGAGGTTAAGCGACGATATAAGCTATAGATATAGTCTAGATACTGAATAATAATAATAATAATAGTGATGACAATAATAATAATGATAATAATAATATTCGGTTCCTGTATAGTGTATATCATATTATACAACGTCTATGTGCGTTTCTACAGAGTTTAGATCATTACAAAACGGTGAGGGAACGCTCATTTCAAGTATAATTAATATTTTGAAACGGTGCAGCTCCATTTTGATGCACTTTAAACTAATCGTTATTTTGTATTCTGTTATATTCATTCAAAGTATTGTGACTGGGGTAAAAATTATTCCCCCTCCGTTTTCGATGTATATTGTTACTTCTACATTGTCCATACCCCTACACCTATGAGCATTTTTCAATTTGAATTTTTGAACGTTTACTCTTTTTTTTTCTTTTTTTTTACAGTAGCGCAGAAGAAAGCATTTCATTCATCTTTGCAATGGATGATATATCTTTATTTTTATTGGGGGCGAAGGCAAGTATTGATTTTGCTCCTCCATGTAAACTATGAAGGAAGAATTGCATTACTGGTTATGATATTCTCTTCCTTCGATTGTGCCCCCCCCCCCCCACGTAGTTATCCTATTTAATATCCTGGGGTGCATTCCTGCATTACCGTTATAATTTAGAGCTCCATTATGCGACCCAAGTTAACACAACCCAGCATACGGATGGTTCTATATTAGGGCTGACGTGCAATTGTCAAGTTTATGTTTGGGGTTATGTATGGGCGAAGGCTTAAAGGCCCACTGCACTACTTGTAGCTACTTGCGCCCTCTATATAACAAACAATGCCTAATCGGTGACCATTGGTCCCCCATAATCCTCTTTTTCTTATGTTAACTGAGAGCTGAGTTGATGAGATACCACCTGTCCAGTGACCTTGCAGGGCGGTCTAATCCCTCCTGTAAACTATGGCAGATTAGCTTTAAAGTCGAGTCGAGTAATACTGATGGAATTAGAGAGTATATCAGTCATCGTCAGACCAATCTGTAAAATATCTATCTATCGCACATCAAACGACAAAGTCCACTAATTAAATATCAAGACTTGTTGATATTGCGATATAATACTTAAAGTGGCTTAATTATTATCTATATGACAGAAAGCGTATCTTAGAAGCCGGGGGCCGGAGACGTGTAAACCCATTTCCCAAACCACAGATAATTTTTAAAATACATCGCCCCATTCTCTCGTGGTTTGAAACTGATGCTTTGTTGAGATAATGACATGGTATTAATAATAATGACGATATGTCACTGATATCGATATTCACAACACCACATCCAGTAACAACAACAATGCAGATGATGACGTTAATATGAAGATATATCTATGATTATGATGATGATGATGTTACCACTAACAATTTAGTATTATAATGACTATCATCAGTATCATTTTTTAGACCATGATGTCGTCGGTAATTTTACCTACAATGTACTCCGGATAGATTCCACATGGACCTACTTCATTTTACTACTATCCAGCTTAACAACGTGGAATTTCAACTTAATTTCATCTTAACGGGCTTCATCATCATCGAACAAACAGTCAAAATATATTTTTTGTACAAATAGAGTGAGCAGAACTTGATGTAGGCCTACAGTAAACTTGAGTTTAACGTAAATGATGAAAGCCTCTCTTTAATTCTGACTGCTGGGCCCCGTTTCATGAAACTTGTCACCAATAACATTAACAATAACTGTTGTAAGCTACTGAAATCGTGGCATTTGATTGGCTGAAAGCAAATTTGCCATAGAAATGTTAGACTTCTTGTTGATAACAAGATTTATGAAACAGGACCCTGGGTTATGTTATGCGCCAGTATAATGTACATCTACTGAAAGTTTGCACGAATGGTTTTACAGCGACACAATAGGCCTATTGAACTATATAGGGCAGACTTTGAACCCATATAGTTTCATTTTAGGTGGGTTTTTTTTGTGCGTACCTCGATCGCTTAGAGGGTATAAATCGTTATATGTTGGATACCTGAATAAATGTGACATTACAGATAAAGGAGGGAATGCTGTGTGTAGGCTACCTTGTAGTGAATTTCAAATGGCGTCGGGACCACTCTTCCTTAAGCTACTCATGCTCACCTTTGCATTGCTAGCAGTGGCCTTGGTACTCTTCGGCGGATTTCGAACTGCAGATGTGTGGTGGAAATGTGCAATATGTGGTAAGAATTGAATGTCAACGATTTATAGCATAGCCCCGCTATTAAGAATGATGATGGTGATGATGGTAATAATAATAATAATAATAATAATGGTAATAATAGTAACGATAATAATAATATTAATACGAAGAAGAAGAAGAAGAAGAGAAGAAGAAGAAGAAGAAGAAGAAGAGAAAAGAGGAAAAAGAATGATAGTAATAATAAATAACATTTGCAATTCGCCAAATACACTATGGAATCAAATGCTCAACACTTCTCATGTCGCACTAGTACAAAAGATGAAAATCACATATACACAACAGTAAAACCTGACCATGGTGAGTGGGATAGAAGATATAAATGGGAGAAACAGAATAATGCTTGATCATCAAGCATTACATTCCCTCTGGACAGCTACGTCCTCAAAACTCTGGCTTACTTTTTATTCCTAGGGTTATTACAAAGTGGGGGAGCGAACCTTCGCTCATGCTGGGCCGTCATTATGGAATACTCTCCCTCAATGGATTTAAAAAAACAAAAGTTTCGGTGAAGTGTCAAAAAAATAATCTTTAGAAATATGTGTTTTGATCTAGCCTATATTTCTTGATTACCATTACCTTTCATGTCCGTACCTCTCCTATTGTGCTTTTGTCTATTTATCATGTATTCATCTTTTGCAGAAGTTGCGCCTCTCTCGCTCTCGTTTGTCATTGCCTTCATTTTTCCTCGCTTACTTTATTCTTACCACGGAATATGTAATGTTTATGCTCGTGTATGCCTCAATCATTGAGAATATACTCACTAATATCGCTGAAATGATTCTTCTCCTACCACTTTTTCTTCATTTACTTCTTCTTATTAGTTGTAGTAGTAGTAGTAATAGCAACAGTATCATAATAATCATTATTATTATCATTGTTATATTAATTATTATAGTAAATATCGTAATTATACTCATTATTATAGTAATTATGTGTTATTGTTATTATTCTTATATTTATTTGTATGCTTCTTCTTCTTATCATTATTATCATATGCACAATACGTCATGTGCCAAGGATTTATTGCTACGATACATCCAAGATGTCTACCAAAACTGTCAATTCGTTTCTGAAATATTATCAAGCCAAAAGAAGGAACATTAGAATTTCTATTTTGAATTGAAATAAATTATATAGGAGAAATAAATAGAGAATACAATCATGATTTTGGAACAAGGGAATTAACATGGACACAATACACTTGTTTACATGACCACATTATCTCTTATTCATTCTACCTCCAATGTTTTCAGACTGTTTTTAAAACAATATCATGTTTGTCGATCATCATAGTTCTATGTAGCTCGATGTCTCATGGTAATTTGATCAATCTAAGCAACAATTTCTGAATTTTAGCGACAATCGTTCGCCATTGCTGCTCTTTAATACTATTATGACGTGCAGTAACAAATTGAAATTTCAGAACTCATGATAAATTCGTTTGACAGTTGATTCTACTTGGTTGATTCTATTGTTAAGATATATAGCGGAACGAGAGAGAAATGACATTCTCATGGCTAACGACTTTGCGTTCGTAGTTGTTCGTCGTCTCTACAATGCTTTTTGAACAATATTTGGTGACAAAAGACGGCATTTCTATGTAGCTTCAAAAGCCATCAAATAACAAAAACATGGCACATAAAAAGATCCTCAGTACTTCGTCTGATTTAAAGAAAACTTAATTTGAACCCGGCCATATTCTTTATCTCTCTCTCTCTCTCTCTCGCTCTCGTTTGTTCATTGCCTTCATTTTTCCTCGCTTACTTTATTCTTACCACGGAATATGTAATGTTTATGCTCGTGTATGCCTCAGTCATTGAGAATATACTCACTAATATCGCTGAAATGATTCTTCTCCTACCACTTTTTCTTAATTTACTTCTTCTTAGTAGTTGTAGTAGTAATAGCAGCAGTATCATAATAATCATTATTATTATCATTGTTATATTAATTATTATAGTAAATATCGTAATTATAATCATTATTATAGTAATTATGTGTTATTGTTATTATTCTTATAGTTTTTGTATGCTTCTTCTTCTTATCATTATTATCGTATGCACAATACGTCATGTGCCAAGAATTTATTGCTACGATACATCAAAGATGTCTACCAAAACTGTCAATTCGTTGCTGAAATTATTATCAAGCAAAGAAGGAACATTAGAATTTCTATTTTCAATTGAAATAAATTATATAGGAAAAATAAAATAGAGAATACAATCATGATTCTGGAACTAGGGAATTAACATGGACATAATGCACTTGTTTACATGACCACATTATTCTATATTCATCTACCTCCAATGTTTTCAGACTGTTTTCAAAACAATATCATGTTTGTCGATCATAGTTTTATGTAGCTTGATGTCTCATGGTAATCAATCTAAGCAACAATTTTCTGATTTTTAGCGACAATCGTTCGCCATTGCTGCTCTTTAATACTATTATGACGTGCAGTAACAAATTGAAATTTCAGAACTCCTGATAAATTCGTTTAACAGTTGATTCTACTTGGTTGATTCTATTGTTAAGATTATATAGCGGAACGAGATAGAAATTGACATTCTCATGGCTAACGACTTTGCGTTCGTAGTTGTTCATCGTCTCTACAATGCTTTTTGAACAATATTTGGTGACAAAAAACGGCATTTCTATGTAGCTTCAAAAGCCATCAAATAACAAAAACGTGGCACATAAAAAGATCCTCAGTACTTGGTCTGAATTAAAGAAAACTTAATTTGAACCCGGCCATATTCTGTCTCCCTCTCTCTCTCTCTCTCTCTCTCGCTCTCGTTTGTCATTGCCTTCATTTTTCTCGCTTACTTTATTCTTACCACGGAATATGTAATGTTTATGTGTAAGCCTCATTATGTTAATTAGGGTCAATGGTCAAATTGTCTCAATATATCTTACATACATCCATAATTATCAAGGCTAAACAGTAGAAACTTGACATATGGATAGATCATAATGAGAGAAGCATTTTATATCAATATGACATCGTGAAAATTCATTCTTCATTATGTAAATCATTAGCATACGTATCACCTAATTCGTCAAAGTGACGAATTAAAGTCTAGTTATCATTATTATTATAAAATTTTTTTTGGCCGAAAACAAACAGATATGTTTTTGGATTATTCTTAATATTTTCGACAGATCTGTTATTTCTCTCAAGGAGAAAAATCCCAGCGAAGACACTGCATGGGCACATGTTCTTCCCCACCATATTTTGTTTTGAGCTTAAGAAGAACGAGTAATCCAGACTGTTGATGAATATCGACAGAAATATTTACGAAAGATATATCGTACACTTTGAAGCAGAGTCATGCGGCCTTACCAGATTTTCAATATAATACAGGGAGTTGAACGTGTGTCTATAGTGTTTGTGCGTGTGTGTGTGTGTGGGGGGGGGGGAGAGAGGGGCAATCGAAACATATTTATGATTATTCTCATACATGTGCATATAAAATGATGGTAATGGTGGTGATGATAGTGGGAGGCATTTTGCAAGGAATTCAAAATAATAAATAAGGACTTAAACACACTGTCTATGCTTTGGCCTTCGCTGGATTGCCAAGTGTCACTATTAGAAAACATAGCTCGATCGCTACGCTTTAGCGCAAAAACTTGATCTTCGAATATAGTAAAAGATCTTTAATTATAAATATAGATCCTATAATTGAAAAATAATTTTATCAGGGAATGTCCAATTAACCCTAAAAGTGCCGGGACCCCCTCCCGCTCCCCTCCCTCGCAGTGCGCTGTTACACGTTCAAGGATATTTTTGTCACTGCAAGCTTTGATGAATTTATCACTTGGAGTTTGACAGATTGTTTGATACAAAATTCATACAATTTCGAACAAAGACAGAGAGAGAGAGAGAGGAGAGAAAAAGAGAGAAAGAGTGCATTGTCTGGGTTCAAACTCTTTTTTCTTCAAATTGATTACACCCGGTGCTGATGATCATTTATCGACCATTTTATTGCCATGTTACGCTACTTAAAGGTACCAGAGTGCCGTGTTTTGTCATCAAATATTGTTCAAATAGCATTTTAGAGACGATGAATATATAATAATAATAATGCAAGGTTGTTATTCACTCATGAGAATATTTACCGAAGAATAGAATCAACCGAGCGGAATCAACTGTTACACGATTTTATCATGAGTCCTGAAATATCTTTGTGTTACTGCTTGGAATCGGGGCAATGGAAGGGCCTAAATAGGGCTTACAATTAGCCCTACGTACCAAACGTATGAGATTTGGATGAATGAATGTGTCATAATTGGGCGGAAACTCAGTGGAGTTCGTATAGTGACCCTTCTTCAAGCTACATAGAACTATGATCGACTAACGTGATATTGTCTAGAAAACTGTCACAAAAAACATTGGAACTAGAATGAATCAGAGTGAATGCGGTTATGTAAACAAATGCATTTTGTCCATGAAATCCTTCAGTACCAAATAACCAAGCAATACTCGAGCCAGATGCAATTTAAAGGTAAATTTAATAACATTAATTTATGACATTTCGTCTATGGTCATGTTTGTATTCTTTACTTAATAGTCTCTTACCTGTATTATTTATCTAAAATATGTATTCTATTGTTTCCCAGTACTTATTAGGTTCATTTATTTTAATTTCTTGGAGGGGACGTGTGTCAAATAACAACTTCTTTAACATTCCGTTTCTATGGCAACGGTATTATTTGTTACTTGAAATGACTCAAATTTTAATCATAGTCAAACAGACATCTGAAGCTTACTATTTGCTTCATGTTGTTGAAAATCATAATATTTCATAAAAATTCCAATATTTCTTGATTCGTTATTATTATAACAGCCCAGTGCTCACGTCCATCACTCACCTAATATGGCAACCAGACAGATTATTATACCATAAGGTCATCGAAAAAAGAAAATCATCATTTGTAATAATGCAAATTGTTTTTTAATTTATCAAATTGTTCATTTTGTATATGTTAATCATCCAATACCAAATAACCAAACAAAACTATTTATGCGAATAAGGATAAGCTTAAAGACAATTATTTATGGCATATTGTCTATCGTCATGGTTATATTCTCTGCTTATTTCTTCTTGATATTTTATTTCAATTTAATATACGTAATATAATGCATTTTATTTTCTCTTGATATTATTTCAGCAACGAATTGACAGTTTTGGTAGACATCTTGGATGTATTATAGCAATAAATCCTGGGCACATGACGTATCGCAAAGATAATTATCATAAAAAGAAGAAGCATACAAATAATTATTAGAATAATAACAATATTAAAAATAACAATAATAATGGTAATAATTACGATATTGACTATTGTAACAACAACACCAAAGATAATGACTATAACAATGATAATGATAAGAATGTTAGTGATGCAGCTGCTTTAACTATACTACTATACTACTATTAGGAAGATGAAGAAGAATCATATCAGCGATATTGGTTATTATATTCTGTATGATTGAGGCATAAACAAACACATTACATACTCCGTGGTAAGAAAGAAGTAAGCGAGAGAAAAGAAAGGCATCGACAAGAGGGGGAGAGAGAGAGAGAGAGAGAGAGAGAGAGAGAATATGGCCCCAGTTTCAAATTCAGTTTTCTTTAGATTATTAGACCCGGTACTGACGAGCATATATTTGCCATGTTATTGCCATTTGACGCTACATATGGTACCAGATTGCCGTCCTAAAACCCCCCCCTTTTTTTTTTTTTTTTTTTTTTTTTTAATTATGAAAAAAAAAAAAAAAATTATACAAGGCTAACCTAAATAAGGTGACTTCACCTCCCCCCAACGACAAAAAATGTCAATTATGAAATTTCGAACCAAAAAAAAAAAAATGTGTCCGCTACCCCCCCCCCCCCCCCCCCCCCCCCCCCCCCCCCCCCCCCCCCCCCCCACTGAGCGACTTTTCGCTGGCTGAGTCGTTGCGATTTTTTTTGACCTCCAAAAAAAAAAAAAAAGTGTCCGCTTACCCCCCCCCCCCCCCCCCCCCCCCCCCCCCCCCCCCCCCACTGAGCGACTTTTCGGCCGGCGCGATTTTCAAATTTTCGGGAGCAAAATATTTTAAAACCCCCCCCCCCCCTTGAAAAAATCCTGCGTACGCCCTGATGGGATGAAATCATTTCTGAACAGTATACTAATAAGGAAAGAAACCAAAGAGAACTTATAAGATTAGAGAAAAACTAAGAAAAAGAGAAAGGAAAGGGGAAAATGGTAGCTAGGCCTAGGCCTATATAAAAACAAGAGGTAGATAAAAGAGTGAAGACATCTAATGGTATTAATATTATCTTGCTCCTTTCCCCTTTTCTTCCGTCTTCTTTACATTCCAATTTTCTTGCAATTTATTTCTTTCTTTCTTGGTTTCTTTATTCTCATATTCTTTATTTCTTCCATTCATTTATTCTTTATATCTATTTTGGTTTTTGGTTTTTCTCTCTTCTTTCTTATCCCATTTTCATTTCTTCTGGCCTTTCCTTCTTTCTTTTTTTTTCTTCATTTTCTTTGTCATTTGTTTTCTTTTCTTTGCGGCCTACTTTCCGGCATATTTTTATCATCAAGAGAAAGTTACAGAAACATTGATATCCCAAATTCTACTGGCAACTGGTATTGGATTGAAGTGCATCACTTGGTGCAACAGATCTCTCATTGAGGTATAACCATAACCCGCCAGAATTACATGGTAGGTGATGGCTTTGTCTCCCCATAAGGCCGTTAAAAAAGATGTTGTAGGCTATTGCCCTTTGCGACCCACCCAAAAATCTTGAAATCTACGGTCGGCTTTAAAAAAAAAAAAAGAATTAACGTTTTTTTTTAAAAAGCATTAAAACTGAGAAATATCAGCCTAAAGAGGCAAAGGGGAAAAAAAAAGAAAAAAAAAAAATATATATTTCCGACCGACCGACCCATGTTTTGGCACCTAAAGAGTAATACAATATCTTTTTGTTTAGGCCTAATGAAAGGGGATTCACCACTGCCTGCTAACTGTGTAGCGCAGCTAGTCTATAAATGCTTCGCGATGATATAATATTCGGCCTTCTCCACTTGAATCTCTCTCTCTCTCTCTCTCTCTCTCTCTCTCTCTCTCTTTACGGGATAAAAGATAGCTTATGAACGTACTCATGTAAGACATAACCTTTTCTATAGGTCTGTATTAAGCTTTAATGTTGAATTTGTACAACTTTACTTTCGCGTGAATTCAGCGAAACATAGCAGCTAGCTAGCTCGTGCGAACGGCATGCAGCTAGCTATAATTATATGCAATGGAATGACAACTCACCGTTCGTCCACACGCGCACGCAGCGACTAATTTTGAGGAGTTAAGGCACCGTACGTGTACTGTTACACTTTAGACCTTACCAGGCGCGGATCCACGGGGGGGGGGGCCGACGGGCCCGGCCCCCCCCCCCCCCCCGAAAAAAAAGGAAAGGAAAGGAAAGAAAAGGAAAGGAAAGGAAAGGAAAGGAAAAGGGAAGAAAGAAGGGCTAAAACACGAGTGAGGAGTGGACCCAGGGCCCTCACCTATCCGTATACAGGCCAAGCTCCCGCGGTTCAGCTGGACATGCGCCGAGCTTTGGGTTGTTTTCAGGCCAAAACTAGCCCTAATTCGTGTTTTAGGCCTATATATTATGATAGAAACACAATGCCGATGATCTCTCTACACTATGGCGTACACCAACGTTCAAAAGTATTTCAGGACTCGGTTAACTTCAGGTCCATCTGTCAAATCATCATGCAGTTACACAGTGTACAGGGTCCGCGGTATGGCGGGGCTCGAGCCTCCCCCTCCCCCCCCCCCCCTCTTATTTGAAAAAGTGTTTTAAAGAGAAATAGAAAGAAACCAACCAAGGGTACGGCCCCTGAAAGAAAAATTATCTACATAAAAGCGCGACTTAGCAAACGTAATTAAGGAAAAAAGCACGAAAAAAATAGCAAATGCGAAAGTAAAAACACGGAGGCATCCTGAAGCATGTCGGCAAAGCTTCCAAATTCGGCAGTTCGCGGATTCATAAAATTAGTTCCGTAAAAGTGGTCGTAAAAGCCTGATTTATTCAGAAAATTATTCATTTTTATCGCCAGAATCTGGGTAAAAACACTGCATTCAGTTGAACAGGTGCCCAGACACGACTTGTCAGTCTAAATTTTTCTTTTTCAATCTGCCCATAATATTTATTATATGTAAATTATACCGAATAAAATTAGTCTCATGCACATCGTTTATTAGTGTCACAGATGGGTTGTTACTGTTACACTATATGGACAGATTGGATAGATGCGTAAATCATTAAAAATTAAAATCAGTATACGATGCGAAAAGGATTCTTCTCCAGCTTCCGGAAACCAACCTGGGATTTGTATTGTGTCCTGCAGGACGTAATTACTCACCTCCTTTGCATTATGTGTGCGTGAAATTTGGTTCTTTCTTATACGTGCCCCTTTTCATCTCCGATGAGTGCATGCCCTCATTAAAATTTGAGAGGTGCCCCATTTTCACCTCTGGTAATTCCCCTTTTTACTTTGACATGTGCTCTTTTTCATTTCAAATAATTGTCATTTTCCCCTTTGGATATGTGCCCCCTTTTCCTTTCCCCATAAAAAGTGCTCCTAATCTAAAGGGATTAAGAGGAACTTTTCTTTAATTTCACCCAAGTGTGGCTCGCTACGCTCGCTCGTATTTAAAGTTGATATAATTATGGTTCATATTAAAGATCTTTTCAGTCTTTCATGATTAGATTGTGCTTAAAACCCCATCAGGATTTTTTTTCTTCTTTATAAGATGTAATTTTTTTCACTGCGACCTCACAAATCCCAATTTTTTGCTCGCTCGCTTCGCTCGCTCGCAAAAATTATTCTTACCATCACAAACCAACTACAAAGTAAATGTGTGATGCTTGAACAGTATGGACCATGTTAAGAGAGTAACAGACATTGAAATCATCCCTGTAATCACATTGTATGGGTATATACCAATGTCTAAAAAAAACTGTAAATTTTTGCTTTGAGGTTTCCCTTAGTAGGTGCCCCTTTCTCCCGGAAAGTGCCCTTTATTGTTCATGCCCCCCACACCCTTTGAATGACCTCATTTGCCCCTGGCCTGCTCAAACCTTCGAGCTTCCAGGGGCACCGCCCCTTGGACCCTACGCCAACTTTACGCTACGCTCTACCTGTTCATAAATACTTTAGCCCCCCCCCCCCTACTTTGAAAAACGTTCACTGGGGCCTGATGTGAGGTGTTAAAGCTGCAGCCCGAATCAAGTTATTGCTGTCTGCCCATCACAACTGCTGCACTAGTCTTGTACTGACTGATTTTGACAATCAAGTGATACCCGAGGTATTAGGAATCTGTACCGTGTCAATTGTGGTTGTCAACATTGTTGCAATTGAAGATCTTGTTTAGAAATGAAAAAAAAAGGATAAAAGATATACTTTATGGACTCTTGATCTTAAAGAGGGAATCATTGCTGTGTTAAGTTATACATATATCAATATTAAACACTTACACCTAGAGGCAGTGGCGTACGCAGGATTTTTCCAAGGGGGGGGGGGAGGTTAACATTTTGAAATCGGGCCAAAAATTTCGCAACGACTCAGCCAGCCGCTGAATAAGCGGAGGGGGGGGGGTTGTTCTAAAATACACACATACAAAAGCAACTAAAGGGGGGTGGGGGGTTAACCCCCAGCCCCCCCCCCCCCCTGCGTACGCGCCTGGCTAGAGGTACCGGTGCCATGAATACCAGTATCCTAAAGACTTTTTGTCACAACGGGGTACTAAGCGGACTGCACACATAGTCCCGATTCTTGTGTTTCCAGTCTTTTCCTATCATAAATTTATGCTGGAAAAAGTCACAGATTTTAAATGATATCCTGGCAAAAAGTATACACCAAATCACACAAATTGAGTTTACAAATTCGATTTTTCTTCAGCTTTTCAGAGGGACACACCCCCCTCAGACTCCCCCTGTCCGCACAAGCGCGGAACGCGGCGCTGACGCGCCGCTCAATATTTTCTCACAAATTGGGCCCCCCCCCCCTCGACGCCGGCTGGATTGTGCCGTGGCACAAATGGCCGTCCATACTAATATAATTATCCCGGGCGCTTTTTTTTCCGTACCACTAATGCGTCGCACATGTTATTTCGACGCCTTGAGAGAGACTGAGCTTGCGTGTCAACGTAACCAATTTCCCCTGTTGACTACAGAAAGAGATCTTTTAGATTTCACTCGACGATATACATGGACAGGAAGTAAGCGTGATGAAGTCATGATTTGCGCGACAAATTTAAAGGAGATTCCGCGGGCCCCCTAATGCAAAAAAGTCACCAGCCGGCTGGGCGGTGCGGAGGCGGAGCTCATGCAAACTGCCACTGCCACTAGCTATAAACCTTTCTACGGTTGCTATAACATAATATATATATTTTTAAATATGTTTCTTTAGTTCTTCTCACTTTTCCTTCCTTTTCCTTTCTTCTTGCGCTTAGAATTGTATTAAGCGCTTTATATTAATGTAATGTACTATTATTACATACCATTCAAACTTTCACAGTTCAAGACAAAAGAGTTTTCATGAGAATAGAGAGAAGGGTACTACAAAACTTAATTCAGTTTCGTGAAAACTGTTTTTGCTCAAAGACAATATGCCTTTTTTTCATTCATCTTGAGGCTTGAGATGACGCCACATATGTGAAATTAAGTGCACGTCGTTCTAGATTTAGGACGAAGGGAAAATCAAGGTGGACGCTTTATCATGACAGTCGACGACTGAGACGACGTGACGCATGCGCAGGGCCTTAAAGGACGTCACACGTAGCAGTCCACCATGTCGACGTACAAATCTACCTATTGCAGCTGACTGGCGACGGCACATACATTCATGCATATGTGTTTAAAATTTTAATTTTAAACTTTTTTTAAAATGTGTATAGACTGGTACTTTGTTTAAGAGATGGATCTATCAGCCTTTTCACACAGGGGTAAAATTCATCGTATCTAGAGCTGATTCTTTAAAGAAAAATTTCACTGTGGAAATCGTTTATACGATGTTTGGACAGTACAGATACGAAGTCGCGATTTATACTCTCAGTAGGGCCATCGCGCATCACTGCTCGTAAATGCGCAATGGCCCAACTGAGCGTTTAAAGAGAAGTGAATCTCGAACGACTGCACCGAAATTGTCTGTGTGTGAATGATGTTGTATCTAAAGCTGATTAGTTTAAAGCTCTTTAAACTAATCAGATTTAAAGAATTTTAACCCTGTGTGAAAAGGAGGTATGTTATTCTAAAATACTGGACCGGTGTAAATAATTGTTTTTTTTTGTGCGAAAGCTGTTCTCATTCGAGGGGTGCGGAAGTGGTTTGACTGTCTCGTTGGGTATGAATGTATCTCGTTAGTTTTGTTGTTGAAAAATGTAGGAAATCGGGAGAGGTAAGTCGTTTTTAATTAGTTTGGACATAAGCTCAAGAAGAACACGACGACAAAGAACAAAAATAAAGCCCCCATCACATCAAACTAGTTCTCACTACGTTCTCGAAAATGTTGCCAAACGGGCTCAAACTGTGTGCGAACGGAGTTGAACGTAATAGCAACTGTTTGCGACCTGTTTAAGGACTTTATGGACGGGCTCGGACTGGACTAATGTCTCTAATGCGATCCTAGTTCGTTCATTAACAGTCCACAATACGTCCAACTCGTCTGTACCCGTCCACAGTCAGTTCATATCAAGTTCCGATCGGATAAATTTGATATTTCCAAGCAGTCCAAACCATTTTACTAGTTCGGAACTTGTTCTAACTAGTTTATAACCCAACCACCCCGTTCAGAGACAGTTCAACTCGTCCTCATCTTGTTCCTAGTGCGTTCGAACGCGCTTCTATCGTGCTTTGCAATCCCGTCCTGGTTCAAGTGCTATACAAACCCAGTGCGTTCTTCCTCATTGATGCTCGACCACATCACGTGGTAACACGTTCCTAGTAGGATCGAATTACGGCAATTCCGTTCATAGTACGGCAATTCCGTTCGTAGTACGTCCATCTCGTTTTAAGTACGTTGTCACCCCGTTGAACAGGCTCAAAGTTCTAGACCACCCTTCCCGTCCAAGCCAGTCCGAGCCCGTCCATGAAGTCCTTAAAAAGATCGTAAATAGTTGCTAATACGTTCACTCCGTTCACACACAGTTTGAGCCCGTTTGGCAACATTTTCTAGAACGTAGTGAGAACTAGTTTGGTGTGATAGGTGCTTGACTGGAACGTCTTAATTGATCTGCAAAGCCTAAAGCGTTGCAGTTGAACGGGAATGAGGAATGGCGAGAACGCTCTGGGTTTTTATAACTCCCGAGTCAGGACGGGATTGCACACGCTCTAGGACCGGAGCGCGTTCGAACGCACTCAGAACGAGATGAGGAAGTGTTGAACTGCCTCTGAACGGGGTGGTCGGGTTAAAAACTAGTTAGAACAAGTGGCGAACTAGTTAGAATGGGTTTGGACGTTTTAGGAACGAGGTAGAACTAGTTAATAATGGGTTTAAACTGACTACGGACTGGCTTGGAATGCCTAATCTACCCGATCTGAACTTAATATGAACTGGCTGTGGACGGGGAACAAACGGGCGGGGGAGTGACTAACAGTTTATATTACTGCTTATCTTTCGTGTCAAAGGTGCTGCTGGCCTCGGTTCGACTTGCTTCGCGGGGTTGTTTGCCACTCTGGCGTGCATGAAGATATCGCCATATTATGGCATCATCTCAACTTTACGACATCTTCTTGAAGTATGGGGTGTATATTCAACCGGGAAACACCAACTGATACAGGTACGCAAAACCTGGACCGACATCCGTTCTTCACAAGAAAACCTCCTCCTGAATATCCTCCGAGAAAACTCTCAAACGTCCTACGGCAAGGAGTTTAAGATCCAAGAGATCCGTTCTATGGAACAGTTTCGACAGCATCATCCACTCACCACTTACGAGCATTTCCGAAAGTACGCGGAGCGCGCAATGGAAGGCGAGTCCAACGTGATGACTCCAAAGGCCCCAACGAGCTTTGTTTGTACAAGTGGTACGACTGGTAAATCCAAGTTCATCCCCCTGATTAATCGGTTGGATCTTCTCAAGACCTTGTTAGGGCGGTGCAGTGCCAGTGCTTTTGAGAACTGCCCACAATTAGGCCTTTTGCAGAAGCAGTTTTTGTTCTACGTTGATCCACAGATCACGAAGACTAAGGGCGGAGTCAACATCGAAGCCTTTCTCACCCTCTCTAGAGAGCAAGAAGATAAGTTGATTCCTTTCACGACACCAACCGCTGGATTTCACATCAGTAATTTGAAGGTACATGTATATCTAACAAAGATTATGCCAATTCAGCACTAGGGAACACCTTCACTTATATTGTTTGTCAGCAAATTGTAGAGATCTTTTTTTTACCCTGTAGATTATAGAAATTATGAAAATAAATTGTCTTCAAACTGGACCCGAAACCCTCGTCCTAATGATGATAAGGGGTTGACTCGATCATAAGGCTAATTGCCCTTTTTGTTAACCCCACATTCCCATAAAATTGTGTTCGCTCGTGCCCTTTGTATTTTTTCTTATAATCGATCTTTTATCCATATATCATGTTTGCATGTTTAATTTTTTTATGGAGAATGAAATAAATTAAAGGAAATGAACTAAGAGCGAACATGACAATCAGATAGATAATATCATACTAGCCGTGTTCATTTATTTTTTATGCTTAAATTCGAATTTGAAAAATATCATTAAGATCTTATTAATATATATATGCATTGTTACAGTATTGACAGTAATTAGTATGATATGTTTTCCTAGATGAATTTCATTTCAGCTCCCAATTTGTTATGACCAACTAGTTCATAAAGAGAAGGATATGCATAAAACAAGAAAAATAAAGTCTTCTTTGACCATGTCTACTTTACCCGAACACAGGACGCTTGTTACGTTCACAGTCTCTTCGCCCTACGAGAACCCACAATCGGTGTCGTCCTTTCTTTCTTCATTCACTATATCGAGAGCATGATGAAACTTATCGAACGTCGATGGACGGACATCGTCGACGATATCGCACATGGCACCATCCACGAAGACATCCAACTCGAAGCTGACACCAGAGCATCATTGATTAGCGCACTCGGCAGTGGCGATCAGGAGAGGGCCTGCCTGCTGAGACGTGAATTCGAGAAGGGGATGGATGGCATATTGAAGAGGGTGTGGCCCGATTTAACCATTGTTATTGGTATTGATAACACAAGAAGCTGGCCAAATATTGAAAGAAAATATGCCAAAGGTAATAATCTTTCAGAATTTTATTATATCATTTATTTATTTAATCTTTATCCAGATGTGCACGAATTTGTTTGCTATCCTTTTTAACTAGCACAGTAAGCAAACAATTTCAAAAAATGACCTATAATACATGAGCAATTATTGAATATAAAATTAAACGAACGAAGTACATGTTTAAAAAAAGATGGTCATCCATGGGACTCTTTATATACATGTATATATCCTTAAAAAAGTACGTGTAAAATAAAATTTAATAACAAAATTTAATCAAATAAAACTTAAATGAATGACACACATAGGTGATTAACTAAAGGAGACTGAAATCAAGACTGAAGATTGTTACATACAATGTGATGAACAAATTATAATTAAAAGCCTTTATGTTAGTCATGGAAGGCATATATTCGGATAGCTGATTCCAGTTGGTTGGACCTGAACTTAGGAATGACTGTTGATCAAAAAATTAATGTGGTTCTATATTTTGGTACCCTTAGTTTGATTTCCTTGTTTTATAGGTCGATGCATCCCAAACAAACAGGAATTCACTACATAATAGATTGCCATGAAAGTTTAATGAAGAAATTTTCAAATGAAACCTTCCAACTACTTTGGGATATGTAACATATTTAACATTTCGTAATTATATTCCGATCTACATGTCCAAGCTTCGCATCAATTTGATATATGCGGTTTTACATTGCTCCAATGTATTCTTTTTTCTGTTTAAACATAATATCCTATTCGATAAATAACCGACACTGACCTAGTTCCTGTTTGACTATCACAAAAACACTTTCTACACGTTTCCTAAGATGAAGGTAGCTGTCTATAGTAACTCCTAACATTTATATTCCGTTATACATTCAAATTAGGGAGGGGGTGGGGGCACGACAAGAGTTATATCATTTCATTGACTAAATCTTAGAATTGACCCGAATAATACTTTAATACTTTTTATCACGATCTGATTGTCTTCAAACTCTTCTCATTTTAAGTCCCTATATAATGTACTTCAAAAATAATAAATCATATGATAAAAGCGATTTACAGGATATATAAGTCACAACTATCATTAATTGTCCCTAGTGATACTTGACCTTTGACCTAACTACCCTAATTTGATCATTGATGTGCATATCTGCGATAGCAAGTTGGAAGTTCACAGCCCAAATTGTTATCAAGATATGGTAATAACAAGGCTTAAAATGCTTCATTTTTTTAATATTTCATTAGAAACCATACAGGAGGGCATTAATCGATATGTGGCTATTGTTACGCCTTTCTGGCTCTCAGCACGTAACTAACCATTAGACATCAATGTCATTTTCACAGGCATTCCGCTGCTCCCGTTCGTGTACGGCTCTTCAGAGGGAATCATTGGGCATGCATTGTGGACGCAGGATAAGCGAAACGGATATAGCTTGTTGACAAACGAGGTCGTTTATGAGTTCATCAAGTTCGAGGACACGTAATAATGTTCACTTTATTCTCTAAACCGCCTTTTTTGTATTGTACAATTCTAGAAATTAACTCACTTTTAAAAATGTTCTTGTGATATTTAAACGGGGTAAATTCGATTTTTGTTTCTTCTTCATAATAATGAACCTCAATCAATTTAAGCGGTTATAACCATTAACTGAAAAAAGTGTTGTGCTCATTTAAAAACTTGTAACATTCATTACATTTGTATGCTCGGGCTGCTAGAATATTGAACTGTTCATTTAACTGTAGGCCTTTATAAATTGGTTAGCTTAACTTAATCTTGCTATACTGATTGTAGCAAACTGTATAAGTGTAATCCTTCAATGTCATTAATGTAACATAAATGAGAATTGAAGTATTTGAATAGTCACATCAATTCATTTCCTGAAAAGGGAGAGGGAAACAACATAGATTAAAATGTATCCATTGCTTGAAGGCACACACTCAATAAATCGTTAGGGAATCAATTGGGTCCGACATTTGCTCTGGCATCAATTTACAAAATGCTCCGAACTGTGACTTGCTGGACTTGAAGTTCCTTTTGTCACCAACTGGACAATTACGTCCGGACAGCGTGATGAAACTCGTCCAGAACGTGTTCTGGATTTAATATGTTACTTGATTCCAGAATGGTGGCTTGCTTGCCATTAGCCCGGACCCCTTTGCTCTTCTTATTTCCCATCTTCTTGCTCAAAGATCACAGCTCCTGCGAGAATTTGGATCCTTAAGAAGGTCTTTTGTTTCGTGTTATACCAGTCTCTCTAAATGTACAGGAATGGAAATCCGCACTAAGAATATAATTCATTCTTTAAAGAGTTATTTAACCACTTCTTTGGGATAGATTGCACTGACTTTTGAAGCGGTTTTATCTCCAATGTAATATGTCTCCAAAGAAAAGTAAAATGGATTTCTATTAATTCCTTTGCAATAAAGACAATCACCGTCATTTTGTTCTAACCTTCCCTTCATTCTACAGCTGTTTGTTTGTTGTTTTGTTTTCTATCCTGCATAATTGCCGATGTGTTTCAAATATTACCCTCTGTTTTACTCCATCTCAACAGAGAGCTAGATCAGCCACAGACTTACCTACCTGATGAAGTCGAGATTGGACAGCGGTACGAGGTGGTCATTACTCAAATAAGTGGACTGTACCGCTATAGGATGGGTGATATAATCCGTGTTATCGGTTTTGAAGGCAACAAGGTCCCTTTCATAGAGTTCCAATATCGGTAAGGATTATGGTCCGACACTTTGGACGCAATACTGTTTATTACTAAAAACGAAGACAAAGAAAGGGGTAGAACAGACAAAGGATTATGCCCTTCGTATTGGCTAAAATAACTCCATGGCTAATTTTTTTTTTTTTTAAAGTTCACAATCTCTCGATCTATGTAGTCGCTCGTGTGTGTGGGGGGGGGGGGTGGGATCGGGCGGATTTTGAATATATTGTTCCTTTAAAGTTAACTAGAAGCCTTGTATAATTTAAAAAAAAATCACTTGTGTATTCAATTCATCATTATATTAAAGCAAACGACCGTTTAGCTTTCTTAATAGAGAACACTGAGCAGGGACTTCTTGGGGGGGGGGGGGGACACGGCTTGGCTCATCCGGTAGAGCAATATATCTTGTATTCGAATCCAGGACAAGCTATTGTATGTCAACATGCCCCTCCCCTGTTTTCAAGACTCAAGCTTTGTAATGGTGAAAAAGAATCAGTCCCTCGGGTAGGACGTCAGAGAGAGGCTGTTTTTAGATTCACCACTTAAGCACTCTAAATACAATGCTCTCATTTTAATAAGACTGAAAAAAAAGGAATGCAATGCAAAACAGCCAATCTTTAAAATCATTTTTCAAAGTAAATGTTATATGGTGGTTCATCTCCATCCTACTTGTGCTCGAAGTAGCGCCTTATAATTTGGTAGGTTATACATGCATCAATTTAAAAAGACAAAAACAATAGGGGAAACCTCGGTTTCGCGGTGCTCCTGCATCCTAACATTGTCAGGGGTAGCGCCTTATAATCTGGCCGGTGGCTCATGAATCATGAAACCAAACTTAACGAAACAAACAAACCAAACATGATGATTATTCAGTTCTACCCAGAACAGCTGGTAATTGGCCCAAAATTCTCGGATAGACAAGAATGGGGAAGGACCAACTTCTTTTGGCAGGTTCCGGTGATGTCGAAATCAAGTCATACTGCTTTTTTTTACAGGATTGGAATGATGCTGAACGTAAGGTTCGAGAAGATTAATCAGCTGGTCGTTAAAGAAACTATCAAGTTCTGTGAGACCACATGGTCTGGGGTAAAACTAATCGATTACACCGTGGCCCAGAACAACCTAATCACCGAAGAGAGTCCAGGTAATTTTCTTACGGGGACTGAGGAGTGATGACGAAATGGTGAACCAAAAGGGGAGCGAGTTGTACGCGTGACCGTGTGTGTATGTGTGTGTATGTGGTGTGTACGCGTGTGTGTGTGCGCGTGTATGTGGGTAAAAGGTGGGAGAGCTGACACTCTTATAAAGATTTTCGTCATGACGTAAATTGATATTTCAAGATAGTACCCCCTCCCCCTCATTACAGCATATCAGAATATGAGAACATACTGTTAACAACTAAATTGTGCATACCCCTTGTAAATATGATGTTTTATGTGTGTTTCATGAATCAAGAATGAAAGGTGAAATGATTGAATTAGGGCATGTGTTAAATATTGTTAAATGTAAGCTTGAATATGTCACATTATCAAGAAACATAAATCGGGACAAACCAATTTTATCCCGATTTACCTTATTATTTGAAAAGATTGAAAAATTGGTAAGAGTATGAATAATTATTTGTTAATTGTACATATTTCATTTTATAACCATGTAAGTATTTTTCAACGTATGTAAAAAAAATATCAGGACTTAAAATTGTCCCATTATACCAATGACATTTGCCTTCAATGGCCCAGAGACATGTTAATCGAAAATTCTTATCATTCATGCTAAAATAGTCCTATAATGTTTTGGTACTTAGGTTTAACATTTAATTGTAACGAGCTGGATCGAATGAAATCCATGAGGAATTTCGTGTCTTTTGTATTTTACAGCCTATGAAAAGGACGAGATAATGCCCTACTACCTGATCTTCTTGGAGTTGGAGTTCGAAGACAGAAACACGCCAATTTCCGCCGAAGAAAGAAGAATGGTGTGCAAACCAATAATAATCTTTTAAGAAATAGAAGAGAAAAGAGCGTCTTAAACGAATCCTCTGTGCCAAAATAATTGAAGAGCCAGAAAAGAACATCATCGTAGAACATAATGCTTTAACATAATTATTTTCATTAGGAAAGTCCATGTAGAAGAACACAACATTAAATTTTCATTTCAAAAAATTAAGTACTCCACATAAGGGTTGCAGTGCCTCCTATAGACCATTTTCAAAAGGTCTTCAAAATTGTACACGTTTACTTACAGGCGAGCTATAACATTCACATGTTATATGTCATTTCATCTCATTATCAAGAACGCCAATATAAATTGGTTGTTGCTAGGTTGGAAAAACCTTATGGCTTGCCTTGCGTATAGAAGGCAATTTAAACAATTTTCATTCAGACTATAGAAATAAAATTATTTGCAACAGGTTAATAATACGTAGCAAGGTACTTCACAAAATGTATGCATTCAATTTGATTACATGACGAAAATGGCCTACTATAGTGGTGGCACGTCAGCTAGCTGAGCTTGGTAATCTTTGGTTCTATTTTTTCACCTATTTATTATGTTTAAAGGTAAAGATCAGTTTTGGATTTTTTCTTCTTTTTTGCTCTTAAATTTAATTTTTCTGCATTTGCCTCAGTGGTAAATAAATAAATTACACTCGAATGAGCCACTTCAGAAATAGTATTTGCGCAAGGACAGATAAATGCCACAAACTTTTAAAAAAAACGAAAACCCCATCGAGATCCTTCCAGGATTTTCCAATGTTTTCCCTTATTTTCCTACTATTTTACATATTTTCTTAAAAACAGTAAATTAACACATAGCTCTATCGGACCAATATTTACATCTTGGTATGAACTTACGATTGTGCATGATGTTTGTAAGATAGATAAGGCTTTACTTGTTTATTTATTTTACACCCCAGTTTTACCCATTTTCTTTCTGTTCTCCGTTTTATCAGATCGATGTTAAATTTGGTGATCTAAACAGCGACTATGCAAGACTTCGTCGTGAAGGTTCAATTACACACCCCCGAGTCCACATCGTGAAACCCGGAACGTTTGAAGACCTCAAAAGCTACATTCTGATGCATACTAAAGCAAGTGCGAACCAGTACAAGGTCCCGCGTAAGTTGCGCACCTACGGCATGCTGGAGGTGATGCTCAATCATGTCTAAATTTGAAAATCCTATGAAGACAAAAAGAACAAATTTAGCCACTATATCAACAAAGGCTTATACGAGTCAGGGGACTGGGGGTTTAACCATACCCACCCCCCCCCCCATCCCTGTTCCAACAGATGTAAATAATACAACGGTTATCTCATTCCCGAGTATCTAAGTGGTTTATTGTAAGGCTTAAAATTCTCAACAATTATCTTTATCCACCCCCACCTCTGCGCCCCGTTGCCTAAATATTAGCATTGCTGGTAACTTTGCCATTCAGAGTAGCTTCCACGGGAACCTTGATTTGGTTGGCTGTTGAGTGATCTTGGCATGATAGTTAATAATAATGGCAAAGTTGTCATCACGTCAAATAAAAATCAGATATCCTTGGCAATATACTGATTTTTCTTTTAAAATCATTTTACACCCCTTTCTGATAGTCCTGGATCCGCTCTTAAATTCATTTCGTATTTTTGCCTTAAACTACGTTTATTCTCAAAATATACCTTTTGTAATCCTCGTTAAATATTGACTAGGCATGTGTTATCAGTGTACAATGTAATCATAGTTATCTTCCTACTTTTATAATGAAATGTTCTTTGTTCGTTCCCACAACTTTTGTAGACTTACACTATTATTGTACTACTCTCTGGAGCCTACAGCATACAAAATTTAATTTTACCTTTATAGGCTTCTTCATATCCTAATTTCCAATTCAACTTAGATTTTAAGATACCGAGTAACTACATGTACATGCAAACCAAAGTGATTTAGTATATTTCATGTACTTATATTTATCATACACACTAAGAAAAAATGGTGCAAGTATGCACCTTTAGGGTTGCAAACCGAAGCAACACTGGCAGCACCTTTAGGGGTTAAATCCTGCACCCGTTTTAAAGGTGCAATCCTGCACCTTTTAAAAGGGTGCCAGATTGAACCTTTTAGGGGAAATGTTAGTACCCTTTATGGTTTAATCCTGTCCCTTTAGGGGTGCAAACCGATGCAACACTAGCAGCACCTTTATGGGTTCAATCCTGCACCCTTTAAGAGAGGGTGCCAGATTGCACCTTTTATGAGACATGTTAGTACCCTTAATGGTTCAATCCTGCTCCATTAGGGGTGCAAACCGATGGAATAACAGCATCTTTAGGGGTTCAATCATGCACTCTTTAAAAGGTGCAATACTGCATCCATACTCTAGGAATACTCGTGAAAGTTGCCCGTACACACATACATATTAATCATGCATGTTGTTTCTTGGTTAGTAATCATATAATCAATATATCTATTGCTGAAACGTGAATATTATTGTAACATGATCAGACAAAATAATCTATTAGTTAATGATTGCCGAAGGAAAATACAAATCACAAAATTGATGTGCATTGCCATAATTTGCTTAACGAATCATGATAAATGTATTTGTATGTGAACACGTGTAAAGTAATCATGAATATGCATGCAATATGCAAACTTTTATTTTGCACCCTTTTTGGTCGATAGGGTTCATTTTTGTTGGAAGGGTGCAAAATGTTATATTGCACCCATTTTTTAACCCCTTTTCCTTCAATAGGGTTCATTTTTTATGTAAAGGGTGCAAACTCTTATTTTACAACCTTTTTTGCACCCTTTTTTCTTAGAGTGTAACAATCATTATATTCATCATGACCATCATCGTCGTCATTATTATTGTTGATGTTGTAGCTTGAAGCTGATGACTATCAGGCCAAATATAAATTATTCATGATTTAGTTCCACATATAAAAATAGAATTAATGTTTTGGGGTCAATAGATACACTATCTGCCTTGTTACTACAGCCAGCCCACAAGTACAAACACAGATCCCCAATTGGACGATTCTTAGGGCATACATAATTATATTCTCATGAATTTGGTTCAAATGAACATATTGGAAACATATGCGATCCTACAATATTTAGTGATCATTGTTGCGGTTGAAATCCCGTCTAAAGTTATGAAATTGTAAATAATAAACTCTTTATGTTGTATAGCTCCCTCTCGAGGTCAACATATCATTTAAACCATTAAAAATGTTCGGACTAAAATTACGTATCACAACTAAATATTCTGAGAACTTCAAGGTCGCAGCTGCTATTGTATGGCCGTAAGCGCTATTCAAAATTTATCAAAATTTACCTGGAGCACCGGTGAATTTTGATATTCAATTTTTCTCAAAAGCAGAAGTGTTTTAGAGACTAAATTTCTAGTGCTTAAAGTACATCCACAGGGGCATCTAAATATATCAAAATTGTAAAGAATCACTATCCACCCAATTTTCAAAATTTTCCAAAACTTTTTAAAACTTTTAAGAAGGGTAGAGATGTGCCAAACCCTGATTGTTTCAGAAAGGATGAAGATAGTTTCATTGTCAAGAAGTTGTTCATACCGATCGGAACGAAAGTTTAGATAAAATCGTGAAAACCAGGAGGTCAAGCAATCGGTGAGTTAAAGTTATGTTTATAATATCTATTGTCAATCTAAATACATAAAAATTGAAGTTTGTAACATGTAATTATCTTCCAAGGTAAAATAAAGCCCCAAAAGGCTAAAAGTCTCGATACTGCAAAAACAAATGCAACTCCACGCATTCAGCAGTCAGTGCACTCTTCGTCTGCACATAGTTTTAAAAAAAATGTATATCTGTACCCAAGTGAAAGTATCTAAACATTGCAGTGAACTTGTAATTTCGATCGATATCATTTTTTATTATTTTTTTATTATTGTTGTCTTTATTTCTGTATGTCTTTCTTTTGTTACCTTTTTTAGTATTCCACACAAAATTAATATAAGCTCTACTTTTAGCTGATTTCCCCTTTTCCTTTAAAATTCGACTTAATTTATGATAGCTTACATATTTTGTATCCTAAAGTGCTTTCATTGCTTGATATTTATCGCATTTAAGATTGTATAATTGCATATCACTTTCATTTTGTATGTTATGCATCAAATGTCATATGATATTAATTTTACAATGTTTTGATTTACGGATATAAATTTATTTGAATTGAATTGATTTGGAATTGATTATTGGTAAGAATCATAAAGTAGACGTTCTGGAGTCTTAATTTTTCTCAGAAAAACAGAAGAATTGTTTGATAATGAATAATAATTGAATACAGTGATATTATTGTAGGCAAGCAATGTGATTATATGAATTCAAAATATGTAGTTTTTAAAAATCTATTAATTAATTTAGCTTATTTAGTTTTATTAACGCACATTTAAAGGAGATATTATGGAGGGCAAATGTTGAAAATTATCACCTCTAAAAAAAAATGTTGATTATGTTTTTTTTTTTTAATTCATTCAAATTCATTTGTTTTTCTTTGTAATCAATATAATCATGTGTTTCTTATGTACGTATTATTCAATTAATAAATGATGGGGAAAAAATGTTCTGGAACGTGAATCATATTGTATATTGTTCATAACTCTGCTTTAGAATCATTTAAAGTGGTTTAGAATAGTTTCATAAAGTTAGAAATTTGTAACTTTAGTGAAATCATGTTAAATTTGGTATATTAACAATACATTCACACAGAAAGGGTATACACACCCAAGGTCTTGCTCTACTATCTGGACTGCTTTCGTGTCGCTCGCCCAATCAGTTGAGAAAGAAAAAGAAACACACCCTCAACGCTAAAACGAAGACAGTCCTTTCATATTCGACGGGTGTATTGTCGGGGGTCGTGCGATCTGTGTGGGATACGTGTAAGGAGGAGGATGATTGAAGAATAAACAATACTTAAGGTGGGGGGGGGGGATACTGGTGTTATTACTCGTTTATGTTACATTAATTTGTTTATTTCTACGTCAATCTCTCATAATATAGTTCGTTTCACTGACTGATGTACCAAGACACTTATTTGTTCTCCGTTACACTCTACGTATCGCTCTTTAATCTTAAGGTTACTTTATACGACGTGTTAACGACCAGTTAATTTCTTGAGCATGTTTACGATCATAATCTATCTACGATATACTATGCACAGATGTTTAATAAACGGAATATGTGAACTTAGGGTCACCCTAGGGCGTATCCTTATCTTCACAGGCCGTGCGGGTCGCCGTGGGATTATAACGCGGAGTTATAACTGTTTTCATATCTAGGTTCGCTTTTATCAGAGGTGAACATGGGGCACTTCTTACACTTTCAAAAAGAGGCACTCGCCAGGGATGAAAACAAATTCACTCATGAGAACTAGGAAATGGGCATTCGTCGACGGAAAACGGGGCCCCATCAGATTTTGAAAAGATTTATGAAAAGGGGATAGGTCTCGTATTAGAATGGAAAAGGGGCGTGTATCATTGTTATAAGGGAAATTATCAGAGGTGAAAAGGGGCACCTATCGCACCTGAAATCGGGGAACGACCAGATATGAAAAGGGGCACTTTTGTGAATGAAAAAGGGGCACTTATAATAAAGGAAAATGGGCACCGATCAGATTTTAAAGGAGAATTTATCGGAGGTGAAGGGGGCACTTATCTGAAGTGAAAAGGAATAACTTCTCGTACCTGAAAAGGGTCATTTACCAGAGATGAAAAGGGGAATTTATGGGGGAAGGGGAACGGGCTCTTTTTTAATGGGGGCACTTTTTATTAGGAAACGTGACACTTATTAGAAAGATAAACTTATAAGGTGTGCTTATCCGAGTTAGAATGGGGGAAGTCATTAAAAGGGGAATGGGAACTTCTTACAAAGGAAAAGGGGCACTTGTCACAGTAAAAAAAAGGCACCTCTCAGATTTAAATGGGGGCAATTATCAGAGGTGAAGGGGGCACTTATCAAAAGTAAAAAAAAAAGGGCACTTGTCAAAGTAAAAGGGGCACTACTTACAAAGTTAAAGGGGCACTTTTCCAATGCAAAAAGGGGCATTTTTCGGTTGTGCTTGAAAAAGTGTGAGGGGCACTGTGGGCCGCCTCAGCGCCGTACGGCTACCGTAACTTATGTGACCGCTACCGTATGTGACGGTGGGAATGTTGCGGCGGTCCTATAATTGCTATTGGCCGTAGATATTTTAGACCACACGGCCGCTGGCGCAAATGTGACCTAGGCATTACGGTTTCAGAAGCTACATTTATTATTCGTGTTAATATCATTCCTGTTGCTTTTGTTGTTGTTGTTGCTGTTATCATTATTATCACCTTCATCATTTAAGTGTAAAAATAGTAAGGTGGCGAGAAAAAGCCATTAAAACAATCGTGAGGGCGATAGAGAGGCGAAAAGATATACTAAAGAAAATTGCATTAGTATCATTAAAATGATATAAATAACATGTAAACATTCTCATGAATCCAAATAGTGGAAATATCAAAAGTCAAGGCTAATTATCAGCAAAGCCGATGAATACAAATACACAGGCCAACTTCAGTCATGTGCTAGCCTAACATGGCAATAAGCGCAGTAGTCCAACTTACTCACACAATCTCTGAACAACACATGCACATCCATGGCTCTGAGCAATAACTTTCAAGAACGCCCTCTCAACAAAAATATACATTTCAAATTGTAGTGATTCGATGTAACACTATTGGGGACAAATAAATTTGGTTTTATTAGCACAGAAAAAAGAGAGAAACAAATTAAATGAAATGAGATAAAAATAGAACAGATATAAAGATAGAAAGTCAGTGAAAGAGTGAGAAGGAGAAAGAGAGAGAAAGGGGGAGAGAGAGAGGGGGCCCGAGAGAGAGAAAGAAAGAGAGAGAGAGAGAGAGAGAGAGAGAAGGGGAGGGGAGGCAAATGGGGTATACACAAGGAGATAATAGGCTAAAGTCAGTATTTGAGGTGGGAATGTTCGAGTTGTTACTTTTGATAAGTGTCATTTTCATGTATATATAACTGCCCATTATTAAGTGCCCCTTTTTACCTATATTTCCCATTGGTGCTTATACCGCGTGCTCCTTTGCGGTCATATAAAGAGCCATATCTAGTTCTAAAAAAATGGAGGAGCTTTGCCTTTGTGTAGTGACATTAACCCCCTTTCCTACCACCACAATTACAGGCAGGAGCCGGTGGTAGAGGGCACAATGCTCCGGAATTTAAAAGAATAAACTGTCCCCCTGTTAGAATAGTCTTGTTTGTTTCCACCGCTATGTCCCTTTTCCGAACTATAGACGTATTCTATTCGAATACTAAAAGAAGCATATTTCAACCTCTCATCTTTTAAACAATTTGCTCTATTGAATTTCAAAGAATATCAAGCCAATCAATTGCCCTTTGTTCAAGAATATAACAATTTAAACTATGAAGGAGTTATCAAACTCAAGGCAACTGCAATTACATCCCAAATGTAATTCATGCTAAAAGGAGGCAGTCATAATTTCCATGCGTGGTATGACAAGATCATTTTATCTCCCGTCATCTCTCCCGAAGCAATTTATTTCTCATAGCCTCCTTGACATGTGCCCCTAATATAAAGTAACACATTAAAGGTCTTACATATTCTTTCATTGTGAATTTTTGATTTAAATCTAATTAAGATTGGTGATTTCATCTTAACAAAAAAATTTAATCGGTCTTAATGTGACTTCATGAACTTTAAAATGAATCTGCAGATAATCTTACACAAATGCAAGATATGGTGCTATGGTATCATTGTTAATGTAACAATGTAGGGGTATACTTATACCAATATCCAAACAATTGTGTTAACTCTTTGAGATAAACCTTGGTAACTTCCCCGTTTTCAAGAAAGTATTCTTTTTTGTTGGTGGATCCCCACAAAGACGCTCCATCGCCCCTTTATAGGGGAGGCGGGCGAAATGTTTGCAAATTACTCCAATGACGAGGAAACGATAAATAGATAGGTAGGGGAGACGGGAAAAGGACAGAGAGAGAGAGAGAGAGGCAGAGAACAAGGAAATGTCACGGTAACATATCAGCTTTAAAACAAGTATATTTTCTCATTTTTTTCTCGTGAAGAAGACAATGACACTAAATATAGAGCAATCTGAGAATACCTGGAAAAGGATACAACAGTAAAATTAATCAAACCGTTTAATCCTGATGTTCAAAATTGAACACCATAAGGAAATAAAATTCAGAGTGCTACCACCAGTGAGAGCCTGTACTATCTATAATTTTTTCTTGTGCTTCTGAGGAATGTATGGAATACATGTATTTGGTTTCTATCCATTATCGGAAACACATCTACAGATCTACAAAACGTACCAAATTTAAACAATTTACCCTTTTGAATTTCATAGAATATCAAGCCAATCAATTGTCCTTTGTCCAAGAATATAACAATTTAAACTATGAAGGAGTTATAAAACTCAAGGCAACTGCAATTACATCCAAAATGTAATTCATGCTAAAAGGAGACAGTCATAATTTCCATGCGTGGTATGACAAGATCATTTTATCTCCCGTCATCCCTCCCGACTTCATGAACTTTTAAATGAATCTGCAGAAAATCTTACACAAATGCAAGAAACAGTATCTTGAACCACGTAAAGAGAAATTGTTGAAGATCATCATTGTTAATGTAACAATGTAGGGGTATAATTATACCAATATCTAAACAATTTTTTTAACGCTTTGAGATAAACCTTGGTAACTTCCCCCTTTTCAAGAAAGTATTCTTTTTTGTTGGTACATCCCCACAAAGACGTTCCATCGCCCCTTTATAGGGGGGGGGGGGCGAAATGTTTGCAAATTACTCCAATGACGAGGAAACGATAAGTAGATAGGTAGGGGGGACGGGAAAAGGAAAGAGTGAGAGAGAGAGAGAGAGAGAGAGAGAGAGAGGCAGATAACAAGAAAATGTCACGGCAACATATCAGCTTCAATACAAGTATATTTCCTCATATTTTTCTCGTGAAGAAGACCATGACACTAAATATAGAGCAATCTGAGAATACCTGGATAATGATACAAAAGTGAAATCAATCATACCGTTTAATCCTGATGTTCAGAATTAAACTCCACAAGGAAATGAAATTCAGAGTGCTACCACCAATGAGTGTCTGTGAATCTGAGGAATGCATGGAATACATGAATTAAAAAAAAAAAATCTATCATCAGAAACAAATCTTTTTTCTTTAATTCTGTTTCCTTCTTTTTATTTTTCTCTTTTTTATTGGCGTGGAACTTTTTTGTTGTTGAGGAGGGGAGGGGCATCAGCCCCGATCCCCATTCCATCATTATGCCAGTGGATTGCACAAATATCTGGAAAATTACCCCCGTTATTATTTTGTGTGTGTGGGTGTGTTTTCATGATTCCAGGTGGAATTTGTGCAAATTTTGCTATTATTTACATGAAAGGAATACATTGAAGGAGAAACAACGAAACAGCGAAACAATAATTTCTCTTCTCTAATTTTCTCACAAATAATTGTCGCTTTAAAATAACCCATGGCAAGTTCCCCCCTTTTCAAGAAAGTACCCTCTTTTTTGGTGCATCCCAACAAAGATGCTCCAGAGGGGCTGACATTTGTGCAAATTATTCCAATGACGAAGAAACGATAGATAGGGTGCGTTTATTGACCAAATTTTTTGGCTATAATCAGGTTTCTCAAACGTCTTTCAGGCAAATTTAGAAGGTGATAAACGCAAAGCATTTTTTAAAGGTCTTTAGATATGGGCATATCTAAAGACGCAAAAAGGGGTGTTTTGAATGTGACATACAGCCAGAATCACGTTTCTGAGAGATGATAAACGCAAAGCTGTTTTGAACCCCACATACAAATCGGACCACCCAGGTTAATTTCCGGTTCGGAGGCTAGCGCGCGCCATGTGTTGTGTACAAGCATGTTTGTGTTGTTGACCTCCGATAAACTGTCTGCTTCCCGGGTCAAACATCGCAAAACAGCTGCGCAGACACAAGGCCTTTATTTTGAATCGTGAAGAGACGATAAACGCGACATCCCGCAAATCACGTTCGTATAGTGGGGTTCGATAGTGCCGGTATGATAGTGGGGTACGATATGTACATATCTAGTGGCAAGACCCAATAAACGCACCCTAGATATGTAGGGGAGACAGAAGGGAAAGGAAACAAGAGAGAGAGAGAGAGAGAGAGATAGACATGACACTAAACAGAGCAATCTGAGAATACCTGGATAATGATACAAAAGTGAAATCAATCATACCGTTTAATCCTGATGTTCAGAAATGAAATTCAGAGTGCTACCACCATTGAGTGGTCTGTACAACCTATACTTTTTTCTGTGCTTCTGAGGAATGCATGGAATACATGAATTTTTTTTTTTATCCATTATCAGAAACAAATCTACAGATCTACAAAACGTACCTGAATGGCTTGACGGTGTGGATAAAACCAAAAAAAATATCATAACGAAAGAAAGTAACAGCGGAAACAGAAAAAGGCTTGGAAATTGTATCACGACTTTCTTCCGCTTGTTTTTTCTTTAATTCTGTTTCCTTCTTTTTATTTTGCTCTTTCTTATTGGCGTGGAACTTTTTTGTTGTTGAGGAGGGGAGGGGCATGAGCCCCAAACCCCATTCCATCATTATGCCAGTGGATTGCACACAAATCTGGAAAATTACCCCCGTTATTATTATGTGTGTGTGGGTGTGTTTTCATGATTCCAGGTGGAATTTGTGCACATTTTACTATTATTTACATGAAAAGAATACATTGAAGGAGAAACAACGAAACAGCGACGCAATAATTTCTCTTCTCTAATTTTCTCAATTGTTTATAATTACACCAATATCAAAACAAATAATTGTCGCTTTGAAATAACTTTTGGCAAGTTCCCCCCTTTTCAAGAAAGTACCCTCTTTTTTGGTGCATCCCAGCAAAGATGCTCCAGAGGGGCTGAAATGTTTGCAAATTATTCTAATGACGAAGAAACAATAGAAAGATATGTAGGGGAGACAGCAGGGAAAGGAAACAAGAGAGAGAGAGAGAGAATGAGAGAGAAAGGCAGAGAGAGAGGCAGAGAACAAGGAAATGTCACGGTAACATATCAGCTTTAAAACAAGTATATTTCCTCATATTTTTCTCGTGAAGAAGACCATGACACTAAATACAGAGCAATATGAGAATACCCCGATAATGATACAACAGTAAAATCAATAATACCGTTTAATCCTGATGTTCAGAATTAAACTCCATAAGGAAATGACATTCAGAGTGCTACCACCAAGTGGGTGTCTGTACAACCTATAATTTTGGCTGTGCTTCTGAAAAATGCATGAAATTCATGTGTTTGGTTTCTATCCATTATCAGAAACAAATCTACAAAACGTACCTAAATTGCTTGACGGTGTGGATGAAATCAAAAAATTATCATAACAAAAGAAAGTAACAGCGGAAACAGAAAAAGGCTTGGAAATTTTATCCCGTCTTTCTTCCTCTTGGTTTTTCTTTAATTCTGTTTTCTTCTTTTTCTTTTTTTTTTTCGCAATGGCGTGGAACTTTTTTTTTTAGGGGGGGGGGGGTATCAGCCCCCAAGCCCCATTCCATCAATATGCCAGTAAATTGCACAAAAAACTGGAAATTACCCCTCTTATTATTATGTGTGTGTGGGTGTGTTTTCCTAGTTCCTGGTGAAATTTGTGCAAATTTTGCTGTTATTTACATAACAGGAAGACATTGAATGAGAAACAACGAAACAGCGAGGCAGTAATTTCTCTCCTAATGTTCTCACTTTTGTATGAATTTACCCGACGATAGTTGCCGATGCTAGTATTAGAACAAATATTTCTCACATATAATATACACTCGGTTAAACAAAAGGGGACACTAATCATAATTAAGATTCAAGTAACTCATGCTCCGTATATATCTAAATAAACACAAACTAATCGTCTTTAAGATGGTATGCAATTATACCATTCGTGCTTGAGAAATCATAGCTAGTTAACCATAAAATTAGCCTCTGAAAGAAAAAGGCAATGAATGGGGCATCTGGTCCCTCAAATGTTGATGAGCTTTTCCATCTTGTAGAGGCAATGAAGCAATGAAAATACAGATTAAATCACGAGAAACAAGAAGGATGAGGCATCTTGACCGTGCTTGTGAAATCATGCAGTCCTGAGACTACAGTTAACATCCAGAGTAAAGTACCCATTATTGTTTCTCATCCTTTGTTTTTATAAGTGGGCAAAAATGTCGTACAAATGAAATGGCTATTTGCTATTTTTGCAACTTTTAACCGCTTATTGACATATTGAAGGCTGAAGGAGAAGGGTTTATTCTTTTATTGAGTCACACTGTATGGTAAACATGTTCGGTGTTAGCGAATTGTGTTTTTTCGTGGTTATGAACCAATTCATTTATGATAATAAAAGCCTGAGCAAGCCAGTGACAATTTTTCCCCTCTTTATTCTAATGGCGAGCAAGAAACTCGAGGATGACATCCATATCGAACGATAGTGTAGACTTTGATGAACAAAAAGGTACTGGGAGTATTATGCACGATATGTTAACGCGACGGCATTTTGAATACATACACATATATTCATAAATATATACAATACACATACATATATATACATTATATACATATATATATATATATATATATATCGTTCCTGTTTTCACGAAGTGACGGTAGTGAGGAAAATCTGCACTCAAATTGTATGCAATTTTCATTCACTACCGTCACTTCGTGAAAATAGGGACGATATATATATATACAAAACAGTATTGTATATATATATATACATGTGTGCGTGTGTGTGAGTGTATATAGTGCATATCCAAATAAGTGTACCCAACTATGGTAGATTCTAATTATCAAGTTATAATTTTATATGATCTTGTATCATATTTCGTAGCTAAGGGTAAAAAGTACCCTGTTTAATGATATCACATTCATAATTGTGCTGCCACGGATGACTAAGCAGCAGGCTTTTCAAACAGTATAGTCAAAATCCTCTCGTATTAAAGGGATAGTTGAGTTCTGTTGCAGAGGGCGCTACACAAAATAATTTTGTTGTGAGATAATGAAAAAGTAGGTGTCAAATTTGAAAGAACATAATATTTAAATGACAAAATCATCTTTGTTTGATCAAAATCGGTTCAGAGACGGCTGACACATAACCGTTTCCGTATCAGGACAATTACCCCCTGGGCAATCACCCCCCGAAAAATTACCCCCCCGGAAAACTACCCCCCAAGGACAATTACCCCCTGGAAATTTACCCCCCGGAGAATTACCCCCCGAGGACAATTACCCCCTGGAAATTTACCCCCCGGAGAATTACCCCCCGAGGACAATTATCCCCCAAGGACAATTACCCCCCGGAAAATTACCCCCCAAAGACAATTACCCCCCGGAAAATTACCCCCCGGAGAATTACCCCCCGAGGACAACTACCCCCGAGGACAATTACCCCCCCCCCCCGAGGACAATTACCCCCGAGGACAACTACCCCCGAGGACAATTACCACCCGAGAACAACTACCCCCCGAGGACAATTACCCCCCCCCCCCCTCGAAACACCATTACCGCGGCCCGAGGACAATCACACCCAGGGAATTTGTAACACTGTGACGTATAATGCGAGCTCCTCTTCAAATTGCTATTTAGAGAAAATGTCATGAACTTTCATTTTCTTAGTTATTTATGACGGAATAGATTTGTTTCGTACAGGGGTTGTGTATAAATTATATTTATATTCGTAGCTCACATTCAAAGCCCTCGTACCCATCTGCCAAATCTTTTTGCTTGACGTACATGTATCCTCCTAGGAGGAGATTTCACCCACCCCTCTCGCTCTGTATCCATTCCACCTTTGTGAAGTTTGACTTAATATGCCACGTGTATTGAATCAAATTCAATTGCCAGAAGACGCATGTATCAAATCGAATTTAATTGCCAGAAGACGCATGTATCAAATCAAAGTACGGAATTTACATTTCTTAGAAATTTAACAATAAATTGCGCGCAGATGAGTACGCGTTAATACAGCTAGTCTCCCCAAAAATAGCCCAACAAAGAAATTAGGATGTAAGATATCATTATTTATGCATCCTCTGTAACTTTTCTAATCAGCTGATCGTATATTTGTCTTTGTATGTATAATGGGCCCTCATCCATGATCTATTCCAAAATTAAGGTTCTCTTCATGTTTATAAATGTAATGTAATATATATATATATATATATATATATATATATATATTTCTGTTGTCATGGTGAACTAAAATATGTTTTCTTGTACTGTAATTTATTTTGAAATAAAAATTGCCTTCAAGTTAAATATATGGTATGTACGGTGCCATATTAAAAGAAAATAAGTATCCGCACTTGAGTACATTCATCTCAATGATTTTGTAATTCCAGAGCAGCGTTTTTTCAACTGGGGTGCCGCAACAGAATGTTAGTTACATGACAATTTTTTTTGGAAAACGTTGATTTTGTGAAAAACAAATATCAGAAACGGGTAGAGTATTTATTTTCATGAGAAAATAAAATGTAAACAAATAATAAAATATCTATCTTCCTCGCTCGCTGACAATATTTTGCGAATATATATCTTTTATTTCGACATTACATTGTTACCACACTCATCACAATTATAAACATGATGAATCAAGGCAACGAGAGGCCCGAATATCCTCATATTCGTGTATCAAGGTCATGACCGAATATTTCACTTTATATTCGTGTACATTCGGCGGCGAGGCACCCGCATACCTTAAATCTGTGCTAGTGTGTTGATTACAACATTATGTTTTACCATTTTGAAAATGTCTTGTCCTTGTTTTTCTTGCTCGTTCACTAAATCAAGAAACAAATGTGCCCATACGTGTGTACATAGCACTTGACGAGTGCCAGAGTGATGCAAAATAAATAGTTTGTGAAGAATTTAAGATTGGGCGAAACTTTTCATTTTCTTAAGAGGGCATCGTGTCGAACAAAAAGTTGAAATAACGCTGCACAAGAGAAATCCTTCGTAGAAAACAGTAACCACAGTGTTGTTGCATACATTATAGCTAAAGAAAAATGTGTAGTAATTAGGAAGATCACGCGCAAGTATTTGAACGAATGTGGGTTCATGCACGGGATTTTATGGGCTCGTAGCCTTCACAGCATCTCTCAACGTGTCAGATCGTCTTTTGCTATTGAATCCTGATTGTCCCCGGGGGGGGGGGGGAATTGTCCTCGGGGGCGGGTAATTGTCCTCGTGGGGTAATTCCTCAAGGGGGTAATTATCCGGGGGGTAATTGTCCTTGGGGGGGAATTGTCCTCGGGGGGTAATTCTCCGGGGGGGGTAATTTTCCGGGGGGTAATTGTCCTTAGGGGGTTATTGTCCTCGGGGGGTAATTCTCCGGGGGGTAATTGTCCTTGGGGGGTAGTTTTCCGGGGGGTAACTTTCCAGGGGTGATTGCCCAGGGGGTAATTGTCCTAGAACCCCTTCATAGCAAATTTAGGTTCTAAAAGAGCACCAGAAATGTCATAGATAAGAATAAGAACAATAACCATGCACTTTGAAGGCACTTGCGGTCTGAAAACAGAACTCAACTATCCCTTTAAGCATGAGCTGAAGCAATGAATGTGGGTCAAAAGCTATTTTGTGTGTGTTATCTCATTCCATAAAACAATTGCTTACTTACTTACATTGACTATTATCATTAGGCAGTTAAAAAAGTTGTGTCAAAATCACCTCATGACATTCTTATTACAAGCAAAATAAACGGTATTCAATCTTTTCAAAACTATTTCAAAATCAAATCGATATGATTACAATCTTGAATTCATTCGCATCCCTTGTTTGAGGTAATCCTTCTCATTGAGTGATACACAAAGAAAAGTTCTGAAACACGAGGCATAATTTAACTTTAAAAAGGATTTAAGACCAAAAAAGCACATGCATATGGCCTGACACACATTTATTCCATCAGCCCAAACTTGGTACAAGGCGACTTTGACCACACTTTTTAGAGACCCACGTGCTCAGTCACCCGTGGCAGAAATATTATGAACAGGGTATCAATAGACAGACAAAATGATACTCTTCATTATAACATATAATTTTTAGTCATATTGGTTATGAATTTTGGGAATAGGAGTTACCAAAGTTGGGTACGCTTTTATATAATCCACTGTATATATATATACATATACATATAAACATAATTATGACGATTTTCCGAGATACCATTCAATAGTCCATAAGTGACCTTAACAAATAAAATTAAAAAATATGTGGACAAATCTAGAGGACATGTTAAAGCTTATCTGCCGTAGTTTATAGGAGGGATTAGACTGCCCTGCAAGGTCACTGGGCAGGTGGTTATCTCATCAACTCAGCTCTCAGTTAACATAAGAAAAAGAGGATCATGGGGAGCAATGGTCACCGATTAGGCATTGTTTGTTATATAGAGGGCGCAAGTAGTAACGTTCATCGATCTTCTGAGAATGGATATCATAAAACCAATCTTTAGTACCTGTTGCCTAATATATAGAACACATTTTTGAAGGGTTGAACGAGCTTCATCACTTCATCGGGCTTCATTACACACCCACACACATACATACGGTACACACATGATTATACATATATATATATATATATATATATATATATCGCAACTACCTTCGAAGAATGATATCAAGGGCATTTAAATACCCTATTATATATCCTGTAGAGAATACTTTCGATTACGTAATAAGTTACGGTCATGTTCGTACATTTCAATAGTTGACTGACACAGAAGGGTACTGAAATAACTTTAGGTTGAACTTTCGTAAGTAGTTGCGGTCGTTTTTATGTATTCATTTACATGTCGGATGTTTGTATGATCTTTAGCAGTTCCCCTGAATATGATATGCTGCTTTGAAACCATCCATTAAAATAACTTGCTAACGAAATCTGTTTTGATATCACACACATCAAAGTCCAATGCTACAAAAGAACATCCTGCAACAGGCATGTGACAGGATGTTCTTTCAAGACTTTAGCAATGGACTTTGGTGTGTGTAATATAAAAACAGGAATACTGCTATTACATTATGCCACGAGTAAATGAGAGAAATAGCTCATCATTTCTCATGTGAACTAAATCCTCAGTGTATCCAGAGGAAATTGGGATGGAGGGACGGGGGAGAAAGATACCCACCAAATGATATTTCAAAGAATTAAACATTCTGTCTACATAAAAAGAAAACAAACAAACCAAAATAACGTATCACGGTAAGTGCATTTTCTCTGATCATTAATGTAAAGCCTTTCATATTTGATATAGATATCTTGTTCAAACTGCAGAAAATGAACACAAAATTTGTTTAAAGAAACGTCGCATAAGGAATCGTCGTATTGCAAAAGGAGCATACAGACTTGATAATAATATCGTATAAAGAAACAAATTGTGAAGAGGTTAATTGACATGACATCTAGAAAAATCTAATTTGTGTTGTTTTTCCAACCTAGACTGTTGCCTATAATGTTGGTCAATTTATTTATCTCTTTTTGTAAACGGATTGTGCCAATAATTGATGAATAAAGATGTGACAATAATTGATTAATAACGATGTGACAATATTTGATTAATAAAGATTGATCAATAAAGTTGTGGGAGCTTATTAACCTTATCACATCATCATCATCATTATCATCATCATCATTATCATCATCATCATTATCATCATCACCGATACAAGTAATTTCCCTCTTAGGAGGGGTTTCTGACTTTTGCGCTATTATGAGTTTCCTCTCTCCACTTCTTATTGCTAAAGCATCCTCCTCGGTTAGACCATGTATATCCATGGTCAACCCAACCTTACTGCTTTATCTCTTCACCATATCTTTCTATGAAATATTTGGTCTTTCTTTTCCTATTTTGCCAACCACGTCCAGATCACACGCTCTTTTTACAGGTTCATTATCTTCCCTTCTAAACACTTAACCCATCCATCTTAAATCAACTTCTCTTTACCAATTCCATCACAGTTTCTTCCTGACCCGTCATTTCCATTAACTCACTTGTGTTCTTTCTATCTGACAGTTTCACACCGTTCATTTTTCCTTCCATGGCTCTCTCTGTTTTTCTTAAGATACCTTCTACTGTTTTGACGTTCCCGGTTTCTGAAACATATACCATCGCTGTTCTAACATCAGTGTTAAAAAATTCGCCTTTAAACCTTCCACCAGCTATGGTCCAGACAAGCTCATTAAGTTTCATCCATCCGAAGCTGTATCTACTTGTAACTGCAATCTCACCAGTGGCGTACGCAGGATTTTTTCAAGGGGAGGGTTTTAAAATCGGGTCCAAAATTTCGCAACGACTCAGGAAAATTTGAAAATCGCGCCGGTGTGACGGCGTTTAGTGTGACTGGCGGATCGTGTTCGCGGAACAAAATCCGCCGGCAGATATTGTTCCCGTCACAAAATCTGCCGGCAGATATTGTAACCCACCACGCAGAGTGGCTGGCAGATAGTGTTCCGTTTTGCAGCTATCGTTCCATTCTGAAGGTATCGTTTTTATGAGTGGTACGGTCTCCGCTTGCTGCATGCATGCATGCTGGCTAGGCTGCGTGCGATTGCAATTGCATGTGTACCGTAGTACTATACTGTATACCACCATGGATGCTGAGTGCGAGTACGAGTTCGAGCAAGAGGCCGCTCTTATTAAGAGTTTTCTCTTAAAAGAGGAATTAAGCCACCTAAGTGTAAAAAAGAAGAAAGCGATAAGGCGAAATTAAGAAAATAGTTTATGATATTTAAAATCTGTTTTTTCTATCATGTAGAGTGACCTTAAAGTTCACTCCCCCCCAAAAAAAAAAATGAAGGGAGGATATGGGATGATGCAAAGAGCCTCGATCACCCCCCCCCCCCCCCCCCCCCGGCCCCACAATTCAAGTTTCGTAATCAGTACAACCGAATAAAAAAAAAATGTTATAAATCTGTAAGGGATGCACAGTAATGGCAAATTTTAAATTGATAAAGAAATACAATATAATCCTTTTCGTCTATTGGATGCGGACAACTTCTAAAGGTGGCAAAATAACCTGAATTATACTCTGTAAGGATTCGAGAATAGTTTGAAAATAGGGGTAAAACAAATTTAAGTTTATTAGGTCTATATTGTTTTATTAGCTTATAAATCTATTTTTAAAGAAATAATCGAAGCCGTTGATAATTTCTATTTCTTGCAATTTATCATATAAAATCAAAGGAATCTGTTTGGTTTTTTTTTTTTTTTGGGGGGGGGGGGCTTACCAATGTTTAAAACGCTGCTATGGGAATCAGGTTGTTTTATTCTAAAAGGTTTTCTTGGCTAACAAATGCAGTAATACAAAAGTTTGAAAGATTCCAAACAAACACGTCAATTTGCTCTGACCAATCATGACCCTTCCCATATCTGCCTTCATTTTAGTTATAAATGAAAAGAAAGAAAATGAAAAAGCACAGAGACTGGATCACAGGAAAAATGTTTAATGAAATGAAATAAATACGTAATTAAATTATGATTTATTTCTGTTAAAACAGCAGTTGGGGAGGAGGTCTTATGTATAGGCCTCTAGAGGCCATTAGACCCACTCGGGCATAAATAAAACAAAAATGCCAAAATGTCAATTATGCTGGTTTTAACATAAAATTAGAACGATGGACACGAAGAATGGACAAGAAGAAAGAGAGACAACAAGGCTTTGTCGCCTGTGGGCGTCAATGCAATAAAGGGGGATGCTTTTCGGAATAGCCTACAGATTCGATGTCCAATACGAACAAATCAGACAATTTAAGTCTAGCAATCCGCCATGTTATTCACGATAGAATTATCAGACCATGACCTGTAGCCACTAGCGTACCTATGGGGGGAAGGGGCCGGATCCCCCCCCCCCCCCGACGAAAAAGAAAGAGAAAGAAAAGAAGAAAAGAGAAAAGGGAAAAGAAAGGAAGGACAAAGAAAAAGAAAGAAAAGAAGAAAAGAGAAAAGGGAAACGAAAGGAAAGAAAAGAAAAAGAAATAAAAGAAGAAAAAAGGGAAAGAAAGGAAAGAAAAAGAGAAAGAAAAAAGGAGAGAGAGAGAGAGAGAGAACAAAAATGAAAGAAGTAGGGAAGGAAAGAGGAAAAGAGTGACGCATTTGCCGACAGAAATTTTGAAGGGCTTCATAAGCCCAGTTCCTGTCACTGTTGAGGGAAAAATCAGTTCGTAATGCCTCGCGCTCGCATGATTATTTTTTATCACTGATATGTGGATTCAGATACAAAAAGGGGGCTAATTACTTTTTTGTATTTGTTTTCAGGTCGATCACGATGTAGAAACAAATTAGTTGCATGTTTCAATATTATAGGGGGTAATGATTACTTCAAAAGGTTTTTTAATTTGATAAGAGCCTAATTAAACCATGGAATAATTAACATTTAGGATAGGGAAGGAGGGTGGTAGATGCTATGCATTTGTTAATCGGCAAATTTGGATGACGTCGCACCCTTAAAAGTTGGCAGCAAATTTGGGTGTCACACCCCTAACCCTAACCCCCCCTCCCAATAAAACAATCTTTTTCGAATTATGAAGAATTTTCAAATCAACAAAACATAATTAAGGTACGGGTATGCATGAAATCGCGCGATCGCAAACATCAAAATACCGTGGGAGGGGGAAAACCCTCCCCCCCCAAAAAAAAAAAACACCCTCCCCCCCCCCCCCCCTGACGCGGTATGCCAGGTTCGCCACTGCCTGTAGCTATATAGGAACAAAATCCGCCAATGCACATTATCCACCGTGTTCACTAACGGCAGATTTGGTTGTAGCGGGTACGATATCCGCTGCTGATCACGATATCTGCTAGGCAGATTTTGTTCCGAGAACACGATCCGCCAAGGTAACAAGATCTGCCGTCACACCGGCCAAAAAGTCGCTCAGTAGGGGGGGGGGGGGGGGGGGGGGGTAAGGGGACACTTTTTTTCTTTTTTTTGGGGAGTCCAAAAAAAATCCCAACGACTCAGCCAGCCGAAAAGTCGCTCAGTGGGGGGGGGGGGGGGGGGGGGGGGGGGGGGGGGGTAAGCGGAAATTTTATTTATTTTTTGGCCCCAAAAAAATCGCAACGACTCAACCGACCGCTGAATAAGCGGGGAGGGGGGTAAGAGGACACTTTTTTTTTTTTTTGGTCTCGAAATTTGAAAATTTGACATTTTGCTCCGTTGGGGGGGAGGGGTAAGGTCACCTTTCTTAGGTCAGTCATGGGGGTCATTTTTTTTTTTTTTTTTTTTAATAATTAAAAAAAAAAAAAAAAAAAGAAATATCCAGGGGGGGGGGGGGGGGGGGTTAGGGATTTTTTAGGGGGGTTTACACACATAAAAATACCAAAGGGGGGGTTTAACCCCCCAAACACCCCCCTGCGTACGCGCCTGAATCTCACATCCACCACCACTACTGATTGTATCCGAAGCATATAAAAACCATTCAACCTTCTCACCATAATACCATATACAACCCCTTGCTCATCCACCAGTACATTACTCATCTCTTCAAATTTCTTGCTCTCAAAACTCCCAGCCGTCCTGTTGGAAATTTCATTTGTTTCAACACATCTCGCATGAACCCACCATGCATCTGACATTATAAGGATCTATTTTTGCTTTCTTGTGTTAATTTTGCCACCACTTGCTTCCATCACATTCGCCTTTCCCAGGTTGACTTTCAGGCCTTTGCACTCAAATGCATTCTTCCCGTTGGTGAAACCCCTCTCCATTTTATTACAACATTGATTCAGTCTTTAAATACTAAGACATCTGCTTACAGCATATTCCATAACACATCGTGCTTTACTGATTCTGATAAGACACCAACCACGGTACTGAACAACAGCGTAGACAAAACTATCAATAATAAATCATATTGTCACATTTTTTTTCACGAAAAGAGAAAAACAAATTATTCCGACTTTATGAACAACAGTGTATATGACCCAGTCATAACAACGATAACAGGATGTATCCCAATGTTTTAGGATTAAAATAGTTTAAGTATAAACAGGAAATCCCTCTAACGGTCTTTTTCATCTCCCTCCTTCTTTTTGTCGATGTACCATAAACCTTCCGATGGGCATCCTGGAATACCTGGGCTTAACTTTTCAGCAGCTCAAACTCCTCAAACATGATATAATTTGAATCGGGAAAGATATGAGATATTATTTAAAAAAGGGAGGGGGAGTTACGCATTCATTTTTAAATTTGTTTCACGTTTATTATTATTATTATTATTATTTTTTTTATTATTATTATTTTTTTTTTTGGGGGGGGAGGCCAAATCCCTCCACCCGCCTCCCCTCCCCCCCTTAAAAAAGTCCATTACTGACACAAACGATTAACGTACGGGGAAAAAAGTTGTTTGTATATATTTCAAAAGTCGGCAATGGTTTGGACAATAACCTTGTAAATCAAATATTTTTCAAAGAGAGAAGTTGAAATTCTAATCTTTGCTGACAAAATCCTTAAGTTGTAAGCTTTGCCTACATAATATAAGGGTGGTTTCCTCCTTGAGCGCTACGTTTTTCATCAAAATAATTCGTTTTCTAGGAAATGCGTGTACGTATAAATGTGACTAAACCCTGCCTGCTTGATTCGATTCACCTCATATTCGTATCGGCGTGCGTGTGTGTACAACCTTGACTTATTCCACTGTGACACCAATCATTGTCTAAAAACAGTGGCTGTGTCATTGAATTCTCTCATTTTCAACATCATCGGTGTCAATCACAGAGGATTTTTGGACGTTGAAAAGGAAGATGAATCGTAAACGATTTATTTCGTGGCCCTGTGTTCTGATATTTTTACTTCCGTTTTGTCAAACGGGTGAGTAACTAAAATGATCGTTGTTTGAAGTTTGGTTAAGTAGACTAAAAGCAAGTAGAACGGGTTGATCAGTGGAACACAACCTGGATTAAAGGACAATCATCTTCTTTTCATGTGTGCGTTCGTATGTTACACCAGAAGTGGCTACCATTGTACCGTCGATGTATTTGACAAATATTTGAGTAGAAAAAGTACTATTTTCGTTGGTTAAAGTATGATAAATTTTCCAAGAGTGATTATACAATGAATAATCGACAATCGTTCATATATATAATAGTATGACAAAATCTTCTTTTGTTTTTGTTGTTATTATTATCATTATTATTATTATTATTATTAATACTATTATTATTATATTATTATTATTATCATTATTATCATCATAATTATTTTTATTTGTTTGGCAATCACTCAATCACAATTACAAAGTTAAAGGGATAGTTCAGTTTGGTAAAGAGAGTTTTGGTCAAACTGAATTTGAGTAACCAAAACCTGCACCATTACATTACAAACTAGTATTAATTATAACTGCACCATGCTCGAAAGGTATACCAAAATGACGAAGGACTCAGTAATAAGCCTGCTAACAATTAAAGAGAGCCGTTAAACCACATGAGGGCATTCTCTAAAAAGTCATTGGTTTCAACCATTTTTAATAATAAAACTGTACATGTTATGTTTCGTTAAAATAATTATTAAATAGAAGGATCATCAACAACTATTTAAACACATCTGTTTGAGAGGTGTAAGCATTTTTGGTCTTTCAACGGCTGGTTCAAAATTATCGAATATTTTTGGGGCCCCACCAGTTATTAGAAATGGTTATATTTATGGATATTTCAGCCGTCTCTCAGTGAACCGATTTTGACCAAACAAAGATCATTTTGTCATTTTGTCACAATTTTTTTTTGTGTAGAGCCCTCTATACCAAAACCCAATTATCCCTTTAATTGCATAAAGTATACTTTAACATAATCACTAATCACATGTAATAGGAATTAAGGGAGCATTTGCTACCTCATTCGGCCATGATGCCGGGTAAATAACGGGCCTTTCTACCCTTCCAGGGGAAATGTGGTTTAAAATGTTTGTTTCCTTATTCAGAAATGACAAAGTATAAATATATATATATATATGTGCTCATAATTGTACAGCACATGGGCAATCTATAAACATTCTAAATATCATTTCATGTTTTCTTAAAAGTACGTTATGCCAAATATGCGTAAAGTAAAAGTTGTACCCCATTTTGTGAAGTTTGATAACGATGTAAAGTCTCGGTCACAACGGATCGTACATAATGTTGTCGTGGTAGACCCCAACAAATATTTGTGGTGGCGAATTCCTGCCAGAACATGCCAAAAATATATTTCGAGTGGTTACAGGGCTACGACACATTAAGGATGGTTTGGCGATGGGGACACGTCAGAACAAAAAGACATATCGATCCACAGAAGACAACAGGCTCCTGAAGTTGCTCCAAAAGCCCCAAAAGGACCAGCAGCTCTAGATAGTCAAATTGGCTGCTTTAAAATTGTTTCTAGGGTAATAGAATCACGTATCATATAGTTTGATGCTCTTGAATCATGAGTTATCATGTTATATGTAGGCCCTTAACATCAGATGCTGGGTACCTGGGACATATTTGGATATCAAAGCGTCATACCCATAATCAGGCGCGTACGCATGGGGGGAGGGGGGGGGGGTTGTTGAACCCCTCCTTAACTTTTTTACGTGTGTGTTTTGAAGGAAACCCCCCCCCCCTTTCTTTTTTATATAATAAAAAAATATATATAAAAAATATAACAAATTAAAAAAAAAAATTGTGGTAATGGGTGACCCAAAAAAGCAGACCTTACCCCCCTCCCGAAACGAAATATCGTTCGGCCAAATTTTCAAATTTTGGGACCAAAAAAATAAAAAAATATATATGTCCTCTTACCCCCCCCCCCCCCCACGCCGCTTATTCAGTGGCTGGCTGAGTCGTTACGAAACTTTTGGGATCCCCCCCCCCCCAAAAAAGTCTTCTAACCCCCCCCCCCCCCCACCCCCGCTTATTCAGCGGTTGGCTGAGTCGTTGCGAAATTTTCGGCGTGATTTTCAAATTAAACCCCCCCCCCCCCCCACCCCCCCCCCCCCCTCGAAAAAAAATCCTGCGTACGCGCCTGCCCATAATATATTATTGTATTTTGTAGCGAAATAGAGATTAAATTTGATTGTTTAACCTCAGGAAATAGATTTAAAGCAGTCGTTTGACGGTCTAGACTTGCACGTCTTTGGAGGCCCCTTTCGAACAATCTCAGGGCCCTGTGGGCTTCTGTGGGTCTTAACCTATACCATATTTCACTGTACAGTGTGAGTCCTAGACAATTGCAAATTATTTTAAAACAAGTATATTTGAACAGTAAATTATTATGCATCTTATGAAAGAGAATTTTATCCCAATTAATTTGGTATCATTTTTGTGGGGTATGTGTTCACGCTTGGATAAACAGGAAGCATTGTTTGCGAGAGTGCAAAAATCGACTTGCGCCAAAGTTGCTTATGTGATATTTTAATAAAACAATTGGGTTTTGGGCATTAATTCGGTCTTTGTAGATCCAAATTACATCCCTTACAAAATCAATCAAGCCATACATATCAAATTCAAATATCAACAACATTTTACGCGTGTGTGTGTGTCTTTCCTTCTGCAAAAAGCATATGCAATGCATTTCATTTGATAAAATCAATTCATTATCTCATCCGCTTATCCCAGCATAATGCATACTGTAGGCATCACTTTGGCGCAAGTCGATTTTTGCACTCTCGCAAACAATCTCCTGTTCATCCAAGCATGAACACATACCACATAGAAATGATAACAAATTATTTGGGATAAAACACTCTTTCATAAGATGTATAATAATTTACTGTTCATAGATGATTTTTAAAATAATTAGCAATTTTTTAGGTGTAAACTTTTTTTTTTGACTCACACGGTATCGTTCATAGTGGGTTTTCTACCCCAAACGAACATTTTCAATCATAATATGTGTTCTGAAATGCATACAAAACAGTGGTGGGCTCTTAAAACAAAATATTTGGTAACTTTGAGCACCAATTTTTTTTCGAAATCAGTCGGGTGCATTGTTTTAAGCGTTAAATTTTACTTCGGAAGCAACAATCCCATTTTGGTGAACGCCATTTCGCTGTTGGAGCCGTCAGTGTAACTACATCACCTACTTGCTCAGACTCAATGCAGATGGGCTTATGCGCAGGCACGTAGCCACGGGGGGTCACGGGGGGGGGGGGGGCACGTGCCCCCCAAACAAAATTTTCCAAGATCGGTTGAACTTTTTTAGACCCCTTTTTTTTTTTTACCTCGATCGATTACATGTATGTGCCCCCCCCCCCAAAAAAAAAACCCCATCAAACTCTGGCTACGTGCTTGCTTATGGGGACAAGGAGTTGGTTGATATCCTGTATTTAATGTACCTCACCAAAGGACCCTACAGGACGAGTAAATAAAATTCCTTCACCATATACATCATAAGAAACAGATTTAAAGAGTTACTCTAATTTGTATGATCATGCAAGTGTATTACCAGGTTTTATGGTGGCAGTATCCTTTTGGACGTGGCGTAAATAGATTCCCCGACCCCCCTCAACCTGGGTATAGACACCAACATCCCAGTGATATCATGATTTATGACCAATTAAAAGTAATATGTCCCTTTCGCAGCCAACATCAAATTCTGTAGAACTATACATGCAGGAATTATGAATATGTAACGTATATCCCATCTGTGAAACTTAATCGTTAGTCGTGTCCTAGTATACAAATTATGCATGGAACCCCGTTTACTTTCTAAACTTCACTGTCAGACACTATTGAGTGACTGACTGACTTCATTTTTTATTTGGTAACAACATACATAAAATGAGTTGTAAAGGGTACATGACCATTTGTCTACTTCAATAACTCATTTCGTGTAATGGCCAAAATTAAACTAATTGAACCCTTTGCACAGCACAAAACATACGACCATTCGGTACACGGGTCTGCAAATCAGACTATTTACTAAAAGTATTGCAATCCCTAAAGTCGATTCGACAATTAATGGTTGTTATTTTCCCACAGAAAGACATTTTCAAGCCCTATCGTTTTGATGAAAATTCTAAATTAAGGTACTGGTGGCCATCTTGGACGCCATTATGAAAATTATCACTTTCCAGAGGTCCGATTTTCTTAGATTTTTGCACATGATTCCTGACGTCAAACACTACCGGAAACCGTTGAAAAACCTTAGGTTGCAATTTTTTGGGACAAACCCTAGACTGTATATGTTCGAATATTGTCTGTTGTACTCTATTTTTAAATACTACCATTGGCAAGCATTTGGCAAACCTTTTAAGACTCATTATTGAAAAGTGTATCATTGTGATTTTATTAAACTAAACCCCTTTTAATCTCAATGAAAACCTAGAAGCAGGACTCAACATCTCGTTACTTCATGGCAATGCACCGGGCGAAGGTTTCGTTCTCAAAGACGATGGTTTAAGCAGGGGGCTTCTATGCGGTGAGCCTTGGAATCTCCAGAGCGCTGAGGTGGCTTGTCGTATGCTCGGCTTCATTGGGATTGAATCATTCACTCAACGTGTTGCGTCCTCCATCCCTTTTGATCCTATTTCCGTGCAAGTCCTTCGTGATAGTTATATGTGCCTCAATGGAAGGGAGCAAACACTTTCCGAATGCATATCGACCACGTCCCCTGTTAAGTGCTCGTTAGTTGTTTGGGTCTTGTGTACAAACAATACTGGTGAGTATAAACATGAAAGTGAGAAGACGAAAGTCGTCGATCAAATCAAAACAATTTAGATCAACTAAAGGCCATAGTTTTTTAAACCTCCAGGAACGGAAAGCGCCGCTAGCCTTGTATTAGACTTTTTCCACTCGAACGCTCGTTCGGTTTCTTAGCACGATAATCGTTTTGTATGTATTTAAATGTTGTTAGTTTCGATTTTTTTCCCCTCTAAATTTCAACTCTTTTTTTTAGCTAATCCCACATCATAATTATATCTACGGTGCTTGAATCCGATAAGGCCAAGTAATATTCCATTTTAAATGAAATATTATAATTGCATCCAATTACCCCCTGCCCCCCTCCAGCAAAGCATATGATAATATTTATTAAAAACAAACCTGGCTTACCTTTATTTTATACGTCAATTCACTAAGCCCTAATCACTATTGCTACAATTTTAAATATTTAGCGTTAGTAAGATATGGAATTCTTCTTGCTTACTTGCAATGTGCCTTTATATAATCAATATTTATAATCAAACCATAATCATATAATAATCAAACTAAGAGACAATTATAATAAAGTGAATATAGAAGCAGTGACATGACCTTAAGAGGCAAAAATATGTTACACTATTCTGTCGTCAACGGGGTTTCTTTTATTTTGTGTTGAGTTTTAAAAAAAATTATTCGTCGCAGAACAATATCTTCTCTAAAATACAAACATAATGTACAAATAATAGTGATCAACACGTACTTCAACAAATGTAAGTTTAAGTTTCAGTCCATTAGGGAAATTACCTGTCTTGCCACCTTCAAAAGATCCCTCAAAACTCACCTTTTCCCCAATGATCTATGTGATATACTTTCTGTACTGTACATACTTTCTGTACTGTACATTTTTGTCCTCTTTTCATATATTTGTATTTGTAAGCGCTATGGTACTTATTGTTTTTAGCGCTCCTAAATATTCGATGTTATTATTATTATTATTAGTGTTATAGGATACAGGATATACAGGATATCCAGTTCGTGGGCTATTTCATGAGTAGAAACAGCCATTAATTTGCAATCATGTTATTGCACGGTAACGCCACGTTTCCGTTTTTGCTTGTTCAATATTCTTCCGTCATTTTCTTTTTTCTTCTTTTTCTACCGGACTTTTAATTGAGCATTGTTTTGGGCCACTTCCCGATTTTCAATTTTCATCAAATTTCCTGCGCTTATACAGTGCGTCCCAGAAAAACGAAACCGAGAATTATAGACGTTTGATCATTACTTAATCACAATTATAATTAATAATTGACACATATTTGGAAAGCTGAGATCCTCTTCTTTCATCTGATGTAACTCATATGATGCATATTTCACGCATGAGTGATTAAGATGAATTTGAAGAGAGGAAACCAAAAATTCATTTGGCGGATGGTATCTGAATTTCAAGGAGAAAATCCCATTTCCAGAAAATTGAGTTTCTGCCCTTTCATATGACACCTCAATCACGAAAAATGAGCTAGGAATAACAAAGTTCTTTATGTTTAAAGTAGTGCTTGCATATCCATAATTTTATCAAACGAATTCATTTTCACTGGCTGTCTGCCTTATACCCCCCTTCACATACACGGATTTTCCTTACGAGTCCTTACGGATCGCCAACTCGTAGTAAATCGCAATCATCCGTAAATAACTCGCTGGTATCCGTAAATAACTCGTCACGACTCGCAACAACTCAAAGACACTCTTAAGGATCCGTGAAAGGAGAGGCAGATTTTTTGACTTGTCAAAAATCTTCTTACGATTGTCCACGGATTGATTTGTCCGTAAATAGCTCGTAAATAGCTCGTAACAATCCGTTACCACCCGTAAACCGCTCGCAACAAAACGGCACCATCCGTAAACTGCTCGCAAGAATCCGTAAATGACTCGTAACAGATTTTTGTAACGATTCGTTATGGTTAGTTTACGATTTGTTTACGGATTATTTACGGATTATTGCGAGCAGTTTAAGGATGGTTACGTGTGCTTACGTGGTGTTTACGATTTATTTCGGGTCATTTTACGATGGCTTTACGGATTGATACGGGTTATAACGAACATTTTAAGTGTAGTTACGAATTTTTTTACGAACAGATACGTATAATTTACGCATGCTTATGAACTGCTTACGATTTTGGAAAAGGTATAAAAGCTGCAAATTCGAACACTTCATTTTCAGTTATTATTTTTTGGCTAAAAATTGCAAGGACTCGTAATAACTTGTAGCTTACTCGTAACTATTCGTAACAACATGTAAACAGGTCGTAACTAACACGTTAGTTGCTCGTAGTTATCCGTGACAAATCGTAACGAATCATGGACTGTTGCCGTAAATACATCGTAATAACTCGTAATGATCCGTAATAAACCGCAAACAGCTCGTTATAACTCTTAAACCGGTCGTAAAAGTGGCCAAATCGTAAGGATCCGTGAAAGCTCCGTGAATTTGTGCGATCCGTAAGGACTAGTAAGAAAAATCCGTGTATGTGAAGGGGGTATTAAGCAACACACGGAATTAAGGAAAGACTTAAATCCGTTTCGTTGACAATCGGCCGTAGACGAAAGACTTTATGCATGGCTGTTTGTCAACGAAGCGGAGTTAAGTCTTTTGACAATTTTGTTTTTGCTACGGCAGGCAGCCAGTGAAAACGAATTTGTCGTTTGATAAAATTACGGAAATGCAAGCACTACTTTAAACATACAGAACTTTGTCATTCCTTGCTCATTTTTCGTGATTGAGGTGTCATATGAAAGGGAAGAAACTCAACCGACTAGAAATGTGATTTTCTCTTTGAAATTCAGATATCGTCCGCCAAATGAATTTTTGGTTTCCTCTCTTCAAATTCATCTTAATCACTCATGCATGAAATATGCATTATATGAGTTACATCAGATGAAAGAGGAGGATCTCAGCTTTCCAAATATGTGTCATTTATTAATTACAAATGTGACTAAGTTATGATAAAACATCGATAGTTCTCGGTTTCGTTTTTCCGGGACGCACTGTAGATATGCATGTCAAGTGGTCCACTAAGGTCTTCCTTCTCTAATATCACTTAAGGGTGACATGCTAGGCGAAATTTTCTTTCCTGATTTAATCTTCTTGGTAAAATTAAACATTGCCTTTATATCCTAAACGTTTGGCAGTCCCGATCTTTATCTTGGTCATTGTCTTATCAAATTGAATATCGACCTAACTCATTTAGATACCGTTTCAAATCCAATCTTTTTAAAACTTGGCATGCATTTTTTTTGCCCCTTTTGGGTCTATAATTTTTGTTTGCATATCCTACATGATTAACATTTCTTTTTATGTTAGCCCGTAGCCCTAACAATTTTTCTCCATTTACAATCAGACATAATGTTATGAATAGTGACCTATTTATGCTAAATTTCTTTCACCTTATAACCTTTGCCTTGAAACTAAATGCCGCGATAGCGCGCGTGCAGGCGCGTACACAGGGGGGGGGGGGGGTTGGGGGGTTAACCCCCCTTTGGTATTTTCTGTGTGTAACCCCCCCCCCTTTAATTTTTTTTTTGATTTTTTTTTTTTATAAAAAAAAAAAAAAATTATTCCCATGGCTGACCTAAATAAGGTGACCTTACCCCCCCCAAAAAAAAAGTGTCCTCTTACCCCCCCCCCCCCCGCTTATCTCAGCGGTCGGCTGAGTCGTTTTTTGGGACCCCCCCCCCCCCCCCCAAAAAAAAAAAAAAAAAAATAAATAAATAAAATAAAAAAGCGACCTCTTACCCCCCCCCCCCCCCCCCCCCCCCCCCCCCCCCCGCTTATTCAGCGGCTGGCTGAGTCGATGCGAAATTTTCGGCCCGATTTATAAATGTTAAACCCCCCCCCCCCCCCCCCCCCCCCTTAAAAAATCCTGCGTACGCGCCTGCGCGCGTATATCGTCGCACGATCACAGGTCGAAGAGTATAAAATGGGAATGGAGAGGAGAGAGGAGAAGAGGGGGGGGGGGGAAGAAGATTAAAGGCATCTGCTTAGTCTACAAATGTCTTTGAATTGTTATTTTGGGAAACTAGTTTAAACGAAAATATTTTCTTTTTCTTTTTTTCCTTCTCGAAAATAATTCTTTTATTTAGATTGAAAGCTAGAATATGTTAACACGAGATCCCAGCAGCACTATACAAGGGTACTGCAGATGGGAATCCTTTTTTAAAATATTTCTCATGCATAGATGTTTTCAATCTATCTATTCCAGTACGGTTCATTGACAACGATATTTTGATGCGTCAACAAGGACGCGTAGAGCTCTACACTGAGACTACAGGTTGGGGTTCACTATGTGGCAATAGTAGTGACATACGAGATGGACAGGTGTTGTGCGGGATGCTGGACTATCCAGGTTTGGATTCAATACAGAATATGAACTATAACGAAAATTGGCTTCCAATTACCAATGTTGGTCTGAACTGCACTGGCACTGAGAATAGCATTGATCACTGCATATACAATACAAGCGATAGCACCACTTGCGACAAAGTGACGCGCATCGACTGTGAAGATGCAGGTATGTACGCTAACAGTAGGTGTAACATCACGGTACGGTTTCAGAATTTGTTTAATGACCCTCTGTTTTGCAGAAGACGAAGAGAGTTTTGTAAATCAGTCAGGTATGTTTTAAGGAAAGCCATTTTGATCATGTGCAGGGCCGTAGCCAGAGTTTGATGTTTTTTGTTTTTTGTTTTTTTTTGGAGGGGGGGGGGGCACATACATGTAATCGATCGACGTCCTGGGGAGGGGTCTAACAAAGTTCAACCGATCTTGGAAAAAAAATTGAGGGGCATGTGCCCCCCGTGTCCCCCCCCCCCCTCCTACGGGCCTGATCATGTGATCTTCTTCAAAGCACTCCTATAATTTGTATTTGTACATGTATTATTAATAATGAATAAACTCAAGCTCACGATATACCGACTACCAACAGTATCCCCTATTATCAAGATAGTCATGGCACTAAAACTAGAAAGAGTTCTTAAGTTCCAGAACGTAGTGAGACTAGTTTGGTGTGATGGGGGCTTACAGGCCATTGACTTCTCTTCCATTAACACCTTTACAATTTTATTACTCAGGGGTGTGTGATGGAAGAGGTTTGCTGTATAGACCCTATTGATATGAATATAATTGGAATATTAGAAAGTCAGGTTTTAAAGAATAATACCTGTGATTCTTCCACAGTACGGCTCGAAGAAGGTCCTTGTGATTCAGAAGGTAGAGTCGAGGTTTATCAGCACGGCTCCTGGGGACCTGTTTGTGATGATAACTTCACGATAGCGGATGCAACCGTTGTGTGCCGAATGTTCGGATTGCAATTGGTGGAACTCTTAGACTGGGACGTCCCACCATCTGTAGTGTCTTCGAATAGCGCTACGTTGAAGAATCCCTGGTGTACCAGAAAGGATAGAGATATCCGATATTGCATTCACGAACCAAACGCAACTTGCAATAAATACGCAGCCGTCAAATGCAGCGGTGAGATATTATTCTCTGTAGGGGACCCTAAGTTGAAGAATCCCTGGTGTAGCGGGAATGAGAAAGATATCCGATATTGCATACAAGAACCAAATGCAACTTGCAATAAATACATCGCTGTAATATACATAATGGTTTACATAATTTGAAATCTAGGAATATCCTTCTTGGACAATCTTTATCTTTATTCATAACATAATATCCGCATTAATTCTAAAAAGAGTTTTCTGTATAGCAAATACTACTGTAACATTTTAATCATTTGCGTACATTCCTATAAATTGCTACTGTTAATGACCTCCAAGTCACCCAACATTCCGATGTCCCTTTTGCAGCCAACATCAAATTCGGTAGAACTTTGCAGGAGTTATGAATATGTCATGAATGTCCTATCTGTGAAATGTAAAGGTTAGCAGTGTCCTAATATTCAAATTATGCAAACAAATCGTTGACTTGCTAGAATTCACTGTAAGACACTATTGAGTGACTGACTGGCTTTTTTCTTTCTTCTATAACATATATAAAATGAGCTTTAAAGGGTACATGAGCATTTTTCTACATCAATAACCCACACTGTAAAAAATATCTGTATTTTTACAGGAAAAAAAAATACAGATTTGTAACGTTTTAACTAAATACAGCAATTCGGATGTATTTTCTACACATATCCCGTAAAAGTACTTCATTTTTATTGTGAGAATGATTTACATCAGAAATTTGTAATTTGAAGGCAAAATACAGGTACTAATACAGTTTGCCTGTAATTTTACAGATCTATCTCGTAAACGTATGGCGGTGTGACCAAAGTTCGCGCGTGACCAAAGTTCGCTTTCTCAAAAAATCGGTAAGATTTCGAAAATCTGAAATCACCAATGGAAAGAGGGTCATAAAATTACCCCAAAACGAAATTTTCTTTAGAATTGGGTGCGAAATTGTGAAAATATTGACAAAAGATCGGCAAATTTTGCAGTTATTTGCGTCCGTTCCGAAAAATTATCAACTTACCGATAAGGGTCTGGAAATCTTCATTTTGAGATCAGAAATCCTCAAAATTGTAAGTAAAGAGTGGTACTAACTGATTGTACGATATCTTGCCTTGCAAATTATGATATTTCCTTATTTTTGATGGAACACATTTTTTGATAAATCAACTGTAAACCACCGTGCGTGAAGTTAGGTCTCATTGTTTTTATGACTTTTTTAGATGCAGCGCGCACGCACGATCGGACATCGATTTTTTAGATCGCGATATCTCCGAAATCCTTTGACGGTAAATTTTTCTAGTTAAAACAATCTGTAGTAAAAAAAAACTTTGCCGTCCATTTGGTAATAATTGAAATAAATAAATTTGTGTAGAATATGAGAAATCATAGATCGAATATCACATTTTGTAATATGTTCTAAAATGTCCGCGAACTTTGGTCACCCCTTCATACTTCATTTTTATTGCGAAACTGACTTACATCAGAAATTTGTAATTTTAAGGCAAAATAGAGTACTAATACAGTTTGCCTGTAATTTTACAGATCTGTCCCGTAAAAATACTTCATTTTTATTGTGAGACTTACTTACATCAGAAATTTGTAATTTTAAGACAAAATAGGGTTACTAAAACAGTTTGCCTGTAATTTTAAGGCAAAATAGAGTTACTAATACAGTTTGCCTGTAATTTTACAGATGAAATTGTTTACCTAAATGTATTTTTACAGATGTCTGTATTCGTACAACGATTTCTTAAATTGAATGGATATGGTGCAGTTTTACTTCGATGTGATTTAATTTGAATGCAGTTACTAGATTCTTTAACAAAATTCTGTTTTTATAATACAAATACACAAAAAGGTACTTCCACACCAAAGCTGTAAACCAAATTAACAAACATATGTATTTATACAACATTTTTGTACTATGTTTTTACATTCATTCTGATGTAATTTTAATCAACATACAATTTGTAAAAGAAAATACATGAAATGTTTGTAGGAGAAAATAACAACTAATCTGTATTTTTACAACATAATTTATGGCGACTCTGCTGCCAGCAGATTTGCTGTAAAATTACAGAGATTTTATTTTACAGTGCACTTCTTGTAATGGCCAAAATTAAACTGATTAAATCTTTGCGCAACATAAAACGTACGACCATTCGGTACAATGGTCTGAATATCAGACTATTACTTACTGGCTCTCTAGCTCTTAAGTCGATTCGACAACTAATAGCCGTTATTTTCATACTTAAAGACATTTTCAAGCCCACCCCCCCCCTCTTTTTTTAGGGAAGTTCTAAATTAGTATATCTTTAAAATGCCAATGGAATTTAACCTTTTCATGTTGTGGGGCCTGCAAATGGGACATACTACCTTTAAGTCAATGTTCGTGGTCTGTCGCTTGATGGAAAACTTAATAGGCTGATATTTGCCCCCCCCCCTCCCTCCAAACAAAAAAAAAGGAATAATTTATTTTTCTAAACGCTTTGCCAACTGAAGTATTTTCATTAGTCTCGCATTTAGATATAATATGATGAAGAGGTTTAACCTCTTTATCTAATCCTAAATTGTTACTGTATCGGGTGTGGAACTGAAGGGTTTTAGATTGTTTTAATTGAAGTCAAATGTTTCATGTTTAGTATTTAATATTTCATGTATTTTTTCTCTCTTTACTATGCAGATCCCCTAAATGTATGTCTAGGTAAGTGTTTGGGATGTCAGTAATTAAGGATAAACTTGAATTCTGGTTTTTAAAAAATATAAAATCTCACAGAATCAAACGAAACTTACACTGAATATCTAAGAGTACAAATAAATGTCAGTTGCCAAACAATTTTGGTAGAAAATTTATACTGGCTGAGTAAAGGGCATAACAAAATAAGGAAATCAAGGTTAGTAGCCCTGACACCCTTTGTGTACTCCCATACATATTTCCGTATACAGTGCTTGTTACTTTACCAAGACTGGGTCAAATTTATTATGTTTTTGATGACTCCAGAACCTTGCAGTACACACCAATACTTATATGCTACATAATCAACTTTTTCTGATCCATTCCACACCGTTTCTTTCACAATGCAACCGCATGACCAGAACTCAAATTCATCTTTAACTGTTCAGGAGTTAGATGTCAGCAATCCTCAGCTCCCTTTTGGCCCTTTCATTATTTTAGTCAATATTAAACAAATGAGAGCTGAAAAGTAATCTACCCCTGCACAGAAAGTACATTTTCCTCGTGCGACGTCAGCAGTTTATGAAAATGTTGGTCTGAAACGCGTCCAAACGCGTCATGTGACGCATATAAACCTAGGATTGTCGACAAACCTCCTTTGTGAATTCGGGCCGAAAGGTCTAGGGGCCGTTTCTCGAAACCAACTCCATGACAGTCAGTCATATCTTTGTCGGCGACCTACGGAGATGTCATGAAGTGGATAAACCGTTTCACGAAGCCATGACAGACATGATATCGATATATCGCGATACTAGCAGCTCAAGAACATAGTCTTTGTCACGATCCATTTGATTTATGACGAATAACCCAAAACAAGTTTTGGGGCTAAAATTGTTCAACAACAAACATATACTAAAATAAATACGAAATAGTGTCATCAAATGTAGATCATCAAACAATTTGCATATTTCTGCAAAGATTCTTAAATTGAAGAAAGACCGGTGAGTGTTTTTTACTCGACAATCCGATCAAAAGGTAGTTGAAGGATACCGTAATGTGATAGTTTATCAATACGTACTTTTTTGTTTATTGTGACGAGAAATTTTAGGCAAAATACCATTTCTCAGTCAGTTTTTATTCTAGAGTCTCATAAATACTCGTTATATAATTAATTTGATATTGAAAATATAATTTGGAAGAAGTAATTAGAGAGGGAATAATAATGCACATAGGCCCCAAAGGTATGATGGTATCCTAAGAAAAGACTATGGATCGACTATGGACAACAGTGTGTAACATTCTTATCTCTTTTATTTATATGTTATAGTTTAGCGATTTGTGATTTAATGTTTATATTCAGCTTTTTAAAATTTCTGTATAATTTGTATTATCACTTCTTTACATTTGCATTTCGCATCCCATAATATTACATACGGAACTCGTCTATATTTTTCTCAAAATGATAGTGGAACTAATCGTACATTTCGCGGCCCATGGAATAGCAACAAACTGACTTGTGATGGCGCTTTACAGCAATTAAAAAGATATGACGGGTTCGGAGCAGTGACAACTCATTGTCGCGGAAGTTGTCGCTCATCTTGGCAAAGACGGCTTCGTGAAACACTTAGCAGACAAGTTGCGTGACAGTGGCGAGATGTCGTTGATCCTGTAGTTATGGTTTCGAGAAACGCCCCCCCCCCCCGGTAAACAGTGGACTCAGCATCTTCTATGCAGTTACGTGACAAAAGATATACCTATTCTAAGCTTGCAATCAAATGCGATTTACTGTATCGGAGTTCTAAAATCTAGCAGAAATATTTATAGATTGATATTCGTTGGTTTTTTTAAATTTAGTATTGATACTGAGTTACTAACGTGATAATCATTTCAACTGAGCAAACCGAATACTCGGTTGAAGATTTAGGGACCCTTCAAGTGTGAGGTCGTCAGTGTTGTAGCTGTGCTAGCAGGCAGCAGCACATCTCATTTGACCTTTGGCCCGTCACGTCACATGAGCTCACTGGCTATCCGTTAACTGGCCTATTCATTTTAATTACAATAACAATATTCGAGGTTTATATAGCACTTAATACATCGACGTCAACTCGTCTTTAAGCGCATTACAGGTATATTATTAACCGGGTCATCGGATTATCGTATTATAGACTGAGACCCTTACAATGACTTTAGTGCCAGGCTTGGGTTCGAACCCTAAGTCCTTCGATTTAAAATCAAGTGAATATTCCAATATACCACGGTATCCCTGCTACTCTCTGCTTCAATTATAATTTCTAACACGAATAGCCACGGACATGATCAATGATGGGATTATAAAGACAAAAGTCGAATCGATGCAAGTTTTAACGCAAAATTGGTAAACCCCCCCCCCCAAAAAAAAAAAAAAAAAAAAAAAAACGTGCCTTCTAGAATCATGGGAATGGTAAACTGATTTTCATTCCGGATTGATGTGCATGGCGTATCGCAATTTTCTAGCCTTGTTCATTACATGCAGAGCAGACGGAAAGCATTATACGCTTCACATTTACACCATGCATATCACAGAGCTTAAGTGAATACAAGTAAAACCTTTTTTTCTTCATCCAGTTGTGATACATTTAAACGAACGAAAGAAAAAGGCCGCGGCGTTTTTTTTAAGGGGGGGGGGGGGTGTAGCGGCGTCATTTTAAAAAGAGCCGTTAATTTTCACGCCAAATTTGTGGTTGTCCTGGGGGAGGGGGGAGATAATTTTTTTCGGGGAAATTGTCAGGGGGTAATTGTCTTTGGGGAGGGTGTGGGGGTAATTGTCCCGCTGGTAATTGGCCCGGGGTGATTTTCCAAGCGGTAAATATCCTACACCGTAAAAACGCTGCTTAAAAAAGTAATGTTCACTTACAGTTGTACACTATCTTAAACAACAGTTGAACAAATTGTAAACAACGTTGCTCGAAACGAAAGTAATTTTGTTAAACATTCGCTGTTTAAAATTTAATGACTGCTATATTTACTATACGAGAGCTTTTAGACAGTGTTGTTTACATATGACGACATGTGTCACGTGCCAGTAAAGTGAGCGTTGGTTGAAAGCTTTATTTTACATCATGGCCGACCAAGCTACCGACGCGCTTCTAAGTGACTGGGGATTCAATGGCTAAATTGAAATCACTTTTCTATTAACCAATTTGAAGTTTTTAACTCATAGCGTAAGTTCACAGATAAAATTGTCAGTATCTGTACGCAAATGTCAGAATATAGGTAGACTTAAAATCGTCGCGTCATGCAGTGCAGCACTGATCGCGCACTCGGTTATAACGTGTGCTAAACTCCTTGCCATAGAGATTGGATGCATCCCTATTATGCAGTTTATACGTGCGTGAACGCTTGTCATGCAAAATGGGCACTGTTTTGGCGCTAATTCATAAATTGCAGAATACACCAGTTTACGGTTGTGTGCGCCATTTTAAACAAAGTCAATGACCTGGAGGTCATGTATTTATGCGTAAATTAAGATTGCGCTTATGCAAATTATGATGATATCACTGCCTACGCGCTGCGTTGTGCGCGCACATCATCATTTGCATGAGCGCAATCTTAATTTACGCATAAATATCACTGGTCAAAGGTTATTGGCCCTGTTTCAGGGCCAATGACCCGAGGTCAACTGTCTGCGCATGCGCACTGATACAACCGTAAACTGGTGTATTACCCTACCATATTGTTTAATAGTCTTCTTATACCTATATAGAGACCCATAAGTAGTGGTGCACTTATTCAGAGTATCAAACCCAAATTATACCCCATTTATTATACAACCCTTTTGTCGTAAACAACCCCCACTGAACAACAGCTCCTTTTTAAACAACTTTCTTTAAACCAAAATAACTACATTATAAATTAACTTCCAGAGTAGATTTTAGCCAGGAATTGAACTAATTATTTCACATTAATATGAAATTATGATTGATGTTTTCTGGAACAAAAAGGTGTTAAAAATGCCACATCTAGGCCTTAAAAACAATCAGGTCACCCGTTAATCCGAGGTTTAAACTTTTAAACAACTTGTTCACAAAAATTTTAACTGAGTGTGTAGAATCCCTAAATACATAAACATTCAAGTATTAACTAAAAATGAAAAATGAAATATTAAGAACCTCAAATTTAGCTATTAACATAAATGTATGATATGCATGCAATCATAAAGTTGTAACGAATGTTGTATTTCTATTGATTGTCTGCATTCTACTATCTATCTGCTAAGATTCTTGATTTTTAAAAGAAAACTAAAATTCACATTTCCAATTTCAATCTCTCCCTCTCGTTTTCATAGCCGATTGTCAAGATTATGATTCATTTGAGTCCTTGGATTGTCCTCAAAGCCAAACAACTCAGGAAGACACTACTCGAGGGATCACATCGACTATATCTACGGTATCTACAACTATCAGCTCTTTAGGTAAGCGTAAAAAAGATCATTGTAAATAGCTTGTAAAATATCAGGGCTATTTGCATAAAATCAAAACTATAGTAGCCCACTACGTACCAACTAATGAAGTAGCCAACTCACCGCAGTTGTAGTTTGGAACCAGACACTGTGTGCTCTCAGATGGAGAAAGCACGGGTTAAAAAGTACATAGTTTAAAAGTAAATCTGCATAGCACTGGCAGTCTTTCATTTCGAGTTGTAATCTACTATGTTGCAAACAATTGTCATAAAGTTTTCTCAGAACCTTGCAAGCTAGTACCAAACAAAAGAGATGCCAACTAGAGAATGATATTTATGTGCTCTTGGTTACAGTATACCTTCGTAGAAAGGGATGAATGGCGATACAACATTCTATCAGACTAATTTCCATCATTCGTTGTCGAAAATTTTCACATGACGGTTCCAATACAATCAGCTTTGATGATTTTTTTTTCTTGTCCTCTTACCGAGGTGTTTTATTTCACATATTACACATTTGTTATATATTTACATCAATTTACATTTTAACATAATACAAAAAGACAAAAGTAATGAAATAAATAGTTATAGCCTTAACATTTCTTGAAAAATTTCTTTGTGTTTCGTCAATAAAAAACTTTGTTTATTTGCTATATAATATCGTAGTTCTAATTTGAAATTAATGAACAGACTTTTACTATTGTACTCTTTACCATCACACCGAAGTTGGATATACATTATGTTTATTATCTATTCTCCTAAAATTAACATGAAGTTTATCACAAAGTTCTCCTTCTTTTAATATCATAACCTATAACTAGCTTTTTCATAATATTTATTTGTTCATGAAAGTAATTATAATATAAGTTTTCATTAATTTTCCAAAAAACTCTAACCTTGTTACATTTTAACAAGACATGAGAAGTAATTTTGTTTCTTTACATGTATCACACTAGTCATTTTCAATTATACGCCATCTGCATAAATTATGTTTTGATGGAAATATATTATGCAATATTTTAAAATTAACTTGCTTTATCCTATTATTTCCTATTTGTTGAAATTTAAATTGAATACTTTCTGCCAATTAAAGTAAAAGGTAAATTCAAGTAATATTCCCAGTAACGTGTAATATTTGGTTTTTGACGTTTTTGTTTCAGTAGGGGTAAATAATAATTTTTCGTCTTGAAACTAGATATATCAACAAAATCTTTTTTAGCTACTTCTATCAAATTGTAATAGTTTTGTTTATTATACTTAATTGAATATTCTTTCGAACGTATAATTCATTTAACCAATAGCATGGGAACATTTCTTCAATTTTGCGTGTTCGAACTCAAATAATATTTCATGAATACCATCTTTACTGTTTAACATAATCGAGCCTTTCCAACTACCATTCGTAATCACGTGGTTTACTTTACGAATTCGTTTATTTAGTCAATTGTCAATATGATTCATTTACCTCCTTGGAATTGTACTCCAGGCCAAACATCACAGGAAGACACTACTCAAGGGATCTCATCTACTCTATCTCCGGTATCTACAACTAGCAGCTCTTTAGGTAACCGTTAAAAAACAATCACTTGTAAATAGCTTATAAAATGTCAGGGCTATTTGCATAAAATCAAAACTATAGTAGCCCACTAAAATCCCTACGTACCAACTATGGAGTAGCCAACTCCCCCACAGTTGTCGTTGGAAACTAGACATTGTGTGCTCTCTCAGATGGAGAAAGCGCGGGTTAAGTAAGAACATAGTTTAGAAGTTAACTTACTTATCACTGACAGTATTTTATGTCGAGTTGCCATCTACTTTATGTTGCCAACAATTGTTATTCATAAAGCTTTACTCAGAACCTTGCAAGATAGTACCAAACAAGAGAGATGCCAACTAGAGAATAATATTTCTATGCTCTTGGGTACTGCATACCTTCGTAGAAAGGGACGAATGGCGAGACAACATTCTATCAGGCTAATTTCCATCATTGGTTGTCGAAAAGTTTAACATGACGGTTCCAGTACAATCAGCTTTGATGATAACATAGGTTGACGAGAGCATTAATGCGTTTGGTAACACAGCTGATTTTAAGCCGTATTCACACGATAGCTATTCTGGTCGGCCTTAAGGTCGTGTTTAGAGCTAGTCAGCGTAGATTATTTGAATTTATTTATTACACATTCTAAAAAAGAAGGGTAGCCCAAGCAGCAAATAAATACTGGTTTTCGTTGAGGCCCTTCATTACACAAGCAAGTTTATACATTTCAACAAATCAAAATATAAATAAAAATAGAAAATTACAAAATATGACTTTAACAAACACAAAATTGCAAACCAGATTATATATTAACGGATTTGAACATGGAGAACAACGAAATTAGTAATATGTATATGATACAAATATGCAAATGCCATATATCCAAATTGAAACAAACAGTAAAAAATAAAAATAATAAACATTAACAAACAAACAAGAAAAAATAAAATAAAGATATAATAAAATATATACAAAGAGGAGAGAAAGAAGAGTTATATTATACCATTATACGAGGATGCCTTTTGCCATTTTGCCATTTCTCGTTTAAATGGTTTCATATTTTCTATAAATCTAATGCGTTCTTCTGGCAAGTTATTCCAGTTTGATGGACCTGTGACTAGAAATGACTTCTGGTAAAAATTCGTACAAGCGTGTAGCATCCTAATTTTATCGTATTTGTGCTCCTTGTTGTTCGAGATGATACTGCTTCGATACAAATAAACTTATCACCGAGTACTTCAGGTGTAGCTTTATGTAAACATTTGTGAATCATACAACAAGATGCTCTAAAAACAGATTATCTACTTTCGGCCAGGATAGTATTTCACAAATTTGTTCAGATGGGGTATCCCAGGAAGAACGAGATATCATATTTATGCTGCCCTCTTATGTAATCTTTCCAGTTAACTATGATTTGGTAAAGTCGATTCGACAACTAATGGTCGTTATTTTCCCACAAAAAGACATTTTCAAACCAAATCAAATTCACCCTTAATTACACCTAAGTCAAACTATTTGACATTATATATTACATATTACAAATTCAACAAACAGATACCCATTATGTTGAACCAACCTCCTAACCAGCAAAATGACAAGGCAGCTCTAGGAAACCCCCAGAAAACAAATAATTTTCATGGCTCTCCCAAAGCCGTAAGTGCTCTCAACAACTCGCAGCTGGTCAGGAAGCTGGTTCCACAAGACAGGCGCTGCCGTTGAACAAGCACCAGAACCATGCAGGGGCGTAGACAACGGGGGGGGGGGGGGATGAGGGGGATGGCATGTACAATCATCCCCCCAGGTTTTGGGGAATGATATTTGCTTACTTAATAAGTCATAATGATGATAATAATAGTAATAATAATAATGATAACAATTATAATATTGATAATAATAATAATTATGATGATGATAATAATAATCCTCATCATTATTGTAATTGTGTTTATTGTTATTAGCCGCATTCACACGGTGAAAGCCAATTCAGACGGTAAAAAAAGAGAAAACTCTTACATGTATTTTGTGGTTATCTTGTGGTTTGGAAACCACAAGATAACCACAAGATTAAACAGGCGCGGATCTACGGCCCGAAAAAACAAACCAAAAAAAAAGGAAAAAAAGAAGAAAAAAAAAAGAAAAAAGAAAGAAAAAAGAACGCACGCTGGAGAGAAACCCTTTCAAGTGCAAATATTGTGAGAAGATATTCAACTCATCTGGTAACTTAACCAAACACATGATAACTCTGGATATAACTGTGTATTTAACTGTTACTTGATTTAAAAAGACGTTATCATGCACTGCTTTTTATGGTCTCCATTGTGTTAATAGATGCCAGGAAAACATCACTTACGGGGTTCAAATAAACACCAAAAAAAAAATCGGCTCGCCGCTTCGCGGCTCGTGGACGATGCTCCGCATCGTCATTATTGGTCACCCTCCCCCTTAGCAAAAAGCTAGATCCGCCCCTGAGTCATCCCCCCAGTAGTACGAACCTGTCTACGCCACTGGAACCATGCGTTTGGGTTGATGTGGTAGGGAAATCAGGAAATTCTTTATGAGTAGCGGACATTTTTACCGGGTATGTAAGAAAGAAATAATATCCAGAAGATAAGTCGGGGATTTGTGAATCATTACCTTGTGACACAACATGAGAACTTTATAAACAATTCTTTCTTCTATAGATAACCAATGAAGGCGAGTCAATATGGGTGTTACTGGATCTCTCCCTCTTGCTCGTTCAACAAGTCTCGCAGCACTTTTTTTACACAATTTGCAATTTGTTTATATCATTTTCGTTTAAACGGCATCTTTAATTATATTTGAAACGATATACACCGAAACGCATAGTTGAACATGGACATTTCAGCTGTTCAGCTGTAATAATTGAGAGTCATCACAAGATTAGTCATCAGGAATAATGATAGTTGCATTATTCCCACTCTAGTGCAGGGGTAACCATGTACATGTGTGATTACATAAAGGCATTCTTCTTTCTTCTTTCTCGATTTTTTTTTTGGCAATCAGTCACAGTTGATTATTTTTGACACACACTATTTTATGAATTATTTAGTGTGTGTCCACAAAATGTACGATAACATGTCATAAAATGGCTATTTAAAGTAATTTTTCTTTTCCATCGTCTTGCTTTTTGTTTATTTTTAGGAGAAAATTATATAATTTAATAACTTTGAAATCATCTCTTAAGCCTGTGCCTCATGATAGCCTTTAATTTTAGTGCTCCCATGTACCACGGAAACCGAATAATTCTCTACTATAGTGATTATACTCCACATCATTTCTTTTTTAATTGTGCTTGATTTTCTTTTCACAGTTACAACTCTCTCACCAATCAAAGAAGAAGTTAATAAGATAGTGAATGTAAGTCATCCTTAAACATTAATAACTTTTTCAGTTGCTTTTCCTTTTGCTCTCACCTATAATGCTCTCTCTCTCTGTCTATCTCTCTCTCTCCTTCTCTATCTCTCTCTCTCTCTCTCTATATATATATATAAGTTTGTATGCCATGTATATTTTTCATACAATGTATTTGTTTTTGTATGTGTTTGCACTTCAGAATCTGAATAAGGCCTCACAAGCTGAAAGCTCGTAATAAAATTGTAAAGTACAGCTACGTCTCACGTTCCTAGACCATTTTCTTCACGCATATATATATATATATATATATATTCTTAATAGATATATCACTCTCAATATTATGATATCAGTGCATGAAGAATAATCACAGGAAACCTATTAAAGACTCTCACCGATTTCCCTTCCCCTCTGTTTTATACGTTGATAGAAGAATATTTCGGAGACTGTACAATGTTTTAATATAAGACCATCAAAGCAAATATATACATGCGCTAGGTCATCCTAATAATGATCCCGAATACACGTGAAACTTTCTTAACTTTATAACAAATAAGGAAAACCTCACATCGTTCTTCAAATGATGATAGGAAGCGAGCAGGTGCGGATCCAGGATTTCTTAGGGGAGGGGGCCCAACTTTTTTTTTTTTTTTGCTCCCGAAAATTTGAAAATCGCGCCGGCCGAAAAGTTGCTCAGTGGGGGGGGGGGGGGGGGGGGGTGAGGGGGGGGGGGTAGAAAGCACAATTTGGGGCCCAACCCCAAAAAAGGTAAAAATCACGTGATTTTACATGATTTTTTTCTCAAGGGGGGGGGGGCCGGGCCCCCCCCGGCCCCCCCCCCTGGATCGGCCACTGGAAGCGAGCATGTAAAAAGCATAGTCTAGATCATCTATCTGCTTTACATATGATGATAATAGTAGTAGTAATAATAATAATAATAATAATAGTTACATTTGTAAAGCACCGCTTATAATATTATTATGTTGCGAAGCACTTTACATTGTAATTATTTGTACCCCGGTCATTGGATTAAATTGCTAATCAGCACATGATAGTGCACACGCTTAGTTTCCTGGGGAATATTCATATATTTTACAAGCGTACAAATGCCAATCAAACCACGTTAACGTTCTCAACCCAGCATGTACCCATACAATGTTACGAAGGCGAAGTATTCGTGCATTTTTGGAAGCCTTAGCTTATCTCCGCAAGCGGTTGTGATAGCCAAAAAGGAACCCCAAAAGGTAGAAATAGGGATGCAATTCTGAAAAATTATAATATTTTATGAAGTTATCTCCTTTTTTGTAGTTTCATTTACTTTTTTCTTTCAATTTTGAATATATGTTTATATTTGTACAGCTCTGATACGCAGTTAAAGTTTTGAGGGTTAGTTGTGTTTCATTTTCTCACATTTTCTTTTTCAATAATTGCTAATTTAGACAAATATCACGATGGACAATATAGAAGTTATATCTGATGAATTAGCGAATGTAACAGAGAAATCAACGAAATTTGATGAGGAACTCCTGGAGTCGGTCACCGACAAATTAAGAAGCATCGTTGGATTTGCATCGGAGCAGAACTTAACAGAAGATGTCATTGTACAAGTAAGATTTTAAACTTTTAGTGATGCTCCTCAAGTACATATCGCATTGCGTACAATTATTTATTGTATGGATATATCATATAACACGTCATCGCAGAACCAAGCTTTTGTAATTAGAGGGAGCAATTCTCAATTGGAGGATGAGCTCACTGTAATTCCTCAAGGGACAAAATTGGGGCCTTATGGTTCTAGTTATAAACAAAGAGGCTCGCATGTAGATAGTGGTGTAGATTTCCCAAATGGAATGGCAAAATAAAAGTGAAAATGAAGGGAGAGATAAAGGAGAAGTAAGAAGAATGTGAGATAGGAGATAAATTGTTTGAAAATGCCCTTCAAGGATTATCTTATCATACAAATTAGCAACATTGGGACAACATGATTAGTCTTTTAAAAAAATATTAATTGATCGAGGCAAAACGTATGAAACAATGGGATTCACAAGCGATTAGGGGGATTTTTATTATCATTATCATTATCTCTATCATTATTGTTATTGTTAATTTTGAGAGCGTACAAGCAAAGATCATGAAACTACCATCATTTATCAACTTAGTTTGTTTAAAAAAAAAATTATAACATGATAGACAACTAAGAACTCCAAAATTTGTCACGGAACGGTCTTTTACGACTCATTAAGTAAAAATATAACCATTTCCATTATTATAATCAACGTTAATATAAATAGAGGATCAAGGGAACCTATACGCTAGTAAGCAGTTTTGGAATGTAAATTACTTTGTTTATTTTATTTTTTTAAATCTCAGAGTGCCATATATGATGGAGATGCTCTTTCAATAGTCCTATTTATGCCTATTATACTGATCCTATTCTAACATTAATTACTTAAAGAAGAAGAATAATTGAGTGAGTGTTCTCCCACAATTATCAATGCTGATGTTTACCTTCTTAAAATAATAGGAAATATGTAAAAGTAAAGACGACGAGATTATAGCTGCTGTAGCAGTGATATTTACGAGCATTAATCACTAAGAGTCACTCTTTACAAGTTTAAAGATAAAGTTGAGTTCTAGTCATGCGATTGCATTGTGGAAAAAAAACGTTGTGGAATCGATCAGAAAAGGTTGATCATCTAGCAAATAAGTATTGGTGTGTACTGCAAGGTCCTGGAATCATCAAATTGTAAGAAATTTGGCCAAGTCTTGGTAAAGTTACAAGCACTGTACACAGAACGATGTATATGGGACTACACGAACATGTGGCATAAAAATCCGTCCCGAATTTCATGATGTTACATGCCATATTTAGAATATTAAGGCATTTGAAGAGCCATGCTTTTCAGGGAACATTTTTAATCTGATGTTATTCCACACTTGCATAATAACAATGATAGCGCTCACAAATTATTTTTCACCTCTTCCCAGAACTCAGCCTTCTTTTTAATACCATCAAATCAAATCGTGATTTTTCTTTATCACAACCTATTGTACGACGCGCATTAAACGATTTTCGAAAATTATATGGGGCGATCCGATCTGCGTCCTTCATGTAGTGTACAGCACAGGAGATAACGAAATGGTGATAGGATTAAGAGATAGCTAGACGATCTACGGGAAAAACGTTTCAATAAAAAATGGACAATTTGTCCACGGGGCAAAGGGTATATCTTATAATCAAACTCTTATAATTATGGAGAAATAATTGTTATATGTGCCCCCCCCCCCAAAAAAAAAAAAAAAAAAAAAAAAAAAAAGTTGATAAACGCTGATGTTAGTAGACTCAAGACTGTTTTTTTCTTCAAAATTAACAATGTTCGACATTTATAATGAAGAAAAAAAACAGTCAAAATGACTCTTATAACGTAAGAGAAATAAGTGAAGAGAAAACGACAAAACAGGCACTGGAGTGTATGTAAGTTATGGAAAATCGTGTGCATAGCTCATTTGGTCCCTTCAGAGACGTCACAAATCGTAGGAGTGTTCGGAGCGCTCTTCAAGTGACAAGTGCGAAAATGGGGCGGTATTTTAGTTTTATAATTGTTAATAATCATTACTTTGAATGTTTCTAAGGCGGGTACTTTATACAAGTGTTTGATGTCACTTTCCCTTATGCCATGATGCAAATCACATCAATATTAAAAATCAATTAACCTGTCCTTTAATTATTGCAAGTGGACTGGGAATAAATTACATCCATGCCTAACAATATATCACTTACAAATCAATTTCTAATAGGTTTCCGAGAGCGTGATAGGAGCGGTGGATAATATCTTAAACATCCCAGAGAGTACCTTCGAGACAGCGAGCTCCCAGCAGGTCTCAAACGAAATACTGACTATAATCTCCACATTGACTGAAGTCATTCAAAAGACATCCACTAACAACTTCACCTACAGGTATGAGGATAACGGTGCCGTTGGTCTCATTGACCGGAAGCGATGGATTCCCTTCCTAGCTTGTCTCAGTATTGAGTGATATCGAGTTTTTAGAAATCAGAGTCGAATCCATTTGAAATTCCTTATGATTTATTTTAAAGATTGAATTTTATAAACCGCGATCATGCACACTAAAAAATAAAGGTAAAAATTTGCTCCATTAGAGATGCAGACCTCTGCTACTATGGCAGCACCATATAGGGTGGGGTGCATTTTTACACCCTAGAGGGAGCATATACGTGCACCCTTAGGGGTGCAGAAAATAACTACAATGGCAGCATCCCTTAGGGTGTAATTCGTCACACTACTTTGGGTGCAGAATTGCAACGTATGGGGTGCTGATCTTGTAACAGAGATCTGCACCCGTTAGGGTGCAAATTGGTACCTTTATTTGTTATTGTGTATGATTGAAGGAGTAGATGTGCACCCTTGGGTGTAGACATCGGGCCCGCTTGGGTCCTTTTTTACCTAGGCAAACCATCGTATAAGTCAATCACAGCATTATTATTTGTTTGCTTTGCCTCACTCTTTCTAAAGGCAACAATAGGAAGGAATAATTACAGAATCTACGGCGGGCGTTTAACAAAAACCCACACTCCAAAGATGTGTTTTTTTTATTCGGATGTTTGCAATGTCTTTGTCTTCATCGTAGTTGCAGTGTAAATGCAGCTTATTTTCAAAATTTGTAAACTGGTCTAATGTCATTGGGAATTATTTTCTAACGTGACATAGATAAGCATACGTGTATCTTATCCGTGCATTATCATTTTTTGATGGACATTTTCGTTTGCACGGTAGCAGTGGTAATACATAATGATAATAATGATAATGGCTTCTTATAAAACGCACTTGTATACGCCACATCTTGACGCTCCTGGTGCTGCCCGATTTTTACCCTGGCTTCGGGCAAGGGAGCCATTACGACGCTCTAGCATTTCAAGGAATAGACCAGTTCACGGTTAGCTCATTACTGCAATGACCCCGAATATCAACAGATCTTCAAAACATGAAGAGGTCCCACTTTGTACATTTCGAAATAATCACTCCAACAGCGATGGAGGTGCTACATAAATAGCCTTTGTTTCCCCTTTTCAAATAATACTTCAACCTGTGTATCATGGAGTGCATAAATGAATAATGATTACATAACTTTCTTGAGCACGTTTCCAGTATTTCGTCTCCGTGTATTTCACAATTTGTTCCGCAGTGACCTTTATCTGCTCATGCTCAGACTGCAACCGTGAACTGGCGTATTCATTCCTGCCATGTACTCATTTACATCACCTGGGCTGAGTAACAAAGAAAGGTGCACGTGGTGTCTTTTGATCAAATATATTGGCTACATTCTTTAACCCATGTTATCAATGTGATACATCCACTGATACCTAAATAAGCCCAAATACCCACGTGTGTACCCCCCCCCTCACAAACATTCTGATGGTTTTATTTCTACATACAGTGGATCGAATATTATACTAACAGCTCTCAAAGTTGATAGGACGAGTTTTCCACTCAGAACTGCCATAGGTGGAGCCGGGAATGACGTCATCGAAATTTCAACCGATGAAGGAACTCTGTCTAATATGGCGGACGTAGCATCTGTTACGTTACCATCTGCAATTCTACCTTTCGTGCCAGGTCTGTTTCTTCTTCTTTACTTTTTCGATGTTGAAATTACTTTCTTCGAAAAGCTTCAGCTTCAGGACTAAAACTTAAATCAACATTATTCTCATAACTCTGAGGTACAGTTCACTCCATATTAATAGGAACATAAAATTAACATTTAATGTTGCAATAGTTAGGAAGAAATGTTTGAGATCAGAATAACCAAGACATCATATTACCCAAAGCTAAGAAACAAATAAAAAGACAAGCAAACGATCTGATGTTAGACCCAACCCCCCCCCCCCCCCCCCACACACACACACACACTTGTCAAGTTCTTGTTGAACCCATTTGTAGATGTTGGTCTCGTGAGCTGTCGGTCAAATGGGAAACCCCGGACAGTCCATTGAGACCAACTACTCAAACAGTAAGTTTTTCCCGAAATGAAGATTTCTGTAAAGACTGCATTTTTATTACATTCACGTATATTAAACGCATACAACACTGTGTTTGAACTTTAGATGACAGTAAGGCGATATCCGTCAGTGTCTTTCTAGTAAACTCGCCCAAACTGTTTCAGGGTGACAGACCATCTTCATCAAGTATTCCCTCGTCTACAGACAAGCAGAATCAGCAGCCAAAGATCACCGTTGTCGCTTCTCCTATCTTAACTGTGACCATTGAGGGAACTGATATCAAAGACCTCCCTGATAATGAATCAATTACCTTTGTGTTTCCTGTGAATCAGGTATATTTATGTAGACTCTCTTTTATTGAAACGACCACTTAATAACTCACGAATTTGTACTAAGTTTCATGATGAAGGAGCTGTCAATTGCACTTCTCACTAAAAATGTTTGTTGTAATGATGAAGATAAGCTTAAAGACATATGTCGTAATGAGGGTAAATTCAACACATTATAAGGTCACGTACCTAATATAAATTCCCATTAAGAACTCGATTATACAGGGGTCGATACTTATAACCCTGTATAAAGCCAAATCTAAGCAATGATAGATGTATTATGTTTTGTTGGAACGTTTGGTAATGAAGAATGTCGTCACATAAAATATGTGTAACACAAAGAGTTTGGACAGAGAAGCAAAATTTGCGATGTTTCTTAATGGTGTAGTTATCAGAATACCAATGTTAACGGAATTGTTTTTGCAACAAAATAACGCATTTTCTCTGTTACGCACACCTATCTTAGAATTCGGCGGAAAAATACAATGACACCAAACATCCAGCGCGCTGTGTGTATTGGGACATCACCTTGGAAGAATGGTCGGACGAAGGGTGTAAAATCGACAATGCTACCTTTACAGACATGGTGGCTTGTCGGTGTAATCATCTCACAAGCTTCGCTGTTCTTTTGGTATAATATCCATTTCAAATCACATGTTCTCGTTCGTTAACGCGTGAAGCCATGTTGCTGACCTTACATCTTGATCGTGAACATATATCAATCATATTAAAATGGGAAACAATTGAGTGTTGAACAGTTTTGAGCATAGATATTTCACGAAATTATGGGATGCAAAACTACAATGCAATTGTATGCATGTTAGCTACTTCTTTACTTATGGTGGTATTTATCAAGTCCGAGTTATGCGTACATAGGCACTATAAAGCCCACATTAATTCATGTATATACTCGTATGTACAAGATTTACTTTTTTTCTCAACTTTCTATGGGTTTATTTTCTTGACTTATAACCCAACTTATTAGACAGCCAACTACTGTTTTACAATCACAATGTTTAGTAATACTTTCAAGAGCCATAAAAGGCAAAGATTATATTTTTGAGTATTATTCAAATCAGCATATAATTACATGTTAATATATTCGATCGAACTTGAAGGAGTTAACCTTCCTCCCAATCTTTTCATGTTTAAACTTCTTTTTTTATTTATAAATTTCTCAGATAGGGATTCTGCTATCGTAAACAAATACGAACAACAAACATTTGAATAAGTTTAATTTGGTCCATCGTATATATACCGGAATGCATCTAAAATTCTTCTGGAAAGGGGAATCCTATTGTAGATATAATTCAAATCGTTATTCTTTATCATTTTCAGGATATCAAGGGAAGTTTTGAATCTCAAGTTATTGATCTGATCAGTCGCATCGGTTGCATTGCATCAATTGTGTGTCTGTGTTTGACCATTAGCATTCTTCTGGGTTTTAGGTAAGCAATGTTTGGACCCAGCTGACTAAAGTTAATATGACTTTTTGTCAGTTCTAGCGTTTTATCTCAACGGCTCACTTAATCCATGTCATGCAATACATTTGCAACATCACTTAGCACGACGTCCTCCATATTTCGGTTTGATGATTTATTTTACCTGATTGATAAGAAAGCATGTGTTATGCTTGTAAGTAAGCAACCAGGGGACCGACGGCTTTAATTCCTTTCCGAGGGACTAACTAACCGTATAAATGCCTGAATAGAGAGCATTAGCGAAACCACTTGGTTTAGAAGCCGTGTCCTCCCAGTTTCGAAACCACTGCTCTATCACTGAGCCATCTCCACTCCTACCTCTTTGTTTTTACAGCTGTTACTGTCATCCTCTAAGCTTCCGTTTTTCATACGTTCAAACCGCAATACCCCATAAATTTTTTTTAGAATTAAAAGAAAATTCTTATCCGCTACTCTAGCGTTTTAGGGACCGCCACTAGTATGGAAATTCTCCATATAGAGTTTAAAAATCCAATAAAAATAGTGAAAATCATATAAAAATCACTTTTGGCCGCATAATACCATCGAAATAAATCCTGGTACTGTAAAGTATAGTTTAAAAATATGATCTTATTAACATGTTATAATGAAGACTACTTCTTGAAATCATATTGCAAAGTCTACTTTAATTTGTTTTCCAAAATATACGTAGAACCTAGCCTTGTACATAGTTTCCCATACTACATTCAATAATATGGAATAATATACGAGCAGTTAGCTTACAAAATATTCCACACTGATTTAATGTGGATAAAATCACATGTAGGCTGTAAATACCACTGATGTTTTTGATAAAATATCGTTCATTTTCTGCCTAAAGCCCCAATAAATATGGTAGATTTTTACTCTAGATGAATATTATTAAATCATTTTCTTTGGCGAGAAAGGAGTGTTGTATACATACGCGTTGACTTTAATAATGTGTTCGTGGGTTTCTTTCCACAGAAAACTGCGTGGAAAACGGCCACAACAGATCATCGTTAATCTCTGTTTCGCCTTGCTATGTTTATACGTCACTTTCGTCATCGGTATTGACCGACCGACCTGGAGGATCAGCTGTACTGTGGTTGCTATCCTATTGCATTACTTCTGCCTTGCATCGCTTACTTGGATGGGTGTAGAAGCCTTCAGCATGTACATGTCATTCGTCAGGGTTATGGACACCTACATACCCAAATTACTCCTAAAGTGTTGTCTCGTCGGATGGGGTGGGTCGAAAGTTCTATTTCATTTTTTTTTTCTTCAATCGTTTGAATTGCACCAAACAAATTGTTTTATAATGCTTTCAAAGGCATAATGGAAAGGCACCCCAAATGTATTATCATTTTTTGTTTGTAAAAATGTTGGGGGTAATGCTAGATTTTATTCCAAACTCGATTTCTTTCGGTATTAAAATTCACCGAGAGTTTGTTTTCATATGATATTCTGATGACTTAAACACAAAGCCCCAGCCCCCGCAAATTTGTATTATACCTTTGAGTGAGTTTACTCTCACTGATTTGAAATGTTATCTTTATAAACCGTAATTATGTGAATAAAAGGGTTTGATTGTTGCGAGGTGTCGATTCTTCACATATTAGACAATAAACAATATACTTGATATTCCCGTATCCAAATACACAAGTATGTACTGCATTGAGAGTCTCTGGTTGAATGTATTCAAGATGACGTGTGGATAGGACTATGTTTTTAGCTTGAGTCCTATTCACGTCTCAAAGACTATTTCCTTTAAAGTTCCTATTCCATAAGGGTCGCATTATGTAGTACGATCTTGTGCCAAGAGTCTATATGCTTTGTTAACATTCAAGGAAAATGGGTGAACTAACCCACCCCCTTTAAAAAAAAAAATATTTTGCATTTGTCTGGAATTTCAAAAGTTTTCAAGGAGTCGCAGCAAATTGATTTACATTATGTATTTGGAACTTTTTAGCACTTTCGATCAAATCTGGAAATCTTTTTTTGCTCAGCTGATGGTGTCAGACGGGTTTAAATTAAAGTGCAGACCATTTGAGGGATAATCTAAATTTGGGAGAGGGTGGCTTTGTTAATGGAAAGACATCCCTCGTCCACCAATAAGCCATTTCCACAATGTAATCAATTTAATACATAAATCTTGTAAAGTGCTCATTACAAATTTGTTCATTCACCTGTTACAAACGAATTTATTTCAATAGTTTGTCCTACCAGCAACAATTAATGTATGCAATTCGCACTCTGACTATTGACATATAACTAATTGTAACAGGTGAATTAAATAATTAACATGGCACAAAGATTTATGCATTGAATATGATTAAATTGCGTAGATGATCTATTGAATCAATGAGCCTGCATTTTTGTAATATTGGTCATATTGTTTGTATGTTGTAGATCTTGAAAACACGCATTTAAATGTGTGCTACCCATAAAGGTTTTATGAGGTGTAGCCACCGAGCAATAATATTTTTTTTTTGGGGGGGGGGGGCAATCGTGAAATTTGTGCTATAGATCACATTAGGGCATACACATTGTAATATCTTATTTTTCCTATTGCATTTAACAAAAATATTCGGGGGAAGATCTCCGCCTGAATTTCCCCAGAGGATGCTTCTCACCCCATCCAGGACCGCTACCCAGGATGTCATGTATTATCAATTTTTGTTTCTCACTGTCTTTTTCCCCTTTTCTGATTGGTTTTACGTGCATTTGATTTGCTTCAGTCATTTCTCATATCACCATCTTATACTTATTGAAATTTTTTAATGGTCTTTATACTCCAAAATACAGGCATCCCGTTAATTGTCGTCATAGCAACAGTTGCCAGTAAATGGACAGCGTACCAAAACTCTGACTAGTAAGAAAATAGATTAAACAATTTACTCTTAACCCGACAAAGACCTCCGTTGCTTTGTGCGTAATCCACAACGCTCAAATTTGTCTTGGCTTTTCATAAAAACATTGAATGTATCTTTATATCAGGTTTACACAGATATAACCAGGTGTTACATAACAATATGGCGTGTTAATCTTAAAGGCACACTGCCATACTTGTAGCTACTTGCTCCCTCTATATAGAAAACTTCCCCAATCGGTGCCTGTTGGTCCCCCATGATCCTCTTTTTCTTATGTTAAATGAGAGCTGAGTTAATGAGATAGCCACCTGTCACAGTGACCTCGATGGCTCTCTGTGTGGTCTAATCCCTTCTGGCCCAGTAGTGGTGACGGTCTTTAAAGGGAAAGTCCACCCCCAAAATAAGTTTGTTTCGATAGAGGCAGAATAATAAGAAAATCAGGTGAGTGAAAGTTTGAGCAAATTCTGAATGAAAATAAGAAAGTTATGAATTATTGAAGTTGTGATCAATCAAATACAAATTGGCAACTCTGTGACTTATCATACGAGCTCTCCCTCATTTGCTTTGTGCATAATATTCCATAAAATCATGTTTTCTTCGTTATTGATGACGGAATATATATTTGTTCCTTGCAGGGGGAGTATAGAAACATATTTGCAATTATTATATTTAGGGTGCATGTATGGTTGAAATTTTTTCTTGAGGGAAAATGAAAATTTTAGATTTTTTTAGTACTGAGCAAATGGAAGTTGAGCTCGCATGATACGTCATAGAGTTGCCAATTTGTGTTTGATTGATCATAACTTCAAAAATCCTAACTTCCTTATTTTTGATCGGAATTTGCTCAAACTTTCACTGACTTGTTTCTCTCATTTTTCTACTCCTATTTAAACTAACTTAATTTCAGGGTGGAATTCCCCTTTAAGTCACACTAGGGGTACAGTTTCTGACAACCACTGTTCGGTAATTACTTGTCAGAGGTCGTAGAGAGGTGTTTGGCTATCTTTAAAAGGTTTTCGGGGGTCGGCCATTGGTCATCGGCTGGGGTTTACGCGGCTGCATCGAAAACCTTTTGCCGATCAAACTGGTCGTGGAAAATGTCAGGTTTATCTTGGCCACAAGGTTAGGTGACATGTCTCACACTGATTGCCGCCTAATCACAGCCTGAACAAGGCCTGATTCCGAGTGGTTACCTATTTCTACCGGGCGATATTTCGTTGAGAAAATTTGTCGTTTAGCTGATCGGCGAATGATTAACGACTAGTGGCCGAATAATCTCCAAAGCTTCGACAACCAGCAACAAATTTTAACTTTTGAAACTTTGACAATTCTTTTGCTGCTTCTACTGCTGCGTCAAAAATTCAGTTTGTTTCATATTTCTATATTGAGCGGGAAAAGATAATAGAAAAGTATGAAAACCAATATTTTGTTTCTTGATTTACATAGATACTGCTATTCTGTGATTTATTTATAAAAGAAACCAGATGTCAGTCACAAACTTTCATGAAGTCTTAGCTAGTCATGACATGCCATTGTGTCTTGAATACAAGATTTGCTTTAATCGATTTTTTTTTAAAAAGGGTCACGGTAATCTTCTTAGCCGAAATACTGCGCATAATCAGTACTATGAATCATCATCATCACCACCATGGTGATCATGATTACCAACGAGTTTATATTAGGGATGCAGTATAATCACATGTCACTCTATATGTCCTGCCAAGGCAGCCACTTAAAAAAAAAATAACAACACAATAAGATGACTTGTGTTCTTATTTTTGAGGGTAAAAACTCCCCTCCCCTTTAATAGTGTACTCTCCATTTCCTTTCATTTGCCATAACGTATTACCTTCATTATCTTATGTGCACGCAGCTTCTCCTTCGTTTTTTAAACTTTAACTTGTAATTGTTTTTTCCCTATCCCGCTCTCTATTTTGTCATAGTGGTTTCATTTCTACGATGAAAGAATAATAATCTGTTTCAATGCAACCTACTTATAATAGTAAATTGGTGGCAAATGTAATAGGGATATATATATATATATATATATATATTGAAATATTTTCGTTCCAAAACACCTTTGATCCGTCTTTCGTCATAATTGTTATTCAAAGCTACACTAACTCACCAAAAAACGTCTTAAGAATGTCAATATTACAGAGATGCTTAACATGCGTGAACATGGGTTGCCTTAATATTGAGTTCATGTTATTATGATTATTTTAAAATTCTCAGAGTAGCAAATGCATTTCAAATGTCATATTTTTCGTTTTTACGTCTCCTGTAATGGAAAAAAGTTATTCTTTCTTGATCACTGACAAATATATCTATTTCCCCTTTTCTTTCAGCTGCTTCCTTTTACCGGGACCTTCTTTATATTTTGGACTGATTCTGCCAATCGGTCTGATCCTCACCTGCAATTGCATCACCTTTACCATTGTTATCTATAAGCTAACCTGTGGTAGGAAGACTTTCTCCGCCACCAGCACAAGGCTGTCCAAGAAAGAAAGGGTAGCCACAATCCGGATCGAAACCATTCGTCGGGCACAAAATGCTGTTGCAATCGGGACGTTGCTCGGTCTCACTTGGTCCTTTGGATTCCTGGCTGTAGGTGATGGTCGCTTAGCATTCAGCGCCCTCTTCGCCACATTGAATTCTCTCCAGGGAGTCTTTGTCTTTCTCCTCTTTGGCATCAGGCAACCTGAAGTGAAAGAAAAACTAAGGGCGACTCGGATGCGACTGTTGCAGGGTGTAAGGTCTGCGCGTAGAGGTTCAGACTTTTGGACCTCATCGAGTGAAGCGCGCATGGATTCACGACCCTCTGACGTCACGATTATCCCAATGGAGCAAACCACTGGCCTTACTGAACCACTGCCTTCAATGTGCCCCGAAAGAGAAGCGTTGTAATCGTTAATTCCGGTGTTTTTATAGAATGTGACAGTTTAGCCTTGTTACTAAACACTTATACAATTAAGTCTTCTACTACTAGTATTACTACTACTACTAATATTACTGTAAAAGTATGCGTGAGACGTAACGGACGTTAGAGTTGAGAAAATAAAAACATGTTTGTAATGTGAATTGCGAATCCCCATATGATACAACCTGAACGCATGTTACTAGTACATAATTTATGAAATGAAAAATAAAAACAGTTATCGAATGAAATCAAATAAGACGAAAATGATATAGCCCTATCACGAAAATGATAATTACACATCAAATAAATGACTGATTTATCGAAATTTTGACGAGTTTATTTATCACTTCTAGTTAGGGTCACATTGTATGTTTTTAAAACAATGTCATTAAAGTGTACCTTGAGAACTTTAGTAAAATAAAATCAAGTGATATATGCTCTTATCATTGATAGCTTTTGCATACTAATAACTTTCCCATATTGATGGTTTTTGATAATTATATTTGATTAATAAGTTACTGTAGTTGAAAGGTTTTACTTGAGCGCAATGTCTTCTGTTACTGGTTTTTAGCTTTAGCCGATTGTCAGTTTTTGAAATGTGTCATCTTATTCTAAGAATACTTAATTATTGGATTCTTCTGCTTCGCAAATGCTTCATCAAACTGTGAATCTATAGGTATAACTGTCATGTGGATTGAATAGTCAATTTGCAAAATATAAAGAGCAATTTTAAAAAATGCATTAAATGGGAGGGGAGTTTAATCATATTCTCATAAGTTTTTTCTCATAGAAATACAATTTGTATTACAAATTTATTGTCCTAAGGGTTACCAAAGAACTTTTATATTGATTTTCTGATAAAATAAACCTTTATCACCAAGAACTTACTTTGATAGAACATCTTGAAAATCAGAAAAAATTAATGAAAACAACACTTCCACAGCTGCAATGATGCGTACAAAGAAAGTGTCATGATGAATCTGTGTGCACTATGGTCTTAATATATATTTATTTATTGTCTTGTGGACGGTGTTTGTCCAATACATTTAGATATACAGCGTTATTCACTCCTATCCCACAATACAGAGAGACAATTTCCATCTTAAACTAATCCGGACAGTTTTTGCCATTAAAACAAAAATTATAGCGGATCCTCTTTTTGGAATGGTTTGGATTCGGATCGTCATAATTTCAGTAACATAATTATGTTACTGAAATTATAATACCTATGAACATAAACAATGGAGAAAAAAAGTCTCATACTAAAGAGAAAGCTTCAGGGGGCAATTATCAGGACTCCGGTCGATGGTTATTTTCAAATCCCTAAGACGCGGATATATGGGGCTACTACGATACTGCAATCTACTATGATCGTGACGTCATAAAATCATTGATTTGCGAAATCTTCAAAAGAAAAAAATATATCATGTTTCTTTAACCAACGACTCTCTGAATCACGAAGAACATTAAAATATATCATTCTTTTTAATTACTTAATCTACATCTTTCTAAATATTCAAACTTCAGAACGTCTCAATATAAACATAATGTTAATTCAATAAAAGCAGTGACAAAATTAGCAGTCCAAGTTATAATTTCCATTTGTTTTAAATAGCGCCTAGGGCCATTCCATGGTAGCAGCGACCGTGGAAATCTCAGAATATGCAATTCCAAACGGATACTGCAAATCGGTCGATTGTAGTCACGAAACATGTTTTTAAGACTAAAGTAATATCAATCTTGAGAGGGTAATACAACAATAAGAGTTTATCATTTAACATTTCATCACTTTAGACTCGATTTCAAGCGCGACAACGATCATTAAATATTGTAAACTCGTAAATGCTTCTAATATGTTCATTTAAACCAAATTCATGAACCCATACCAAAACTTTGTATTACCTTTAAGTTCCATGAAATCATGAATGTGTATAACAACAATGCATACATTAACATATTTCATATTGTGGTATTAATAAAACCATCTGATACAGCAGGAAGGGGTAAATACACGATGTTGTTTCTTCTAGGATTTTTTTTAGAGGATTAATACAAAATAAAAGATTTGTTTTGAATGGGATTTATTACAAGTAAAAGAAAACAAATAGAAAGAATCAATTTCAAAGTGTTGAATAGCGTATTGCCTGTGGAAGGCAATATATGTAAATGAAGATTGGAATGAGTGAAGATGCAAAATGCAATAGTTGTCAAGCTGATAGATAAAGATATGATACATGCTTTGGTTACGTGTAAATTAAATAAACCTTTTGAGGCATATGTTACCTGGTTGATTAAAAAAAAATTCACAAGCAAATTGTCATTAACATTGATCTTTTGATAAAAAAAAACGAACATAACGAAATAGACGATTTTATTACCATAGCTTTGTAGCCAGTTTATATATCTATTTTGTTACGAAATAATAAGATTGTTGATAATAGAAAATCTAGTTTGAGTTTTTTATTTGCTTCTGAACTACGAAAAAAGACTGGAAGTTAACATAAAAATGTACTGGTAAAACTTTGTTTAGACTTTATCTGATTTTGTTTGATATTTGTATTTGAATGTGAAATGAAAGTCTTCAGTTTATAAATAAATGCTATTGAAAGAAGAATAACAAAAACCATGAGCCTTTGTGTCTTGAGAAATCTTAAAGCATTAAATAAAATTATAATCCAATGTCATGTACTGAATGTCAGATAAAGAAGCTACATTATTTTTTTCCACCATATTCGTCTCTGGGATAGGAAGTAAAGTGACTCTCACACTCTGCCGTGTAGGCCTACCGTGTGCCACCGTGCGCGAAAATGTCTGCGGACGGTGGTTCGTTATCAAAGCGGGCAACACGTTAATAGGGCGTTGGCGCTTATTTACACCCGGTGGGACCCGGCGAAAGTTTTGGGCATGTTCAAAACTTTGGCCGGCTGGCACCGGCCGCAAGTAAGCGGCAATAGGACGGTGTTGAACGGTATGAGGACGGTATGAATACGTTATGAAAACGGTCACACTGTATGAACACGTTCACAACACGCTCATAACCCGTTACAGATTGGTGATGAACGGGCAAAAAAAAAATCCACCGTCTGCAACGGGTTGTAAGCGGGTTGTGAACGTGTCATGAACGTCAGCAGTCCGGGGACTCGCTCACAGGACGCTCCGAGCGGTGAGGGGACGCTAAGTGACTGGTAGGTGGCTGCTACAAACCCGGTGCACACGTTCGAGACCCGGTATGGAAACGGTGAGAACGGTCAGAAGATGGCAACGAAACGGTAAAAAGATTAATTTTATGAATTTTTTTTGCGGCCGGGGACAAGTTCGCTCAAAACCCAACGTTCTAGACTCTGTTGTTTTTTTAATAGCCCGGCAGGTGGACGGTAGGCCTACACGGTAGAGTGTAAGAGCTCCATTAAATAGAGGCCCCGAGTAGAAGAAAGTCCCCACCTTTGCACTTTTCGTATACGAGAAGGGGAGCCCAGGTGTACTGGTCCACCTGCACACCCCTAATCAGTTATACCGGGAGGAGAAACCCGAGGGTGAAGCTATGGTCACAACTCAGAGCGGCGACCGACCAATATGTGTAGCCTGCTCGGTCGCCGCTGGAATTTAGGTCAAAATTGGGCGAAATCTGGGAGCTTTTCCGGGCGGCATCCCGGGAGTGACCGACTGATGACCCATCGATTCCCGAGCGGTATCCCACCGGCAACCGGCTAATTTTAAAGAAACTGCCCGGCGGCCGGCCGGTGATCGGCGGGGCACCAAAATACGCTCGGTGCCCAACAGGTCAGCGCCCGGGCACCGACCTAATCCAGCGTTCGCCGTCGAGCGATCTAGGTAAAAAATCAAAGCCGCTCGGTCAAAGCCAGCCGACCGATTTGGAACTCGCCGCCCAGTGACCAACTGATCTCCCAACGGCGACTGGGCGGCGACTGGGCGGCGACCGCTTGGCAGGCTTTCACCTAGCGGCTTCGATTTTTGACCTATATCGCTCGCTGGCGAACGCTCGATCAGGTCTGTGCCCGGGCGGCGTCCACCAGGGCACCAAGGTTATTTTTTTGGCGGCGAGTGAAAAATGAGCAAGCGCCGCCCGAATTTTAACTTCAGCGGCGATCGAGCAATGCCCTAAAAAAACCGGGCGAAATCGGCTTAAAACTCGCCGCCCGGCCGCCGAGCAGGCTACTTTTTGGTGTTGTGATATTAACTTAAAGCTATGGTCAAAACTCGGAGCGGTGACCGACCGATTTGTAGCCTGCTCGGTCGCCGCTGGAATTTAGGCATCCCCCAACGATTTAGGGAGTCGAGCAGGCTGTAGAGCCCCAGCGATGCCCTGTCAATTTCCCGTCGGTCGCCGGTCGATTTTAGGTAACTAAATCGGCGAATTCGGGGTGCTTATCCGCGCGGCGTACCGGCAGTGACCGACTGATGACCCACTGATTCCCGGGCGTTCTCCCACCGGCCACCAGTTGATGTTAACGAAATTGCCCGTCGGCCGGTCGGCCGGTTATTGGCGGGGCACCATAGCAGCTTCCATTTTTTACCTAAATCGCTCGACGTCGAACGCTCGATTAGGTCGGAGCCCGGGCGGCGACCGCCTGGGCAACGAGCGTATTTTGGGCGGCGAGTGAAAAGTGAGCATGCGCCTCCGAATTTTACCACCGCGCTAAAACTTCAGCGGCGACCGACCGAAGCCCTCAAATCAAGCGGTGCCCGGTCGAAATTGGCTTAAAATTCGCCGCCCGGCCGCCGAGCAGGCTTCTTTTTGAGGTTGTGATCATAGCTTTAGAAAAGAAGAAAAAAAGTTCAAGAATAAATATCTTTATTTTAAAGGTCAATTTTTTTAAAGATGTATTTATTAGCAATTACATACAATAACAAAATCAAATCTTACAGCAACCAATGATTTGAAGAAAAAAAATTAATTTCACCTACATATCCAAATTTCTTATTACTTACACTTTTCAAATAATATTTCACTATATACTTAAATTCAAACCATAAAGAATTTGCGTTGTATTTTTTACCTTTGAATAAACACTTTATATATTTTCGATATACTGCATACTGTGCTATATTGCAAATAAGTTTTAACATTTCATTAGTATCGTTCACTGTATAGCCTATTACTAGAAGTTCTTTACTTATATATATACATTTATCTTGAAAAGGGTGATATAATTTTCCAAAATGTTCTAACGAAATTACAGTGTATTAGAAATGAAAAGTTGCTTCAACTTCCTCACACTGTCTACACTTGCTGCCGTTAAGAACACGCCATATTTGAAAATTTCTTCTGAAGGTAAAATATTGTTCAGAAATTTCAAATTGAATTGCTTATAATCATGCTATCTCTAATTTTACATTTTGAACTATAAAAACTTGTTCCAATTGAAATAGTCTGGTAATGACAAAACATTCGACCAGATATAAATAGTTGACGGTTCTTGAGAAACCCTTGCACTTAATTTTAAATAAACTCTTTTTAAAGTTATAGAACCAAGAGTCATATCTTTTGCTATTTCGATTTATTTGATTTTTTATTTATTTATTTCTGTTTAACTTTCTTTTTCTTTTGCACTTTCACAAATATATATCGAACAAAACATTGCAAATGTTACACATGACAAAAGAATATATATAGAATAAAGTAAGGCGGACTGTAACTAATTGAAAACATTAAACGGAGGGTTGACAAAGTAAGCCAAGCTTGTTAGCATGAATACCCTCAATAGATACATAATAATACAAATATGGAGGGGAAAATATTGGTAAAAGGGGAAAGAGAGAGAGAGAGAAAAAAAAGAAAAAAAAAAGAAAGAGGTGGTGTACATCAAGATTCACAGATGTATGTGGTAGTTGGATTTCAATTTGATATAGGCCTATGTAGATAAAAATTTTAAAAAAGAAGATGCACATTTGAATATTGGGGCCAACTTGGGATATATTATAGAATGAGAAGACTCGCGAGGTTTCTGGACAATATGAATAAGAATGTGAGATCAGCGAGCTGGTTTATAAAGACTGTAAACCTAGGCCTGCAAGTCGGAGCCTTGAGATGTTTGTATACAAGACAGTGTTTAGTCAGTTTCCCAAGTAGGCCACTCTTTATAACCTTTCATGACCTGGTATGAATTAACGTATGAATAATCAACGTTTCAATAAATGGAAGCAAAAAAGTAAGAGTACTGAAAATTATCGACTTTTGTAACGATGGGTATACGAGGGGAACTTATGAAGATTAAAGGTATTTTCTTAAAGCAAATTTTGATTGTGGATTTAAAGATAATGCGCAATAAGAGACGTTTTCACCGCTCTTTTAATAGATAGCATTGTATAATAATCGATTTTTATTTCAGGGGGTAGTGCATTCCAGGTATCAGGGCCAGAATGTTATTGAGTTTTGAGCTGAGGCTGTTTTGGCGTTAAATAGGTGATAGTCATTAGAATGCCTTGTTGGGTAGGAATGAAAATTAGCATTCTGTTGGAATAATATGACTAGTTATGGGGGAGAATGCCGTTATCATGGCAAATAAAGGGTCAGTGCGGTCGCGATAACCTGCATCGGTACAAAGTCGAATTGCTTTTTTTCTGTAACATTAATATACGATTAGTATTATACTTATGAGTAGCCCATATGATATTGTAGTAAGAAATAAATGGTAAAACCAGTGAATTATATAGCATACTTAGCACATGTGTTGGCAACAAGTATTTTAGCTTAAATAGTATACCAATATTGCGAGAAATGGGGGTAGAAATACAGTTCACATGATCATTTCAGTTACATCTTTCATTTATATATACACTTAAGAATTTTGTTGATGACTTTTTTTCTATTAGAACATTTTCAACAAGCAGCTCAAAATTATGAACATTATGATTTCTTGAGTTTCTAAAGTGAATAAATTTTGTCTTCTTTAGGCTTAATGATAATATGTTGCTTTTGAACCATTTCAATATTACTTAGGTAGTTCAATGTTCATGGTTGCGATCAGCGGATTTAAATCAGAATGTGAATAGGATACATTCGTATCATCGGCAAACAATACATTAGAGATTTCATTGACATATATCAAAATAATAGTGGCCCAAGTATGGAACCTTGCGGAATTCCACATTTGATAGACGATAAGTTAGAAGTTACTGAATTGAATGAAGTTTATTGTTTTCTTGATGATAAGTAATTTTCGAACCAATCAAGTGCTTCACCTCGTAAACCGCAATGCTTTAATTTATACGATAATATAATATGATCAAGAGTATCAAATGCCTTGCTGAGATCCATGAAAATGCCTATGACATGTTTATGATCAGCCAAGGCATTTTATACTCTCTCAGATAGTTGGAGTAGTGCTAAATTAGTTAGATGAAACTAAACTGATCTGGGTTTAGCGTTTTTGACTTTAAAATGTATATAATCTGTTATAAACAATTCTTTCAAGGATTTTGGAAAAGCGCGGTAATATGGACATTGGTCGATAGTTCGACATAGAAGAGGGGTCATCTTGTTTATAGATTTGTATGACTTTAGCCGTCTGAAAAGGGACTGGAACAACACCAGAAGATAGCGAAAGATTGCAAATATATTTTAAGCAGATGGGTGCTAACTTCATCATGGCTATAAGAATGGCTTGATTTTAATGAGCGAACAATATTTCATTTTTCAATAAAATCTCTCAGATACAAAAAGAGCGAAGGGTAAGATGATTCTGGGAGAAATTCCTTAAAGTCATGATTATTTCTATCGATTTTGGAAGCCTGATCAGGACCTATATTTACAAAATATTCATTAAACAAATTCGCTATTTTATCTGGCTCATCTACTTTGTAACCATTTATATTAAAGGTTTGTTGAGTAAGTGTACGACTCTTCTTATTAAGCAGTTCATTTATGACATTCCATGTACATGATATATTTCCTTCAGCATTTTAAGTGTAAAAACATCATCTTAGTTTTAATTTATATTAAATGATATTTTCTCTAGATCTCATCTTATTCAAAAAGTAAACGGGAAATAATTATTTTAATTTGGCAAGTTTTACATCAAATAATAACTGAAAGGGACAAATCCAGTTGTTTAGAACACCTTGTTCCTTCCATTTACTGTCTCTAATCACATGTTTTAATCTCACTAGACCAGTTTGATTCCATTTTTTGAATATTATCCTTTGACTATTCAATTTCATATTACTATTGTTCCATATAATTTGATTTTCATTAACTGAAATAGACGAAAGACGTCATGCATGGCTAATTTTAAATGAAGCGGAGTTAAGTTTTTTTGTCAATTCTGCTTGTTGCTACGACAGACGAAAACGAACTTTTTAAGTCAAATTATGGAAATGCAAGCATCACTTTTAAAGAAACAATACTTTGTTATTCTTTGCTTATTTTTCCAGATTGAGGTGTCATATGAAAGGGCAGAAACTGAACTTTCTAGAAATGAGAACTTTTCTTCGAAAATCAGATACCGCCCGCCAAATAACTTTTGGGTTTCCTTCCTTCAAATTGCTCTGAATTACTCATGCGCGAAATATGCATCATATGATCTGCATCAAGTGAAAGAGGAGGATCTAAGATTTACAAATATGTGTCATTTATTAATTATGATAATGAATAAATTATGATAAAACATCGATAATTCTCGGTTTCGTTTTTTTCTGGGTCGCACTGTATCGAATCTTAGAGATCTGTTTCTGTTCTGTCATTAAAGAAGGGTATCATTCGACAATTTATTTAAAGGTGGACCTGTATCAAGAGTACTTTCGAAGTACGTGGAAGCCTGACCTTCAGCAACAGAATCAGTTTTAACCATCGAGATGAACGTGACGTCAGAAGGTCGCTGGGTCATACGTGCTCCACTCGACGATGCCCAAAATTCAGAACTGCGTCTACGGGCAGACGATGCACCATGCAGAAAACGCTTCTTAGTCATCTTCAATTTTTCTCTCAGCTCTGGTTGCCTGATGCCAAATAGAAGGAAGACAAAAACTCCCTGAAGGGAATTAAAGATGGTGAATAAGATGTTAAACAAGTAGCGACCGCCACCAAAAGACAGAAACCCGAAAGCCCATGTCAGACCCATCAGCGTGCCTATCGCGATGGCGTTTTGGGCGCGGCGAATGGCTTCCATGCGCGCTTTAACGATATTCTCTTTCTTTGACTCCAATGTGCTTGACTTGGAGGTTGATATCCTTCCACAGCTCAGTTTGTAGAGTACCATAGCGAAAATGATGCCATTGAATGACAGGATGAGTCCGATGGGAAGGATCAGTCCGAAGTATAACGAATATCCAGGGAGAATGAAACAGCTGGAAATAAAAACAAATTACGGATGTTAAGTCACCAGTTCGAATTCATTCTCCGTCATAAAGTAGATGCCTTTTGCAGTAACATAATATTACCTTCTCGCACACATACACACGTGCGCACATATTACCAGGAGCGGATCTAGTTTTTTGTCATGGGGGGGGGGGGAGGGTCGACCAACAAAAATTCCCCAAATAACGCCATTTTACTTTTTTTTTTTTTTCTTTCTCATTTGGCCGCCCAAGGGGGGGGGGGAGTTAAGTTAAACCGCCGAAATATCCCCCCCCCCCTAGATCCGCCCCTGATTACACGGACACCCACACACATTGCGTAATTTCCATCTGGTTAAACCGTTGGAATTCGACAGGAACATTAATCAGAAACACATTTAATATGAAATATTTTTTAATACAAAATAGCATTAGTAACTCTCGTGGGATTTTTTTTTTAAATTTTATAAACAAATATGCAATTATATATGCAAATTTTCAATAATTGCTTACTATTCATAATTTTGGTAAGCTGTCCACTTGCTGGCAACTGCTATTATGACGACGACCAATGGAATGCCTGTATAAAAATGTAATAGACAGCATAGATGAAAAGAATAGCACATTAAAAGGGGGGATAAGCACAACATTAAAACATGTTAAATGTTAACAGGGTGGGAGAAAACCAGAATGATAGCCTTTAGTTTCAATATTTTTTTAATGATTTTACGTTCAGATGCAACAAATAAAAATGAATAACAAAGCTGTAGCAGTGTTATTAAGTGGCCAGAATTCCCTCCCAAAACTGGGGAACCAGATTTATGATATAGATGAATAACCCCTCCCCCTTTTACTTTGTCTACTAATGATCATCAACAGATTAAACCCTTGTCTATTCAATGAAACCATAGAAAATATAGGAATATCCCGGTGTTCCCCGACCTTTTTGTACATATGACAGCTAGAGACAGAAGAGAATGGAAATGTTATGAGGAAGGCTTCGTCCAACGTCTAGGTGAACTATAGCCTAAAAGATAGATAGATAAAGGTAGGCTGTTGCGGCCTCGTGAGGAATGACATTCATTTCACGGTGTCAACCATCTGTAACATCAATTCTTGTAAATATTAACGTAACAGGTTACTACAGAGAATGTAAAGATGAGGGAACAAAATAGTTTAATAGCAGTTATGACGATCATTGGAAATGAGAAACAGAGAGTTCACTTTTAGAGGCTTTTATTCTGAGATTTATAAATAATAATCGATAGGCGATTTGTTCACGAAATAGTTTTATATAAAAATTTATGATAATTCTTGTACTTTTAAATCCAACAACTTACCCCAACCAATCATAGCGCATTTTAGTAGAAACTTCGGTATGTATGAATTCAGAACCCTAACAAACATCATGTACATGTTGAAGGCTTCTACACCCATCCAAGCAAGCGATGCAAGGCAGAAGTAATGCAATAGTATAGCAACCACAGTACAGCTGATCCTCCAAGTTGGTCGGTCAATACCGATGACGAAAGTGACGTACAGGGCTAGTAGCGCGAAACTGAGATTAATAAGTATCTTCTGTGGCTGTTTCCTGCGCAGTTTCCTGTGAAGTAAAGATGATACCAATGTTGATGAAGAATATTTTTGACAAGATGTAACCTTTTGAAAGTGATAATATAGTTTATTTTCAATAAAACTTGCGTTTGCAGATTTTATGTGTATTTTGCAACTGTTTCACACTTTCTAGATATAAATTATTAATTCCTTGAGAGTTGTATTTTCCCCAACTATTTATTAAGAAGATCTTTGTCTCAACGTTTCAACATCGATCAACTGCGGCTTCTTCGTTATCATCTTTCTAATTTTACAGAAAAATCGAATACGACATCTTCTGGAAATTCTGTCAGTAATTTAGAAGCATCAAAATACAACGATTATTTTAAGATTAAACATGGTACCAAATATTCTCTGTTTGTGATCTTTAGATATCTCTTTATATTTATATTTCTGTTCCTCTAATATCCCCTATGTTTAGAAAATGCATTGTACTGTTTGATGAGGGTAGGGAGTTTGGAATCTTACCTAAAACCTAGCAGAACGCAGAGGGTTATGACGAGACAAACGATCGAAGCTATACAACCGATGCGACTGATTACATCAAGAGCTTTAGATATGATACTTCCTTTGATATCCTATGAAGAATATACATAATAAATACATATGGTATAAGTCTAATCTAGAAACGGACTCAATTCTACCGGCCCAGAATGTTTTTCCCAATAACATAGAAAAGGTATATATATAAATTGTAACTTGTAGACCGTTAAAACGAGAGGATGAAACTATTCGATTATCTTTTAGTATAAAAGGAGCTTTCGCAATAGATCGCTTTTCATTTTCTAGATTCGATGGTTCACCCAAACCGTTAAATTCATGGCCACATTTCCCACTGGCCATGTTAAAATGAATAACTGCAATACCTGGGTGGTTTTTACTATATATGTATATATATATATATATATATATATATCATGTAATAGATATGTTGAAATAGATTATCGATATAGGGAACGCTGCTGATTTCCGAGACTTTTACCATGCTATTTGGAATTAGAATTATTGATGCAGCGTATGCATACCAGCAGAACGGCGAAACTCGTGAGATGAGAGCACCGGCAAGACACCATCCCTTCAAGAGCCATTTTCTCGGTTCTACACCCTTCGTCCGACCATTCTCCTAAGTCGATGTCCCAATACACACAACGTTGAGACACCTCAGCATCATTTTCTTCTCTAATCAATGTCTGAGTTAAAGGTTGATATTTAACCAAAAAAAAAGATTAATTTTTTGCAAAGAATTTTCTAGGAAGGATTTTGCTTTTGTTAGGTATTATCTTATTATTTCATTTATTCAGTTTGCAATGAGAGAAACTTATAAAAGATTGGCATGGAGATTGAATATTTTGACCTCTGAAGTGCATTAATCTGTCTTCTCTTAATATTGTTTGTAGATTCCAACCTTTAACCTTCTGTATTTCAAAATTCGAAATGTATAATGATTACATGATTATTTGTGTTCATCTTGTATATTGCCTTCTTTAGGAATGTATGTCGTGACACCATAGGCCTACCTGATTCACAGGAAACACAAAGACAATTGATTCATTATCAGGGAGGTCTTTGATATCAATTCCCTCAATGGTCACAGTTAAGATAGGAGAAGCGACAACCGACACCGTCTTCGGTTGCTGATTCTGCTCGTCTCCAGACGATGGAGTACTGGATGAGGACGGCCTGTCACCCTGAAACAGCTTGGGCGAGTTTAGTAGAAACACGCTGACGGATATTACCTGGTTAGTACCTGAAATGATTAACAGAAAATCATGTTATTTTAAGATACATGATATAAGTTAATATGGGGCCGTTAGTCTTAGACCGACTTGTCACTCGTGATTATCTTATAAATATAATTTTCACACTTTGGGCTCGAAATTTTGTTTCATCGGTACCTGCATTACCCTGCATTCCCTTTGCAGCATTAGTTCTTATAATAAATTATTTTGCATGTTTGCATTGGTCCAAATTTATTTTACAATTGCAATTTAACATTACTGTATTTTATACATAAAAGTCAATAGTTAGAAGAGGGGAACCTACCAGATACAGAAGGGAGAATTGCTTCCGGTAGAGATACTGACGTTACACCTGCCGCGTTAGACGGAGATCCTTCATTGGCTGAAAAGTCTATGTCGTCATCCATGGCTCCTCCTATCGCCGTCGTGAGGGGAAATTTTCTCCTGTCTACTTTGACAGCTGCCAGTACAATATTTGATCCACTACACAGAAATAAAATTAAAAATGATGTTCATATTGCTCCGATTGTCTCATTTTCGCTCGCGTGAACATTGCCAGCACAAAACACTGACCTCTACCTCCTGGACGGATCATCGCCCATTCCCATTCACTATACGTTACGTACTAAAAGGCTGTATTGTCTGACCGTTCATGAATATTCATGTTTTTGCTAAACTCGGCAAAATGTTTGCTTTTACTAAATGGAAAAATTACGGTGGGGGGGGGGGTTGGATGAAATGGACAGAATGAACATAGCAGAAGTGATAATTGATAATTCATGCTTCTTATCCTTCGTGTGCTTGACCTATAATCTTACAATCACTTGGCAGACTGAGTCCAAAGTTCGACTTGTTTCACATATGTATTATAGGCAATGGCGAGCTTGCAACCTATTTTGAAAAATTACGGTGGGTGAACTTTCAAAAGTCAATGAGACATGAGGGCTCCAATGAAAGAGCTAGTGATAACGTACTTTGGGGTGGATGTGCTTTTCGTTTAAACAAAAAATGAATTTTTAACGATTTAAAAACAAAAACGTCCATAGGCTAACATGTACTCTGACAATAGGGGGCGTTGTGAAATGAGACTAAACGGAGCTATATGCATGTAGATACTTTTGTCTAAAGAACAATAACAGAAGATTGTTACAAGTCGTATAATAAAGAGGATTCTCCGCACGTAAGGCTATGGTCACATTACCCAAAAGTAGCCTGCTCGGCGGCCGAGCGGCAAGTTTTTAACCAATTCTGCCCGGCGGCTGACCGGCCACCGAGCGGCAGCCGCCCAGGCACCGCTCGTTTTTAGGGCATCGCTCGGTCGCCGCTGAAGTTTTAGCGCGGAATTAAAATTTGGGCGGCGCCTGCTCACTTTTCGCTCGCCGCCAAAAATACACTCCGTGCCTGGGCGGTCGCCGCCCGGGCACCGACCTAATTGCTGGGCGATGCCTAAATTCCAGCAGCGACCAAGCAGGCTACTGATCGGTCGGTCGCTGCTCTGATTTGTGACCATAGCTTAAGTCAAGATCACAATTTGTTAATAGTCTTTGGAAAAAATGAATTTCACCTGACCCTTATAAAAAGGGCCATTGTTGTATTAAAGATGTCAGGATAACGGACTTTCCCCCAAACGCCAATAGCAATATCGTTCTAGTGCACGAGCAAGACACAAGCACCCGTTTCCATCGCCAATGATTTAAAATTGCCTTTAGAATCATCAGTGTCATCAAATATAGTAAGAACGTTGATACTCTTAAGACGAAGTAAAACGTTACAAATGTCCCAAATATATTGGTATTTGAGATGGGGGCACCTAAAGGATTCGAAAGTATTGTGCCCATGACTTTTAGAACTAATAATGGCACTATGGTTAATACAAACCTGTAGGTGAAGTTGTTGCTGGATGCCTTTTGAATGTTTTCAGTAAGTGTGGAGATTGTAGTCAATATGTTCTTTGTCTTTGAGACCTGCTGGGAGCTCGCTGTCTCGAAAGTACTCTCTGGGATGTTCAAGATATTATCCACCGCTCCTATCACACTCACAGACACCTTTATTAATGATATTTTGTAGACATCGATTAAAATGACACTCTCATTTTTTAACATTTCTTACATTCATAACCACGCTACCACGGATGACTGAGCAACGGCCTTGTCTAAATTGTCAAAATCTTTTCGTACCAAGTTTGGGCTTAAGCAATAAAATAGGGTCAAAATCCATTATGCATTTATTTCAGTCTGATAACAATTACATACCTTATTGACATTGGTTTAGTGGATATGAATAGAGAAGTGTGTAATGTCAAATCAATCTCTAATAAAGACTTATTGTAAAATTTTCTTTGTTATGATGACGCAACTGAGCTTCATTCGCAACCCTTGAAGTGAGCCATTTTACAGAGTCATTCAAAATGGACAAAGTATATTTGGGATGATACCTTTTTAATCAAAGTCCACAACCAATTTCTTCTTTTCTTTCTTTTCTTCTTTGCATTTACTAACATCTTTGAAGTGAGGAAACTTTTGTGATTTAAGTGCTGTTCGAGACAAATACAATATGCATGATAAATTGAGCAAAGAGATTGTCGATATCAGAAAACAAGAAATTAGTATATCTAGGCTATTTACGAACGATCTATTGTTATCCTACGGGTTGAAACCATGTCCTTTGAAAGCTTGCGTAAAGTGTAACAGTTTAGACACTTCGGCCCGAATTCACAAAGCAAGGTTTGAGCTCAAACCTCCTTTTGTTTCGTCAACCTCCTTTTGTTTCGCCAAACCTCCTTTTGTTCTTTACAAACCAGGTTTGTAAAAAACGCGTAAAACGCGTCATATGACGTGCGAAAACCAAGGTTTGTCGACAAACCTCCTTTGTGAATTCGGGCCTTAAACGCTGAAGCACGAAGCAGAATCTAAATTTTGATATGATTTAAGACATGCGTAAGGCTTGACCAGCATTCATTCCATCATCCCAAACTTGGTACAAGGAGATTTTGACGACACTTGTTAAAGACCCTGGTGTTCAGTCAAACGTGGCAGAAAAATATGAATAGGGTATCAATAAGCAAAAACAAAAATTGTCTTTACCAGATTTCATGGTCACATTGAAATTATAAGCTACCAAAGTTGAGTATACTGTTCAATACGCACTGCAGAATAAACCCGGCGTAGGCCCCCATCCCCTCCCCCATCGCTCACCGCTAAACAAAAATTGATACGACATGTGGTGTCTCAAAGTCAGGCAGTCCTGCCAAAGTACATTCCATTTTCCCCTCTAGAGAACATTCCACCTGTCCGTTTTTCTTTTAATTTACAGATACTCACTGTTAAAAAGGTTATATACCTGTACGATGGCTTCTTCCGTCAGGTTTTGGTTTGACGCAAATTCAACAATTGAACTTAGTTTGTCTGCGACAGACTGAAGATCTTCCACATCAAATTTGTTTGAATCCTCAGTCACGTCCGCCAGTTCAACTGACACGATGTCTAAATTGTCTACCGTGATAGTCTCCTGAAGATAAAATAAAATATCGAAAGGTTGACATCTAATTAGATCATCTTAGATCATCATGACAAAGGGCGGATGGTACGTAACATACATCACTTCATTGAATTAGATCATTAACAATATCTCTTACACTTAATTTGCTCTACAGATTTACAGCGTTTAAAGCCAGGCCCGTAGCCAGCTAGTTTGATGTTTAGGGGGGGGGGGGGGAGACATACATGTAATCGATCGAGGTTTAAAAAAGGGGTTCTAAAAAATTTCAACCGATCCCCCCCCCCCTCCCCCCCCCCCCCCCCCCCCCCGTGGCTACGTGCCTGTTTAAAGCACATTGATGTTATCATGGTCAACGATGACAACTAGAAGGAATGCGTTTAAATAAAAAGGGAAAATGAATATAATTCATCAGTGGTAAAGGAAATAATCTTTGGGGGAAGATAAAGTTAAGAGCAAAGTTTTTTCAATGAAAACTATTTATTCAGGGTATAGCCAGGACATAAGTTGTAGACTATCGTAAATGGTATAATAGCAATCAAAAGGATCGATGTGGTAAAGAGTACCATCGTTAGTGTTTACATAGCGAACCTTGTGGTTGTTGATTGGTGGAAGTTTTAATATATAAATTATGAAATTACATTGCCTGGTCCTAAAATGCATAAGTTCCAGATTTTTTTCTCATAGTAGATTTAACAACAACTTACATCATGTATCTACTTACATTTAATATTTCTTCTATAGCTCCTTTGATTGGTGACAGGGTCGTAGCTGTATAGTGGGTAATCGATCATAAATATTAATAAACATGAAATGCACATATCAAAAGCGTGTCCAGGGGAAGACAAAAATTCAGTCGATTATAGGCCTACCATAATTATGTTATTTGGCCACTGTAAATCTTGATATGCGTGTTCCACAAAGTATAATAATTTCATGACGACATGCCAAAGGCAGTGAACTGCCGTCGACTCCTGAATTCCACAGTTGTGAAAACTATAATGAAATGAAATTATTTTATTTTACTTCTCATGCAAAACATAATACAATGTATAATTTTATTACAAGAATATGCAATGAAACGACAAATAATAATAGAAAAAGCACGAGAAAAGAGGAACTAACTAGAAGCAGAGCTTGTTGAAGTGTTAGTTCCTCAGATACTGTTTTACAATAGAACATGAACAAGGTGTATGCGACTGCGTCTCTAATATGCCTCTGCAATTTATGCTTGTATAATATATATTTACAATAGTTTAGGTGACATCTGATGAATTTTGAAAAGTTATCACACTCATAAGAAAGTTTTCTGGGATTTTTAACATTCATGACCACGTGAGCTTCCACTTTGGATTTCTTACACGTGCATTCTAATAAATTCATTCTTGCATGCTCACAATTCTTCCTCATTCGTTCGAATTGCTTTTTAATGCTTTTCAAGTTATTGTTTTAACAATCTTATTTCTGGTAGTTGTTACACTTTTATGGCTCTGTAACCCATGACCTTTGGCTTGTTACATCGGAGATTAATATGTTCATCTGTGTATGCTCGTACATACTTGATCAAAGTTTGTTTAGAATCTGTTTAATACTTGTAAAGTAAACGCGGTATGCGATAGACAGAAAACACACAATTATGCCTCGTTCCATAACAATATGTGAGTAGACAAGAAGTGGCCCGCACGCAAATACTTTTCCCAAACATATTTGCCAATTACTTATATTTCATACGTACGTGTGTGCAACTTAACTGTGTGCATATCATAGATATATATACTTACTATCTCTGTGGTGAATAAACAGCTATAGACGCACGAGCCATCCGTTTTGAGTAAGTTAAGATTCACATAATTTTAAAGATAAGATATACGCAAGATAGCCAACATAGTGGAAATTGGGGTGTAGATATTTAGCTTAGACCTTTATCTAACAATGTATACTTTCTACTTCAATGGTTTTTATGATAACAGTATGCATGAGACAGCTGTGTTACCATGTTCCTGACGAAAAGCCTATATATATAATGAGACAGTCGTGTGGGCGTTTCCAAGATATATAGTCCATATATCAATATGAGATATCAATGTTGTCAATTCTCCATTACATTACAGTATAAATCAGCGATGTTGCTATTTTCATAAGATACAGCCAACATGTATTGATATTGGTACAGGAACTTGCAAAAGGCCTCTGGAAAAGACATTAAATAATTGAAATCCAATGAATATCATTATTATTATTCGTTGCATTGGAAGTAGAATATAAATAGGAGGCTTTGCCAATTTTGTTGGTCTTCTTAGCACCGTAAAACCTCATTGCCCTTGCTTTTTTTTTTATATCATCAAATATATCAAACGGTCGCACGATAACAAAAGGTCGTTTGTTGGGGAACACCTAGTAAATATTGAAGACAAAAGTAAATGAAGGGAGATATAGAGAGAAGGATAGTGTAAATGCGACAAGGCCACTAACCCGCTTTTGCATTTTATCCATACCCCTGCCCTCTTTAGCCGCCCTTACTACCACTAAAATGACTCATTTCAAGATAGTTTTCAGTGACGTTCTTTTCTTCCGGCTTCATGTTTCAAGAAGTTTGACTATATTTAATAAAGAAATAAAAAGTTTAGTTTGAAATGTTATGACAGAGATAATATACACTGGAGGACTTGGAAAGGGGTGGCGGGAGGGGTTGGCAGTATCGAGAGGGTGGCGGGGGTGGTGAGGTTAGAGGGAACGATAAGGGGGGGTAGTGTATTGGTAAATTACTTTGATTTTTATTGATATTGTATGTAAATTAATATGATTTTTGCTTTTGGACCCCATGGAAGAACAGGACCATTTTAAAAATGGTTCTGAAATGGGCTATCCAACCGTTTGTCTATACTTTACACATTTACTTACTTTCTTATTGTTTGAAATGTGTTTTATATGTATGTTTTTTTTTTAAACTTGTATGTATATATGAATTTCGGAAATAAAAACAAACAAACAAACAATGTTGATTGGTAATAAAGTGTAAATATATCTTTTGTTTTTGGAGTTTAAAAGGTATGTCTACACAAGCTTTCAAAACTTATTTAAATCTCCCATGTTATTCATAATTTGTTTTTAGTCTACCTGTAGCGGTAAACTTTCATCTCCTCATCAAGCCCCTGAAAGACCTTTAAGAAGGGTCGATTCACCGCACCAAGTACCAATGTACCAAACTTACAAGGAGAATGGCTGAATAAAGAGTCGTATCAATTCCTTTTGACCGAGTTTAGTCTGTGGGGTAGATGAAGTGAGACTCATCTGACTTCTGGTCTTTATTCGGAAATTTTGAGGGCTAAACCGGACAGAAACATGTAAACTGACAACCATTTCTTTTGTTTGGTAATGGAAGGTCTCCATGACAGGTTCATGGACAGTTTGAGAATATCACCCTCAAACCCAACGCACTCTTCGCATTCTCACATCCCACATACGAATTCCATTAAATAATATACAATACAGCTAGATACGAGTACTCACTGTGGGTAGAGGCTGAATTCGAGGTCTGGCTAACCGTTGTCGGGTTTGAGGTGGTCGTCTGTCTTACCGTAGTCGGGTCTGAGGTGGTCGTCTGTCTTACCGTTGTCGGGTTTGAGGTGGTCGTCTCTTTTACCGTAGTCGGGTTTGAGGTGGTCGTCTGTCTTACCGTTGTCGGGTTTGAGGTGGTTGTCTGTCTAACCGTTGTCAGCTTTGAGGTGGTCGTCTCTCTAACCGTGGTTGGGTTCAAGGTGGTCGTCTGTCTAACCGTGGTCGGTTTTGAGGTGGTCGTTTGTCTAAATGTTGTCGGGTTTGAGGTGGTTGTCTCTCTAACTGTAGTCGGGTTCGCGGCGGTCGTCTCTCTAACCGTGGTCGGGTTTGCGGCGGTCGTTTGTCTAAATGTTGTCGGGTGTGAGGTGGTCGTCTGTCTAACCTTTGTCAGCTTTGAGGTGGTCGTCTCTCTAACCGTGGTGGGGTTTGAGGTGGTCGTCTCTCTAACCGTGGTGGGGTTTGAGGTGGTCGTCTCTCTAACCGTTGTCGGGTTTAAGGTGGTCGTCTCTTTAACCGTTGTTGGGTTCAAGGTGGTCGTCTGTCTAACCGTGGTCGGTTTTGAGGTGGTCGTTTGTCTAAATGTTGTCGGGTTTGAGGTGGTTGTCTCTCTAACCGTAGTCGGGTTCGCGGCGGTCGTCTCTCTAACCATGGTCGGGTTCGCGGCGGTCGTTTGTCTAAATGTTGTCAGGTGTGAGGTGGTCGTCTGTCTAACCTTTGTCAGCTTTGAGGTGGTCGTCTCTCTAACCGTGGTGGGGTTTGAGGTGGTCGTCTCTCTGACCGTGGTGGGGTTTGAGGTGGTCGTCTCTCTAACCGTTGTCGGGTTTAAGGTGGTCGTCTCTCTAACCGTGGTTGGGTTCAAGGTGGTCGTCTGTCTAACCGTGGTCGGTTTTGAGGTGGTCCTGTGTGTAACCGTTGTTGGGTTTTGAGTCGTTGAAGACCTACGTGACACTGTACTTGCAGTCATCGTTTGAGTAGATATTTTCTGCAGTGGTTCCCTAGTTGTTGTTTCGTAAATGGAGGACGAAGAGTAATCGCTGAAAGAGTCCTCTAAAACAAAGAAAATACTAAAGGTGAAAAGGCAAGTCAAATTATCATAACAACCGTTCCAGAGAGAAAAAATCAAATACTCTAATAAAATTTCAAGTACAATATTATTTCGGGTTGGAATATTTCAGGTTAAAGCATATTGATCTATCCTTTCACTTTTACAAACGTGGACTTTCTATGACATCAAAAACTTTATCCTAGTTCTTATTTATAATTAGTACCGGAGTGTTAGCTCAGTCAGTAGAGCGTCCGCCGCACAACCTGGAGGTCGTGGGTTCGAACCCCGGCCGCGTCATACCAAAAGACGTTAAAAGATGGGAGTTGTTGCTACCTTGTTAGGCGTTCAACAGTAAGGGATAGAGCAACGTCGATCTGGCGCTGCTCAGTGGCTGCCGGGCTCACGATCAATTGGGCAAAAAGAATTTCCGTTTCGATTTAATAAAATTTGGAGTGGACTATTAGGCTATTATTATATTATTATTATTAAGAATAATAATAATAATAATAATAATAATAATAATAATAATAATAGTGTCGTAGTCGAGCCGTTTTAGCACTTTAATTGAAATTCAAAGGTCGTGGTTCGATCCCCGATACGGCACTAATGTCATTTGGCAAGGGATTAATCTTCATTTGCCACACTCCACCCTGATGAGGTAAACGGGTACCTGGTAGGAATTAGTTCCTTGAAATGCTGGAGCGCTGTAATGGTAGCTAGGCTAAAGCCGGGGTAATAATTAATGCGCCTCGGAATAGCATTTCTAGATAAACATCGCCATAGGTATGCCTATAATTATTATTATTATTGTTCTAGTATAGCTCATGTCTGTCAAACTTGACACCCCTGGGACTCTACAATTAATAACCCGGCTTTAGCATGGCTGCCATTATGACTCATTTCAAGGAATTAATTCCTGCCAGGTACCCATTTACCTAACCTGGGCCAAGTGTTAAAAATGTGGAATTTTTGTTTTAAGTCCAGTGATTTAACCACTCGAACCCGATACCTGTACTGTAATCAGGCCATGACATTCTCAATTATTCAGTTGAACTGAAATTGACCAAAATTTTAATGACAGTCTTCATCTTAATACTCACCAAATGATCCTGCACAAAGATTTAGGGGGTCTGTTTGAATGAGAAGGTATCAAAAGAAATATCCCGGATATTGAGAATAAGTAATCGTCCTTTTCAAAAATATTTTATAACAGGAATGCTACTGAGCCTTTATATTAGAACATAATGTATATATCATCAACAATGTAATGCAATGATTAGTAATTTAAAAACAATAATGATATTATGTGTACCACCTGCATCTGACACATCAGGTGTTCTTATCTCTTTCTACAAAGTGCCATGCATATCTCACTTTGATTCCGTTTGGCGGTGCACTGCTCGAAGTATTTACAGTAAAAAGTAATATAATATATTATTTTGAAATAGATGTTATGCGATGATTGATCAAATTCCGTTTGAATAGCGTTTTAAGACATAACACATGGTCTCATAGAGCTTCACCATTTAATAAAAATATCATCTCGTCCCCAAAACCATTCCAGCCCCTCCCCCCCCCCCCCCCCCCCTTGTAAAAAAAGTGATCCCCTAAAAAGAAGAATATCTCACCGCTGCATTTGACTGCTGCGTATTTATTGCAAGTTGCGTTTGGTTCTTGCATGCAATATCGGATATCTGTCTCATTTCCGCCACACCAGGGGTTCTTCAACGTAGCGCTATTCGAAGACACTACAGATGGTAGGACGTACCAGTCTAAGAGTTCCACCAATTGTAACCCGAGCATTTGGCAAACAATGGTTGCGTCCGCTACCGTGAAGATATCATCACATACAGGTCCCCAGGAACCGTGCTGATAAACCTCGACTCTACCTTCTGATTCACAGGTCCCTACGAGCCGTACTGAAGACGAATCACAAGGATATTGGGGATGTTCTCATATAGCACAATAAAATTAGTACACAGTGTGTTTCTTGAAAGAGAGGAAATCAACGTTTGACCAACAATATCTCTTTAAATGAAAATAAATAGTTCCATTATTTTCGTTATTTCAAATGATATTACAATATTGATAAAGTTTTGGATCATCGAACTAGAACAGCATTTAAAAGCAACGATTTAGAAATTAAATTTTGGAACAAGAGAGTGATCGATATTTGTCAGCACAATGAGGGCCAATTATTAAGCCCTTAAATGCTCTAATTTAGTTTTTTAGTCACATAACCCCCCCCCCCCCCCCCCCCACTCCGTGAATGGAGGGATACCATGCGTGTTACCAAAATGTCCGGTAAAGGGGTACTGTTCACGCACCAAAGTCCGGCTGGTAGTACACAAAAATCCGGCCCGTATTGACTTTACGCACGGGACTTAGGGGGTGTTTTCGAAAGGAGGAAACGTGCGTGGGGAGAGGGAGGGGCGGGATTGCCCTGTTCATCATAAAATATTTACTTTGGTTGCATGTACACGTGCAATTACTGACCTTTATTACATGTTTTGTCACGATGAGTGCATGAACGCATTCGGCCATTCACAAGGACAGTTACACTACTGTTTATATTATTGCACACGAAGAACAATATTTAGCAGATAAAAATTTAATTAAAGAAAAAATATAATACTGACATTCGTATTTATTCTCAATATTTTCTTCTTCCTATTAAAACTCTAGAGCCATATGTAAGCCTGTGCATGGATTATACTCTACCTGCGTTTTGACAACGGAGTAGTGCTACTTTGTCGATACCACAAGCAATGTTATGTCCAGCATCGTACATGCATTCTTCAATGCTGGCCTCATTACCGACACAAGTCAGACCGCCAATCGTAATAGGAGTACTGTCACTTGTTGGCACTCCTATTGAGGAGCGTCTTGACATCCCTGGATATCCGAGCATTCTGCAAATAACCTGGCCGTCTTGGTCATCCCAGTCCTGGGCACAAACTAAACCCCAACCGGTCTTGTTGGTGTACATCTCTACATGTCCATATTGACGAAGAGAATAGCCGGACAACCGTACTATACACATGGGATGAACATCATATTAGAGAATTTAAGAATACCTTGTTAATATTATATGGGGTGCCTAAAAATAATGCAATGATATTCTGATTGGCAAGATCTAAGAAAGTCCTCACCAGTCCTCAATGACATCCGGTATGTAATCGTATGGTAGTATCCTGTAATTTTAGAGGAAACTACAAAGATATGATCATTTTGTTTAACATAGCAATCTCCAAATGCTATAAGGAAAGCGCGTTGAATAACATCAGTGCACAATACGCATACATACTTGGTGCCTGAACATTTCGTAGCAACCTCCCAAATGGCTTATGCCGAAAGGACGGGTAGCGTCGCGTTGACTTGGACGCGACCATTCATCAAAAGCCCCCCCCCCCTCCCTGTTTGGCCGAAAGGGTGCGTTGACTAGTCTTCCACATCAGTCGTTTTTAATAGAATTTAAGGAATAGAAATGTAAGTCGTTTATTAAGTTCAAGTTTAAGTTCAGTTTATTCAAATAATCAAAAAAGAAATAGATTAAAAATCAAATAAAACTATTTTTACGTTGGGGGCTTTTCTCGAAAGGGTGCGTTGACTAGTGTTCTACATCAGTCATTTTAACAGAATTTAAGGTCTAGAAATTTTAGTCGTTTAAATTGAAATACCTAAAATAGAAACAAAAATATAATATTAAATAAAGCTTGTTTTTACGTAGTATTGCAGAACAGGCGTTTATAAGAATTAAATCATAAATTCAATAAAGTTTTTAAAATGTCAAATAAAAATAATATACTACGAATAGAATTTTGTTGTTGGTGTTAACTAGACATGCATAACAGTCTTTACAAATGAAATAACAAATAAATGAATAAATAACGGAGTAGGCCTATCGCCTTAATACACCCTTTGTTATTGGGCCGGATAAGCTGGGGGGGGGGGGCTTTCTGAATTCCATACATAGAAAGAAATGGATATTATCTTTTTGTTATTTTGATAAATAAACAACTGATATGCAAGACTAGTTAAACACCTTTATTTGACATTTTTAAATATCAAAGTAAATTATTAGATTTTGTTTCTTCTTATTTATTTATTAAATTCTTATAAACGCCTGATGTGCAAGACTACGTGCAAAACTAGTTTTTATTTAATTTCCAATCTGTTTCTATTTTGATTATTTGAGTTTAAACGACTTAAATTTCTATTCCTTAAATTCTATTAAAACGACTGATGTGGAAGACTAGTCAACGCATCCTTTCGGCCAAACCGACGGGGGGGGGGGCTTTGGACGAATGGTAGCGTCCAAGTCAACGTCACGCGACGCTCCCACCCTTTCGGCATAAGCCCTCTCAATTGAGGTCTTCCGTGTTTTTTGATAACTTAGGATTAATAATTCAGGTCATTCATTTTACACAATCATTAAGATAATTTATTTTTATGAAGGGAAATTGACTCTGTATCTAATAAACTAAACATAATATGTGAAAAACCTAAAACGTGTGTTAGGCATGTTACACTAGATTAAAATAGATTTCATAAAATCAATCTTAAGTGCTATTGAATAACTTTATTGTGTTCATCTAAAGTATTCATCGTCATAATGTTTGACAAATAAATAAGTAGAAGAAAATAATAGTTTTTTTTATTTTTAACATGGTGTTTTGAATACATATTCATGGCATTTTACAAATGATGTATCAATCGAAAAATGTGCCAGTGTGGTTTTCCCCAAGGAATTATGAGTTAGAATGACTTCACAGACAGTTTGTCGCTAAATGGAGAGGCGAAGAGTATACGGTTTGCACAATTGCACTCATAATAAAGCGTTCTCTTCATATCTCTGTAACATTTGCAAAAATGGAAATGGAAATGAGAAATTCACACCGGTGGGGCCGTTGGGAATAAGAACCCAAAAGGGTAATAACATTTCACTAAATCAAAATGATTCAAATGAAACCAAAATTAAATATATAAAGGGATTCCTTTCAACAACATAATGAGGTTAGAAAAATGATATGAAATATACCCTCGTTTGCCAGAAAAAAATTTCATCAATGCAATCACAAGTCTTCAGTTATGCAAATAGCAACATGGCCCTTCCTGCAAGTCGGCGGCAAAAGTCGATAAAAGGTGTTTTTATGTTTAATTTCTGATTTTCGGTGAACTGCTTCTCTGTACCACCTCCTCCTCCCCTCCCCTACCCCCGCCCCCGCCCCACACGTCGGAAGCTTTATGGAGCTGGTGATATAGGCCTATAGACCTATCTAATTATCCTGTTGTGGGTCATAATTTGTCCTCCTCCCCCCTCCCCCCCCCCGATCCAATCGAGTTTCGGAATTGGCTGACAAGAAGATACAAATTATAATCAGAGCCTCTGTAGCACTATGATCTCAGATCCGCTACAAATTTCTTGATCTCAATATTAGTCCACACAGGCGCGTACACAGGGGGGAGGTTTGGGGGGTTAACCCCCCCCCCCCTTTCGTAATTTTCTGTGTGTAAACCCCCCCCCCCCATAACCCCCCTAACCCCCCCCTCCCCCTTTGGATTTTTTCCCCATGACTGACCTAAAAAGGTGACCTTACCCCCCCCCCCCCCCCCAAGAGCAAAATGTCAAATTTTCAAATTTCGAGACCAAAATAAAAAAAAAAGTGTCCTCTTACCCCCCCCCCCCCCCCCACCCGCTTATTCAGCGGTCGGCTGAGTCGTTGCGAAATTTTCGGCTCGATTTATAAATGTTAAACCCCCCCCCCCCCCCCCCACCCTTGAAAAAATCCTGCGTACGCGCCTGAGTCCACATAATTTTGAAGTTCTCTTTCAATGGATGGTTGTCCACACAAAATAAGCGTAACTCACCGATATTGTTTGTGCAAACTACGCCAGCTGCCGTTGTGCATGAAGGATAATTTGTGACTGACGTGCATTCGGAAAGTGTATGCTCCCTTCCACTGCAGATGTAACCATCACGAAGGACTTGCACGGAAATAGGATCAAAAGGGATGGAGGACACAACACGTTGACTGAATGATTCAATCCCAATGAAGCCGAGCATACGACAAGCCACCTCAGCGCTCTGAAGATTCCAAGACTCACCGCATAGAAACCCACTGCTCGAACCATCGTCTTTGAGAACGAAGCCTTCGCCCGGTGCATTACCATGAAGTAACGAGATGATCGGTCCTGCTTCTAGATTTTCTATGGTTAAGATTGAAGAATTTGTTATATTCCCAAAGTTAATTCATGTTTGGAAGAAGTCACAACTATTAATCTGTGGAGTTGTAGAACTAGTCTGGAGAAAATGGATTCAGACAGATTGAGACATTTATACACTTGATAGAGGTGTCGTGGTCGAGTGGTTTCGTCGCCGGACTGACGATCACAAGGTCCGCGGTTTGAGTCCCGCCGCGGCACTACCCAGGTGATGTTAATGGGTACTGCTAGAGCTCCGTAATGGCAGCACAGCTAAAGCCGGGGTAATTAGTTTGGAAGCGCTTAGCGACTTATTTGTAATTCACACTATATAAAAGCTGAGTATTATTATTATTGATTAATGATATAACAAGCACTCTGAAATGAGAGCTTAAGTGGATAAATGTTAGGAAATGTCAAAAATGGGTAAGGACATTATTATAATTATTTTGGTCAATCTGACCCATAGCACCCTTATAACGATGGTGGAGTAGTTTTTATGTGACACCAACCTGGTACCGGTCCTTCTCCATATAGTTCCATTCGTAGCATAACCGCGGAATGATATGTGATTGGTAGCAGACGCACATACCGGCATACTTTAACCGAGGGCAATGTGTTATACACCACCGTATTAGCATCCGTATTGCCCACGAAGACCTTAAAGAAATGCAAAGAAGATACGATACTATTTCGACATATCTGATAACAAACAAATAATTCCGATTTTGTATAAATAAATCTCTACATAAAACAACAATGTACACGACGGGTCGCTGTGGAAGGGGTAAACGAGGATGTGGTATCGATTTAATCTCACGTAATGAAATAAATTGTTTACAACATACATATATACATTATAAAGATATATTCATATAGAGGGGAAAAAGAGGGTGGAGCAGAGGCAGTAAGAAAGAGAGAAGATTTGAAGTGCTGGAACAGAAATACTAAATAAAAACATAAAATCATTCTTCTGTCATTACTTCTTTTCATTAATAAGTGTATAAAACATTGACAAAATTGTCATATTTGGTTGCGATTATTCTTGCTCGTTTGTTTGATACTTTGTTTTGTTTCCTTCTTCTTAGGATACAGGATATTACCCTTTACGGTCAGAGGAAAAGACATTGACACCTACCTTATCGGCAACGGGCTGGTTGAGGGCGTCTTGTACTATATCGAACATAATACCGTCTATGCTGCATGCTACCTTAAAGCTTGTAACCCATTGGGCAACGTCCCAACGACCTTGTGTTGCGACTCCAGTGATACGATAAGTAGTGGACAGATCAACCTTGGAAAGACGAATAATTACATACACTTTTTTCAATATATCAAAATGAACTTGCAACATTAGGACAAAAACAAATAATCAATATAATTTTAATCGGCATTCTGTTTAAATTCCTATTCATTGAGGTTTTTGTCTGCCAATTAATAGGTACCGAGCGACGGGAGAAAAAGGCGGACCGATCTAAAGCCTCGGTCACAAATGCCATTACGAACTGCTACGAACGCCGTACGAACGATTTCCAGACAATGGGGATTCGGGAAGATAACGGAAAAACAGGGAGATTCGTACGAAATTATCGTTCGTACGAACCTTTGTGGCCGTAGCATTACCTGGATCCATGATGATTTAGCGCTAGTACCTCCAAACCAGGCTGAATCTATGTTCAGGCGTCCTCTCTCGGGGCCATAACCCAGATTTACATAAGATGCTGTCACGCTTGAATCTTGGATGGCTCCACTTTCCATACCCAGAGCGACACCGGGAGGAGGAACATTCTGCAACGCTCCTGTTGATAGAATTTGATATCTGATATTTGAAAACTAACCGATCTATTCCGAAGCATTGAAAACTAAACAACGGGACTACTTCACTAAATAATAATAAAAATTAATGCTAATGATATGTCCGAAATGTCAGCTGCAGAACGTATTAACATGTATGTGCACAGCGCTATACTTCAAATATATACAGATGCTTGAAGGTAACACAAAGTTTTGGGAAATTTTTGAAAATTAGGTGGATGGTAATTCTTTACAACTTTGATATATTTGGATGCTCCTGTGGATGTATTATAAGCACTAGAAAATTTAGGACCTAAAACACTTCTGCTTTCGAGAAAAATTGAATATAAAAATGTACCGTTGCTCCCGGTAAATTTTGATAAATTTTAAATGGCGCCTACTGCCGTACAATGATAGCTGCGACCATGAAAATCTTAGAATATGTAGTTGTAATAGATAATATCCAAACGGGAATAGCTAATCGGTCGATTTTAGTTAAGAAACGATGTTTTAGAGCTTAATTAATATCTTGACCTTGAGAGGGAGCTATACAACATAAAGAGTTTATTATTTACAATTTCATAAGTTTAGACTCGATTTTAACGGCGACAACGATCACTGACTATTGTAGGATCGCATATGCTTCCAATATGTTCATTTGAACCAAATTCATGACCCCATACCAAAACTTTGTATCACCTTTACTAGCTTAACTAATAACTGCGTTCATGGCCTCCTAGGGTGATGCTCAAATTAAGGTGCCTGTAAAATAGTAAATCTCACAAGCAGCGTGATAGTACCAAGTCTGATGTGTTTTATTTTCCGTATAACAAATTCAAATACATACCAAAATACAATAGACAAACATAATATGAATCAAGAATTAAAAAACGGCTGGAAAGCTCTATTTAAAGCCCCTATTAAAATGGCTCTGATCTTCCTAAAGGTTTTTTTCACTTCAGTTCAATCTTTATTTTTTCACTCTAAATAAAAGCAACTCAAATGGAATACATATAAAACTGAGCATCATTAACAAAATGATTACAGAGCAATTAATAGACAAAAAAACAATAGAAAGAGGGGGAACCTTTTAGTACGTTGACCCCAAAATTAACAATGCATACATAAATACAACAAACAAACGGACAACTTAGGTCAACAAAATGCAATATATAAAATTTCACATCATGAATACAAACATAAAGGATGGGTTTAATAACAACGTTTGAAAGAATTAAGAGATGGGCTGATTTTTAGTGCACAAGGGAGATTGTTCATAAAACTAACGAAATAAAACAATATGTCTGAAAAAAAGATATTTCATCTTCAATATATATTCCATGCTACACCAAACTTTGACCAAAGTATCTAGGTTACATCATTATGTTAAAGCCCCTGTTAAGCAAGCGCGTAGCCAGGATATTATTTTAGGGGGCGGTAGTGAGCATGCAAAGCGTGTGAAGCGCGCTCCCTAGGGTGGTGGGTGCAGGGAGGGGGAAGTTGCTTTGAAGTTATTATAAGAAAACGAAGACGATTTGTTGTACCTTTCTCGACTCTTAATCCTTGTCTCTATTCAGTTTCTTTTGACGTTTTATTAAATTATTAGAGAAAGAAGACGATTCGTTGTACCGTTCTCGACTCTGAATCCTTGTCTGTATTCAGTTTCCCCCTCCCGCGCGAAGCACGGAAGCTTTGGCGTTTCATAAATAATTAGAGTAAGAAAACGATTCGTTGTACCGGTCTCGACTCTTAATCCTTATCTGAATTCAGTTCCCGCAAATTCAGTTCCCTCGAAGCGCGGAAGCTTCGACGTTTCATTAAATTATTAGAGAAATAAGACGATTCGTTGTACCGTTCTCGACTCTTAATCCCTTTTCTTCCTACGTCCTCTTCCTTTCTTCTTCTCCTTTTTTTGTTTTTGTTTGGCCGGCGTTGTGGGGGCGACCGCCCCAACCGCCCCTGGCTACGCGCTTCCCCCCCCCCCCCTCAAAAAAAAATCCTTGCAGTAGTTTGTTTTAAATGACAACCTCTTTCACATTATAATGGCTATTTAAGTGAAATTTTGCAAAAATTAATTTGTTGGGGCTCCCAACACTTTAAAAGGGCTTGAAGGTAAGATACGAGCCTCGAACCCAAGACATATCAATAACGTCCTTTTACCCGACACTATCCTACATTTACTTACTCTACACGCAGGTGAAGCTTAAAAAGGAACCTGATAGAAAGACAATTATCTATGATGTAGCCCGTTATCGCGGCGACTCGGCTCAATTGGGGATATAACTATACATTGTATTAAAGGGATAGTTGAGTTTTTGTTTAGGACCAAAAATGCGTTCAAAGTACAAGGTTATTGCTCTTATTCTTATTTATGATATTGCTAGTGCCCTGTTAGAACCTAAAATTGCTTTGAAGTTGATTTTAGACCCCAAAATGTGTGAATTTAGATTGAAAACTATCCTTCCAATTCAGCTCCACTTTCAAAATAATACAGTGACCGTTAATTAAATAATAATAACAATACACGGGCCGGCTAGTTGTGCATATTATCACCAACACAAAAAGCCAACAAAAAGCTAATATTGGCATTGGCTGGAATACAACATACGAGGCGCTATCTCGTTTTTCAACGGCTGGTTCTAAACAACAAAATACTTGTAGGGCATCACAAATATAAGAAATGGTTATATTTATGAAGAATTCAGCCGTCTTGAACTAGATGTTAAAATTTTCACAGAGACGAACTAGCTGATCTGCCGCTTTGATCGAGATATAAGGCAGTCATGTAGAAACTCAATGAGAGATTTGGTCTTTAAAAAAAATTACGTCCTCCACTCAAATAACATGTCTATATGTATAAACTCATTTAATAATCAAGGATGCAGAAACAGTAGAAATGATTGTGCTGGCTATTGTTCGTTACAACCCTGATACCAATAAATTAATGACAGCAGTAGGCGCAGGCGAACAAACAACAAAATAACACGTCATCCATTAAGTCGGATCGTATAGAGCAGCAAGAAAAGCGATGTTGACGGTCAAGAATCGTGAGGAAAAATGTGCAGATGAGAATTGTAAGAGTAATAAAAGTATCGATGGAGAATAGTAAGAACCAAGAGGCATTCACCGAACCTTACCATGGGACCAAAAGGCTGGACTTGATGGTTAGATCTTCGACCAAGCAAAGTACAATGTTCTGACGATGGCTTAGTTTGGTCGGTGAAAAAGATAACGAGTAGTAGGAGCGAACTAGTCCTAACCAGAGGACTTGGGGTCAGTGTTTGATTAAAGCATGTGTATCCTAATATGCTTATCAACTAGGAGACCTACGCCCTTATGTCATAAATGACAGTAATGAGGATTAATGCCCCGCAAAAGGGTACTAATATAGCACATCGACGCGGTTTTGATCCTGGGGCCTCACAGTTACGAGGCCATTGCTTTGCCACTGAACCATGACTGTACGCAGCGGGGGGCTAGGGTAGGGGACAGTTCCCACAAATAATAAAGAAAAAAGAAAATGCAATAAATTATCAATAATTCATTGAATTTTACCCCGGTCCCCAACATTAAAACAATCCTCTGTACGGCCATGCATTATGGCTCAAACCACGGGCACACTTTTTGAGGTTAAATTAACATCTATGAGCCAAACTTAGGTAAACAATGGCTACAAGTGATTTCAAATTGCTAAGAATAGTATCAGCAACACAATACAAGTGAAAAAAATACATTCAGTACGAACGGCGCGCGCAAAATTTTGAAAAGCTCAAAAAGGTCTGAAACGTAGAGTAAATTGGTCCTATATGCATTTTGAACAATTTTAAATGTTGACGCACGCGTATGCTTTTGCCGTGACGCGCGCACCGACATTGTTGTGACCTAAAGTTTACCCATGACCTCAAGCTTATGCAAGCAAATTTCATTCAAAATTAACAATGAATGGATGATATATGGTCAATATTAGAAATTAACAAAATGGCGCCTAGATGACGTCACGCATCAGAAATATAACAAATCTTTTCATTAGGATCAATGATCATGCATATGCCACATGCAATTAAAGTTTCATGGTCACTTACCATGCCATTTATGAGATTATATCCACAACACAAAATGTTACAGAAAGAAATACAAAAAAAGGCTGACAATATCAATAGGTGCTTCGCCACGCTTTGCGCCAGATGACCTAACAATGGTTATTGTTACTGTTATTTGGTGATGGTTGTTATTTTACCTGACTGCTAAGAGAGCATAAATTCTTGAAAGTAAGCAACCAGACGGCTGACTGCTTGAGGTCCTCTCCGAGAGACCTGGTAATGAGGATTAAAGCCTTACCAAAGGGCACTAGCGCATCGCCTTGGTTTCGAATCCGGGTCACCGGATTACGAGACCCACTGCTCTACCGACTGAACTATCGCGCTCCTCAATTCTTAGTGCTAGTGTTTTTATTGTTGTAATCACAATGGTTGTAACATACAGATAACCAAACCATATTAACATTAACCGGTTACGAGAAGTGTACGTCATTAATATTGAAGCACACTAGAGATTATTCCTTGATGGGTTATCTGAGCCTAGGTCAATAAACGCTATAATTGAGTTGTTCTATTCTATTATACGCTTGGCATTTCTTTGAACCATTCAGGAGTTTATGAACGCAAGGCCTTTTTAAGTATTAAAACCAATGGCCAACACCATTTAGCAGACTAAATTATTATCACCAATCTGATAATCGTTTAATAAGAAACCATGTGCGTGTTGAGCAAACCTTACACACGATCCCACAGGTTGATTTCAAACAGCTACGGTACAGTTATAGGCATGTAACAGGCACAGGTTTGTGCCTTAAAAAAGTAATAACCTCATCATCGGATCAGCCAAATCAGCATATCAAGTTATGAAGAAAACAAATTGTGCATGTCGATTATTTGAATAACAATTCGAAATGTTGATTAATAAAGAGTAAATATTAGTGTTCTTATGGTCATCATCAAGTAGGCGTTATGGCTCAGTGGTTGAGCAGCGGACTTGGAACCGGGTGGTCCCGGGTTCGAAACCATGTCAATGTGCTCGTGTCCATGCATTGGTAAGGCAGTAATCTTCATTATCAAGGCCCTCGAAGAAGAATTGAAACCGTCGGTCTCCTTGGCTGTTTATTTAAGCATGTACATGCTTTCTTAGCAGTCCGATAAAACAATCATCATCAAACAAACAAATGAGGCATATTTGGTGAAATTTGTATAAAGGAGGAATAAAATGAGAAGTGGAGTGTAATACACCCCCAGAAATGAAATGAGGAAATGCGATGAAAGTAGGAATCCATGCGTGCAGGGTCCATAAACGATGCCAATATCGTTGTTATCATTTCGTTAAGTTCCATAAAGTACAATATTACACTTATATCTAGGTCCCTCATGATTGATAATGCTACATACAGAAACACTCTCCGTGATCTTTTGAACTCGACACTTCCTCAATCGACGCAGTTGTCAACATTAGCAAGTTTAAAGGGAGATATTATTTGGCATTTTACCACATGCAAGCAAGTTGTAACTGATAACCTAACCCATGGTGAAAACTGGTTTCACCATTATCTTTGAAGGTGTACGTAATGTTATTAATTAATGAAATTTTATAAATACAAAATATATAATCCATTTGCGTCAATGAAGAACAAGTTACCGTGCATGACTTCATAACCCATTGATGAACTATCCTCAAAATATTTTTTTTAAAGGATTTCCCCGCCAATTTCGCAATGTTTTTTCAGTCCATTTGATGGAACATTATTTCAGTTTATCGCATGCACCATTTGAAGGTGGAGGCTATCATTCAATTAGGCGTCAGAAATTCATTCCGTCTATAGGCACGTCTGCGAAGATTCACTCGAATTCGTCAGAAATAGCTGAAAGGGGATCTCGGGCATTCAGATTCGCGAATCGGCAGTCAATTATTAATATGATCATTCGAATTAAAGGTAAAGACCAATATGGTCATGCGATTGCATTGTGAAAGAAACGTTGTGGAATCGATCAAAAAAGGTTGATCATCTAGCATATAAGTATTGGTGTGTACTGCAAGGTTCTGGAATCATCAAAATGATAAAAAATTTGGCCCAGTCTTCGTAAAGTTACAAGCACTGTACACAGAAAGATGTATATGGGACTATACGTACACGTGCGCGGCACGTGCGTTTATCTCTCACAGACCATGTAGATAAACTAATTTACCTAATATATAAATTAGTAGGCGGTTTCCCGGCAAAATTTGCATCATCATGTATTAGTCAAAACATATTCTTTCACATGATTGGTAATAAGAGCTTCCATTTCATTTTTTGAAATTGTGGCGTCTCCAATACTGGTCTTTACCTTTAACATGTATGTTGTTTATGTAGACCCCACCTTTTTTGTTTTAATTTCCCGAAACTCTAATGAATTTTAAATAGGCCTATATTCTTTACCATTGTCCTTATCGGAGAAACTGTCTGGTGCTACAATGAAATATTATTATCATTACTACTATCGTCATCAGCATCATTATAAGTATTATTATTGTTATTATATATTAAGCAAATATTAATCGACTACGAGGGTAATGGTGCAAACTATCATCGCCGAGGTGATCTCGGGGCTACTATCCTCCCGAGCCGCAAGGCGAGGGAAGATGGTAGCCCCGAGATCACCGAGGCGATGATAGTTTGTATCCATTGCCCGAGTAAAGGAGGTTAATATTTGTTTTATATCCCAAATCGGCAATAAGGTCTATTTAAAGTGAATTTTACATAATAATAAGAACTGATTCTGCAGACAGTTTAGCTTCAGCTAGATTTTACAAAGCGCAACATGCATTCATGTATTAAATACAGTCGATGCGCGCTCATTTGACATTGACTTTGACATTTAGCGTAACCTACTTTGCTATGCGTATTCAATGGGCAAGCAGCAAAAAATTACTTTACAATAAGTACTATCTCAGGTAGATAGTACTTATCTATATCTTTTTCGTGCTCTGTACAATCGCAATGCAAACAACTATACATGAGGGATATAATATTACATATCATTACATAAAAATAACTATCACTACTATTATTATTATTATTATTATCATCGTCATCATTATTGTCAGAAGATAAAGCGATCGCATCCTACATTCTCCCCTTGATCGATTGCCCATTTTCCTTCTCCTTCGTCCGTTATCTATCTAGTAAGATCCCCCCCCCCCCCCACTCCATGACAACCATGGGCGTAGATCTGTAATTGATACCTATTGTTCAGGGGGGATGATCTATTCATTCACCCCCCCCCTGAACAATAGGTATTACGTAAGGATTGACGCCCATGATGACAACAGTACCCCCCCCCCTCTCCCTCCTCAATATACAATCCCACGTTACGCCACTGTCTTCTCTCCCCAGCATCCGCATTTATAAGGAACCATCTGCGTTGTTATTATGCACGAGCCTTCAAGGTCCCAGTTGTATGTCAATTAATTTCCCTTTCGTCAGACATAACAGTGGAATTGATAATGATACAAACAATACAAGGAAGAGTTCTTAAAGGAAAAATTATAATTTAATTGGACTGTAAACAAGGTAAAGGAGAAGCAGATATCGTGATGGAGGTAACCAGGATTGTTTTTGCTTAACTTGGCGCTTGGATTCATTTCTGCCCGTTGTATTTATAACAGCATAAACGTTTGTGAATTTGATATCACATATCATATACATTTGGAACCTAATTGGAAGGAATCGTCAGCAATATTTTTATTGATGTCTAATTGCTAAAGCAATTTCCCATTGTACTAATAAACTAGTTCTATTCTTTAAGAAGGGAAGCAATGTGTTTTCGAATACCTCCTCCTTGAAAAACACTTTGAAAAACACTTAATTTTCATTGTTCTTTCATCTTTACTCGGAAAGAGTGTCAGATGTGTATCATCGTATCCGGACACCTACCCCCTAGACATCCACCCCCGGATAACCACCCCCAGTCAACTGCCCCCTAGGAAAACTACCCCCTCGGAAAACTACCCCCTAGGAAAACTACCCCCTAGGGCAACCACCCTCTAGGACGACTACCCCCATGACAACTACCCCCGGACAACTACCCCCAAGACAACTACCCCCTAGGATAACTACCCCGGACAACTACCCCCGGAAAGCGACCCCCAGACAACAACCCCCTAGGATAGTTGTCCGAGGGTAGTTGTCCTAGAGGATGGTTGTCGTAGCAGGTAGTTGTATTGGGGTAGTAGTCCTAGAGAATGGTTGTCGTAGGGGGTAGTTGTCTGGGGGTGGTTGTCGGGGGTACTTGACCGGGGGTAGTTATCTGGAGTAGTTGTTCGGGGGTAGTTGTCCTAGGGGGTACTTGTCTGGGGTAGTTGTCCAGGGGGTAATTGTCCTGGGGTAGTTGTCCCAGAGGGTGGTTGCCCTATGGGGTAATTGTTCTAGGGGGTAGATGTCCTAGGGGGTAGTTGATTGGGGGTGGTTATCCGGGGGATGGATGCCCATAGGGGGGGATGTCCTAGAACCGTGTGTCACATGACGAATAATATAACCACGATCAAAGCTGTAACAAAAACTGGGTTAACAGTAAGTTTTTATAATATTATTACAAGACATTTTCTTCCAGACCTGCTTTTCAAAGCTGAATTTTACACTTTCGAATTATCTCTTTTTCTCTGTCTACCTCGTCACCCCCCCCCCCCCCCACTTCTCTCTCTCTCTCTCCCTCTCTCTCTCTCTTTTCATCTCTCTCTATTTCTCACTCTCTCTCTCTCTCTCTCTCTCATTCTCTCTCTGTCTCTCTCACTCTCTTTCACTCTCTCTCACACACTCTCTCTCTCTCTCTCTCTCTTTCTCTCTTGCTCAATCTATCTATATCTTTTCCATCCTCCTCCTCAATTTATCAATCTCTTTTCCTCTCTCCATCTTCTTCTGACCATCAAACTCGATTATTTTATTTCGGTTCTATAAGGCTCTACCGTTCCTATTGTAACTACCATTTCAACGTGTTCCAAATCTGTATTTTCTCTGCGAACTCAAACACTACATTGGTGTCAATTATGAAATTCATATATATCACGAGTATGTTTTTATCATAGCGCCTGTACACAAAGGCACTCTTTAAAAAACTTTTTTAAATTCAATCTCAAGTGAGTTCCATGCAGCTTTGTCTAAATAAAACTGGGGGGTCATCCGAAATATATACTATACTATACTATACTTTAATTTCAATAAATTGTTTAAAAAGGGCGATTTTCCTGGTGATCTTGCAAGCGACAATCCAGCTTCCTTGGAAATTTCACGGACAAAATGCTATAAAATCATAAACAAAGAAACGTGTGAGACGACGTGACAAGATCCCCATTATTAAAATAGTTGGGGTGTTAGATAAACAAAATCCGTGATTTCATTAGATCACAATTTCTCAAATCTACGGTGTGGACCCATGACTACTATTCAGGGAGCATGCTTAAAATCTCGAATAAGTGGTTTACCGTTTAAGTCTAAACTGAGGTCGATATTTTAGTAATATGTGTGTGTGCTACAGAGTGAAAACTCCGTTGAATCAATGCAAAGAAAATAAATGATATCATTGGTAGGTCCACCTTTGAATTATCTTTAACAACCAATCAAAGAAAAGAGGCAACTGTGAAGATCAGTATAAATGATAGAAAATATTTGTTTAATATAAACAAATTACACATCAGAAAAGAAAGTTCCGAGGTATAACTGATCACCAGGTGACTATTTTCCCTTTTTACGTTCTCACAGTTCCTTGGCACGCAAATAATGTCTATAAACATTATGTTGGCTTCAAACTTGGATTTGAAGAATACGCATGATACACCGAAAACAATGTTAATTTGGAATGAGCAAGCAATCTCGAGCTGCTTTTGAACGCGCATTTATCGATTTACTTACCCCTTTGACATAGACAAAGCCACAGAAATAAAATACGGCCTACATTGAAATGTTTGACTTGAATCATCATCTGTTCTGCTTTTCAATTCTAACAACAATCAATGATGAAACAAAGAAAAACTGCTGTAATCAAAATCTTCAGATGACAGTAAGAATGACAATCCAACGAAGTTCGCATCATTGGACGAAAATAGTAGAATGACATGCATTCGCTAAACCAGATTGTTGGAAAGTGGAAATGAAGAAAAAAAACATAGTCCTGGCATGCGTATTCATTGTCGCTAATAATGATGAGGAAGAGCGGTATTCATGGGGAAATCCCTCCAGCTATATTGGCCTTCAATTTCCAATCAATGTGGGGCTATTCTCAGTCGATTTACTCTAGGGGCGTCGATAGACCATTTGACTTGGATGGGGCGGACCAAACGTGCAGATTTAAGTGGCACAGCCATACCCCACCCCCCCCCCCCACACACACACACACACACCCTACTTTGCATAGCTATGGGAGTCACGGGGGGGGGGGCAACAATTGCAACCAAAAACAGGGGAAAGGTGAGAGCGAGGGAGAAAATTAGGAAAAAGAAAAAGAACGTGAGTCAGTAATGATTCAAATAGATTGCTCAAAAATGCTCTTCAAATACTACATTTAATAGTCTTAAATGAAATCTGTTATAAGAGGTGTACACGATCATCGAAATGCTTGAAGGTAAAGACCAGTATTGGAAACGCCCCAATTTCAAAAATGAAATGGAAGCTCTTATTACCAATCATGTGAAAGAATATGTTTTGACTAATACATGATGATAACAATTTTGCAGGAACCGCCTACTAATTGATATATTTGATAAATTAGTTTATATATTGGTGTGTGTGAGAGATAAACGCACGTGTTGCGCACTTGTGCGTAGTCCCATATACATCTTTATGTGTACAGTGCTTGTAACTTTACGAAGACTGGGCCAAATTTCTTATCATTTTGATGATTCCAGAACCTTGCAGTAAACACCAATACTTATATGCTAGATGATCAACATTTTCTAATCGATTACACAACGTTTCTTTCATAATGCAATCGCATGACCATAACTGGTCTTTATCTTTAAGGTTGATTAGATCTGCGTCCTTGATGTAGTGTGCAGCAAAAACGAAAAAAATATGGTAAACAGAGACAGTGACGGAGAAAATTTTAGTTAAATTAAAGATATATTTTAGAATAACGTTAACATAATGGAAATAATGTATCAGAGACCGCAAATTGCCCGTATATTTATCATGTTGGGTACTTTGACGAGGAAATAACATTTCAGAGATAATAAAGTGTGTGTTTCCTCTCTCGCAAAATTTAGAAACGGGATAGTTTCAGGCTGCGAGGTCCATGAATATTCCCCCCAAAATTATGATGATATGACAATGTTCGGGCACCTTCCTGCCCTAATGTCGTCATGACTCGGGCAGCATATAACCCTATTTATTGTATTTCTATATCTACATTGAAATTATACCACATAAAAATAGTCCTTTTTTTTCCTTCTCGTTTGCTTCACTTCTCGCAGAGTTTATAAACTAGGATATTTCCAAACAACGAGATGGCCTATATATAATTTTACATTTCATCTAGTGAATGAAAAAAAAATATACGATAATAACATTGCATTTTGTTTTGCTCGCTCGTAAAATATATCTTGGATCCGGATAGTATTTTGTGCTCGCAAGCGGCCCTCACGGCTCTCATTCGAAAATTTGCCAGTACATCCATGTGTACGAGGGATGAAAAACAATTCCTTTTTGATAAATTTTGGATAGGGGTGACACAAACTTTTTAATTCCTAAAAGGGTGCCGTAACTATAACTATAGCTCCCCCCCCCCCCGCATCAGCCACGCTTTATTCGTATCATTTTTGTGACTTACATGACAATGTGATAGAATAAGGGAGTTCACAGATAGCACATGGTACAAATGACCCCAAATATCCACAGATCTTTTACACATGGAGAAGTTCCACTTTGAGCATCTTAGAATAATAACTGTCTTAGATGTCTTAAAGTCTTAGATGTGCTTCATGAATACCTTTTGTTTGCCCTCTTGAAAAGAATACTTCCACCTGCGTATCTTAGAATGTCCCGTTGGTGCATAAATGAATGATGTTACATAACTTTCATGAGCGCATATCCAGTATTCATCTCTGTGGGTTTTACCTTTTTGGTACAAATGACCTTTATCTGCTCATGCTCAGACTGCAACCGTAAACTGGCTTATTAGTTACACTCTTTCTTACACCGAAAGAAATCAATTAATATTGCCGAGACGTCTTGGTCTAGTCGTCAGCCGTCAGTGGATTACAAGAGATTTATACGGACGTAACATTATCAATGTAATAGTTCATTAAATACGTTATCAAAACTGTATATTCATGGTATTAACCATACATCCCCAAGGTAAACCTTTATTAATATACACTTTCAAGTGCCCCCCCCCCCCATTCCCTTTACCAGGGCTGCTTCCTTGACTTCCCTATTAATTTCCCGTTCTCAAAATCTGTATTATTACTTTATAATCTTAATAGGGAAATGATCAATGTCAGCGGAGGAAACGGAGGATATTTTAAACGAATTTCGTGATATGGTAAATCGGGGTTTCAATGTACAGGCTGTCATGGCTAGGTTTCACTTAGAGCCAAAAGTTATTAATAAACCGGCTTTCGAGACGGGGTTATATTAGCCAAACCAAACAGTATCGTTAATTATATTATGTTTAATTACATTTGATTCTTTAGGATTTGATTATATATGTTCTTTATTACATCCTTCTTTTATAAATGCCTCGGTAGCATTATAATAATTGTTTATTGTGAGCATAAAAATAATGATAATATCTTTTTTCAGTTGCAAGTTTGATGATTAAATCTTGATTCAAAATGAATAACGAGAAACGAGAAATATGCACCCGTATACACGACGTATAAATATATATTGATATAATTCAAAATAATCTAGATTATTTACTGCTCAATGTGCCTGCACTGAGTTTACCTTTAACCACAACCCTTCATAATCTTCATCTGCCGCTCTTCTCCAAGTTCTTCTGAAGGTTCATTTATTTTCCGAATATTCGCATATCGATAAATGGTAGGCCCTACACCGTTTATTTCACAATTGTACTATTCATTATCATTTATCTTATTTGTCATCATTATTATCATTACGACTATTATTATCATTATTGTGATTATTATCATTGTTATCATTGTTGTTATTATTATCAGTATTATAATCATTAATATCATTATTATTATTATCATCATCATTATCATCATCATCGTCATAAGTATCAATATCTTCTTCATTCTCCTTTTTTGAATTAAAGACACGCATATTTGTATTCGGCCGGATCTTTTTTATGGATGTTATAAAATACATAAATTGTTTTGTCAACACACCTTCATACCTTTCTCTTCTTTTTGTTTCATTTTTCCTCTTTTGGGGGATATAACTGTAATCAATTTGTATTATTGCCTGTTCTGTTTTATAGGGTATACACCACACAATGAAAGAAAGTGGGTACACAGTTCCAAAAAAGCATTTCCCTTTGATAATGGCAAAACTTCAGTTGCAGCCCACGAGATCGACAATATTGCCATCATAAGCCTTCTGAAAAGATTTCCGAGGTTACACGGACCAACAGCCCATTAGCCTGACCTATCGGTCTCCATGGCCTTCACACAACTTTTCCGAGGCCGGAACTTTGTGGGTTCACAAACTACCGGTGAACCCGGATATCCCTAAAAATTTAACTTTGCCTTTTTGAGTATATCGTTATCAGTGGCGTAATGAGCAAAAACGTTTGGGGGGCTGACAAAAAAAAAATCTGCAGCACCCCACTCTAACATGCAGACCCCGCTGAACGTTTCGCAAAGTGGGGTCTAGAGGCAAAGCCCCGGCTGGGGTCAAGGGGCGGAGCCCCCGAAGCTCAAGGGGTATAGGCATCAGTGGCGGATCCAGGAATTTCTTTCCGGGGGGGGGCACAAATGGCATGGGGCTAAATATATGTAAAACGATGAAGCGACAGAACGAGGCTTTAGCGGCGAGGGAGCGGAGCGACCAAGCGGGGGTGGGTCTGGGAGGGGGTTCTGACCCCCTCTTAGAGTAAGAAGCATTTGCAATTTTAGAGCCAAATTATACGGATTTTCAGGCACTTCCTGCAGTAATATGACGTAAAATTTCTTTCTCCTACCCCTTCCAAGAGTAGGGATCTTTTGCATTTTGAGAACCACGTTTGGCTAATTAATATCCACCGGCAACACCTGGAAAAAACGAGGCCTTCTGATTGGTTAGAAGTTAGAGAAAAGTGATCTTTCACGTCTTGAGACGGTGTAATATGCTTTGATGCTGCAAAACAATGCACAAAGACGGTGATCCTTTACTTCATTAGTAGTACTTGCAAAAGTTTTCTCGATTGTATAAACTGTGTCGCTAGATATTTGTCAGTGGGGGAGTGGGGAGGGTGTAGAGGCCACCGATTACCGACAAAACGAGCAACCAATTACCGACAAATATATTAATGCCAATGTCCAAATGTCTACAAATTTAACCCTATAAACCCAGGGGCCAGGAACTAAGTTATTTTCAATCTCCCCCCTCCCGCGGGAAATTTTGACACTTCTTTAAATTATTAGAGAAAGAAGACGATCCGTTGTACTGTTCTCGAACTCTTAATTCTTGTTTGGATCCAGTTCCCCCCCCCCCCCCCGCACGCGCAAAGCGTGGCAGTTTTGACGTTTCAATAAATGATTACTCTTAATCCTTGTCTGAATTCATTTTCGCCCATTTCGCGCGAAGCGCGGAAGCTTTGACGTTTCATTAAATCATTTGAGAAAGAAGACGATCTTTTGTACTGTCTTCGAACTCTTAATTCTTGTTTGGATCCAGTTTCTCCCCCCCCCCCGCACGCGCAAAGCGTGGCAGTTTTGACGTTTCAATAAATTATTACTCTTAATCCTTGTCTGAATTCATTTTCGCCCATTTCGCGCGAAGCGCGGAAGCTTTGACGTTTCATTAAATCATTTGAGAAAGAAGACGATTCGTTTCGTGTTCTTGTCTAAAATAAGTTTTTCCCTCCCACGCGAAGCTTGGAAGCTTGGACACTTCATTAAATTATTAGAGAAAGAAGACGATTCATTGTACCGGTTCCGACTCTTAATCCTTGTCTGAATTCATTTGCGCCCATCCCGCGCGAAGCGCAGAAACTCTGACGTTTCATTAAACTATTACTCTTAATCCTTGTCTGAATACATTTTCACCCATCTCGCGCGAAGCGCGGAAACTCTGACGTTTCATTTAACTATGACTCTTAATCCTTGTCTGAATTCATTTTCGCCCATCCCGCGCGAAGCGCTGATGCTTTCACGTTTCATTAAATTATCAGAGAAAGAAGACGATTCGTTGTATCGTGTTCTTGTCTGAATTCAGTTTCCCCCCCCCCTCCCGCGCAAAGCGCGGAAGCTTTGGCACTTCATTATTTTTTTTAAGAAGGAAGACGATTCGTTGTACCGTTCTCGACTCTTAATCCTAGTCTGAATTCAGTTGCCCCCCCCCCCGAAGCGCGGAAGCTTTGCCGTTTCATTAGAGTATTAAAAAAAGCTAACAGAAGATTCGTTGTACCGTTCACTATAACTGAATGTCTGAATTCAATTTCCCCACTGGGCCCCTTAACGGTACATGTGCAGTGTTACATGATGTAAGTATGGAACGCCCGGCAGTGCTTGTCACAGTTGCTTCTGGAAAGGATTTTATTTTACTAGAATCTCTGACTGTTAGTGGCCACGGTCCCTTAGTGACTATAAAATAACATATGCTCTTCCGGTCAATTTAGGAATGTGTCAGTTTGCAACAGAAATGGGGAAACGCGCATTTTGTTGAAAATCATGTGATATCACGAACATTTATACATCAATTGTATATGGAATTGAAAATAAGTCACGGTTCAATTTCATTTGGGAGGGGGCTGGCGCCCCCCCTCCCGAGCCCCCCACCAGTACGCCAGTGATCGTTATTACTGATCCAAATATAAATTGTATGACAATAGGTTGACGTGGCCAAGAATGAAAGGAAAACATTGTGTTTGCCAAATCACTCTTGGCATCGAAACCCCTGTGCAGGAAATAGATAAAAGTATTCGGTACTTTTATAGGGAAGCAATACGATTTTAACCATGCTTAGTTCTACTTAGTAGAAGAAAAGTACAGACATTGACACTTGACAATAGCCTTCATGAAATTATGATATATATATAGTGTTGTAGTTGCTTATGTACATAATTATGAGGGGCAGATATTAATAGACAGTTATGTATACTGGACTGACGCCCTCGCATGCCGACCCACTTGTTTTTGAATTGAATACTTTGCTTGTTGTGATCTTAGCATTCTCCGAAACATACGATCTGAATACGATCTTTTTTTCGAAGAATAAGCAGTTAGCATCCGAAATAAACATTTAAACTGTTAACATATTAATGATCAATGGTTTGAATAGTCATATGATTAATGAAATTAAAATGTCAATGGATTTCAAGCTTCCTCAAAGGGTGAATAGCTAAATCGGCTCCGAATCGTGGTGACGTCATACCAGTACTGCTATCGACATTTCTTTTTATACTTTATATATCTAATATGAGTGTCATTTCTTCAAAAATAAGATCGTAGGAAAATCGAATAGGACAAGCTAAACCACGACGAGACGAGAAGACAATAAATCGAGTCAAGAAGACCAGGCACGTAGCCAGAGTTTGATGTTTGTGGGGGGAGCACATACATGTAATCGATCGAGGTAAAAAAAAAAGGGGGTCTGCCCCCCCCCCCCCGTGCCCCCCTCCCCCCCCCCCCCCCCCTTGGCTACGTGCCTGAAGAAGACAAGGAGTCGAGAAGATAAAAAGACGAGAGCCTAGATTCTCGTCAAATTGACTTGATCGGTTGAAAAATGAGTAGCTGATGCTATATTGGCGACCACTTTTGGTCCATTAATCTAGGTTGTGTTCCTCTGATCAACCAATTTATACATACTTTCAGTCAACCTCCATCAAATTTCATAGAAGAAATGATTAGTTACTCACCTATTTGACAAAACGGAAGTAAAAATATAAGAACACAGGGCCACGAAATAAATCGTTCACGATCCATCTTCTTTTTCCTCTGTACCAAACTGATAGTGATGATGTTGACAATGAGAGAATGTAATGACACAGCCACTAGTTTTTAGGCAATGGGTGGAATAAGTCAAGGTGGTACACACACGCACGCCGATATGAATATGAGGATTTAGTCACACTTATACGTACACGCATTTCCTTAAAAAGGGGAATATATGATGCAAAAGGAAATAAGAGAATAAGGGCTGCGTGGCTTAAATCATAGTTCCTCATTGCTGCCCTCCCTTTTTTAATACCTTATTTGTGACACTGACAGAACAAAAATTGGTGTGGGGTCCAGGGGCGGAACCCCCAGGATCTCAGGGGTTTTAGGCATTAAATTACCGTCAGATGAGCATCCAGGTGCCCTTAGGGCCCTTGGTGGAATCCGGGGGGCAGAGCCCCCGGAAGCTCAGGGGTTTTAGGCATTTAATCAAGGTCAGATGAGCACATTTTGACACCTTACTATTTTGTGACAAAGACAGGTCACAATTTTTTCGTTCTTTCTTTATGAATTTGCCATTTTCCAACAAACGCTTGAAAAAGTATAATTATACTTAACATTGAGGAAAAATCATTTCAACAACATGTGTTTCGAATTAGAAATAAACCGCGTTTGAATTATATATGGGGGCATCTGTCACCCCCCCCCCCCCCCCAACCAACCAAGCCCCCCCCCCCCCCCCCCCCCCCATCAGTACTCCAATCCCCCTCCCCCGGTCTACACCTTTTTTTACCATGATTAATTATTCATTGCATTTTTCCCCGACTCCCAACATAAGCCAAAAAATGCCAAACCGGAACCTGACCGCAATGTTACCAAGGGCAACTACGCTTTACTGGCAGAAATGCCAAGCCCGAAACATTCCAAAACGAAGTGTGATCTTTTAAGGAAGAAGGAAGAAACAAAGACTAACATTAGGAAACACAGAAAGAGGAAGTCATAGAATGATAAAAAAAAAAAAAAAGAATAACATGAGAGAAGGTGATAAAAGTAAGAAACAAAGAATAACATGATGAAACACAAAAAGAGGAAGTGATAGAATGATAAAAAACAAAGAATAACATAATAGAAGGTGATAGAGGAAAGAAACAAAGAATAACATAAGGAAACACAGATAGAGAAAGTGATAGAATGATAAAAAAACAAAGAATAACATAAGAGAAGGTGATAGAAGGAAGAAACAAAGAATAACATAAGAGAAGGTGATAGAAGGAAGAAACAAAGAATAACATAAGAAAACACAGAAAGAGAAAATGATAGAAAGAAGAAAGAACGAATAACATAAGGAATGACAGAAAGAGAAGGTGATAGTAGGGTGATCACACTGCATGTTCACACAGTCTGCCCCATGCACACACACACAACAGCAGACAGTTGGTAGAAATAGCAATTTTCGTAATTTTTTTTTTTTTTTAAGTGAACAATATTTTTAAATTTTTATTTCACATATCTTTCAAGCACACCTTTTACTACAATTCTGTGTAGTTTCATTGTTATAGGCATGTGGAAAATATGTTAAATTGTTAATCAGAATATTGTCTTTTCAGCCATGTGTGACATGGCCCGCTGATCGCCCATTGACTGTTATTCTGCGTGGTAAAATGCACCGCAACGTATAAAACTCCTCTACAAAAATGCAGTATCCTCATATGTTTCACTCATTAAATAAATTTGTCGTTTACACTCAAGATAGCCACAATTGTACTGGGATCACCAAAGTTTGTGTTACTTTACATATCAGTCTTTGTGGAATTTAATGGCTTGTTGAATGGTTTCTCGGAAAATCGTCATAAATCCTCAAATCTGACATTTTTATAAAAAAAAAAATATATACTGTGATGTAGCTGAAAGTCTGCAAATTCTTATCATTTGATCGGTTTTTCTGAATAATTTGTGAAACATATGAGAAAATAGCTGTAACGGTGATCCAAGTAACTTCCGTCGCCATAGTTTATTGGCATTGTTTGGTGTAAATATGATCTATATATATGTATATGATTTTAAAAATGCCAACAAAATGAACAGTTTGACTTTCCCAAATATAATTAGCTGAAATGACCTAATTTGCATATTTGATAAAAATTCATAATTGTTTTTTTTCTTCAAAAAAAAAATATTTCCATACCTGTCTGATAGACATAGGTTTCATTGATGTATCATGTTCGGTTTTGATTTGATTACATATGCGCATATTAATTAGGCGGACTTAGTTATATTCACAACTTTTTCATATCTGCAGATTCGCAAAAATGGCCAAAATGACTTATTTTGTTTGCTTCTGTTTTCCAAACGGTAATAGATATATGAATTTTCTTTTTTGTATTTTTTTTACCACAAAGATGATATTTTAATGTCTGATAATTTAATTTATTATTTGTGTCCAAGAAAGTGATGAATTAAGTTGTCAACTTTATCGAATTTTGCCGTTTTTGCCAATTTGACCATTTCTGGCAGGTTTTTCGGTAATTTTGCGATATCATAAAAATGGTATAAAATCACAACGCATTGACCGATTTCAATTCTGTTTGTTGTTTTTTGAAGCTTTCATGAAGCTTGATCATTTGCAATCATCAAATAACATGTGTTTGTTGTACTTATTTTTGGTTCGCTATACCTAGTGATAGAAGGAAGTGATAAAGAATAACATGAGAGAAGGTGATACAAGGAAAAACAAAGAATAACAAAGGAAAGACAGAAAGAGGGAAGTTTTTGCATCGGAGTGCCGCGCATACGCATTACCAACTAAAACACGCTAAAACATCACTGAGCTTTTTCAGTCGGTGATGTTTCCGCACAAGTGTAAACGAGTGTGCGAAACATCGTGACTTTTCAAAATGAGGTATTTGACAGTATAAAATAATGTGCCTATGTGGGTATGCCTTGAACCATAATGCATGGCCCTACAGAGGCATTTTTCCTGTTGGGGACCGGGGGAAAATGCAATGAAATATTGATAATTTATTGCATTTTCGTTTTGTTTTGTTTTTTGTATTTGTGGGGGCGTCGACGTACCCTAGCCCCCGCTGCGTACAGTCATGATTCATTGGCTAAGCAATGGCCTCATTATTATGAGGCCCCATAATCAAAACCGTGTCGAGGTACTGTATTAGTGCCCTTTTTTGAGGCATTAATCATCATTACTGTCGGTTATGACTTAATGACGTAGGGTCCCTTGTTGATTGACATAGTATCATGCACATGCTTTAGCAGTCACGCAAAACAAACACTCACAAACTATTATTCAATAAAATCTGAGAATGTATACTATTAGCTAGATCTATTAGGAGTAAATCATGGTCAAAATCATTCCATAAATAGGGGTAAAAATCATTATTTCACCTTTATGACCAACAGTGTATAATGATGTACAAATGAAGAAAGAAATTGCCATGAAATAATTTTGACTATGATGTAACAATATATAATATTTATTTTAAAAAAAACATAATATGACTATTCCGTTGCCATGCAACGATCCATTTTTAGCGCAATGCGCTAAGGTGCATTGTTGTAAATACTTTCTTTCTTGCACTTGTAATTCTAAATTCCCTATCTAAAGATATAAAATTGAAACTTGTCACAGTGAATAAGTTAGCTATCAAGAATTTTCATTTCAACTGTTTAAATCATTATATGTATAAATATACATATATGTATACATATATGTATATATAGATATATAACCCGAAATATTACATTAATTGGACATCATAACAACTGGTATATTACCCTAACCCTAACCCTGATTTCAAAACAATATAACTAATGACTAATGATTGAACCTTTTGTTTCTTGGGAGTTTTTTCTTTTTGTTTCCTCTGCCTAAAAACGTAAGTAGAGTGCGCAGTTCTTTGTACAATCGTTAACAGGACTCGGAACTGTCCTGCTAATGACCATGCCTACTTAATGACTCGTTTTTAACTCCAGATGTTCTATGAATGACACTGTATATGTGTATGTATTCAAAATGCTTTAGAGTTAACATATCATGCATAAAAATACCAGTGCCTTTTTTTTGTATTAATGTCTAAACCACCAATTTATCAGGATGTCCTATTTGAGTTCCTCATTCGTCATTAGAAAAGGGGACAATAATATGTCACTAGTTTAGTGTTCAGGCTTCCGTGAATCTTTAAAGGCAATAAACGGAATTTACATGAATGAACCGGTTCACTACAACTTTCAAACACAATATGCTAACATTTCAAGTGTGTATAATACAGTGGTACTCAACAAAAAATAAGAAAACCCTCCTCCTTCAAGCTGCAATATGTCAAGAACTGGTTAAAAGTAAAGAATTAAATTAGGAAACTAAATTAGAGAGATAGGCCTATATATATATATACATATATATATATATATATATATACAGTGCGTCCCAGAAAAAACGAAACCGAGAAGTATCTATGTTTTATCATAACTTAATCACAACCATAATTAATGAATGATACATATTTGGAAAGCTTAGAGTCTCCTCTTTCATGTGATGCTACTCAGACGATGCATATTTCACGCATGAGTGATTAAAAGCAATTTGAAGGAAGGAAACCAAAAAGACATTTGGCGGGCGGTATCTGAATTTCGAAGAAAAATTCACAGTTCTAAAAAGTTGAGTTTCTGCCCTTTCATATGACACCTCAATCAGGAAAAATGAGCGAGGAATAACAAAGTTCTGTTTGTTTAAAGTAGCTCTTACATTTTCATAATTTTAACAAACGAATTCGTTTTCACTGGGTGCCTGCCGTAGCAAAAAGCAGATTTGACAAAAGACTTAACTTCGTTTCGTTGACAATCAGCCATGCATGAAGACCAGGGGCGTACGCAAGGGGGGGGGGGGTTGGGGGTTCAAACCCCCCCCCCCCTTTGGTATTTGTATGTGTGTAAACCCCCCTAAAAAAAACTAAAACCCCCCCCCCCCCCCTTTGTATTTTTTTTTTTTTTTTTTTTTAACTAAAAAAAAAAAAAATAATAATAATTATGCCCACGGCTAACGTAAAGTGACCTTACCCCCCCCCCCCTTGAAAAAATCCTGCGTACGCCCCTGATGAAGACTCTCGTCTATGGCTGATTGTCAACGAAACGGAGTTAAGTCTTTTGTTAATTTTGTTTATTGATACGGCGGGCAGCCAGTGAAAACGAATTCGTTTAATAAAATTATGGAAATGCAAGCACTACTTTAAACAAACAGAACTTTGTCATTCCTCGCTCATTTTTTCTGATTGAGGTATCATATGAAATTTTTCTTCGAAATTCAGATACCACCCGCCAAATGTCTTTTTGGTTTACTTCCTTCAAATTACTTTTAATCACTCATGCATGAAATATGCATCATCTGAGTAGCATCACATGAAAGAGGAGACTCTAAGCTTTCCAAATATGTATCATTCATTAATTATAGTTGTGATTAAGATATGATAGAACATCGATACGCACTGTATATATATATATACATACATACATACACACACATAAATATGTAAACACTCAGCACATACAAAAAAATTGGATACTTTTTACTGTTCAAGATTTTCATATAAACCTTAAATAAGATATAGTAAAATATATATCGAATAAAGGAGAAGTAATACTCTATCAACACCAACAAAGATCAAACATTCACGCTTGGATAGGCATATGCATTAATCCGGTCTGTTTAAGAAAATTGCAAAAATAGCAAGTAGCCATTTCATGTTTACGATATTCTTGCTCACCAATGAAAACAAATAATGAGGGGGATTGAGCTCCCGATGTGAGATTTAGTCTCAGTACTGCATGATTTGATAATCACGGTCAAGCTGCCTCTCCTTTCGGTTTCTTGTTATTTTTTTGTCTTCGTTGTTTTAATTTGACTTGTCAAGATTTGACTCGAACAATATTTGAATGGCCAAATACCCCATCGTTGCACTTTGCAATATTGTAGAACAGCATCTGAGGAACGAACACTTCAACAAGCTCTCCTTCTAGTTAGTTTCTCTTTGCTCGTGCTATTTCTATTATATTTGTCGGTTCATTGTATATTTATTGTGTTATATACTTCTTCATTGTATTATGTTTGCATGAGAAATAAATACTCATTTGAATCAATGGTTTGTTTCCTATTGCATATCATCTTAAAGATGTTTGATATTTGTGTTTATTCTTATATACGGGACTTGAGTTTAAATCCAATATCTATTTAAAATCTCTATTATGCATATTTTATTTTATTTGTTGCTGAGTGGATATAATATGTAAGAAATGTTTTTCTCATACTAGGATCGGCAATTATCGACTTGTAAATTAAATAATACAAAGCGAGCTAATAAAAGAAGAACAATTATTTGCGTCGGATTTGTATTCTTTTACCATTAATGCGGCCTTCCTTTTGTATAAATAACTGCAAAGGATGCACAAACTCCACTGGAAATCAGGGATACACACACACTTTTACATATTTGTTTCCTTTGTTGTTGTTTTTTCTATTTTCCTCAAGCGAGGTTTCTATTTCCATAATTTCAATACATATTTACATTAATTACCTTTATTTTAATAGTTTTATTATGAATTCATTCAATGTCTAGCAATTCAAATAATTCTTCAACAAACAATTCGATTCATCATAATAACATAACCAAAATAAGTTAATACATTTACAATTCCTACATTACGATCTAAACATGAATTAAATCAATTTTAATATAAAACAAATTATAACCCCCTCCCTTACTACCTAACCCTAAACAAAACCACTACCATTTCCTACTCTCTCATCCTCACGCGTACACATGCACACACACACACACGCACACACGCACACACACACACACATGTACACACCACAATAACATAAACTCACACGCAATAACACCCTCACACACCTCCACAATCACCCCCCCCCCTATTCCCACACACACACACAGACACCAAACACATAGCAAGGTTACCTTCTCACTTGTCATTTTCATATTCACTTCTATTTCTAATTATTTCCTGTGTTTTTTTTAGATGAAACGACAACCTGCCTACCTTGATTGCTAAGTACATACACACTCATACTGTATATTTTCCGACATGGTTTGAATCTGAAGTTTACAATGGATTCTTGATCACAAATTGTTTTCCCCCTTTTTCATCTCGAATCGAATTGATAGGTTTATGTGAATACATGAATCAAATTTTCTTATTTACATCACTTGTTACATATTAAAGGCAGTAAGTTTCACAAATATTGAGGCAAATCCAGGATTTTCAGGGATAAGGGGATGTCTTAAATTTCGAAAGCCTACGATCCCTTGCAATTAAAGCAAGCATGGCTATAAATATTTCTTTTCGTTGATTCGTGAGCCTTCCTTTCCCATATGTCCCCTTCACATCAGAGAAACGTAATTCAATTAACTATTTCAATGAATTTAAACCCTATTATCCGAACTAATTTGTAATCAATACAAAAGGCAATGCTCCACGCTAACCTTAATTAGAAGAAGTCTGGACTGTTCTTTTACATTTTGTATGCACGAGCCCTATCATTCAGGGGGTTATTAGTCATCCAACCTACGATAAGTTTTCATAAAAGTACATAAGTTCAGTTTGATTGATGGTGATGTATGAAATGCTGCAGGAAATATTTAATACTTAATGTTAATACTTAAACATTAACATGAAATTAGAAGAAGAAAAAACACAACCACTGAGATAATTAACTCGATCCCACGGTTATAGGAGAATACAACAATATCAACATTCAAGGTGATGTCCTCTTACTAAAAAAGGATTACTAAAACCTTTTTTCCCCATCAACCTTGGAAAGGGTAAGTGTGTGGGTGAAAGTGAGTATCCTGTTTACGCCTATATTGTCACTCACTGGTGGTAGAACTGTTTATTCCATTTCCTTATGGAGTTGGATTCTTATTATCAGGATTAAATTGTTTGATTTATTTCACTGTTGTATCATTATGCTGGTACTATCTATTACATTTCTATTTAATGTCACTGTCTTCTTCACGAGAACAATATGAGAAATATGCTCGTATTAAACCATATTTTGGTTACCGGGACATTTCCCTGTTCTCTCCCTCCCTCTCTCTCCCTCTCTCTCATTCTCTCTCTCTCTCTCTCTCTCTCTCTTTGTTGTCCTTTTCCCTGATGTCTCCCCATCTTTCTAGTTATCGTTTCCTCATCATACTACAGTACTAAACATTTGCAATAATTCGAAAAACATTTAGGACAACCTTTACAGGGGCTGCGGAGCGTCTTTCAAATTAAGTGTGCACTAACCCAAAAATGGCACTTTCTTGACAAATTTGGCACCTACAAAGGTTACTCTTAAAGCAAAAAAATATTATCATTGGGTATGGTATATACCCCTACATTGTAAATAATACATTAAAGGTAAAGACCAGTATTGGTAACGCCCCAATTTCAAAAAATGAAATGGAAGCTCTCATTACCAATCATGTGAAAGAATATGTTTTGACTAATACATGATGATAAAAAATTTGCCGGGAAACCGCCTACTAATTCATATATTTGGTAAATTTATCTCTCTCATGGTCGTGTGAGAGAGATAGGGTAGTCCCATATACATCTTTCTGTGTATAGTGCTTGTAACTTTACGAAGAATGGGCCAAATTTCTTATCATTTTGATGATTCCAGAACCTTGCAGATGCTAGATGCTAGATGATCAACCTTTTCTGATCGATTCCACAACGTTTCTTTCACAATGCAATCGCATGACCATTACTGGTCTTTACCTTTAACACTTATGATCATCAATATTTTATCTTTATGTTGTCCAGGATCCTCCTTGAGCATCAAATCTTGCAGTTCTGTATGATAATGCAAGGGTCATAAAATAAAAGTGATAGTGGTGATTATTTTACCTGACAGCTAAAATCCTCTCCGGAGAACCTGGTAATGAGGATTAATGCCTTACCAAAGGGCACTAGCGCATCGACTTGGCTTCGAATCCGGGTCACCGGATAACGAGACCACTGCTCTACCGACTGAGCTATCGCGCCTATTGAGGTCGCATATGGAGTTAAAGGACTGTGGTAAAATACCTAATAAAATTTCCCTTTAATCTTGCTCATGTTGACAACTGCGTCGATTGAGGAAGTGTCGAGTTCAAAAGATCACGGAGAGTGTTTCTGTATGTACCATTATCAATCATGAGGGACCTAGATATAAGTGTAATATTATACTTTGTATAACTTTTAAAAAATATAACAACGACATTGGCATCGTTTATGGACTCTGCACGCAAGATTGCTACATACATCGCACTTCCTCATAGCACTCATTATTCTCTACTTGTCTTCTTCTTTTTATACAAATTTCACTAAATATACCCCATTTGTTTGTTTGATGATCATTGTTTTACCTGACTGCTATTTAAGGAGGAATATGTACACAGTTGGTCATAATGGTGGAATAATTATTTAAACCCCAATTTATGGAATGATTTTGACAATGATTTATTCATAATAGATCTAACAAGCATTTATTGCTTTCTTAACTGTCAGGTAAAATAACCAACATTATCACTATCACTATCAGACAATAATATACATTCTCAGATTTTTTTGAAAAATATTCTGTGAGTGTTTGTTTTGCGTGACTGCTAAAGTATGTATATGCTACTATGCTAATCAACTAGGGGACCTACGTCCTTCAGTCATAACTGCCAGTAATTAGGTTTTAATGCCAGCTCATAAAAGGGCACTAATATAGCACATCGACACGGTTTTGATCATGGGGGCTCACAGTAACGAGGCCATTGCTTAGCCACTGGATAATGACTGTATACGCAGCAGGGGCTAGGGTACGTCGCCGCCCCCACAAATACACGGTTCGCTCAACACGCACAGGGTTTCTTTTTAAACGATTATCGGATTGGAGATAATAATTTAGTCTGCTAATAAAATGGTATAGGCCATACTTCAATAGGCCTTCGCCTTGCGGTCATAAACTGCCGGATAATTTATACAAATGCCGAGATAATAATATAATAAGACAACTCAATTATAACGTTTTCGTACATAGCTCAGAGAACCCATGAAGGATTAATCGATAATGTGCTTCAATATGTCCTTCATGATGTACGTTTCTCGTCATCAGTTAAGGTTAATATGTTTTTTTTTTGTCTGTATCTTAAAACCATTATGATTATAACACTAACAATTACATTAACACTAACAATAACAGTAACAAACTTCCTTTTTCAAATGCTTTTTTAAAAGCAAATATTTGTAATGAGGTACATTTCTGAGTGAACCAGCTATGTTATTGTTTTACCAGATACTGTTCCCTTTTATCAAAGAGCTGGATCAAAGATCAACAAGAACGAAAACAATTTTAAGCCACGTTACGCACCCTCCTAATAGCGTTACCCCCACTTTCAAAAAGCTCATACCGATAGGCTACAAAGGTATACTCCACGTAAGCTTAATACAATGTATCATTTATATCCCCACTGAACCGAGTCGCCGTGATCAAGCGCTAAAACACAGAGAAATGTCTTCCTATCGGGTACCTATTTATATTTCACCTGGGTGGAGAGAAAGCAAATGTACGATAGTGTCGGGTGAAAGGACGTTAATGATGTGTTATGGGTTCGAGGCTCGTATCCTTCCTGAACTGTACAATTATTATGATGTAACCGAGTTACTTTGGTCAAAGTTTGGTGTACCATGGAATAAGAAATAAAGATGAAATATCTGTTTTCATACATGTCTTTTTACTTCGTATGTTTTATATTCTATTAATTCTTGTAAACGATGTTATTAAACCCATCCTTTAAGGTTGTATTCATAATATGCAATTTAATAGTTTGCATGTCTATTTCCTTATTTATTTATTTTCTGTTTGTTTGTAAAAAATATATATGTGTATTGTTAGTTTTGGGTTCAACGTACTTTAAAGCTATTTGTTCTTTTATTTTGTTACTCTCTTATCCCTCTTTCTCTGTCATCATTTATATTGATGATGCTCTATTGTTTATAAATTTTATGTATGGTTTTATTTATTGAGAGTGAGAAAGAAAGACTGAAATGAACAAAAAAACAAACCCTCCATATCATCAAATATTATTTACAGAGTAGTTATTTCATTTGATTTTATTGAGTTACCGGGATAAAATAATTAAATAAATGAAGTGAAATAAGATTATTATTGTTATTATAATATATCATGATTTCATATTCATAAGCACAAACCTTCTTTATAAAGGTTACGTCAGGGACTTGCCGCACGAGGGAAAATTAGCAAAGGTGTAAAAACACGTTTTGTGTTTACGTTTGCGTTATGCAAGTAGTTGTAGTTTCTGAAGATAACCATGATTGAAATACGCAAAGAGAGAAAATGAGGAGAGCAATAGAGAGATATATATAGAGAGAGAGAAAGGGGAGCTTAGAGAAATACACTATGGTAACATGTCAAATTGCTAATTGGCTACTGGAGGAACAACGTCCTACTCATTTAGATAAATATATAAACAGTGGTGTAGTAAGAACCGTGTTAAAATCAGATATGTTGAAATGGTATTATATGTTTTTTGCCTCGCTAGAAGAGCTGTCGGGGTACGACACCCCCCCCCCCCACCCCCCCCCCCCCCCTCCCCACACCTGTCAGGATATTGTCGGTAAAATTGCACTGCCGTTGGGGAAAATGAGGAAAGGGGGAGGGGAAAATGAGAGGGAAAGGGAAATAAAAAGAACAAATGAAAGGAACAGAAAGGAAAAGAAAGAAAAGAAAGGAAAGAGAAGAGAGGAGAAAAAAGAGAAAAAAGAAAAAGAGGAAGGAGAGGAAAGAAAAGAAAGAAAGGAAAAGAAAGAAAAGAACGAAAGGAAGGGAAGGGGGGAAGGGGGAGGGAAAAGGAAAAAGACATGGGAGTGAAAGAGAGGAGAGAGAGGGGTAAGAGCCTTAAAGAGGAGGGGTGGGAGTAAGAGAGAGAGAGGGGATTGTTGGTTGTGTCGTCTCGTCGAGGGAGCAATTATGATACGCATAGATATGTTGAAGGGTCGGGTCAGCTGTGTCGATATTCTTGCTCGATCCTCGTTTACTATATCAATGTAGAAGTTTGAAGTCGGTGAAATGTATAATGTCGGTCGGCCGGCAATTTTTTTCCCCCTACGAACTGTGACTTTTTATCCGACGTGACGACTTCGAGAGAGACTACAACTACAGGGGGTGGTTCGGGCGATCCCCCCCCCAAAAAAAAAAAAAGAGAGAGAGAGGGAGAGAGAGAGAGGGAGCAGAGAAAAAAGTAAACGGACGTAGGAAGAAAAAGGAGCAGACAAAGAAACATTTTTGAAAATTCAGACAAGGATTAAGAGTCGAGAACGGTACAAGAAATCGTCTTTTTCCGCAAATAGTCTAATGAAAAAATGGCAAAGTTTTCGCGCTTCGCGCGACAGAGGGACACTCAATTCAGAGTCGAGAACGATAAAGGAATTGTCTTCTTTCCGCTAATAATTTGATGAAACATCAAAGCTTTCGCGCTTCGCGCGAGAGAGGGGAAACTAAATTCAGACAAGGTTTAAGAGTCGAGGATGGTAAAATGAATCGTCTTAAAATAATTAAGTCATAACTGACAGTAATGAGATTAATGCCTCATAAAAGGGCACTAATATAGCACATCGACACGGTTTTGATCATGGGTGCTCACAGTAACGAGGCCATTGCTTAGCCTCTGAATCATGACTGTACGCAGCGGGGGCTAGGGTACGTCGCCACCCCCACAAATAAACGGTTCGCTCAACACGCACAGGGTTTCTTATAAAACGATTATCGGATTGGAGATAATAATTTAGTCTGCTAAATGGTATAGGCCATAAGTTTATATACTTCAATGGGCCTTCGCCTTGGGTTCATAAACTGCCGGATAATTTATACAAATGCCACGAGTATAATATGATAAGGGTACGTTTATGCTCATCTTTTTCTGGCCAGAATGAGGCATTTGTTACGCGTTTAGTTCAAAACACGGTTGCGTCCTTTCTCATTTTTGTAGAATCACAGAAAAACGGCGATCGTAATCGCCGATCGTAAACTCACAAAAAGGTGCGTTTTGGGTCGGCGATTCTGGGGAAGCATAAACGCACAATCATTTGTAAACGCGTTTAAATGGGGTCAACGTAGCATGCGCAGTGCAGACTCTGCACTGCACTTCTCTGGCTCCTCCAGGCATGATTCTGGCTCTGAGCCAGAATCATGCTTGGTGGAGCCAGAGAAGTGAGCATAAACAGTACACCGTGGAACTGCGATTACGATGAGCGTTTACGATGAGCGTTTCAAATCGCTCATTCTGCCTTCAAAATTGAGCATAAACGTACCCTCAGTCAACTCAATTACAACGTTTTCATACGTAACTCAGAGAACCCATGAAGGATTAATCGATAATGTGCTTCAATCAGTTAAGGTTAATATGGGGTTTTTGTCTGTATCTTAAAACCATCATGATTACAACAATAACATTAACACTAACAATTACTGTTACAAAATTCCTTTTTCAAATGCTTTTTTTAAAGCAAATATTTGTAATGAGGTAAATTTCTGAGTGAACCAGCTATGTTATTATTGAACCAGACAAAGTTTTATCAAAGAACTGGATCAAAGATCAACAAGAATAAAAACAATTATGCCACGTTACGCATACTCTTAATAGCGTTACCCCCACTTTAAAAAAGCTCATACCGATATGCTACCAAAGTATACTCCACGTGGGCTTAATACAATGTATCATTGTATCTCCACTTAAGCAGAGTCGCCGTGATGAAGCGCTACAACATAGAGAAATGTCTTCCTATCGGGTACCTATTTATAATTCACCTAGGGGGGGGGGGGGAGAGAAAGCAAATGTATGATAGTGTCGGGTGAAAGGACGTCAATGATGTGTTATGGGTTCGAGGCTCGTATCCTTCCTGAACTGTACAATTATTATGATGTAACCGAGTTACTTTGGTCAAAGTTTGGTGTACCATGGAATAAGAAATAAAGATGAAATATCTGTTTTCATACATGTCTTTTTACTTCGTATGTTTTATATTATATTAATTCTTGTAAACGATGTTATTAAACCCATCCTTTAAGGTTGTATTTATAATATGCAATTTAATAGTTTGCATGTCTATTTCCTTATTTATTTATTTTCTGTTTGTTTGTAAAAAAATATATATGTGTATTGTTAGTTTTGGGTTCAACGTACTTTAAAGCTATTTGTTCTTTTATTTTGTTACTCTCTTATCCCTCTTTCTCTGTCATCATTTATATTGATGATGCTCTATTGTTTATAAATTTTATGTATGGTTTTTTTTATTGAGAGTGAGAAAGAAAGACTGAAATGAACAAAAAACAAACCCTCCATATCATCAAATATTATTCACAGAGTAGTTATTTCATTTGATTTTATTGAGTTACCGGGATAAAATAATTAAATAAATGAAGTGAAATAAGATTATTATTGTTATTATAATATATCATGATTTCATATTCATAAGCACAAACCTTCTTTATAAAGGTTACGTCAGGGACTTGCCGCACGAGGGAAAATTAGCAAAGGTGTAAAAACACGTTTTGTGTTTACGTTTGCGTTATGCAAGTAGTTGTAGTTTCTGAAGATAACCATGATTGAAATACGCAAAGGGAGAAAATGAGGAGAGCAATAGAGAGATATATATAGAGAGAGAGAAAGGGGAGCTTAGAGAAATACACTATGGTAACATGTCAAATTGCTAATTGGCTACTGGAGGAACAACGTCCTACTCATTTAGATAAATATATAAACAGTGGTGTAGTAAGAACCGTGTTAAAATCAGATATGTTGAAATGGTATTATATGTTTTTTGCCTCGCTAGAAGAGCTGTCGGGGTACGACACCCCCCCCCCCCCCCCCCCCCCCCCCCCCCCCCTCCCCACACCTGTCAGGATATTGTCGGTAAAATTGCACTGCCGTTGGGGAAAATGAGGAAAGGGGGAGGGGAAAATGAGAGGGAAAGGGAAATAAAAAGAACAAATGAAAGGAACAGAAAGGAAAAGAAAGAAAAGAAAGGAAAGAGAAGAGAGGAGAAAAAAGAGATAAAAGAAAAAGAGGAAGGAGAGGAAAGAAAAGAAAGAAAGGAAAAGAAAGAAAAGAACGAAAGGAAGGGAAGGGGGGAAGGGGGAGGGAAAAGGAAAAAGACATGGGAGTGAAAGAGAGGAGAGAGAAGGGTAAGAGCCTTAAAGAGGAGGGGTGGGAGTAAGAGAGAGAGAGGGGGATTGTTGGTTGTGTCGGGTCGTCGAGGGAGCAATTATGATACACATAGATATGTTGAAGTGTCGGGTCAGCTGTGTCGATATTCTTGCTCGATCCTCGTTTACTATATCAATTTAGAAGTTTGAAGTCGGTGAGATGTATAATGTCGGTTGGCCGGCAAATTTTTTCCCCCTACCAACTGTGACTTTTTATCCGACGTGACGACTTCGAAAGAGACTACAACTACAGGGGTGGTTCGGGCGATGCCCCCCCCCCCCCCAAAAAAAAAAAAAAGAGAGAGAGAGAGAGAGAGGGAGAGAGAGAGAGGGAGCAGAGAAAAAAGTAAACGGACGTAGGAAGAAAAAGGAGCAGACAAAGAAACATTTTTGAAAATTCAGACAAGGATTAAGAGTCGAGAACGGTACAAGAAATCATCTTTTTCCGCTAATAATCTAATGAAAAATGGCAAAGTTTTCGCGCTTCGCGCGAGAGGGGGGGGGGAAACTAAATTCAGACAAGGTTTAAGAGTCGAGAACGGTAAAATGAATCGTCTTCTTTCCGCTAATAATTTAATGAAAATAATGTCGAAGTTTCCGCGCTTCGCGCGAGAGGCGGGAAACTCAATTCAGACAAAAATTAGGAGTCGAGAACGGTATAACGAATCGTCTTCTATCCGCTAATAATTTGATGAAACGTCAAAGCTTCCGCGGAAGGGGGAAAACTGAATTCAGACAAGGATTAAGAATCATGAACGGCACAACGAATCGTCTTCTTAACCCCCCCCCCCCCCCCCCCCCCCCCCCCACCACCCACACCACTCCATGAAGAGAGCGCGCTAAAATAAATTCCTAGCGACGCCCCTGACTATGGGAAAGAGGCTCGCATATTGCATCAAATAAATCTCTCGTTGCAGAATGCTTGTTATACCAAATGTATAAATGTCGCAATCTGTCTGTATCCATTTTATCCAGACTAGTTCCACATTGGGCAAATGATAGGGTGAATTGTTGTGACCTCTTTCAAACATCAATTAACTTTAAGAATATAAAGCCTTCTTAATCTTAATCGCAGAAGATCTAAAAACAGCTCCTATCATCTCGTTACTTCATGGTAATGCACCGGGAGAAGGTCTCGTTCTCATAGACGATGGTTCGCAGACTATACTTCACGTACTGTACAGGATAATACGAAATCCAAAATAAATTAGTTTAATCCAGGAGGACTAAAATAGAATAGTATCTTGGAGTGATGGTAATCGGATGAGGTTGAATGCAGGAAAACAACAAAAGTGTTGAGAATATTTAGTCGAAGAAATGTCCGGAACCCAGGGGGTGACCTATGATTGTAAATCACGCTTTTTGATTAGCCCCTCATTTCCACATGTCACATGGAAATAGTCTTACCTTTAAAGATCCTTTTCTTCCTATTTTATTTGCTCTTTAAGTGGGTCTCTTTTCTCTGTCTTTCTCTCTTTCCCTCTTTCTTACTTCCTCTCTCTCTCTCTCTCTCTCTCTTTCTCTCGCTCCCATTTCCTCATCCAGTTCTACTTGGTTCTTCTAAACCGCGTTCCTTGGACAGCATATAATCTGGGAAAAGGGCAACATCATATAAAAGGATAAACATCTGTTCTTTATGGTATATGATTACGTATAACACAAATTTCCATTACACATTTTGAATAAATATCCCACAATCAAAGAAAGGTATTATTGAAAGCTTAAAATCATTAGAGAAAAATGCGGTATCTAATAAGTAATCACGTGGTCATATAATGCCACAGAATTCTTGAGATTTGCAATTGCAATGATAAACGTAAAAAGTGTAAATTTGAAGGACTTAACTTTATTTTTAATGCACAGAACCTGGAATAGAGAACTTAAATTAAACGATTAAATTGTAAGACCCATATAAGCTTTTATAAAAACGTATTTATAGCATTTAGAGTAGCTTTTTTGTTGGTTCCTTGATTGATTGATTGATTGATTTTTATTCGACAAGCTTCCAACATACAACAATATACAATAATAACAGATCAAAAATAAGTCAGCTTGAACAGGATAACCCGCGAAAGCTCGAGAGCTTATTTCCAGTGGGGTCCCTTACAGACATGTATAAAATTAATAAGTTAAAAATAGTAATATTTACAGACAGATAAGAAAATTAAAAGAACTACTTATTAACGATAATAATAATAATAACAACATTAAACTGATGATAGAAATGATATTAAGTACAAGAAGAAAAAGAAGAAGGAGAAGAAGAAAAAGAGGAGAAGGAAGAAGAGGAAAATAATGATGAATTTGTAGAATTTCTATAACGTACAAAACATAAGTATATACAACATGAAAAAGTATGAACCGACAGAAGAATACAAATTTCAATCATATAACATGTCATTCACTTCTCTTCTCTGACTGTCAAGTATTAGGTATTCCTTTAACTTCCTCTTAAAATGATCATAGTTTCCTATTTCTTTTACACCATTGGGAAGGGAATTCCAATGTTTTACGGCATTGTAATAAAACGAATTTCCAATACTACCTACTCTTTCTGGTAAGTTAAAGTTGAATCGTCTATTTCTTGTATTATAATCATGAACGTCAGTAACAAGATCGAAGTTGGATCGAATATAATGATTCGACCTAGTATGATATATTTTATGCACGTGATGCAATGCGAGTTGTTTTGATCTTTGGTCGACTTCAAGAAAACCAGCTTTAGAAAGTTCGCTGTAGCCAACATGAGTTCTTGGACCAGAACAGTTGATAAATCTCACCATTTTGTTCTGTATAATCTTCAACTTCTTTTGATCTGACTTGTTTATGTTACTATACCATGCAGGGTTAGCATAGTCAAATAAACATTGAATAAGAGCAAAACAGAGTGTACGTCTTGCTTTTAAATCCATACAACTTTGATATCTGTACAAAAATTTCAGACGAGAATTTGCTTTTTTTACAACTGATTCTACTAAAGATGAAAATGAAATTGCGCTAGCCAACTCAATGCCTAAATACTTCACAGACTCTTTTCTCTTGATTGCTTGATTATTGTGTGTCACTTTGAATTCAAATGACTTTTTAGAACTACTTTTAGAACAAAATAAAATGCATTCTGTTTTTCCCTAGTGTAAAGAAAGCTTATTATCAGTCATCCAATCGACACACGTAGACAGCTGTTCACTGAGCTTTTCCTCAATATATTTAGGATCAGGATTTGAATAGAGTAGTACGCTGTCATCTGCGTACGATAATAGTTTGAAGTCTTTTATACAAATACACATATCATTTATATAACTTGAAAATAGAATTGGGCCTAAAATGCTTCCCTGAGGAACACCGCATGTTATAGGCATTAGTTTGGAACGAATATCATGAATGGCCACTACTTGGTGCCGATTAGATAAGTAGGATCTGAACCAATCTAAACTTGCCTTATCAAAACCCATTAGTTGTAACTTCTTCATAATAAGACGCAATGATTAACTGTATCAAAAGCTTTTTGCAGATCAAGGAGCACCATACCAACAAAGCGCCCTTGGGAAGTTTCTCTCCTCAAATAATCAGTCAAATGAATTAGACATGTTTCAGTCGAATAATCATGTCGAAAACCAGATTGAAATTCATAAATTATATCATTTTCTTTGAAGTATCTTTCAATTTGAACACAGACCGATTTTTCTAGAATCTTTGATGCTACGCTTAAAACACTAATAGGTCTATAGTTGCTAACATCAGTTTTATCTTTCTTTTTATAAAGTGGAGTCACTTTTGCTATTTTCATATCTTCTGAAAAAGTACTCGTCATTTGAAACCTTGTACATATATATACAATGTATACAGCCCAGCGCTCAAAATACACGGGGGCAGTGGGCGATTCGCCCCCGTGAGCTACATAATCGCCCCCGTCAGGATGCTCACGGGGGCGATTGCAAAATTAAAAATCGCCCCCGTGGAATTATAAAATAAAGACTATCTTTTCTGTTATAACTTTAACACAATATTGAGTTTCAATTTACAAACCTTAAACCAAGATTTCTCGTTCTATGAGTAGGCCTATTATTGCCGATTCAGCTCGCAGTGCAGTGCCGCCGTCAGCAGTGGTTATAGGCCTACTGCGCCGTTAGTAACGGTACGTGTGCACGCTGCCGCGCCATGTCTGCTGGAGCCACTGTGTAGAGGTCAGTGGCTGGAGCTATGGAGGAGATCGCGCAAGGGCAGAAACATGGTCATGGAGAAGTTTTTCGTTGTGAAAGCGTAAACCCGCTGAAATCTGGTGATTTCAAATGACCAGCAAATAATGAACCTCGACCAGTAAATCAATATTAGGGACTTTTAGATTTGCACGATGAGAACGTGGACTGCAACGTGTGACCTCATTCTAAGGCACTGCATGCCAGTGCTTAAAAGGACGTCACACGTGACTGCCAGTGCCTTAAAAAGACGTAACACGTCCACGTCCACGCAAATCTAAAAGTCCCTATTGAGAAGAAGAGGAAGACCAAGATGTCGTGGAATGATATGGTAACCTGGGCAGATCTACGGGGGGGTTAGGGGGTTTCACCCCCTCCTCCCCCCGGCCTCCTTAGGCTGCCAAGTGAAAATGTGATGTGCATAGAAAAACGCCATAAATGTGTCCAGATCGACCCACACAGTAAGATGTTAGTAGATGCCAGGAAAACAATACGGGGGTTCAAAATAGAAACAAAAAAAAGCTCGTGGACGATGCTTCGCATGTAAGTAGATGCCAGGAAAACATCACTTACGGGGGTCCAAAATCAGGGGCGGATCCAGCCGGCAGCAAGAGGGAGGGGGGGGCCCAAATCTTGAGAAAATATTTAGCGGCGAATCAGCCAGCCGGCGATCGGCGAATGAGCGGAGGGGGGGGGGGGGGGGGGGGCTGGATAAATGCACATACATTTGTTTTTTTGGAGGTCCAGTTTTTGGGGAACATTTTTGCGCCGACTCAACCGGCCTGTGAATATTAAAGCGGGGGAGGGGGGATGCTGGAGAGGAGGACCACTAATTTATTTTATTTTTTTCAGAGGGGAGGTGAAGCGCCGTTTTAGCATGACTTTCTTTTTAACTCTTACTTTCAACTATCTCAGATAACCCTAAGTTTTTGGTTGCTGCTTTATATGTAGTTGATAATGCATGATTAAAATAAAGAGAGATAGAGAGAGAGAGAACCACCATCATTTTGCAATGGTTCAGGGTTTGTGTAATGTACATTTGAAACCATTTCTTAGCGTCTCAACCCTAAAAAAATAGCGAAACTATTTTTGAGGAAAAGCATTATACTGAACTGAATAAAAAAACAATACGTCCACCGACCTTGAATTTGATAATCCTATTTCAGTAAAAGAGTGAATTGCACCCGCCCCCCCCCCCCCCCCCTCCCCCACTCATTGTTATAGGGTACGCATATATGCGTGTTTCCTCCTTTTGAAAACACCCCCTAAGTCCGGTGTGTAAATTTTGTGTATACGAGCCGGACTTTGGTGCGTGAAAAGTACCCCTTTACCGGATATTTTGGTCACGCATGCGGTCATTCCGACCCCGGAGTGGGGGGGGGGGGTGCAATTCACACTTTTACTGAAATAGGATTATCAAATTCAGGGTCGGTGGCTACGTGCCTGCATAGCCCCTAAAAATGTGGGAAGGGGCTTTCCTAAAAAGGGGGGAGGAGGGAAATCCCGTCGTAAAACAACAATAGTATATGACTGTAATCATTTTGCATCGTTGGATAAGCATTAATTATTTTTAGTGCTCTATAATATACTCTAACATTCTAAATCTATTTTGTTTCACTCGGCCGCTACGCTCCGTCGTAATTTTAATACTAGGGCGCTTTAGTAACGAGACGGAAGGCAAAGAGGACGGGAGAATTCACTCAACCGAGATTAAATAATGTATGCAGTTCGGATTCTGTCTATTGAAATTCTATTATTCTTATCAGGTGAATGAAATAATTTGTATTGAGGCACTTCACAAAGACTTATGCATTAAATTTGGTTACATAACGAAAATGACGGAAGGCAAAGACGAGGGTAACCGAGCAAAATAATCAATCTGCGCATGTGCGAACCAGAATTTTCTCCGTCTTGTTGATTTTCACGACCGTTCTCAGCCATTGGCCCGAATTCACAAAGCAAGGTTTGAGCTCAGACCAAGGTTTGAGCTCAAACCTCCTTTTGTTTCGCCAAACCTCCTTTTGTTCTTTACAAACCAGGTTTGTAAAAAACGCGTAAAACGCGCCATATGACGTACATAAACCAAGGTTTGAGCTCAAACCTCCTTTGTAAATTCGGGCCAATAGCGTTCGTTCCCTAAATTCGACGGAATAGTTGTATCGCCGTACAATAGACCATTTTCGTAATGTAACCAAATTTAGTGCATAAGTCTTTGTGAAGTGCCTCAATACAAATTATTTCATTCACCTGATAAGAATAATAGTATTTCAATAGACAGAATCCGTACTGCATACATTATTTGATCTCGGTTGAGTGAATTTTCCCGTCCTCTTTGCCTTCCGTCTCGTTACTAATTAAAGCGCCCTACTGTTTCAAATCACGATACAGACCCTGTCTGATAAAGGCGCCTTAAATGTGGGAGGGCAGAGTTAAGACGCTTCTCTCTCATGAAGGAGACGGGACAAAATCAATTTCGCCGCCCCTGAGCTCTCACAAGACTAAAACAGGCTGATCTATCAAGCTACAAGCCTGGCCTATGCTCGATAAATATGTTGTTTGCCTGAGTGTTTGAAAGTATACTGTGTCTCTTGATTACATTTTCTAAAATTCATGTGAGTAATTTTTTATTTTTCCCTCGCGAAATAAGGTTGATTCAATATACCATTTTCGTAATGTAACCAAATTTAAAGTGCCTCAATTCAAATTATTTCATTCACCTGGTAAGAGTAATAGTAATTCAATAGTCAGAATGCAAACTGCATATTATATCAAGTGTTGCTAGGTAGGTCAATCCATAATGTTTGTTCAACCTGCATGGCAACAACTAATGTATGCAGTTTGGATTATGTCTATTGAAATACTATTATTCTTACCAGGTGAATGGAATAATTTGCATTGAGGCACTTATAACAAAGACTTATGCATTAAATTTGGTTACATTACGAAAAAGGCCTATTCAATGCTACAAAATCCAAATTCTCCCACGCCCGTATAGATATCACAGTTCTGCAATATATCGTGCTTACAGCGGAGACAAACAACTCCCTTCTCTGGTCTATTGATGAGCAATGAGCCATGGATGAAACTGATTGAATGAATGCTTTGGAAGCTTCAGGAATTAATAATTATCATGCATGAAAGCTGAACATGAAAAAATGTGTTTGTTCCCAGTTTGTTCCCTGTGAGGTGCTGCCTCCACGGCGGCTGCCCCACCAAAGCTGTAAAGGTTTCAGTTCGCCAGCATCACAATACCATTCTCGTTGTACCGTGTCTGTATTACCAACAGACTGTTTGCAATGCCTTTGTGAAGCGGCTCGATACGAATTATTTCATTCACCTGTTTATGAATAATGTACCTTAATAGTCATAATTCAAATACATCAATAATAGGACAAACAGGCTTTCCTTACCTAACAACATGTAATGTTATACTATTAAAACATTCTGACTGACATATTGTAATACAGTCTTTCATAACAGGTGAATAATGAATAATAATCCGTATCGAGGGAATAATTATAAATTTGGTTACGTTACGAAAATGGACTATTACTATAGCTTGAATGTTTTGCCTTCTCCTTTGAAATTAGGTCATCCTGCATGTCTAGTTAATAATTGGGTTAACAAAACTCGTTCAATCTCCTCTATATAGTTTTGACCCTCCGTAGTTCAATGTTTGCATTTACATTGGAATAATAGCGTTTCTCTGTACAGAAAAAAAAATATCAAAGGGCATTTCTATGTACAGGAAAATATCAATATCAAATAAAATGGAATTATAACCACATTCTCTCCTTCTCAAGAAGTTTCGAGAAGTCCGGACCGAGAATAACGAGGAATACATTTTACTGGCTTAAGGGGATATTCCATCGTTTTGTTTTATCCCACTCTTATCTTTCGTTCTTTCATTTAGATTTTTCTTTGCCACATTTTCTTCTTTTGTTCTCCCAGCAATTTCCTACTTGGCAATAATTGTTCTCTCTGTCGTGCTATCGAGACACTGTTTCCCTCCCCACCTCTCCATGACAAGAAAGCTCTAATACGACAGAATAATACGAATGAAATTTGTTTACGAAATAGACATTAAGTGTGTAATCACAACGAAAGGATAGTGACGTAGAAGGAAACACACATAAACTTAGGGAGAAAGGAAGGGGAGATGAAACAGAGAACAGAACGAAGGAAAATTACCGATTTTGGAAATGCTTGCCTTGCATGCATAAATTTCTGTTTAAATACACGTGATACATAGACAGTGTTTATACATTAAAAGCAGATAAAAGGCCTAAATTTAACAGATGAGGTAATCATTCAATTTATCACTATGGTTTTCAAAATTGGATATAGGCCTAATTATCTTCAGTATCGTATATTACATCAGTCAACTTGAGGAGGCGCGATGACATTGGAAGAGCAGTGGATCTGGTAACCGGGAGGGTCCGGGTTCGAAACCAAGATGATGCATTTTATAGTACCCTTAGGTATGGCATTAATCCTCAAGTCCCTCGGGGAGGATTTAAGCCCGTCGGTCCCCTAGTTTCTAACTTACAAGCATACACGTGCTTTCTTAGCAGTGCAGGTAAAACAAAAATATAAAAAATTGTATGAAGGTTGTACGTGTAAGTCATTACTGATGATGACTGCACGGACCTGCTTGTGCTTCAGACTTTCGCAAACAATAATCAATCGTGTAAAGACACATTTCGAAAATGATGAGAAGCGTTTGTATGTAAGCTCATAAAGTTATATTTTTTGCTTACCTCTTGTCATTATATACGTGTAATCTATTAATGTATGATTGATAATGTTCGTTTCAGGACTTCATTGATCAATGACCTTCCTCTCCTCCCTTTCTTTCTATCTCTTTTCTCTCCTCCCTTTCTCTCTCTATCTAAAGTCAACATTTACACGTAATTACAGTAATGTTACTATAAATCAATAAAACCTGCTAGCTCTCACAAATTCATGCACGTTCGTCAGATGCACACGATAAAAATATCTACATCTCCAAAAATTAATAAAAATGACACAATCAAAGAAGTAATGTTTGCTGGCATCTTCACAAATATCGTCACATCTTGTGAAAAAGTATTCAAAGAAAAATGCCAAGTTCTTGGCGATTTTTCTTATTCAATTTCAAATTCTTATTCATTCATTTTGCTCACCAATGGTTAAAATTGTCAATAATTTTTTTTTTTTTTAAAGTGCAATTCTTGTATTTATAAGTACTTCATTATTTGTAAGTATATCAATATTTCAAAGAGTAAGAAGCTTTTACTTGAACAGTGTTTGGTTAACTGTAGTAATAATAATAATAATAATATTTAATTTTTATATAGCGCTTAATACAAATGTCTCTAAACGCTTTACAAATATAGTAAAAAATCATAGAACAACCAAAGCTACATGTAGCTTATTAAGGAAAGTAAACATGATACAGAAAATGACAAGAAGTTTCTTCAGACAGAATAGTATGAATGAATAATGAAAATATCAAACATAATCATTTGTTTAAGGGAGACAAGAAGAAAACTGATTTAAATGAAGGAAACTCACACACACACACAGAACAAGAAAGGGGAGAAAATAGAACAGAGAATGGATTTGGTGTCACACATCACATTAACAATCTTATGGAAAGTCTCATTTTGAATATGTAACTGAAATGCTTGCCTTGCAGGCTTGCACTCATAATTAAGATAAAACATGATACATTGTAGGCCATGGTGAAAGATAACGGCCAAATAAAAAGACATAATTATTACATTATTATATCAGGGGTATACGGTAAGAGGTACCTAGAATTTCACTCATGACAGTAACATCCTAACCATTTTTTTCTCTCAGTGTGAACAGGGTGATAATGGGCTGACACCTTGGTGTGAACAGGTCCATACAGTACAAGTCCATTGCAAACTGGTGATGCATATCTCTCCTGCCAGCAAATAAAATAAATATCGCCAAGTGTGGATAAGTGCTTTAAACTTCCAGTGTAAGTGTTCTACAAACTCGGTAAAAGGTCCTTGGCAACAATCAGAGTACAGTATGGCTATCTCTAATACCGTTATACAGTTAATACATGTAAATTTATCATACCCTTACCAAGTTTTGTACATTTCCAAGTACATGTATGTGAAACATTGATTTGTCCCGATTTATGTTTCTTGAGAATGTAATATATAAAAGCTTACATCTAAAAGTATTCAACAAAGGTCCTAATTCAACCAGTCCACCTTTCATTCATGAGTTACGAAAACCACAAAAACATAGAATTTAAAAGGTGTTTGAATAGTTTTGTTGTTAACTGTACTTGTAAGTGCTCTCCATACATAATTTTATATCCTACAAAAATATATTGAACATGTATATGTTCATTCATGTACTGTTTATATAAATGCATCCATATACTGTATGTATAGTACAGCCATGTAGAATATTAAGGCACATGCACATAAAAAAAGGGTAAAAAAAAGTTTAGCCATACCGGTAATAGAGAACTTGTTTCAGTGCCATTTTTATACTCTTGCCTTTTTCCCCATAAATGGAAAAAGCAGTAAACTAAGAGACTGTGTATGAATCAAATATACACTGCACAATTTTGAGGATCTGCTTGGACTGTATGTATTTAAACCTATGGGATAGATGCGACTCAATAGTATTAGAACTTTCAGGGCTACGGCCCCCAGGAAATTAAACCAATTACAGCCACATCAAGTCCATAGATTTAACCAGAGTCTCTAAATGCAGTGTATATTATGTGTATGTTTCCTCAAAATGTGGAAATGAAACTCGAAATCTGCCTGTTACTTACAAGATATATATATATATATATATATATATATATTATGTACATTCACATCTATTTGTGTCCTTATACATTTGTGACTTTAAAACCTTTTTCTACTTCAATATTGAAACAGTTTTGTTACACTTCATAATTTTAATATCTAAAACAAATATAATTCAAGGAATTCGTCATTACATGCTCCTGTACATTGTTATTCAATTTTATTTGTGGTGATATTGTGTAATCATGAATTACATTTACAAATAAAATGTTGTCATCCTTGCCAATATTCAATGATGAAAAAGCAGAGGGCTTTTCTATTTAAACAAATTAATTATTCTGGAGTGGAGGGAGGGAAGTATGAGGCCACAGCAAGGGAGTGTAAACTTATAACATTTTTAATATGCGCATTATCAAGCATTTTTTGGATTAAAGTGAGATACTTTGTTTCCCCTGAAGTATTTGTCAGAACTTTAACATGAATACTGTACAGTGTAAGTATTCCATTTTTATTCAAAAGACCTCTGTGATTAAAGAGAAATGCAAATGAACAATATCTTCAGCAAAATGAACATGTATCAGCATGGCATTAGCAGGGGTTTATATAAGGGGTTGCACGACTTTATTTGGATAGCTGGATTTGATGGATAGGACACTTCAGAAAACTGTATATCTGGGAGAGGGCCCCACCCCCTCTCATCTCTACACATACAGTAAACCTACAAATACTTTAAAATGTTGAAGTCTGTTGGTAAAGCAGTCTGATACGTGGATCAGACAGTAATGCAAACAATTATATGGTATCCAAACTTTGAATATTACTTAGATTTTGAAAAGATGTAGTTTTTCATTCAAAAGATTTTTTTAAATCTTTGTATGTTTACATTGCATGCATGCATAAAAGCAATAGCATGCTGCACAGAGCAGGAGAGTTGGCCAATGTGTCGGTAATGCAAACAATTATGGTATCCAACTTTGACTAATACTTAGATTTTGAAAAGATGTAGCTTTTCATTCAAAAGAGCTATTTATTCATTGTATGTTTACATTGCATGAAAGCAACAGCATACTGCACAAAGCAGGAGAGTTGGCAAGGACATGTACATGCAGGGAAATGTGAGGTTACATGTATGTTCATATAAAAGGCATCCTGAAAGGCATCATCTAACAATGTTAAATCTGATATGCACGGCCCTAATCAGTGTCTGTGATATGGTGTAATATTGAAGCCCTACAAAAAAAAGAGCTTCAAAGTGATCAAGAAGTGTCTCAAAAAAGTAAAATCCTTTGAGTGACCGGTCTTACCATACTCGTTTTCCCCAATAGACTACAGTGTTATGAAAACCGTTGGAAAAACACAAAAATTGGGTTTCGATTTCCAATCATAAATATCTTGATAATCAGACAGGCGATCGGCTTGTAAAATTCATTGGGTTCCTGACTGACCTAAAGGTTTATAATTATCATTGCAGCATGGGCTAAATCCAGGATTTTGTTTCAGAATCTGAGACAATGTTACCGGATGCATTCAACACATGGATACATACTATACACATAGCCTCTTGGTCCCCACACATCATTCTGAGTCAGCTACGTGTCAAGTATGCAGACTGCTTTCATAGATACATTATACACAACGGGGCATGGGCAAGTCTTGAGATACACGTATGCATACATTTTTCTCTTAAAGGTAATACAAAGTTTTGGTAATATTTCAACAAGGTGAGATTTTGAAATTTAAAATTTGCCTTACCATTGTGAAACCTGTTAATAGAATAAACTACTTTGAAAAATTGGGCTCTAAAACGCTAAGGATTTCGAGAAATTAAAATATCAAATTTATCAGTGCTCCCGATAAATTTCAAATAGTGCCTACGGCCGTACAATGATAGCTTCGACCATGAAAATCTTGGAATATGCAGCTCTGATATATAATTTCCAAAGGGGAATAGAAAATTGGTTGATTTTAGTCAAAAAACATCGATTTGAAGCTAAAGTAATATCAAACCTGAGAGGGAGGTATACAACATGAAGGGTTTATTATTTACAATTTCACCACTTTAAACTTGATTTCAATCGTGACAGCGATCATTGAATATTGTAAAATCGCATAATATGCTTCCAATATGTTTATTTGAACCAAATTCATGACCCTATACCTAAACTTTGCATTACCCGTCCATATTTTGAATGTGTAAAGCAACATATGGAACCCCTTACATAGTAAACAATTTTTTGTCTGTGTGTGATTAGTAACCTCTAATTAATTTGATACTATTAATTAATCAGCCCAAAAGATCACCTTCCAAACTGAATATGGACATCCTGGTAAAGAATCAATATTCTGATTAAACAACCAACAAGGTGTTACATCAATAGAACCAGGCAACACCTGTGACCTGTCAATAGGGAGGATTCTATCTCGTGGGAAAATATGTTTATTCTTCCCACAATCGTCCTGGGCTCCGATTTATAAAACATGTTATTACTATAAACTGCATTTATTTGCAACCAAAAATCATTGATTTTTATCACATTCTGGTGTTTCGTCGGTAGTTGTTAAACAACAGGAAAAAATCCATCTAAAAAAATCCATCTCTGGAGTGTTTTTTTTTTGTTGTTAACGCAGACCGGAGTTTCACCAACTTTTGCAGTGTACATACAAACTTCAGTAAGATACTGATTTTTGCTTACGTGACTATCCTCGCTTCTGTGCTAACAGTAACACATGCCAAAAAAATTGGTATGAGAAAACTTTAACAGCTTTTAATGGGTTTTTCCAGGAGTGTAAATGTTAGTCAAAAAAATCAATGGTTTTTCAAAATAGTGTTAGGGGTGTGTAAATGGCCTTATATCAAGTGACAATAACTGTTATATGGCACTGGTTTTTTTAACTATGACCAAATAGCTAAATGGCCCTTTGAGAGCCTGAAACTTTTCAAAGATAAAGAATTAGAAATCAATTACAACTTTTTCTTGTAGCATGGACCTAGATTGACCTCCCATAGCTTAATGAAAAAATTTCAACAAAGCTTTCTGTGCATGAGGTATCCCTAAACAGCCAATTGTTTACGGAATTTTGTAACAAAATTGACATACCTTTTTGGTTGGAGCCGAAAAAAATATATACCCACAAACAATATGTTTTTTTTTCTATTGATGTTTGATGAGCATAGGTGGATCATAAAGAAAGTTAACAGTAATCTGAATTAACTCCTGTATTTTGATGGAACAGTGCAATTAAAAATGGTGTTTCGGACGTTACATTTTCCGTAAACAATGTAGACCCTCATTTAACCCACCAGAACAATAAATTAATGAGACTGTTTATGGTTTGAATAAGCTTATTAGTTACTCCAAGTCATTAAATTGAAAGAAAATATAATTTTATTGTAGTAGCGCTTATATTAGAAACATACTCAAAATTTGAAAAAGTTGTCTCATTTTCCGTAAACAATTTTGTAACGTCCGAAACAACTTTCAATTTGAAGTAGCAGAAAATATATGAACTGCAGGACCTATCTTTCGTAATTTTTTAAAAACATTTCATGGCGGCTACCCACCAAAAAAAAGAAATTTGCAATACATCATTGCAATACTATTTTATAGTTAAAACCAATTTTCCGTTAACAGTTGTAACGTCCGAAACAAAAAATACCAAATAAATGATGAATATCCATATTTGAGGGTATCTGGAGTGAATAAATCATTATGAAAGAAGTTATTATAAGTGTTAACTCAAGTCAAAACACAAATCAGGTATTTCAAATCCAATAATTTTGTGTAAGCTCAAGAAAGGTGTTTCGGACGTTACACTATTTGATTGTTAACACATAGTTTGCAAATTTCAACTAATTTTCGATCATATGTGCATGTTACGATTTCACAATGCACAATCCTGTTGAAAACACTATTTTGATAATTTCATTTAGATCTAAATATAAAAATATGAAGAAATATGATGCGAAAAACCAAATTTCCGTTAAATATCTGAATTTTCTGCAAAATTGGCTTATAAAACATAAAATATTAAAGCCACTCATTGTGATGCAAGGCATGGCTGGCTGCTTTAATATATCCTTATTTGTAATTTATCAGAAAAAATCTTAATAAAAGTGACTCATACAAAATATTCAGCCATTTTAACAGCACTTTCTGGTATGTTGTTAGCACGTTTCGGATGTTACATTAAACTGTTAACAGACATTTTCATAATTTATCTAGTTCAAATGAGGGGCAAAGATAGATGTGAGAATAGCAAATTTCAATTTTTCAACCTCTCCTCTTGCTATTTACATTGCTGTGTGTTTGCAAATCATCAGGTTTTTATTTTTACAGAGGTTTTTCCAAATTATGTCATATAACCAAAAATTGTATGGTCAATCTAAACTATTTGGTAGGTTACAAAAGCTAAAAATCATCCACTTAAGCAATACCCAGTGTACATGTACATTACACGGGTATGATACAGGTATATAAAGTTAATAAAATCAAGCAAATTAAAAAGTTTTTCTAAAAAATTATGGGAAATATGGATTTTCATTTGAAAATACCTTTTAAAAAGGGCACTTAGTACACGTAACTAATCTGTGTAGAAAGTACATACATGTATAAAAGAAAAGGGCATTACCAGTAATACCTTATTTAATGATCCTTAACATATACAAGTAGTATCTTCCTCAAATGTATGCATACATACAAAATGTATAAGCTAGTGTAGGGATTTATTTCGAACTTCTGAAACTCCCCTTCATATCCATGATTCATCCCTTTCATATTAATAGGTCATCCCTCATTTTCATTCACCCTTTTCATCCACCATCCTTTCATCTGTCTATCTCTCTCTCTCATTGGTTTCAATGTTCACCTGATGCAGTCGAGCTTATATAGTATAATTTGCATATACTATGAATATTCAATATATACTCTTGGTTTATGTTTGAATATTCAGGAATACTTTGTGATGTTGATTTATACTTGTATCGGACTATATGAATATTTATTGATTTCTTCTACTTTGCATGGAATGTATGTGGAATGCTACATAGAATGCTGTAATGCTTTTACACATTAAAACCTGGTCAGTTAGCCAGTAGTTATCAATCCTACAACATATCTACTGGGCTGCCTCTGTGTTAAGAGTGCTAGGAATTATCTGTTAGAACCGCAACCCGACACTAGTGTGAAATATAAATGGGCTGTCCGTTTTTGTTTTTTTTCCTCTACGAAATGTCAAAGTTGGGGGTGCGGCGCTGCGGCCTTATCGCCGGCAAAAACGGTACATGTTTAACCTATACTGTATATTGTTTGTCACCTGTGATATCGGCACAGCAAGAGTTAAGATCTATCAACCAACCAACCGACCAACCAATCAATCCATCCATTCATCAATCGGTCATCAATTAAATAAATAAATAAATACTTATTTAAGAGCATTAAAAAATGTTGTCGTTTGAAACAGCCTCCTAATACAAATAGTGGTAAAGGATGATTGTTACTACAGTAGTATTATAACCTAAATCATACACAATTTTAAAATACATCTAAAATGTCTCATTCTCGAGATGTACAAACATTAGGATTCACTTATTTCTTATTACCGTACTTACATGATTGGGGGTACTTTTTTTATAGTTTTATTTTTAAAAATATTTTTCAATGTTTTGCTTACATACATGTATGTGTTAGTGATATTATTGAATGACACACTATATAGTTGAAGGCAAAGAACATTAGCAAGCTGATTAAACATCTATATTGTAGAGTTTGTAGAAATTGATGATCTCATTGAAATGTTAACATCGTGTAACATCCGAAACAAACCATAGTTGTTCCTAACATGCAATAAAGAGTATGTTTCTAAGTGAATTTTCTAAGGAGTTTTGATGCCTAAAATTGCTATTAGCTTTATATTTCACTCTGTTAGATCACATAAACATTTTAACTACCGGTACACATTCTTGAAATGAATAATATACCTTACATAAATTGAGTGGTCGATGAAGACAAACTTGGTATACATGTATGTGCTAAACTAATTAAAACTGCACAATTTTTTCCATAAATGTTACAGAAGTATTTTTCTGCAAACAATTAAAGTAACTGAGGTCAGTAATACCTAAAGAAAAGCAATTAACTTGAATAGAGTTATAATGTTAACAGTGTGTAACGTCCGAAACATCAGTGGTGTGACATTGAAAATTATTAGGCAATGCACTGGTTCCCAAGTTTTTCGCAAGTATTTACCTTATATCATCAGTAGTTATAATAAAATAAGTTTGACCTAAGAAAAAAACATTTTACCTATTGAATTAAAAACTTGTTATTGTCAAAACCCTAATTTAGAGCTATTTTTCACTTTCAAGGGATACCTAATCTGTATTTTTCAAGATAGAAACTCAAAAATTTGCATGAATAATCTCTGAAACATATTCTTAAAGACCCAACATATTTAAAGGTGTAGTTAATAGCAAATGAGTTTTATATCACAGTTATAAGTTATGCTATAGTTCACAATAAAATTGTAAAAACTCAAAGTATTCATATCTGGTGAATAAATAAGGAGATAGATTAAGGTCCAGAATTTGCATTTCTCAAAAATATGATTAGTCCTGTTCCTAAAAATTTAAGTTTGAAATGAGTAAACATAATTTCATTTTGGACCCATTTGTGGACACATTTGGTATAAGTTAAAAAAACCAGTGCCATATGCTACAGCATTTGATCGGCTGAGAGCAGATTTGGCATAGAAATTTAGCATTTGTTCTGTAGAGGTGTTATGGTCTAGTGGATAAGTCACCCGGCTGCAAATCACAAGGTACGGGGTTCAAGTCCCACCGTGGCACTAATGTCCTTTGGCAAGACGTTAATCTACATTTGTCACCCAGGTGTGAATGAGTACCTGATACTTGAGCGCTAGTTACTTTGACAGCTCGGCCATAACCAGGGTAATATGTGTAATGCGCCATGAGCATCAGAGCCTGGCGCGTACTGGCGCTAGATAAATATCCATATTATTTTTATAACAAGTTTTATGAAACAGGGCCCAGTTCACAAATGAAGTATTCAATATTCACGCATTCCTCTACTACAATCACAACAAATTTGGAGGCGTGTTCAATAAAGCAACAACTATTAATGTAAATGCATTCCGTCTTTCAAAATACAATAGCTATTCAAAAAATCAATACTTTGTGACTAGGAGATAAGGGTAACATCTCTTATGAATTTGCATTAAAAAAGGCCATTTACATTGCAGAGAAAAATCAAACTCAACGGTTTTTACTTGCAGTGTAAATCAATGCCCTTATAGAGTGTGATTTTGTTAGAAGTAACAGCTGGAAGAGCAACTTCACACTGATTGTGTATAGAAAAGTGTGGGGAAAATACCTCTGAATATTGCATCTGTTCATGTTTTTTACATACAACAGTGAGTGATACATATATATATACACATGTGATTTTTTTTCTTGTGACCTCTAATTACAACCAAGAGTACATATCCGCATCTCTTCACTTGGAACTTGTGCGTTTAATTTGATTGAAAATTTGGAACTTACGTGCACTTGCTTTCATTACAACAAAGCAGTACACTTACAAATAAAATTTCACATTTTTGAAATGTACACCATCAGAGATTCTGGACAAGAGTAACAAAAAACAATCAAATGACTCAAATATGTGAGCCAATTGAATGCACACACACTGATCCAATTCTGTACTCCCAGTAAGAAAAACTAATATCTGTACATTACATGTACGTTGTAGATAGAAATGCTGAAATATGATGCAAATGACAAACAGTGCCCATGGCAGAATTTACATACATATGTATGATAAGAAGAAAAACAATGAAAAACTACATGTAAATATATACATATATTGTAAAAATAGATATCCAACTAATCTAAAATAATATCTACATATGTACTTTGTATTTACATGTGGTAACATTGTGTTGAAGAATTAAAAAGCTGTAGGAGAGTATGATAATGTGTTTAATATACTCTAATTATGCTGGATCACAAAGTAAATTGAGTAAAATGTTTTTGCCCATTAAACTTACAATATTTATTACCTCAGAAAATGAAAAGTCTTTAAATTCATTTATCATGGTGGCATTATGATATGCCCTTCAAATGCAAATTATCTGATTTGATATAGGGTTCCAGATTTCTGAATATCCTATTTCAGAAAGTATTGGCATACGTGAGTAACCTTGGCTATTAATTGGATTTGAACATCTGTTAACCCAAACAATTGCAATGAAACTTCTAAGATTTAACATGTGTTAATGACCAAAAATTGTGCCTGACCAAATTTACGATGAACATCAAAGATCTGTTTTCTGCCAACTTTCACTGAAAAAACTTCTAAAAGTGTATCAGAAGGGGCATTTACACTTGCATCAAAACACGCCCAAAATGCCATATCAGAGCCTGACCCCGATGTTTCAGTGATATTTCCAAGGCAACTACGCTTTACCGGCAAAAATGCCAACCCCGAAACATTCCAAACCGAAGTGTGATTTTAAGTGTGAGTATAAACACTCGCGGCAGCTGAAACATCACAGGTTTGTCACGTGACTTTAGGAGCAGGGCTACACTTGTAGCTGTCGTCCTTGGACTGCAGCAGCCACAGCGTAAAAACAGCTGATCGAAGAGGCATTTTGCATCGGGAAGACCGCACATGCGCATTACCAACCAAAACATTAAAGCTTTCAGTCGGTGATGTTTCCGCACAAGTGTAAACGGGAGCGCAAAACATCACAATTTTTTTACATGAGGTATTTGACAGTAAAAATGCGCCTAGAGAATAAAGGCTTGGTCAGACCTTGGCCATAACGATAACAATAACTTTAATTACTCTATCTTAAATTGCTCATTTGTTTATTTTAAAACTCAATCGAATATAATTGTTAAATACGTGTAGGTCAGGCCTCAATGATTTATGAAAATGAACCTTGCTCAATGATTTTATTGTTTCATTGCGATCACAGGGTGAGCAATATTTTTTATTATTTGTAAGACAAGCCTCAACGATAAATATTTGTGTTCCACTATGAATAGCACCTGTTCATGTGAAGAAGAGGTACATATGTAGAGGCAGTGTCTGCCTGTCCACTATGGAGTATGGACTATAGCCTATGTAATTAGTTTACAACTACCGGTAGCTTAAAGGTATAAACCAGTCCTGGTCATGCGATTGCATTGTGAAAGAAACGTTGTAGAAAGCGATCAAAAAAGGTTGATCATCTAGCATATACATGTAAGTATTGGTGTGTACTGCAAGGTTCTGGAATCATCAAAATGATAAGAAATTTGGCCTAGTCTTGGTAAAGCTACAAGCACTGTACACAGAAAGATGTACATGGGACTCCCCTATATCTATCCATGCCGGATAGATATGATAATTTACCAAATATATCAATTACTAGGCGGTTTCCCAGCAAAATTTGTATCATCACGTATAAGTCAAAACATATTCTTTCACATGATTGGTAATAAGAGCTTCCATTTATTTTTTTGAGAGGGGGGCGTTTCCAAAACTGGTCTATACCTTTAAAGTTTTATGGATATGGGTACAAGTTGATTGGGCTATCAAAAGAAGAACCCCTTGGCATGGCAAACATGTGTTGGCATTTTATCAGTGTTTCTAGTTTCGGCTCAGCAAGTTTTCATATTTACCAGGGTGATCAACTCCACAATAAAAAAAAATGCAAACAAACAAATTGAAATTTTGGAGGAATGGGAACTTGTGCACACATGATTAGCACAATGCACAAAGTCCTTTGTGATTGGTTCCCTGGAAGGGGGAAAAGCTAGATGGGATTCTAATATGCTTTTGGTGCCATCTCAGCCATATTTAGATGCATTTTGAAACCAATTTCATGACTAATATTTCATAATTAATTTTAGTTGAGAATGAATTTGAACCTGTAAGTTAAAGATGTTTATATGCATGGGTATAGTCATTCATGAAGTAGGCAACTTGACGAACACTGAGCCAACAGGTATTACGCTCCCGTACGGACGTACGCATAAAGGGACAATAGTACGCAAGGGAGCGTTATACCTGTTGGCTCAGTGTGCTGCCCTCTGTATACCCACACATGAGCAACTTTTGATGAATTTTGTTCAAAACGGTTGCTTCAAAATTAAAATCTGTTGCTGAGTATAACACCACTCGTGAACCAGCCTCTATTAACACTGTTCATATACTATATATATATGCAGACTATATACAAATGAAAATTCATTGGAACTCAATGTAAAATTTGATCGAATTCGTAATACCCATTGACTTTGTTAATATTGATTTGAAGGTCAAATCACAGCTCTGTGGTTGCCTACACTCTGCAAACAACTCTACCTAGAATCAACACCAATCCCCATTTTCCATGAACAAATCAATTTGAATACAAACAAGTCTGAAAATGAAAGAATCACAGATTGATATACTGTCTACACATACACCTACAGTATAATCAAACAGTTTTGTCGCAAAATTTCAGGCGTTCTGAGAAAAACAACACTTGTTTTACCATGAGTTTATGCAAGAACTTTAAATACAGAAGTCATGACATGAATATACATGTACATTGCTGAGTTGTGCATAGCAATTGCACCACAAATAGGTAGTGGATACCGGAATATTGCTTTTTGATCTGAAATGCTAGTAGATTTTGCAAGAAAACAGTGCTTTTGCAATACAATAAATATTTTAAAGATCTAAGCTAGATTCAAATCAATAATTCATTAATAATCTCACTTACAAATCCTTGATCACCTAACAGAGTCCTTTTTATCTTCTATTCCAACATTCTTCGTTTCATTTTTTAACACATCTACAATTTCTTTTTCTATTTCTACAGGCTTTTCTTCCGTTTCCTTTGGTTTTTCAAGGTCCGTCCTTCCCTTATCGATGTTAGATTCCTTTTCTTGTTTTGGTTGGCTCTCTTGTTTCTCCTGAGCCTCTTCCCGCTGTTTCTCTTGGCTTGACTGTTCTTTCCCTTGCTCCACTTATTTCCTCTCCTGATCATCCAGAGGCTGTTCTTGCGATTGCGGCAATTGCTGCCTGGAACGCGCCTCTTGAAGAATCTCTTTAGGTACATCGGCTGGACATGGGTACGTTCCGACACCGAAGGGACGCAGATGATAAACAAGGTATTCCAGGTTGTACAGAGCGGCAGGTGGAATGTAGTGAAAGGTTATAGAGTAATCTGAACAGCATCCTTCAAAACCCTGCAGACAGGATGAAGAATTTATATTAAAAAATTAAAAATGATGTGTAGATGGACGGGGCAATACTGCAATATCATGATATCAGAGTGACAGGGTTTTAAGCATTTCATACCCCATTGGATGCGAAAAGCTAATGTGGTTAATAGATTAGCCAGTGTGCGCTTGTAAAAATGACTCCTGGCTCGTTCGTTCGTGTCTCCTTAGATCAAGATAGTTATGTAAAGTTCCTTAATTAGAAGTAAACTAAATTAAATTAAGTTCTTCCATCGCTCGATTGCTGCAATGGCCGTTTCATTAACAAGGGACAGGTCTTCATCTGTGCAACCCTTTCCGCCGCACTGCAAGAGGTGGTCCATCGTCTGAGTCTCTCCGCAGTCGCAGAGAGTATCTCCTTCATGGGCATAGCCCCATCTTGCCATATTGACCTTACACCGCCCCATTCTCGTCCGCATTCGATTTATGCATTGCCACTCCGGCCACTTCAGGTTAAGACCTTTGATGAGTACGGGCTTGGCTGATGGTGGAGGATTCTGTTCAGGTGGTGGGACAGAATCGAGGAAGCTGTGTCGGGATATAAGTCGTTTGTGGGGTTGTAAGTATCCGTGTAGCATGTGTCTGTCATCTGTCGCCTGCTTCATCCGTTCCTTTAGGCAGGTGTTAGTGCGCCTTTGGTTAGGAGATCCAATGCCAGCGAGGTGATATATCTCCTCAACTTTTGTTGGTTTCAGGCAGCCTGTTATCTTTCGATAAGTGTTATTGAGTGTGGTGTCAAGCTTCTTCACATGGGCTGATCTGCTCCAAACTGGGCAAGCATATTCTGCGGATGACATGCATAGAGCAACAGCTGCACTTTGTACAGTTTTGGGGTCAGCGCCATAGTGTG